>NC_060146.1:196514701-197124388 GCF_021461385.2 Schistocerca piceifrons | reverse complement strand
GGAACCATTTTGAACCATGAAAACAGGGAGAAGGTGTACTGAACAACGGAAAACGAAGCAAAAGAGAAACAGTGAACGATTCAAGCTCAGGATGTCCAACATCGACCGAATTTCAACAGCTATGGCGTCGTGGTTATGTTTTTACGGCGTTGGACTGTGAAGGGGGAGATTTGTAATCGAACCTCCCCCGTGCCCCATGTCTTTCTTTTTTCACAAAATTATGAACTGTCCGTTCTGTCATTGAGCTGTCTGGTTGCTGTGACTCCTGCGTTCCGTTTTGGAAGCTTTGACTCTTCACTTCGTTTGTTGCAACACAACTCACACCAGTTTATTTGTTGTTTTCATTTCTGTGAGATGTCTATGACGCATGTCGCCCGCTCTCTTGCTGTCACATTTACTTACGGTGGTAATATACTACTGGCCGTTAAAATTGCTACACAAAGAAGAAATGCAGATGATACACGGGTATTGATTGCACAAATATATTATACTAGAATTGACATGTGATTACATTTACACGCAATATGGGTGCATAGATCCTGAGAAATCACTACCCAGAACAACCACCTCTGGCCGTAATAACGGCCTTGATACGCCTGGGCATTGAGTCAAACAGAGGTTCGATGGCGCGTACTGGTACAGCTGCCCATGCAGCTTCAACACGATACAACAGTTCATCAAGAGTAGTGACTGGCGTATTGTGACGAGCCAGTTGCTCGGCCACCATTGACCAAACGTTTTCAATTGGTGAGAGATCCAGATAATGTGCTGGCCAGGGCAGCAGTCGAACATTTTCTGTATCCAGAAAGGCCAGTACAGGACCTGCAACATGCGGTCGTGCATTATACTGCTGAAATATAGAGTTTCGCAGGGATCGAACGAAGGGTAGAGCCACGGGTCGTGACACATCTGAAATGTAACGTCCACTGTTCAAAGTGCCGTCAGTGCGAACAAGAGGTGACCGAGACGAGTAACCAATACCACCCCATACCTTCACGCCGGGTGGTACGCCAGTATGGCGATGATGAATACACGCTTCCAATGTGCGTTCGCCACGATGTCGCCAAACACGGATGCGACCATCATGATGCTGCAAACAGAACCTGGATTCATCCGAAAAAATGACGTTTTGCCACTCGTGCATCCAGGTCCGTCGTTGAGTACACCATCGCAGGCGCTCATGTCTGTGATGCAGCGTCAAGGGTAACCGCAGCCGTGATCTCCGAGCTGATAGACCATGCTGCTGCAAACGTCGTCGAACTGTCCGTGCAGATGGTTGTTGTCTTTCAAACGTCCTCATCTGTTGACTCAGGGATCGAGACGTGGCTGCACGATCCGTTACAGCCATGCGGATAAGATGCCTGTCATCTCGACTGCTAGTGATGCGAGGCCGTTGGGATCCAGCACGGCGTTCTGTATTACCCTCCTCAACCCACCTATTCCATTTTCTGCTAACAGTCATTGGATCTCGACCAACGCGAGCAGAAATGTCGCGATACGATAAACCGCAATCGTGATAGGCTACAATCCGACCTTTATCAAAGTCGGAAACGTGATGGTACGTATTTCTCCTCCTTACACGAGGGATCACAACAACATTCCAACAGGAAACGCCGGTCAACAGCTGTTTGTGTATGAGAAATGGGTTGGAAACTTTCCTCACGTCAGCACGTTGTAGGTGTCGCCACCGGCGCCAACCTTGTGTGAATGCTCTGAAAAGCTAATCATTTGCATATCACAACATCTTCTTTCTGTAGCACGACAGCTTCGTGGTGTAGCAATTTTAATGGCCAATAGTGTATATTGTTACCATATGATTCATTTTCTGTAACCAATGTATAGTTGCCAGTTGCCAAGACTACAGAAAGAGAACAGACGCGTCATTCACCGGACGGACAGTTCATAAATTTGTGAAAAAATGGGGACTTGGGGATTTGGAAACGGACCTGCCAGTGGGCCGTCCACCACCGTGACCGCAGAACCATGACGCCGTGGTTCCTTCAATTCCTTCGACGTTGCAGATCTTAAGCTTGGATCATTCACTGTTTTGATTTTTCTTCTTTTTTCACGATTAAGTGCACCTTCTCCCTGTTTTCATACTTCATCTGTGTTCAGTTTTTGATGGACTATCCACTGGTACATCTCCCTTGTCAGCACTTTTCCTTGTCAACTGCGTTCACCAAACACGCACCCATTGATCCAGCCCCTTTTTGGATCTCGCATGCGAGTTCTTACACATGTTCTGCGTTTAAATTTTCTGGTCGTTTTACAAGTAGTTAATTCCAGTGCTTGCTTGTAGCTTCTGCACAACAAGCTTGCACGTTTTGGTTTCCAATGCCGTTTTCATGAGCACCTGTCATCCAAATTTAATTTAAGAGTTGCCGAGGTCTTTATTTTCAAATTGGGTGCGTGATTTTCTGTTTTAATTTCCGTACGGACCTCAATTTCTATATTATATTTTCAATGTTGCTCTCTTGTGCATTTTATGTCACTGTTCTACTGCCAATATTGTACACACCATTGTTTGAATTGTGTTCGTCATTTTGGGTTCAAATGGTTAAAATGGCTCTGAACACTGTGGGACTTAACATCTGAAGTCATTAGTCCCCTAGACTTAGAACTACTTAAACCTAACTAACCTGAGGACATCACACACATCCATGCCCGAGTCAGGATTCGAACGTGCGACCGTAGCAATAGCGAGGTTCCAGAGTGAAGCGCCTAGAACCGCTCGGCCACAGCGGCCGGCATCATTTTGGGTTTTTCTTTTATTTTAAGTACGTCTATCTGTATGATATAATTCACACATGGTTGCATGATGTCATTTGCAATTCTGTTCTTCAACTACTGTTGTATTTATTGTATGATGTGCGGTGTTTGTCGTTTCATGTTCTGTGTTTTCTGTAAGAGCATCTGTATGCAGAATGAAATTTTCACTCTGCGCTGATATGAAACTTCCTGGCAGGTTAAAACTGTGTGCCAGACCGAGACTCGAACTCGGAACCTTTGCATCTGTATGTTTGTCATAATGTTGCTGTATAGTGTGTAATGGGACACCCTTTTCTAATAAAACCTTTTTTTGTAGAAGTAGCCGATACTAGGATTAATCCGTAATATGGTATAGGTGAACACTATCTGCTCTCTCACTGAAAGAATTCATTTGATTTTCTATACGATGCATTATATTAATATTGTGAGTACCGCAGTATGTGAGTAGTAGCGGGCATGCCTCTGATGGAGGCGCGCGTGCTTTTTAATTTTGTCTAGAACAATGTAACATGATTTTATGAAAATGGAGATTGGAAGTCAGTGTGGTATAGGAGAATGGGATAAAATAAAAAAGATATTCACAGCAACAGAAAGAATTCCATCAGTTACTCAGTTCAACAAGAACCCACAAAATCAAAATTTCAGCTGCAAGAGTGTACCCCTAGACACAATAACTCCAGCCAACAACAAGAAGACAAAATGAAGATAAGTAAAAAGTTTTTCCTTTGTGTATCTTACGACTCTCGAAGCTTTTGAAACTAATGAAGACACTAAGAAAAATTTAATGGTGATGTGTGGCAGGGCAAGATTACAAGTGCCATTTGTAACTCTGTTCCAATGTCAACGTCCTCACTGCCGACTCCGCTCTGGCGTTTGTCTAGTTGCGCTTTTATTTTACTTGACGAGTGTGTTCATATGCTAATTTCGTCATCTTGTGCTATTCGACTTTTCTGTGTTTATGTTTCTTTGGTACTTTGTAACTGTTGCTGGCTGTATGGTTCTTGTAACCCAAAGCGAAAATAAAGAAATGAAAAAGTGCACCTGTGGGTGCTGCGAATAATGAAGCTTATTTACATCTTACCTATGATCGAAAACGTTTGTTTATGCATTATACACTCCTGGAAATGGAAAACAGAACACATTGACACCGGTGTGTCAGACCCACCATACTTGCTCCGGACACTGTGAGAGGGCTGTACAAGTAATGATCACACGCACGGCACAGCGGACACACCAGGAACCGCGGTGTTGGCCGTCGAATGGCGCTAGCTGCGCAGCATTTGTGCACCGCCGCCGTCAGTGTCAGCCAGTTTGCCGTGGCATACGGAGCTCCATCGCAGTCTTTAACACTGGTAGCATGCCGCGACAGCGTGGACGTGAACCGTATGTGCAGTTGACGGACTTTGGGCGAGGGCGTATAGTGGGCATGCGGGAGGCCGGGTCGACGTACCGCCGAATTGCTCAACACGTGGGGCGTGAGGTCTCCACAGTACATCGATGTTGTCGCCAGTGGTCGGCGGAAGGTGCACGTGCCCGTCGACCTGGGACCGGACCGCAGCGACGCACGGATGCACGCCAAGACCGTAGGATCCTACGCAGTGCCGTAGGGGACCGCACCGCCACTGCCAAGCAAATTAGGGACACTGTTGCTCCTGGGGTATCGGCGAGGACCATTCGCAACCGTCTCCGTGAAGCTGGGCTACGGTCCCGCACACCGTTAGGCCGTCTTCCGCTCACGCCCCAACATCGTGCAGCCCGCCTCCAGTGGTGTCGCGACAGGCGTGAATGGAGGGACGAATGGAGACGTGTCGTCTTCAGCGATGAGAGTCGCTTCTGCCTTGGTGCCAATGATGGTCGTATGCGTGTTTGGCGCCGTGCAGGTGAGCGCCACAATCAGGACTGCATACGACCGAGGCACACAGGGCCAACACCCGGCATCATGGTGTGGGGAGCGATCTCCTACATTGGCCTTACACCACTGGTGATCGTCGAGGGGACACTGAATAGTGCACGGTACATCCAAACCGTCATCGAACCCATCGTTCTACCATTCCTAGACCGGCAAGGGAACTTGTTGTTCCAACAGGACAATGCACGTGCGCATGTATCCCGTGCCACCCAACGTGCTCTAGAAGGTGTAAGTCAACTACCTTGGCCAGCAAGATCTCCGGATCTGTCCCCCATTGAGCATGTTTGGGACTGGATGAAGCGTCGTCTCACGCGGTCTGCACGTCCAGCACGAACGCTGGTCCAACTGAGGCGCCAGGTGGAAATGGCATGGCAAGCCGTTCCACAGGACTACATCGAGCATCTCTACGATCGTCTCCATGGGAGAATAGCAGCCTGCATTGCTGCGAAAGGTGGATATACACTGTACTAGTGCCGACATTGTGCATGCTCTGTTGCCTGTGTCTATGTGCCTGTGGTTCTGTCAGTGTGATCATGTGATGTATCTGACCCAGGAATGTGTCAATAAAGTTTCTCCTTCCTGGGACAATGAATTCACGGTGTTCTTATTTCAATTTCCAGGAGTGTATTTCTGCTTACATCAGGTGGAGTTGACGATACTATGGCATCTAGAGCCACTTTCTGTTGTGAAATATTGTTATTATAAACACGTTGCTGTTATAATATGAAATTTTTGTGATAATAATTCTTTGACAGCTATTTGCTACATGCTAGATGTTACATGTTTAAAGATTTTATTTGTCTTTGTGAGTCAGGAACGGCGTGTTTGTTGCATAGATATTACGAGTATAAGGTTAAAATTATTTTGTCTTTGTGTTACCTGTGATGTTTTGTTTATCGTGGTCGAAAATTTTGGTAAAATTTTGTGTAATGCTCGTGTTTCAGAACAGTTTGTTCGTTGAGCAAGTCTTTCAAGAAATTTTCCCCGTGAATGCACTCATAGCTCTCCGAGTCTTTCAAAATATTTATAGTACTTCCTTCAGATACATTGTGTAAAATTTGCACGGTGTTTTCAATGTGTTCTGCATTGTGGTCTTCATTTTTAAGGTGTGGCTAAGATTTCAACTGAATAGTTTCACATGGTGTCGTATGTTCTCTGAATGTAATGTTGATGTTTCTTCCCGTTTTTACGGTGTAAAATTTCGTATAGTTTCCATAAGAAATTTTGTAGTCCCGTGAGTTCGATAATTCTGGGAATTTCGCTTTTGCTGGTCGAATTCGTGTTTTCAGATTAATGGTCGTGCAAAAGACTAATTTTACCGTTGTCTTACATAGAAGTTCATTTTATTCGTTATCTGGCCTTGAAAAGGTGCAGAAATGTCTAGCTCTAAGCAAATAACTATTACGTTTCAGCTACATAAATTGATTTCTTGTAAATAGCCGCATTTCGACATATTTCTTGCTGCAGGTCATATCGATAAAAAAGGGAGAAAAACTAGCGTCGCTTTTATCATTTCCTATACATCCGTATGATAGCCATAAAGTTTAAGTTATCACCTCAAAAGCATCACACTATGACTACGGAATTTAGTCATGATGTTAGTGCTTTTCTGCATACTCACCCTTGAATGCGACACTGTCACTTCTACGTCTTTCTGAAGATCCCTGCCATGCAATGGTTTTTGAGAAAACTGGAAGATCTCACTGCACGTCATGTGAGTATAATATGTGAAATGATGATGTCTGACATTTCGTCTTGATAGTGCATATTCTAAAGGCTAATGCCCTGTCGCTGCAACCACTCTTCTCTGTCACGGCTTTTCGTTTCAGTTCCACATACTTGTCGCATCCTATCATCTTCTCGATTTCTTTCATATACCTCATCCTCAGCAGACTTGGGAAGCGTACTCAGTGCTCATGCAAAGGTCTGCCCCCTTACGAAGACAATGTGTTGGTTACGCACTATGGCAGCCCCAGAACACGACTTTCCTCTTGCCCGACAACGGTTGGGTCTCTGCACCTTCCAGCGATGTTCAAAGAGACCTCATGTTTCTACGTTTGTTTTTATTTTCTCCTTTGTCCCTGGCTTATAGTGTTACACCCAGGAAGTCGAGCTAGAAATATCTCGCAGAAGGAAAAAGAAGGTCGCACCACGAAGAAATTGTCCGAATGGGAAAACAGAAATCGGTAGACGTGACGTTTATGTATAAACAAACAAATGATTACAGAAAAATTGAATTATTTATTTAAGAGAAAGAGCTTCACAAATTGAGCGCGTTTCTCCACCTGTGGCCCTTACGCAAGCAGTTATTCAGTTTGGCACTGACTGATGTTGTTGGATGTCGTTCTGAGGTGTATCGCGCCAAATTCCGTGGAATTAGCGCTTTAGATAGTCGAATAGATAGACGAATAGTCAGGGGAGTGCAGTAGGTGGTAGTAGGTTGTGTTCCAAAAATTAACAGTATAGAGACGGAAGTGATGACACTTTCTGCGGGACCTGACCATCATTTTGCAGGACAATGCTCAAGCACGTACTGTGCAAGCTGTTACTGATCTGTTTGACTGATGGGGCTGCTAAGTGCTATGCCATCTACTGCAGTGTCCTCACTTAAGCCCTCGTGAGTTCAACACGATTTCTAAACTGAAGGAAAGACTTCACGGCATTCGCTTCAGAACTGCTACAAATTCGTCTGGCAATAGACCGCGCCGTTCGAACTGTCAACATAACTGGCTCTGCTAACAGTATCCAACGACTTCCACATCGCTGGCAACGGGTTATACACTTTGAAGGTCAGTAAAACTTGGAAACACGTATCTGTTTTGTACGAGGTGTAAATAAATAGTTGCCACTATTAAAGTTCCAACCCTCGTATTAATAATTTGATGATTTACCACACTAATTTATGTACCATACGAAGTTTTTTCCTTTTATGAGCAGCCGGCCGGAGTGGACGAGCGCTTCTAGGCGCTACAGTCTGGAACCTCGCGACCGCTACGGTCGCAGGTTCGAATCCTACCTCGGGCATGGATGTGTGTGATGTCCTTAGGTTAGTTAGGTTTAACTAGTTCTAAGTTTTAGGGGACTGATGACTACAGATGTTAAGTCCCATAGTGCTCAGAGCCATTTGAACCATTTTTAGCCTTTTATGAGTCATAATAAAGCACTTAAGAAAACTTTAGATCAGTTTTTTTGTTTCTGGGCGATCAGAGTTTCTTTGTGTTTTCGAAATACTGACCACCAAGGGAACGAACGGTAGCCGACAGTTCTGGTGCAACTATTCACCGGTCAATGAATCCCCAAATCCCTGCTACCTTTGACCAACTACATTTCATTGTACTACTCCATCTGCGTTTCAGAAAAGGTATTCTGCTAATTAGCGTGTGATCCTTTCACACATGCCCCTTCGTTCACCAACATAAATCTCACAACAGTTAAAAAACAGTCATGATAATCACATTTGCTTCTGAAGTATACCCAGTTTACCATATTGTGGACATTGCACAGGCGCCGGTCGGAGTCAAAAACGAAAGTAAGTCAATTATTATCCGCAAAGTAGTTATAAAATTTTATTGTAATGAAATAGGAAGCTTACAAGAACATCATTTTTCGACATAGTCTCCTTGTGTTTCAACGCATTTGGTCCATAGTTGTACAAGCTTCCTGATGCCCTCATAAAAGAAGGTTCTCGGTTGAGCTGCGAGCCACGAATGCACCGCTTCTTTGACTGCTTTGTCCGAGACAAATCGACGGCCATTTAATGCCTGTTTGAGTGGACCAAATTGGTGAAAGTCAGAAGGGGCAAGATCGGGACTATATGGAGGATCATACAATACTCCAAATTTGAGTTTCTGGAGCGTTTCAGCAGTGCGGGCAGCAGTATGCGGACGGGCACTGTCGTGCAACAACACAACGCCTTTTGATTATTTGACGGCTATAGTCGGCGTTTGCTTCGAACTGCAGGCTCTAGCCTGGCAGTAACCATCTCACTGTAACGTACATTGTCAATTGTTGTGCCCCGTTCCCCATAATGTTCCAGTACTGGACCTTGTGCGTCCCAAAAATACCGTAAGCATCAGTTTTCCTGCAGACGGTTGGATCTTGATCTCTTTCTTGCACGGTAAATTTGGATGTTTCCATTCCATACTCTGCCGTTTGCTTCAAAAAAATGGTTCAAATGGCTCTGAGCACTATGGGACTTAACATCTGAGGTCATCAGTCCCGTAGAACTTAGAACTACTTAAACGTAATTAACCTAAGGACATCACACACATCCATGCCCGAGGCAGGATTCGAACCTGCGACCGTAGCGGTCGCGCGTTTACAGACTGAAACGCCTAGAACCGCTCGGCCACTCCGGCCGGCTGCCGTTTACTCTCCGGCTCGTAATGATGGATTCATGTTTCGTCACCAGTAATGATCACGTCTAAGAAGTTGTACACTTCGTTACCACAGGGATCCAAAAGTTTTTTGAAAATGTCCAAGCGCTTTTGTTTATGCAACTGTGTGAGTTGTTTTGGGACCCATCTTGCACAAAGTTTATGAAACCCAAGACTGTTTTGGATGATTTCGTAGCCAGAAACGTGACTAATTTTCAGACGATGTGCCACTTCGTCAATAGTTAATCGTCTGTCTAAGAGAATTATTTCACTTGAACGCTCAATGGTTTCTTCATTTGTGGCGGTAAGCAGTCGGCCGGCTCCTTCATAGTGCGTAACACTTGTACAACCATTTCGGAATTTTTCAATCCATTAGTAGACACTCCGTTGTGACAAAACACAGTTCCCGTACTGTACCGAAAGTGTTCGATGAATTTCAGCCCCTGATACGCCTTCGACCACAAAAAACGGATCACTGGACGTTGCTCTTCTTTGGTACAAATAGACAGCGGAGCAGCCATGATTAACAGCACGGCAGCGATAACGAAACTAACCTAGCAGCTTGAAAATTGCAAAGATATAACAGCAAATAAACAAATGCAATGCCACTTCCTCGGACGAGAAATGAAAATCAAAAATTAGCTCCAAAATTCCCGAAGATTTCCCCAAAACAAGTTCCAAATTCCATGAAAAATGAACAAGCAAACAGATTTCCAATTAAGACTACTATTTGGATATTAACCAGTAACTGAATCAGGACTGTAATACTTCGTAATTTATTAACACACGAAAGAAAAATAGGATTCCAGTAAAATCAAACTCAAAATTCAAAATCATAATCAATCCCAAAATGATTATAATTAAAATTCGCAAAGTAGAACCAACGTTCCCAAAGAATACTCCGTGTGAGTACTCTGAGAGTCGTGGGTAATGGCTAAGGATAATTCAATCCATTGTCACTACGTTACGAGAGTTAGTCGAAGCAGGTCAAACTTTTGAACGCTCGTATATGTAGGCGCAATTAGATTGTTTTTTCAGAATTGATTATTGCCATCTACTATGACGCAGTGAAACGATACTTTGACTTCAAATATAACGTTATTTAGAATTCAGATAGAGGACTTGCATATATTAGACAGAAGTGACTTTTAATTAGATAACCTGAAGTTAACACTATTTAGGATGTGAACACAGATAGACAATTTCATTCGTAATAACTAATGAACTATGGAACTTGGCGATAGTTACGAAGCATATAATTTATAATTCCCCCCAACACCTGGGAAAGCTTCTTTCTCACGGCTGTTTAATAAACCAGCGTATCGTGTCAGTTCACGCATTTATCATTGAAGTTTAACAATATGAGATATCATGCTGCGATATTATTTGACTGAAGCTCGGCGCTTATACAGGGCGTTACAAAAAGGTACGGCCAAACTTTCAGGAAACAATCCTCACACACAAATAAAGAAAAGATGTTATGTGGACATGTGTCCGGAAACGCTTAATTTCCATGTTAGAGCTCATTTTAGTTTCGTCACTATGTGCTGTACTTCCTCGAGACACCGCCAGTTTGCCTAATTGAAGGAAGATAATATTGACTTCGGTGCTTGTGTTGACATGCGACTCATTGCTCTACAATACTAGCATCAAGCACATCAGTACGTAGCATCAACAGGTTAGTGTTCATCACGAACGTGGTTTTGCAGTCAGTGCAATGTTTACAAATGTGGAGTTGGCAGAGGCCCATTTGATGTATGGATTAGCACGGGGTAATAGCCGGGGCGCGGTACGTTTGTATCGAGACAGATTTCCAGAACGAAGGTGTCCCGACAGGAAGACGTTCGAAGGAATTGATCGGCGTCTTAGGGAGCACGGAACATTCCAGCCTATTACTCGCGACTGGGGAAGACCTAGAATGACGAGGACTCCTGCAATGGACGAGGCAATTCTTCGTGCAGTTGACGATAACCCTAATGTCAGCGTCAGAGAAGTTGCTGCTGAACAAGGTAACGTTGTCCACGTCACTGTATGGAGAGTGCTACGGGAGAACCAGTTGTTTCCGTACCATGTACAGCGTGTGCAGGCACTATCAGCAGCTGATTGACCTCCACGGGTACACTTCTGCGAATGGTTCATCCAACAATGTGTCAATCCTCATTTCAGTGCAAATGTTCTCTTTACGGATGAGGCTTCATTCCAACGTGATCAAATTGTAAATTTTCACAATCAACACGTGTGGGCTGACAAGAATCCGCACGCAATTGTGCAATCACGTCAGCAACACAGATTTTCTGTGAACATTTGGGCAGGCATTGTTGATGATGTCTTGACTGGGTCCCATGTTCTTCCACCTACGCTCAATGGAGCACGTTATCATCATTTCATACGGGATACTCTACCTGTGCTGCTAGAACATGTGCCTTTACAAGTACAACACAACATGAGCTTCAGGCACGATGGAGCTCCTGCACATTTCAGTCGAAGTGTTCGTACGCTTCTCAACAACAGATTCGGTGACCGATGGATTGGTAGAGGCAGACCAATTCCATGGCCTCCACGCTCTCCTGACCTCAACACTCTTGACTTTCATTTATGAGGGCATTTGAAAGCTCTTGTCTACGCAACCGCGGTACCAAATGTAGAGACTCTTCGTGCTCGTATTGTGGACGGCTGTGATACAATACGCCATTCTCCAGGGCTACATCAGCGCATCAGGGATTCCATGCGACAGAGGGTGGATGCATGTATCCTCGCTAACGAACAACATTTTGAACATTTCCTGTAACAAAGTGTTTGAAGTCACGCTGGTACATTCTGTTACTGTGTGTTTCCATTCCATTATTAATGTGATTTGAAGAGAAGTAATAAAATGAGTTCTAACATGGGAAGTAAGCGTTTCCGGACACATGTCCGCATAACATATTTTCTTTCTTTGTGTGTGAGGAATGTTTCCTGTAAGTTTGGCCGTGCCTTTTTGTAACACCCTGTACAGAAACTCCTTGACTTTAGGAATTAATAACACTGTTACGGCTGATTTAGGTTTGACATTACAACCAGTCTGTAGGGAATTTGGTGTCGCTGTAACTAATTTGAACTTAAATTGCAACTGATAAACCATCGATTATAAACGATTTAATTACGATATTTGGTGAAGTAAATATCTCACAGATGTCGCGAGTTCAGTTCATCAATGTTCATTTTGGTCGATACCGATACATAACAAATAACAACCTCATTGCTCTACCGCTGAGAGTTAGCCAAGACCGAAGATCCGACGGACGTTACACAAAGCATGCGTCATCAACGTAAAACGACAGTACTTCCAAAATAAACAAAAATATAACTAAACTGTGGATAATAATTGACTTAGCCTCGAACAACAGAGCAACGTGGAGGTCTGACTAGCGTTTGCATTTATGTTCAAGGATGCACGTAGTGTTTCCCTGTTTTGTCCAGCCCTTGTATTCGAGTGTGCAACGGTAGAAAAGTGGTCTGAAAGTGCTTTGATGAAAACTGTGTGTAAACTGCTGAGTAGTCACCTAGTTGAAGATGTAGGGTTAAAATACAGTAACACACCGAGGTGAAAAAAGTCGTGGAATACCTCCTAATATCGTGTCGGACCTCCTTAGTACGACGTAGTACAGCATCTCGTCCTGGCATGCACTCAACAAATCGTTGGAAGTCTCCTACAGAAATATTAAGCCACACTGCCTCTATAACCGTCCATAATTGCGAAAATGTTGCCGTACCAGGTAGGGTTGATAGAAGAGGTAGAGAAGATCCAACGGAGAGCAGCGCTCTTCGTTACAGAATCATTTTGTAATCGCGAAAGCGTTACGGAGATGATAGATAAACTCCAGTGGAAGACTCTGCAAGAGAGACGCTCAGTAGCTCGGTACGGGCTTTTGTAAAGTTTCGAGAACATACCTTCACCGAGAAGTCAAGCAGTATATTGCTTCTTTCTACGTATATCTCGCGAAGAAGCCACGAGAATGTAAATCAGAGAGATTAGAGCCCACACAGAGGCGTACCGACAATCTTTCTTTCCACGAACAATACGAGACTGGAATAGAAGGGAGAACCGATAGAGGTACTCGAGGTAACCTCCCCCACACACCGTCAGGTGGCTTGCGGAGCATGGATGTAGATGTAGATACGTCCCATAAATTTTCAATAGGACTGACGTCGGGCGATATGGGTGGCCAGATCCTTCGCTCGAATTGTCCAGAATATTCTTCAAACCAATCGCGAACAATTGTGGCCCTGTGAAATGGAGCATTGTCGTCCATCAAAACTCAGTCGTTGTTTCGGTACATGAATTCCACGAACGGCTGCAAATGGCCTCCAAGTAGCCGAAAATATCCATTTCCAGTCTATGATCGGTTCAGTTTGACCAGAGGTCCCAGTCCATTCCATGTTGACACAGTCCACACCATTATTCAGCACCAACTTTCACAATGCCTTGTTGACAATTTGGGTCCATGCCTTCGCGGAGTCAGCGCCACACTCGAACCCTATCATCATCTGTCACCAATCATAAATCTGGACTCATATGACCAGGTCACTGTTTTCCAGTCCTCTGGAGTTCAGCAGATGTTGTAGTGTAACGACGTAAGTTCTTTATAAATGATTTTCTTTCGACATATGACCATGTGCAGACTTCGTCACCTACGTCAGTTACAACCCACTTCAAAATTATTTATATTCTTTTTAAATTGTCTCAGAAGGGTTCTTGAACGAACCTGTAAAACATCATTTGAGTCGTATGCACAGAATTACGTCACTCGGGCCAATTGGTTTGCGTAAACTTTTTCAATTTTTGACGTCGTTTGTTTCTCCTCAGAAATTATATTGATACACTTTATCTTGATTTAATCGATATTAGAACCACATTAAATAAACTTTGAGATTCAAAGTCGCGATGAACACTGTCCAAATTCAATAATCTCGTCAAATATATTATTAATTCATTCACATAATTCTTCATAAATAAATCCTCAGAACACGTATTTCAACTTTAATAGCATTCACCCGTTTATTATCTTCCTACATACAGATGTGAACCGGAGCCTTGACAAGATAGGACTAACATTTTTAATAAGATTAAACTTCCTATGATATCATTGTTGTACAAAAAGATTACATATTTTTCATTTATCAATTTTTTAGAAGCACGACGCAACAACTCGGTTTCAGGATCTTCTGTTGCTCTTTGGCTGTCGACCCGCGACGTATAGTGGCCAGCAATTTTCTCTCTGGTCACGGCAGCGAAGATTCTGTCTCCGTTCGTTGCGCCGCCCTCTCCGTACATGAAACATAAAAAAAATACAAAACTTTAGGCAATTCACAACCATTACAAAATATTACAAAAATACATAAACAAACTAAATTAAACTGATATTCACCTGCAAACTGGGCTGATACTGGTGGATGGGTGACGCTTCAATTTCGTCCCACTACAATGTGTTCACCAGCCCGGGAGATGTGCCGCAGGTGGTGTGCCTTTTGCAAAACACTCGTGTTGGTCGTCTGCTGTCATAGCTCGTCAACGTCAAATTCCGGCGCACTGTCCAACGGATCCCATATTGATTTCTGTCGTTATTTGACACAGCATTGTTAAACTGTTAGCGCTGGCAGCTCTACGCAAACTCTGCTGCTCTCGGTCGTCAGGCGCTGCGTTGCCCTTGGACAGAGTTCACACCTGAAATTTGATATTTGACACTGTGAATCCCGGAATATGGAATTATCTAACGAATTCCGAAATGGAGTGTCCCATACGTCTAGCGCAGTGGTTAGCACACTGGACTCGCATTCGGCAAGGTGACGGTTCAAACCCGCGTCCGGCCATTCAGATTTAGGTTTCCCGTGATTTCCCTAAGTCGCTCCAGGATGGTTCCTTTGAAAGGGCACGGCCGATTTGCTTCACCATCATTAATACAATCCGAGTTTCTGCTATCTAATGCCTCGACGTCGACGGGGCGTTAAACCCAATCTGTCTTCCTATCTGCGTGCGTCCAGCTCCAACTACCATTCCGTCGGAAATCTTTTCGCATGAGTCACCTGAATACAAATGAAATCTCCGCCATCTGACTACCGTTTTGTACATTGTCTACGCCACACTACCGCCGTCTGTATACAGGGTGGTCCATTTTTAGTGACCAGGCCAAATATCTCACGAAATAAGCGTCAAACGAAAAAACTACAAAGAACGAAACTTGTCTAGATTGAAGGGGGAAACCAGATGGCGCTATGGTTGGCCCGCTAGATGGCGCTGCCATAGGTCAAACGGATATCAACTGCGTTTTTTTAAAATAAGAACCCTCATTTTTATTACATATTCGTGTAGTATGTAAAGAACTATGAATGTTTTAGTTGGACCACTTCTATGTCTTTGTGATAGTTGGCGCTGTAATAGTCACAAACATATGGCTCACAATTTTAGACGAACAGTTGGTATCAGGTAGGTTTCTTAAATTAAAATACAGAACGTAGGTACGTTTGAACATTTTAATTCGGTTGTTCCAATGTGATACATGTACCTTTGTGAACTTATCATTTCTGAGAACGCATGCCGTTACAGCGAGATTACCTGTAAATACCACATTAATGCAATAAATGCTCAAAATGATGTCCATCAACCACAATGCATTTGGCAATACGTGTAACGACATTCCTCTCAACAGCAAGTAGTTCGCCTTCCGTAATGTTCGCACATGCATGGACAATGCACCGACGCATGTTGTCAGGCGCTGTCGATGGATAACGATAGCAAATATCGTTCAACTTTCGCCACAGAAAGAAATCCGGGGACGTCAGATCCGGTGAACGTGCTTCGACGACCAATCCACCTGTCATGAAATATACTATTCAATACCGCTTCGACCGCACGCGAGCTGTGTGCCGGAGATCCATCATGTAGGAAGTACATCCCCATTCTGTCATGCAGTGAAATATCTTGTAGTTACTTCAGTAAAACATTATGTAGAAAATCAGCATACAGTGCACCATTTAGATTGCCATGGGGGCCAATTACCCTTCCTCCCACAATTCCGCACCATAATAAGGTCGCTGATGTTTCACTTGTCAGAGCCATCGTGGATTTCCCGTTGCCCAATAGTGCATACTATGCCGGTTTAAGTTACCGCTGTTGGTGAATGACGCTTCGTCGCTAAATAGAACGCGTGCAGAAAATCCGTCATCGTTCCGTAATTTCTCTTGTGCCCAGTGGCAGAACTGTACACAACGTTCAAAGTCGTCGCCATGCAATTACTGGTGCATAGAAATATGGTACGGGTGCAATCCATGTTGACGTAGCAGTCTCAACACCGACGTTTTTGAGATTCCAGATTCTCGCGCAGTTTGTCTGCTGCTCATGGGCGGATTAGCCGCGACAGCAGCTAAAATATCTACTCTGGCATCATTATTTGTTGCAGGTCGTGGTAGACGTTCACATGTGGCTGAACGCGTCCTGTATCCTTAAATAACGTAACTAGCCGGGGAACGGTCCGGACACTTGGATGATGTCGTGCAGGATACCGAGCAGCATACATAGCACACGCCCGTTGGTCATTTTGATCACAATAGCCACACATCAACACGATATCGACCTTTTCCGCAATTGGTAAACGGTCGATTTTAACACAGGTAATGTATCACGAAGCAAATAATGGCGGAAAGTTACGGTATACCACGTACTTATATGTTTGTGACTATTACAGCGCCATCTATCACAAAGCGAAAAAAGTGGTCCAATTAAAACATTCAAATTTGTTTACGCATACACGAATATGTAATAAAGAAATGGGGGTTCCTATTTAAAAAAACGCAGTTGATATCCGTTTGACCTATGGCAGCTCCACCTAGCCATGGCGCCACCTGGTTTCCCCCTTCAAGCTAGACGAGTTTCGTTCTTTGTAGTTTTTTCGTTTGATGCTTATTTCGTGAGATATTTGGCCTAGTCACTATCAATGAACCACCCTGTATGTGCATATCGCTACCCACGAGTTTTGTTACCTCATTTAGCTTACAAGACAAACGGTAATGCTCCCTGTCTCTCCCTGCGTCTGTCTGTCTGTCTCTCTCTCTCTCTCTCTCTCTCTCTCTCTCTCTCTAATTTCTTTCGGGTTTCGAGCAACGCTGCCCCTCCTGAACGCCTATGACCGTGTCTGGTATCCCGGGCTCCTCTACCAACTCTAGACCTATGCCCCCCCCCCCCCCATCAACTTAGTCCGTCTCGTTGCTTCCTTCCTCTCCCATCGTCCCTCCTATGTGACTATCTACTATTCCAACTCCCGTACTTTCTATCCCTCTGCCGGCGTGCCCTAAGGTTCTGTCCTTTCCCCTCTATCTCCTGTACACTGCTGATATGTCCAAACCTCCCCCACCGGTTCATCTTCTCCAGTTTGCTGATGACACTGCCTTCCTAGCCCTTTATCCTACCCTTCAACGGTCCCAACGTATCCTCCAAACCCACCTTGACCGATTCACTACTTGATGCAACCAGTGGTTCCTCCGTATCAATCCCTCCAAGACCCAGGCGATCATCATAGGCCGCACCACCTGCTCCTTCCGCCTCCATGATTTATACCTCACCATTTACGACCATCCTATCCACCTCACTCCTACCCTCAAATACCTTGGCCTCACACTCGACCGCCACCTCACCTGGACTCCCCATCTCCTTACCATTCAACACAAAGCTCACAACCGTTTCCACCTGAAACTCCTGTCCGGCCGGACGTGGGGTCTGCATCCTTCCACCATCCTTAACACCTACAAATCCTTGATCCGCCCCATCCTCTGTTATGCCAGCGTAGCTTGGATTTCCGCCCGTCCCCAGTTCTATAAAGCCCTCCAAATCCTCGAACGCCATGCGCTCTGCCTCTGCTTCTGCATCCGCCTTCCGTTCCTCATGCGCATTCTCTACGACCTTATCCCCTTCCCCCACCTTCTCCTTTTCCTTGAACACATCTGCACACTATATATTGTCCGCCGCCTTGATCCCCCTCATCTCTCTTCCTCTCCACCCCCAACCAGTTGCCACGCCGTTACCATTGTGTCCCACTCTCTCTCCATCTCCACACCCTCCATCTCCTTTCCCAATGCAACTTCCACCATCTACCCCTCCCGGATGATGAGTTTCACCCTGAGATCTACCCTTCCTACCAACTCAAACCTCATCTTCCTGCCTCCTCCTCAGGGCTCCCTCTCCTCCCCTCCCTCCTCCTGAGCGGGTTCCCCCTCCTATTCCCCTCCCTCTCTTGTGCCCCCTGTCAGTGTCTCTGCACTTCCTCCTGTCTTCTCTTCATCTCCTGCCCCACGTGTCTCCTGCCTCTTAGTGTACCCGCTGTACTCTTTCCTTCAGCTGGTCCCACCTGACAGTTTTATTCTTGTAACTCTCCAGGCTTTCCCGGCGATCTAATGACATCTTGGGTTTTCGGGTGTTCTGCCGGATATCAGCGTCGTACTTGCACGATATTTCGGTCACGTAGCTCGAGACCTTCATCAGGTGCGACCTGAGACTGCTCCTCGAGTGGATCTGGTCCAGTATTTATGCCTATGGCCTTCCCCCTCCACCAACGGCTGCAGGCGCTTCCTCTGCCCTGTCAGACCAAGAGAATCTACCCATAGAGATAGAACGTCTCAAAACAGTTTTCTCCAAGAATGGATACACGGACAGACAAATTGAGAGGGCACTCCGACCAGCCACTATACCACAGGTTCCTGAAGAAGACCATGATGAAGCAAAGAAGGTGGCATATCTGCCCTATGCTGGCTCTATTTCTGCCAGAATCAGTAGGATCCTCCGTAAACACAATATCAAGTGTGTTTTCTGTCCATCCAACAAGATCGGGGGACTGCTGGGGAGTGTCAAAGACGACCTGGGGTTACGAAAACCAAGGATTTACAATATACCTTGTCAATGTGGCATGTCCTACATTGGCCAGACGACAAGAACTGGGGAGATCAGGTGCAAAGAACATCAGAGGTACACTAGATTAAGACAGGTGACTAAGTCAGACATTGCTGAACACTGCCTAGAACTAGATCATGCCATGAAGTATGAGGATACCAAGATTCTAGCACAAACACCCAGATTCTGGGACAGTGTTATAAGAGCATCGATAGAGATTAAAATGGCTGACGATCTTATGAATCGTGACACAGGGTACCAGCTAAGCAGAGCCTGGGATCCGGCTCTGGAATTGTTAAAGGAGCAACGGGGCCAGCTGCAACACTACACAAACAGAAGAACCAGAGAGATGCAGATGGTAAACGAGCCCCTGACGGACTGCCAGGCGCACCAGACCGAAGATGGAACACCCAGAAGTGGGACTGGTGGGCGCGAACCGCAGAGGGAACATCCGGAGCCGCAGCGGACGAAAAACGGAGCGGCAACGCTCCAACAGGTCGTGGTGAGCGGGCGCGGACCGCAGGGGGAACGCTTGGTACTCCAGACCGTAGATGAAAGCCCCAGGAGCGGGTTTAGTGGGCGCGGACCGCAGAGGGAACACCTAGAACCGCAGCGGACGGAAAACGGAGCAGCAATGCTCCAACAGGTCGCAGGGAATGGGCGCGGACCACAGAGGAAGCGCCTGTAGCCGTTGGTGGAGGGGGAAGGCCATAGGCATAAATACTGGACCAGGTCCACTCGAGGAGCAGTCTCAGGTCGCACCTGATGAAGGTCTCGAGCTACGTGACCGAAATATCGTGCAAGTACGACGCTGATATCCGGCAGAACACCCGACAACCCAAGATGTCAGTTTTATTCTTTGTTGCCCACCAGAGTGGCCGAGAGGTTCTAGGCGCTACAGTCTGGAACCTCGTGACCGCTACGGTCGCAGGTTCGAATCCTGCCTCGGGCATGGGTGTGTGTGATGTCTTTAGGCTAGTTAGGCTTAAGTAGTTCTAAGCTCTAGGGGACTGATGACCTCAGATGTTAAGTCCCATAGTGCTCAGAGCCATTTATTCTTCGTCGTGTGTGCTCCAAGTGTGTTTTATGTGTGTTTTTCCGGAATGTTTTTGATACTGTGGCCGACTTTTAAGAATCGCCAACTTTGTTTTTTATCTTTCTGGTGACTTTTTTAACTGTCCGCCATGAATGTTTCCATGTCGGTTTTTTTTACTTCCATTTTCTCCCCATACTCTGTTTTACGTTCCCCTTTTTTATCACCTTATGTATGTATAATTTAATCTTGTTTTAGTTGTCGTGTCACTCGGCTGAAGAGCGGCGGATTTTGCCGCTGACAGCCCTCCCCTGCCCATATGGGGCAGGGGAATGAAATCACAATAAAGAAAAAAAAAACGCTGCCCCCTTGAGTGCTTGCTAGAGGCTGCACACTAATGCCGCGCACGAGGCGCCGTATGCTGAGGAATTGCCTGCCCTCCTCAGCAAGATACATTAGCCATTAGCGGCACTCTACACTATCGTGCGGCGCGTGGCGCTGTGCGCTGTCGCGGCCGTACGTGCCCCAGCGGTAAACAGACGCCCACACGTGTGTAGACGCTCGTCTGTCACCGAGGCAAGCAGCTCAGCCCACACACGCAGCTGTCCTCTTAGCAGTTCATCTCTCTGCTTTCGTCTTACACCCGTTCCTGTTATCACGTCCAGACCCGCACGGAACTCTACCAGGCATATTATCAAGAGTTTCCTTCTCGTTTGGTCAAGCGTATAATTGTCAGGAAAAAAGAAAGATTATGCGTTCTGTCGATACCGTGTGTATCATTCAGAGGTCTCGGTGCCAACCGGTAACGCGAATCGATGCCACAAATATTAGCGAGAGCTAGCTGCAACCGAAACGACTAATCGGAGGGACGAAATAGCACACCTCTTGTCTCAGACTGCAGCGCCCTCATACTGATATACAATATAAAGCCGAACAACGAAGTGCTTTGCCCCAGTTCGAAAACGTAGTTACAGCAGTTAACACAATACTGTAGGACCAATTAGCAGTTAAAGTTCCTGATGAAATTTATTTTCGTAAATGTTGCACTTAGTACTGCAAGAGAACAGTTCGTTAATACACTACTGGCCATTAAAATTGGTACACCAAGAAGATAACGTGCTACAGACGCAAAATGTAACCCACAGGAAGAAGATGCTGTGATATGCAAATGATTAGCTTTTCAGAGCATTGACACAAGGCTGACGCTGGTGGTGACACCTACAACGTGCTGACATGAGGAAAGTTTGCAACCGATTTCTCATACACAAAAAGCAGTTGACCGGCGTTGCCTGGTGAAACGTTGTTGTGATGCCTCGTGTAAGGAGGAGAAATGCGTACAATCACGTTTCCGACTTTGATAAAGGTCGGATTGTAGCCTATCGCGATTGCGGTTTATCGTATCGCGACATTGCTGCTCGCGTTGCTCGAGATCCAATGACTGCTAGCAGAATGTGGGTTCAGGAGGGTAATACGGAACGCCGTGCTGGATCCCAACGGCCTCGTATCACTAGTAGTCGATATGACAGGCATCTTATCCACACGGCTGTAACGGATCGTGCAGCCACGTCTCGATCCCTGACTCAACAGATGTGGACGTTTGCAAGGCAACAACCATCTGCACGAACAGTTCGATGACGTTGGCACCACCATGGACTATCAGCTCGGAGACCGTGGCTGCGGCTACCCTTGACGCTGCATCACAGACAGGAGCGCCTGCGATGGTGTACTCAACGACGAACCTGGTTGTATGAATGGCAAAACGTCATTTTTTCGGATGAATCCAGCTTCAGTTTACAGCATCATGATGGTCGCATCCGTGTTTGGCGACATCGCGGTGAACGCACATTGGAATCGTGTATTCGTCATCACCATACTGGCGTATCACCCGGCGTGATGGTATGGGGTGCCATTGGTTACACGTCTCGGTCACCTCTTGTTCGCACTGACGGCACTTTGAACAGTGGACGTTACATTTCAAATCTGTTACGACCCGTGGCGCTACCCTTCATTCGATCCCTGCAAAACCCTACATTTCAGCAGGATAATGCAAGACCGCATGTTGCACGTCCTGTACTGGCCTTTCTGGATACAGTAAATGTTCGACTGCTGCCCTGGCCAGCGCATTCTCCAGATCTCTCACCAACTGAAAACGTCTGGTCAATGGTGGCCGAGCAACTGGCTCGTCACAATACACCAGTCACTACTCTTGATGAACTGTGGTATCGTGTTGAAGCTACATGGGCAGCTGTACCCGTACACGCCATCCAAGATCTTTTTGTCTCAATGCTAAGGCCTATCGAGGCCGTTATTACGGCCAGAGATGGCTGTTCTGGGCACTGATTTCTCAGGGTCAATGCACCCAAATTGCGTGAAAATGTAATAAGATGTCAGTTCTAGTATAACATATTTGTTCAATGAATACCCGCTTATCATCTACATTTCTTCTTGGTGTAGCAATTTTAATGGCCACTATTGTAGTAGTTAAATTTCCTGATTGAATTTATTTTCGTAAATGTTGCGCTTAGTACTGCAAGATTGGTTGGTTGGTTGTTTTTGGGGAAGGAGACCAGACAGCATGGTCATCGGTCTCATCGGATTAGGGAAGGATGGGGAAGGAAGTCGGCCGTGCCCTTTCAGAGGAACCATCCCGGCATTTGCCTGGAGTGATTTAGGGAAATCACAGTACTGCAAGAGATCAGTTTGTTAATAAGTACGTCACGCTATGCTTTTTAATCAATGACAACTGTAAATCAACCAGAAATACTGCCACAAAAAAGTGTGTCAAAATTAAGCAAATCTTTTATTCATCTCTGTACTTAAAAGGCAATGTCCCGACAATCCCAAACCACTAAGGATACAAACTTGAAATTTGCAGAGAATGATGACCTTATACTATACGCAGGATCTAAGAAGGGATTTTTCTTAATTCCACCCCCAATGGTGTGAAACAAGGGAATGAGGTTTTTTTTGAAAAAATGTAGCTATTAATGCAATTTTGAATCTAGACCTGCGAAAATTGTTATTTTGTTTCTTGCTCAGAAATAAACACATGTTTGAGAAGTTTGGAAATTTAGCATTTCGGAGGTGAGACAAGGGGTGATTTTTTTAATAAATGATTTTTAAAGAACTACTGAACTATTTTTAAAGCTACAGCCATCAGACTGGTATTTTACTTCTTTGTTAGAAATTGTAAGAAAACAAATGTTTCAGTGTTCTCCAAAATTCATTCCCTAAGGAGGCTCTTTAGTGAGACATAAAAAATACGTGTTCCACTGTGTTTGGATATTCAACTACGAAGGGGGTAAAGTAGGGGATGAAATGTTTCATGAAATATTTCATTATAAAAGCATGTTTTAAGTTAAACCAATGAACATTTGAATTTGGCTTTTCGGTTCGAAATGAAAAAAAATATAGGTCTGTCACTGTTTTTGGGAATTCAGCCGCCAAGGGCATGAAACAGGGAAGACGGATTCACTGACGTGCCAACACCGCTAAGGATAGACACTGGAAATTTGCAGAGGGCGTGGATTTTATACGGTAGGCCTCGTTTAAGCAGGGAGCGTTAGAAATTCCACTCCTAAGTGAGTGAAGGCCTGTTGAAAATATGTCTCTGAGCATTTTTGAACATAGACCTATCTAAGTTAGCCGTTGGTTTCCCAGTCAGGTATAAAAAAATACGCGTTTCAGCATTTTTGGGAATTAAACGACCAAGGAAGTAAAACAGTACGTGAAAGCTTTTTTTAAATAAATCATTATTAAACTACTAAAACATGCTTACAGCTACATCTATGAAAACAGGTATTTTACATCTCGGTTAGAAATAAAAAATACGTTATTCACTATTTTTGGCACCTCGACCCCTATGGATGTGAAACAGGAGATGAAAGTTTTAAAGAAAGTATTTCGTTATGTTAAAAAAAAATTAAAGCGAAATCTACGAAAATTGGTATTTCATTTACCAGTTAAATATTAATGTGTGTTAGCGGATTAAGGTTTCTGTAGAATACCACTACAAGAAGCGCAAAAGATATGATTAACAAAAATCTTGGCTTCCAGCTATCAGAAGCGCCTTATGGTCAGAAGTACATTCGAAAAAGGCAATGCTTCTGCGGTCTTTATTAGCGCAAAAAATTTAGAAGGTCTTGCAGTTTGTGAACTAAATAAAAATTCGATTAAAGAAACGCAAAAAAATCTGTGCGGATCATGCAGTCTGCGCGAGCGAAGCAGCGGGCGCTAAACTAGTTTAATAAAGTGAACTAATGTTTCATGTTTCGTAGTTTGATGAACCTTCTCCCGGAGCGGTCAAAGAACCCGCAGTTACGACTGGACGAAAGTAGTATCTTCTGATCACAGCAGTTTGAGTCGGAGCATAAGCTCGGATTGGCTGAAGCATGGGGAAGGAAATCGGCCGTGTTCTTGCAAAGCAACCGTCCCGTCATTTGTCTGAAGCGATTTAAGGAAATCACGGAAAACCTAAATCCGAATTCCGAAATATTACTCCCAATAGCGAATAATTTTTACTGCAGCTACATTAGGCATTGAAAGAATACCTGCTGGTGACACATGAAAAGCCGTACCCTGACCGGGACTCGAACCCAGATTTCGCGCTTATCGCTAGCGGTCGCCTTACCCACGTCGGATGTACGTGCACGCTTCCAGTATCGATTCAGCCCTCTATACGCCACAGTATTTACATTCCCTAGTACTCACATGTATGTCTGAAGGAACAAACAGACATTGCAAAAATAAGTGTTACAACCTAGACAGCCAAAAATGGCGATAACACTAATTTGAACACGTTTGTCTCATTAACCCGCTAAGAGGGTACACCAGGGTCAAGCTCAGTTTTGGAACCCATACTCATGACTTTTTTTCCAATAAAATAATTAATTGATTACAAAAGCGACATTAGACCTTTATTACTCACACTTAAGATTGTATTATGTATTTGTTTAAGTAAACATCTTTCACCCAGTGGGCACTACACATCGACGCAAGGCCTTTCGCGGAGATGGATGCGGCTTGGTGAAGCTCTGAACACCACAATTTTGAACCTAGAACAAAATTTCAAAAACTGCTTTGAAACTGATGATATTGCCCAACGTAGTGCGTAGGATATTTAAAAAAATGGTTTTTAACAAAATGACGACACTCTGGAATAGAAGCAAATATTTTCAGCAGGAAAGTCGTTATGAAAACTTGCAAAAATACCGAAATTAAAATATATCGCAAAGATTCTAATTACTACAATAGAAAAAAGGCCAACTCACAAGTTACAAAAACGTATAATGTAACTGCACATAGAGGGTGACAATTACCGAAGTACATGAAAAAACTGTAAATTAGTTACAAACTACCGGCGTACGCACACTTTATTCAACGTGTAAGCGTCACTGCAGATATTCGGATGTAGCTTATGATGTGTCCGATACGCCTGCCATCATTGGCGATGATGTGGCGCAGACGAACAACGAAATTCTGCATTACCCGCTAATGTGTCGATGATCTCCTGAATGGCAGATTTCAGCTGAGCAATGGCTTTTACTTTATTGCTATGTACTTTGTCTTTAATATAGCCCCACAAAGAGGAGTCGCCAGTGGGCTCTGGGTTCCCCCAGAATACGGTCCCCAAAGTGCTCCTCCAGGACACAAAACATTCTTCTGCTTCAATGGGGCCGAGTTCCGTCTTGCATGAACCGCATCTTGTCGAAATCATGGTCTCTTTGGATAATAAGGATTAAATCATCTTCCAAAACCTTCACGTACCGCTCACGTCACCGAGCCATCAAGGAATATCGCGGTCATTATTCCGTGACTGGACACTGCACGCCACACAGTCACCCCTTGAAGGTGAAGAGACCTCCCTATGGAGGAAAGCAGATTCTGAGTTCCCCAAATGCGCCAATTTTGCTTATTGACGGACCCGTCCAAATGAAAGCTGGCTTCGTCGGTAAATCAATCCATACAGCGCATATTAATTCCCATCATGCCCCGCGGCCAATCGTGCAGTTTGAACGTCCTTAAAGAAGCCCTTCAGAAGTTATGACGATTTCATATCATATAGTTCCAAACCGGTCACCCTGTATATTTCGTGCGTTATGGCTCCCTCTAACTTGAATGCGACAGTTTCACATTCAGCTTGAAACGCCTTATCTACGTGCAGTAATCGCCACTGGATATCTGATGATGGATAAATTCCGAAAAGCGTCATATGAGCGATAAAGCCATTTCTTGCCTTGACTTTTGCCGTAGCGACTCAGTCAGCCTCATTGGAAAACTACTGACTCTTATAATAATGGTAGCCTGTTTGCTGCATGATTTGTGTACCATTAATATTATTCAAATTAAAAAATTCTCGAAAATCTTGGAATCCATGGGACTGATATATAGCCAGTAACAGGTTCATACCAGGCAAAAAACTGACGAGAGTCTCGATTCCTGGAATGGATTGACTGTCTACATCTACATCTACGTCCATACTCCGCAAGCCACCTGACGGTGTGCGGCGTAGGGTACCTTGAGTACCTCTATTAGTTCTCCCTTCTATTCCAGTCTCGTATTGTTCGTGGAAAGAAAGATTGTCGGTATGCCTCCGTGTGGGCTCCAATCTCTCTGATTTTATCCTCATGGTCATACGTAGGAGGGACCAATATACTGCTTGACTCCTCGGTGAAAGTATGTTCTCGAAACTTCAACGAAAGCCCCTACCGAGCTACTGAGCGTCTCTCTTCCACTGAAGTTTATCTATCATCTCCATAACGCTTTGGAGATTACTAAATTATCCTGTAACGAAGCGCACTGCTCTCCGTTGGATCTTCTCTATCTCTTATATCAAACCTATCTGGTACGGATCCCACACCGGTGAGCAGTATTCAAGCAGTGGGCGAACAAGCGTATTGTAACCTACTTCCTTTGTTTTCGGACTGCATTTTCTTAGGATACTTCCAATGAATCTCCGTCTGGCATCTGCCTTACCGGCGATTAATTTTATATCGTCATTCCATTTTAATTCACTCCTAATGCCTACTCCCAGATAATTTACGGAGTTAACTGCTTCCAGTTGCCGACCTGCTATATTGTAGCAAAATGATAAAAGAACTTTCTTCCTATGTATTCGCAGCACGTTACACTTGTCTACATTGAGATTAAATTGCCATTCCCTGCACCAGACGTCAATTCGTTGCAGATCCTCCTGCATTTCAGTACAATTTTCCATTGTTACAACCTCTCGATATACTACAGCATCATCCGCAAAAAGCCTCAGTGAACTTCCGATGTCATCCACAAGGTCATTTATGTATACTGTGAATAGCAACGGTCCTATGACACTCCCCTGTAGCACACCTGAAATCACTCTTACTTCGGAAGACTTCTCTCCATCGAGAATGACATGCTGCGTTCTGTTATCTAGGAACTCTTCAATCCAATCACACAATTGATCTGATAGTTCATATGCTCTTACTTTGTTCATTAAACGACTGTGGGGAACTGTATCGAACACCTTGCGGAAGTCAAGAAACATGGCATCTACCTGGGAACCCGTGTCTATGGCCCTTTGAGTCTCGTGGACGAATAGCGGAGGTGGGTTTCACACGACCGTCTGTTTCGAAACCCATGCTGATTCCTACAGAGTAGATTTCTAGTCTCCAGAAAAGTCATTATACTCGAACATAATACGTTGTCCAAAATTCTACAGCTGATCGACGTTAGAGATATACGTCTATAGTTCTGCATATCTGTTCGACGTCCATTCTCGAAAATCGGGATGACCTGTGCCCTTTTTCAATCCTCTGGAACGCTACGCTCTTCTAGAGACCTACGGTACACCGCTGCAAGAAGGGGGCAAGTTCCTTCGCGTACTCTGTGTAAAATCGAACTGGTATCCCATCAGGTCCAGCGGCCTTTCCTCTTTTGAACGATTTTAATTGTTTCTCTGTCCCTCTGTCGTCAATTTCGATATCTACCATTTTGTCATCTGTGCGACAATCTAGAGAAGGAACTACAGTGCAGTCTTCCTCTGTGAAACAGCTTTGGAAAAATACGTAATTAAATTTGTACAGAGCTCTAACAGTGGGAGTCCTACTCGCATCTGGCCATTTTTTCATGTAGGGTACCACTACCGTAAGGACCTTTCACCACATGGAGGAAAACAGCCGATAACTAAAGTAAACAACAACAAATATAATTTAAACGTGAACAGTTGCCTGAAGATAAACTTGTCTGTTCAAAACCGGAATCACTTCTATTTGTGTAATTAAATCGCGTTATTAACAGTGGATGGCTGTTGTTTTCTTCGACCGGCCGGAGTGGCCGATCGGTTCTAGGCGCTTCAGTCTGGAATCGCGCTACCGCTACGGTCGCAGGTTCGAACCCTGGCTCGCGCATGGATGTGTGTGATGTCCTTCGGTTAGTTAGGTTTAAGTAGTTCTGAGTTCTAGGGGACTGATGACTTCAGATGTTAAGTCCCATAGTGCTCGCCGGCCAGTGTGGCCGTGCGGTTCTAGGCGCTACAGTCTGGAGCCGAGCAACCGGTAAGGTCGCAGGTTCGAATCCTGCCTCGGGCATGGATCTGTGTGATGTCCTTAGGTTAGTTAGGTTTAATTAGTTCTGAGTTCTAGGGGACTGATGACTTCAGATGTTAAGTCCCATAGTGCTCGCCGGCCAGTGTGGCGGTGCGGTTCTAGGCGCTACAGTCTGGAGCCGAGCAACCGGTAAGGTCGCAGGTTCGAATCCTGCCTCAGGCATGGATCTGTGTGATGTCCTTAGGTTAGTTAGGTTTAATTAGTTCTAAGTTCTAGGCGACTGATGACCTCAGAAGTTAAGTCGCATAGTGCTCAGAGCCATTTGAACCATTTTTGTTTGCTTCCTTGCAAGAATCGACTTGTACCTTCCGTGACGCTCTAGATTTTGCGTTTTCTTCTACATGTGCAGTGTCTCCTCTGTCGTTATTGCGAATGGCTGCGCGTGGGGAGTTGTACAGTGCCTTTGAGACTGACCTACCCAATATTCACCGGCGGCACGGCTCGCTTCCTTTGGTAACAAAACATAAACAAACGTGAGCCAACACTTCCGAGTAACGACTCCCCGTGTTTGGACAGCGAGGCATGAGTTACCACCAGCGCGTTCCACTGCCCGTAAATCAGCCGCGCAAACACGCAAACATGAAAGGCCTAGCCTAGTACACGGCGTGAGGGTATTATGCGCAAAACCGGTAACTACGTAGTAATAATATCTCCTAAGTACTCGTTCACTGTGTGTTGCCACACTAAGGATACCATTAATTCATGAAACCTAATTTATAAGTCTGTGACGTTTGCTCGCTGAAGACTAGGGAGCTATGGAAAAAATCCAAGATTGCCAGTTTACCGTAACATATTTGAGCTGCCGCACCCCTCAATTACGACAGGTCCACATAAAACCTTCCTGATTTCCAATGGAAATTTAGAAAAAAATAAACTTTTAGACATACATATACTACTGGCTGTTAAAATTGCTACACCACGAAGATGACGTGCTACAGACGAGAAATTTAACCAACAGGAAGAAGGTGCTGTGATATGCAAATGATTAGTTTTTCAGAGCATTCACACAAGGTTGGCGCCGGAGGCGACGCCTACAACGCCCTGACATGAGGAAACTTTCCAACCGATTTCTCATACGCAATCAGCAGTTGACCGGCGTTGCCCGGTGAAACGTTGTTGTGATGCCTCGCGTAAGGAGGAGAAATGCGTATCATCACGTTTCCCACTTTGATAAAAGTCGATCGCGATTTCGGTTTATCGTATCGTGACATTGCTGCTCGTGTTGGTCGAGATCCAATTACTGTTAGCAGAATATGAAATCCGTGGGTTCAGGAGGGTAATACGGAACGCCTTGCTGGATTCCAACGGCCTCGTATCACTAGCAATCGAGATGACGGGCATCTTATCCGCATGGCTGTAACGGATCGTGCAGCCACCTCTCGATCCCTGAGCCAACATATGGGGACGTTTGCAAGACAACAACCATTTGCACGAACAGTTCGACGACGTTTGCAGCAGCATGGACTATCAGCTCGGAGACCGTGGCTCCGGTTACCCTTGACGTTGCGTCACAGACAGGAGCGCCTACGATGGTGTACTCAACGACGAACCTGGGTGCACGAATGGCAAAATTTCATTTTTTCGGAAGAATCCAGGTTCTGTTTACAGCATCATTATGGTCACATCCGTGTTTGGCGACATCGCGGTGAACGCACATTGGAAGCGTGTATTCGTCATCGCCATACTGGCGTATCACCCGGCGTGACGGTATGGGGTGCCATTGGGTACACGTCTCGGTCACCTCTTGCTCACATTGACGGCACTTTGGACGTTACATTTCACATGTGTTACGACCCGTGGTTCTACCATTCATTCGATCCGTGCAAAACCCTACATTTCAGCAGGATGATGCATGACTGTATGTTGTATGTCCTGTACGGGCCTTTCTGGATACAGAAAATGTTCAACTTCTGCCCTGGCCAGCACATTCTCCAGATCTCTCACCAACTGAAAACGTCTGGTCTATGGTGGCCGATCTCGCTTCCCACGCACGGGTTCCCGGGTTCGATTCCCGGCGGGGTCAGGGATTTTCTCTGCCTCGTGATGGCTGGGTGTTGTGTGATGTCCTTAGGTTAGTTAGGTTTAAGTAGTTCTAAGTTCTAGGGGACTGATGACCTAAGATGTTAAGTCCCATAGTGCTCAGAGCCATTTGAACCATTTTTGAATGGTGGCCGAGCAACTGGCTCGTCGCAATACGCCAGTCACTACCCTTGATGGTCCCCCCATGAACCATGGACCTTGCCGTTGGTGGGGAGGCTTGCGTGCCTCAGCGATACAGATAGCCGTAACGTAGGTACAACCACAACGGAGGGGTATCTGTTGAGAGGCCAGACAAACGTGTGGTTCCTGAAGAGGGGCAGCAGCCTTTTCAGTAGTTGCAAGGGCAACAGTCTGGATGATTGACTGATCTGGCCTTGTAACAATAACCAAAACGGCCTTGCTGTGCTGGTACTGCGAACGGCTGAAAGCAAAGGGAAACTACAGCCGTAATTTATCCCGAGGGCATGCAGCTTTACTGTATGATTAAATGATGATGGCGTCCTCTTGGGTAAAATATTCCGGAGGTAAAATAGTCCCCCATTCGGATCTCCGGGCGGGGACTACTCAAGAGGATGTCGTTATCAGGAGAAAGAAAACTGGCGTTCTACGGATCGGAGCGTGGAATGTCAGATCCCTTAATCGGGCAGGTAGGTTAGAAAATTTAAAAAGGTAAATGGATAGGTTGAAGTTAGATATAGTGGGAATTAGTGAAGTTCGGTGGCAGGAGGAACAAGACTTCTGGTCAGGTGACTACAGGGTTAGAAACACAAAGTCAAATAGGGGTAATGTAGGAGTAGGTTTAATAATAAATAGGAAAATAGGAGTGCGGGTAAGCTACTACAAACAGCATAGTGAACGCATTATTGTGGCCAAGATAGATACGAAGCCCACACCTACTACAGTAGTACAAGTTTATATGCCAACTAGCTCTGCAGATGACGAAGAAATTGAAGAAATGTATGATGAAATAAAAGAAATTATTCAGATACTGAAGGGAGACGAAAATTTAATAGTCATGGGTGACTGGAATTCGAGTGTAGGAAAAGGGAGAGAAGGAAACGTAGTAGGTGAATATGGATTGGGGCTAAGAAATGAAAGAGGGAGCCGCCTGGTAGAATTTTGCACAGAGCACAACTTAATCATAGCTAACACTTGGTTTAAGAATCATGATAGAAGGTTGTATACATGGAAGAACCCTGGAGATACTAAAAGGTATCAGATAGATTATATAATGGTAAGACAGAGATTTAGGAACCAGGTTTTAAATTGTAAGACATTTCCAGGGGCAGATGTGGACTCTGACCACAATCTATTGGTTATGACCTGTAGATTAAAACTGAAGAAACTGCAAAAAGGTGGGAATTTAAGAAGATGGGACCTGAATAAACTGAAAGAACCTGAGGTTGTACAGAGTTTCAGGGAGAGCATAAGGGAAAATTGACAGGAATGGGGGAAAGAAATACAGTAGAAGAAGAATGGGTAGCTTTGAGGGATGAAGTAGTGAAGGCAGCAGAGGATCAAGTAGGTAAAAAGACGAGGGCTAGTAGAAATCCTTGGGTAACAGAAGAAATATTGAATTTAATTGATGAAAGGAGAAAATATAAAAATGCAGTAAGTGAAGCAGGCAAAAAGGAATACAAACGTCTCAAAAATGAGATCGACAGGAAGTGCAAAATGGCTAAGCAGGGATGGCTAGAGGACAAATGTAAGGATGTAGAGGCTTATCTCACTAGGGGTAAGATAGATACTGCCTACAGGAAAATTAAAGAGACCTTTGGAGATAAGAGAACCACTTGTATGAACATCAAGAGCTCAGATGGAAACCCAGTTCTAAGCAAAGAAGGGAAAGCAGAAAGGTGGAAGGAGTATATAGAGGGTCTATACAAGGGCGATGAACTTGAGGACAATATTATGGAAATGGAAGAGGATGTAGATGAAGACGAAATGGGAGATACGATACTGCGTGAAGAGTTTGACAGAGCAATGAAAGACCTGAGTCGAAACAAGGCCCCCGGAGTAGACAACATTCCATTGGAACTACTGACAGCCTTGGGAGAGCCAGTCCTGACAAAACTCTACCATCTGGTGAGCAAGATGTATGAAACAGGCGAAATACCCTCAGACTTCAAGAAGAATATAATAATTCCAATCCCAAAGAAAGCAGGTGTTGACAGATGTGAAAATTACCGAACAATCAGTTTAATAAGCCACAGCTGCAAAATACTAACACGAATTCTTTACGGACGAATGGAAAACTGGTAGAAGCCGACCTCGGGGAAGATCAGTTTGGATTCCGTAGAAATGTTGGAACACGTGAGGCAATACTGACCTTACGACTTATCTTAGAAGAAAGATTAAGGAAAGGCAAACCTACGTTTCTAGCATTTGTAGACTTAGAGAAAGCTTTTGACAATGTTGACTGTAATACTCTCTTTCAAATTCTAAAGGTGGCAGGGGTAAAATACAGGGAGCGAAAGGCTATTTACAATTTGTACAGAAACCAGATGGCAGTTATAAGAGTCGAGGGACATGAAAGGGAAGAAGTGTTTAAGAAGGGAGTAAGACAGGGTTGTAGCCTCTCCCCGATGTTATTCAATCCGTATATTGAGCAAGCAGTAAAGGAAACAAAAGAAAAATTCGGAGTAGGTATTAAAATCCATGGAGAAGAAATAAAAACGTTGAGGTTCGCCGATGACATTGTAATTCTGTCAGAGACAGCAAAGGACTTGGAAGAGCAGTTGAATGGAATGGATGGCGTCTTGAAGGGAGGATATAAGATGAACATCAACAAAAGCAAAACGAGGATAATGGAATGTAGTCGAATTAAGTCGGGTGATGTTGAGGGTATTAGATTAGGAAATGAGACACTTAAAGTAGTAAAGGAGTTTTGCTATTTGGGGAGCAAAATAACTGATGATGGTCGAAGTAGAGAGGATATAAAATGTAGACTGGCAATGGCAAGGAAAGCGTTTCTGAAGAAGAGAAATTTGTTAACATCGAGTATAGATTTAAGTGTCAGGAAGTCGTTTCTGAAAGTATTTGTATGGAGTGTAGCCATGCATGGAACTGAAACATGGGCGTTAAATAGTTTGGACAGGAAGAGAATAGAAACTTTCGAAATGTGGTGCTACAGAAGAATGCTGAAGATTAGATGGGTAGATCACATAACTAATGAGGAAGTATTGAATAGGATTGGGGAGAAGAGAAGTTTGTGTGGCACAACTTGACCAGAAGAAGGGATCGGTTGGTAGGACGTGTTCTGAGGCATCAAGGGATCACCAATTTAGTATTGGAGGGCAGCGTGGAGGGTAAAAATCGTAGGGGGAAACCAAGAGATGAATACACTAAGCAGATTCAGAAGGATGTAGGTTGCAGTAGGTACTGGGAGATGAAGAAGCTTGCACAGGATAGAGTAGCATGGAGAGCTGCATCAAACCAGTCTCAGGACTGAAGACCATAACAACAAAAACAACAACAACAACTCTTGATGAACTGTGGTATCGCGTTGAAGCTGCATGGGCAGCTGTACCTGTACACGCCATCCAAGCTGTGTTTGACTCAATGCCCGGGCGTATGAAGGCCGTTATTACTACCAGAGGTGGTTGTTCTGGGTACTGATTTCTCAGGATCTATGCACCCAAATTGCGTGAAAATGTAATCAGATGTCAATTCTAGTATAATATATTCGTCCAATGAATACCCGTTTATCATCTGCATTTATACTTGGTGTAGCAATTTTAATGATCAGTAGTGTACTTGCCATTTGCGGCATCATACATGGTAACTCAAACGTTTTGTGCAAAAAACTAGTGCACTTCTACATGGAGTCCTTCCGTAACCTGAAAAATGTCTAAACATACTATGCGCGCACGTGCGTGTCTGGATTATTGGACATTATTGCATCCACAATGCATCTACAGAGGTCGTCATGATGCCGTAAATGCGATGCGTCACAATGCGTTATTAGATAACTCCACAGGAAGAAATCAGAGCGAGTACGTCCAGAGATCTCAGAGGCCTGTTGGTTAGTCCATCACGTTCTATGAGGGGTGTTCAAAAGGAGAGGTACGGAGCAGCACTGTGGGTAAAACTGATGTCTTTTTTTTTTCTTTTTTCAAATATAATCACCGGACTCCTGAGCACAGCCACCCCGCTATTTCAGGAGCCGAAGTATTCCCTTTTCTCAAGAGTCCTTCAGTTAGACGTTCGACCTGAAGCGGTTCCTTTTGAAATGCTTTTACGCCGACGAAAGACCTGAAGCTTATGAAGATCTTATCTGTTCTTTCGGACATGTCCCGCATTTCCATATATTTAAGGCTAACCGACCATTGACCTTATTCTTCTGTGCTAGATGCACACGCATTGCGCGAACTCTTTCGGGACTCGGTAAGATTTTGTGCCGCGAGTAACGAGTATAGCGGGCAGGGGCACTACTAATGTGGTGTGTGGATATTAAGTTGGGAATGTGGGTCTCACGGGGAGAGTGCAAGGGATTAATCCCTGCAGTCGCGCTATCGTCTGTGCCCTCGGTGGCTGAAATGGAGAGAGCGTCTGTCCTGTAAGCAGGAGATCCCGGGTTAGACTCCCAAACGGGGCACACATTTGCAAGTTTCCCTGTTGATGTATATCAACGCCTGTCGACAGCTTAGAGTATTGATTTAATTATCATTTCATTAAAGACATGAAAATCGTGGGGCGACATGTCCGGGCCTTAGGGCTGCTCCTACTTGAACTTGTACATTACACTTTGTGTGACACCTAGCGAGGTGTCGCAGTGGCTAGGACACCGGACTCGCATTCGGGAGGACGACGGTTCAAGTCCGCGTCCGACCATACTGATTTAAGTTTTCCGTGATTTCGCTTCAATGTATGTACAATTTTAACTTTGTATGCTTGCATATGAAACTGTGCATGCAGCACCGTGAGAACTGTTGTGCGAGGGATATTAGAACTCGTGATGCTCGTGAACTGACGTTGCTGGGCTTCTTTGGAAGGTCTCGCTGATCTCCTCAACCATTTCATTAGATGGGCGTTTTCTGTCGACCGTGATGGTTTACACTGTCATATCGAGGCCTAATTGTCTTAACGTCGTGTGGCTCCCTTTGAAATTTACGTAGGAAATTTCTTTGGACAGCAGTGGGTGATTTCGTGTCCGCTTACTGCGCGACGCATTTGGCTTTCTCCTGAGGTGTAGTCAGTTCTTGCTTATGACTGAGCTCCTGAAACAAAACAAATCGTTACAGAAAATACCAGACAAGTGAGAGAAGAAGTCCCGCTTTGAGGGTTCTACATAGGTTTCATTATGTATGTAGATAATAAAATATAATAAAGTTTGTAACCCTGTGCAGACATACATTTAGAGGCGCCGGTGCCTATATCTTTGACGCTCTCTAGCGTCGTTGGGTGACGTTTACTACGTAAAACTTCATCTACTAAGTCCCCTCTACAACCCCTACATGTGTGTAAAACATGGATTGTGAAACACTCTGCACATAAAAGTTTGAGGGTATCTATTGATCAACAGTGAAAGTACGTGTAAAACTTAAGTAATCTGGCTGGCTGGCTCTGAGCACTATGGGACTCAACATGTTAGGTCGTAAGTCCCCTAGAACTTAGAACTACTTAAACCTAACTAACCTAAGGACACCACACACACCCATGCCCAAGGCAGGATTCGAACCTGCGACCGCAACAGTCCCGCGGTTCCGGACTGCAGCGCCAGAACCCCTAGACCACCGCGGCCGGCAGCATAAGTAATCTGCTTTTGAGATTTATACGCCCTTAAAAGTTTGGTTTGAAGTACCTTATTTAAGTAATGCCAGAGTCAAATGGTTCAAGTGGCTCTGAGCACTATGAGACTTAACTTGTGAGGTCGTAAGTCCCCAAGAACTTAGAACTACTGAAACCTAACTAACCTAAGGACATCACACACATCCATGCCCGAGGCAGAATTCGAACCTGCGACCGTAGCGGTCGCAGCGGTTCCAGACTGAAGAATGCCAGAGTCGCGGCCCCTATATGCAAACCATGATCAGCTCAATGCAGAGATTCATCATTAGGCAGTGAATAAAACTGACGTTACTGACAGTTACAAGAAATATGCGATAACGATTTTAAAAGTACTGTTGAACATAACTACAGTTTAGGGCCACCTCATGTCATGCTGATTAATGCCCTACATAGTGTAATAAACACGTTTCATTACTGTTTAAAGTAATTAACTATACGCTAGAGTAAAGTAGTTTATTGCTAGTATTTGCCAGGAAGTAGGTTGTAACCTCCCCCTCTCTTATCGACCTTAATGACAGTGAAAAATGAAACCGCGTGTACCTAATGAGAATTTTGGAAAAGCAATCGTCACCGAAGTTAACCTGTCGGTAAAGAGGGAGGAAAGGGTTACATCTAAATGAAAGGAAAAGTGCTAATGAAACTGGTGGAATTTAATTTTGAAAAGGGGTAAAGTTAATAAAGAAAGTAAATGTGCAGCCGTTACGTTAACATTTAACTAGCGGTAATTAGGTATTTGAGATTTGGGGGAAATTACGGTCGCCAGTCCTAAGGACAATTACTATAGTAACTGAAAAAGAAAGGTTATTACACATATAATTAGCACTAGAAGTGTGGCAACTGAAGGTTGACACGTGTAGTGTGAAAACTGAAAGTTTGTCAGAAGTAATAAATTTCGCTACACTCTGACTTAATTTAGCAAAAGAATTAATAAAACAGGAAAATCGAAAGTTAATTTAGTGACTGAAGTTAATAGTGAGCTTTCTTTCTGAAGCACATCGAAATTCAGTAAAACACGGTTAGTCTTGGACTACCTCCACAATCATTTCAAAAGCAACTTGAATCTACGCAATTTAGAAATAAGAGATTTAACTTTGAAATTGAATTAAATGATTCTGAACAATTAACAATAGTAAAATTTAGTACGTACCAAGCTGAGCTGCAGTCACAGGTAAGCTAAAATACGGTAACAAAACTCGCACTCTTAATTTGTGCTAGTGTAATCTAAATATTGTAGCCAGCTATGAATACCTTAATTGAAATTTGAAATTAAAGCAGTGAAATAGAATATTACTTTAATGCTGGCGTTTGAATTTCAATGACACTCGGGTTCATTCCGGAAAAGAAAGGGACCCTGCTTGCTAATGCAATTGGGACAATGAGCAACAAAGGTTCATGCTACGTTGCTGTAATTTTGTGATTTGAACAGTTTGAAATGCTGAGGTCTGCCATACAGTTCTAGAACTTTACGTGCGTCCAGTCTTCCTTGTTGGTTGATTGCAGGTTTGAAGCCGTCGATCGAGGAGGTGGCGACAGTCACTCATTGTCGGCCGTCGCTGTTGCAGATGCTGGATGTTGGCGCGCCTTCCTCTCGACACGGTCACCAGACGAAACGGGCTCTTGATGTGCGCTAGTTAATGTTTCCCGTCCGCGACACCATGTCAGAAACTATCATCGCAAGTCGAGCGCAATTACATGCTGCCAAACCCCGAAAGCGCGGCAACTCGCGGGAGCGTCACACAACACACCTGCTCCACTCGCTACTCCAGCCAGACTCCCTCTGCTCTGCTTGCGCTCCACGCGGCAGAGTTAACACTACCAAAGATCCTACACACTTCGATTCTTCACACGACCTATCGATGTAATCGTTCGATAGCAGTTTTCCCTAGGCAAGACCCAGCGTAAAAATACAAATAATATTTACGAAACAAACCAATTATACATCGACATAAATGCATAAATATACAAATAGTAAAACAATTACAATATACAAAGAGACAGAAATGTCATATCTTGAGGTAAAAAGCAAGGAAAAAAATAATAGTACAATAGATGGAAATAAGAGGATATGCATTTCCGGCGTTACAAGGTCAACTTATACTTGTCTGCTTTTCTAGTGCATACTACTGTGTTCGTATCCTATTACAAACGTTTATCATGTTGAAGCAAAGCTTAATGCAGTGCTGCCTTATGTACGCTCGGATGAGCAAACCTCCATAATTACGAAAAGGTGAGGACAGCAGAGGTATAGAAGGCAATACAGGTGCTACGTCAGATACAGCAGTTCGTACGACATCTAATCTGCTAATTGAATCATCGACGGCGTACGTTATTTGTGACTTTCTCGACCAGAAGCACATTTTACGCAACATGTAAAGTATTAGACAAAATTTACGTTGTGATTGCATTATAAACTGTAGTCTCATTTAGAAGAAGTGCCTTAGAGGCCCCCATATCATGACGTCCATCCACTTCCGTATCACTTTCATTACACTCACAATTACGTTTTCCTCTCCGACCCGTTCCCTGTTCATTCGTTTGCTTCCTTGTAAATCCCAATAATAACTGACATGCATCTCTCCATTGCTGGCTGCACAAACCTTAGCTTTTTTACGATCTTAACATTAACTGTCCAAAGTGAAGACTGCTGACTTGCATTGATTGTAAGCTTTCCTTATCTTACAGATAATGTAATTCATTATTTGTCTTCTTTCATCCGAAGTGTAATACTAATAATTCTTAAGTTTTCAGCGAGTCAAACTCTATCTACAACTTGTCCAGAAACAAAACTGCAGGTATAAAGAGTTCGAAGACGTGAAAGGCGGCACTGGTCGAGAATGGAGTGAGACAGGGGTGTAGCCTCTCCCCGATGTCATTCAATCTGAACGTTGGGCAAGCAGTCAATGAAGCCAAAAACAAATTTAGAAAGGAATTAAAATTCACGAGGGAGAAATAAAATCTTCGAGATTTGCCAATGATACTGTAATTCTTTACTTTTTATCACAAAACGATATCACGTGACAAAATTTTCTTTTTTCTGAAAACATGATGTTCAAAGTCAGAAAAATAAAAATACCGTAGTCCAACGTTTACAAAGCAGGAATGTATGTTATTAATAAGTCTAACTTGAGAAGTTTCCCCATCTTGCACGTTGTATTGTTTTATGAGGCTAATGTTTTACCTTCAAATATTTTTTCGCCAACCACTTACTCCATTTCTCACTTTTTTTTCCGGGCTGTTGCAGAGGAAATATGTAAGTTTCTTGTACTATGCCTTAAGAAATAAGAAGTGAAGAATTCATTACTTAATTGTGTTACATTTCTTGAGATCAGATGACATACCATGTACCTTATATGAAATAATATTTGCTGCAGTAAATTTATTATTTATCTTCACAGAAACCATTCTCAAAAGGTTGGAGAGGAACTGTTCGTTGGCCAAACGATTCGAGCTTTATGGGATTCTGTTTCCTTAGTTAATCTCTGGAATTCTGGCTACCTTAATTCCTACAATGTTTCGGTGAAGGAAGTTTGTTAAACTTTCATAGTCGAGTGTCGCTAAACAATGACGGAAAACAGCCAAAAGATGTGGGCGTGAAACTTAATCATATGTTCCTTTCACCGATGGGCACTATTAATGGTACATTTTATTATTTTCAGAGTACGACGAGTTGATTGCAGGCGGTGTTAATGCCGATTATAAGACACAAAGAAAATCCCATCGCCATTGCAATGTGCTTTCTCGACGCGAATTTGAATCATTCGCATTTCGTAATGTAATTTCGTTGGGGATTGTTCCACTGCAGAATTTTCTCTACCGAGAGGTTATCTTCCAATTCTCGGAGATGGCAAAGGATTTGAAATATAAACTGAATGGAATGGATAGACGTTATGAATATCTCCAAAGTAAGACAAAGGAAATGAAGCGCAGTTGGATTAAATCAAGTGATGCTGAAGGAATTAGAAGTTAGATTAAGGAATGAGATTCTAAAAGTAGGAGATGGGTTTTGCTCTTCTGACAGAAAAATAGCTAATGATGGCTGAAGTAGTGATGATATAAATTTCAGACTACCAATACCAATAAAATCCTTTCTTAAAATTGGAAACCAGTTAACATGTAACGTAAATTCCAGTGTTAGGGACTATTTTCTGAACGTATTTGCCTGGAGTGTAGGCTTAAAGGGAATTGAAACGTGAATGATAAATAGGTCATCAGACAAGAAGAGAATAGAAGCTTCTGAGATGTGATGCTTCAGTAGAATGCAATACGGTGAGAAGATATTATTTTATGTTGCCTTCAGTCGAGTACGATAATGAAAAGATATTTTCCATCCAGAGAGCTGCAGATTAATCGGCTGTTTTAATTTGATCTCTGTCACTTTTGCACCCCTTTGTCCCCATTCATCATATCTGTTCGTAACTGTTTTCACCATTGGTTACTGAAAGAGCATTCGCCTTGACAAAGATGGTGTTAAGAGTTTGACAATGGCAGGTGTACTGACGTTGATCATACACTATGAATCATTTGTGTATCTCTTAGTTTCGTGACTTTTTTAAGTCTTTTGACGCTACCGACTTTGGCTAACAGTTATTTTATGTTTTGTTTTCTAGTTTAGGAAGACAGACGCATCTGATGATACTCTCACTAAGCCGGTCATAAAGTGAAGCAAAAAATTTGCTTTAAAACAGTGTTTTGAATTTTAAAAATTTCAAACCTTAGATCACTGTATACTCAATGCGACTTTTTTTTCATGCTACGTAATTTGCGTCTAAAATGATTGGTTAGTAACATAAAAAAGAATAATCTACAGAAGAGAAAAATTAGGAATTCGGTTTACGATTTTGGCAAAGTCTATAATTCTTTTCCTTAAATTTTGTTGCTGAAATTACGTACTGCAACGTAGGTTACCGCCGAATCTGTGGCTGATTAGATAGCAGAAATGCTAATTTACCATCTAGGTGTTTAAGTTTTTATTAAAAAATAAGAGATAAGCTTCGCTACAGCAGTATGACCACTCTTGTAACCACACTGCGTGTTTTACATCGCTATGACAACCGATGGCAGCAAATTGTGTTTTTAAAAGTAGTCCAGCTTCCTAGAATTGCATTTACTCTTTTGCTTTTTTGTAAGGAAGCTGCTACGTGCGGCCCTGTAACGCTAATATGAACCTACCTTACACGTATGCCATCACACATCAATTATTTATTGGCTGTTGCTCGTAATCTATATTGCACCACCAAAAACAGCGTCCAACTCAAAATTTTCTCTTGCAACGATATCAGCGGCACTATGACCTGCAATTTCAGTGGGAATCGGGAAACTCCCGGACGCTGATAAAACTTTGGCAAACATAATCACGTACGTAATTGAAATACTGACATTTTCCTGGTGTGGGAATTACTTATGTTGGAACGTTATGACACGTCGAAGTGATGTCATCTGATAATACTCTCTAAACACAAGACTTTGACATTTTCCTGTAATACTTCATGGCTTACAGAGCGAGAAACGGTTATCGAGCTTCATATCTACGCTTAACAAATCATCTCCAGCTACGTAATACAATACAGGATTATTACATTATCTGCAGGAGATTTTTTTCGTTAAGCAGTTACGTTAATTTATTCATTTACTAACTACTTTCATTCTTTCGAATATTATCTTATGTTACCACAATGTGGAAACATGTGTGATTAAGGGAGAAGAGAGTACACGAGGAAGTAGGCATAAAACTGAAAGCAATTTAAAAATTAAACTGCTTTTACAGTGCATATATTACAAGAGCATGCCAACTGATAACCGGATGAGTGAAGAATGAACAATTTCAAGGTTTAGTCAGTTACATCTTCCATACATCATTTGAACGAAACTCTTATCGAAATCATGTAGAACGAGTCACTTTACGGGCTATATATACATGATTAGTGTTAACATTAATGAACACATTATTTTTTCAGTACTACTCATTCAACTACACATAAAACACGTTTTATTTTATTTATTTTTTAACTGGCTACCAGTTTTTAAGTATAAATTCGTCAGTTGCATAGAAGAGGTTGACCAACAGAAATGATTTTAAGTTAGATTTAAAACCTGCTTTGTTTCCAGAAAGACATTTTATGATACTGGGCTAGGGACAAAAAAATTTTATTGCTGCATCTTGAATTCCGTTCTGAGCCACTGACGGCTTTAAAAATGTATAATAAAAGCTGTTTCACCCTCTAGTGCTGTAGGTATCGACATCAATCACCTTCTCAAATTGTGGTGGATTATTTTTGACGAATTGCTTTAGCGAATATATGTTCTGTGATCGCGCCTTTCTTCTTGAAGAGGTACCTAAGTGATGTACTTGGAATAACACCGCATATTATTCTTACCGTTCGCTGTTGTAAAATCAATGCCTTATCTCTAAATGATGGGCTAGCGCAGAAAATTGTTCCATAACGCATCACTCAGTGGGAAAATGCAAAATATGTCAGGAGCTTCCCTCATTTGTTTCCAAGATTAACAATCATACGATGAGGAAAAGTAACTGAACTTAGTTATTTGAGAAGCTCAATAATACGCTTCTTCCAGTTCAAGTTTTCACCAATATGTACACCAAAAAACTTGGAGCATTCTAAGCTACAGGGTGTTTCAAAAATGACCGGTATATTTGAAACGGCAATAAAAACTAAACGAGTAGCGATAGAAATACACCGTTTGTTGCAATATGCTTGGGACAACAGTACATTTTCAGGCGGACAAACTTTCGAAATTACAGTAGTTACAATTTTCAACAACAGATGGCACTGCAAGTGATGTGAAAGATATAGAAGACAACGCAGTCTGTGGGTGCGCCATTCTGTACGTCGTCTTTCTGCTGTAAGCGTGTGCTGTTCACAACGTGCAAGTGTGCTGTAGACAACATGGTTTATTCCTTAGAACAGAGGATTTTTCTGGTGTCGGACTTCCACCGCCAAAAACACAGTGTTGTTGCAACAAGACGAAGTTTTCAACGGAGGTTTAATGTAACCAAAGGACCGAAAAGCGGTACAATAAAGGATCTGTTTGAAAAATTTCAACGGACTGGGAACATGACGGATGAACGTGCTGGAAAGGTAGGGCGACCGCGTACGGCAACCACAGAGGGCAATGCGCAGCTAGTGCAGCAGGTGATCCAACAGCGGCCTCGGGTGTCCGTTCGCCGTGTTGCAGCTGCGGTCCAAATGACGCCAACGTCCACGTATCGTCTCATGCGCCAGAGTTTACACCTCTATCCATACAAAATTCAAATGCGGCAACCCCTCAGCGCCGCTACCATTGCTGCACGAGAGACATTCGCTGACGATATAGTGCACAGGACTGATGACGCGATATGCATGTGGGCAGCATTTGGTTTACTGACGAAGCTTATTTTTACCTGGACGGCTTCGTCAATAAACAGAACTGGCGCATATGGGGAACCGAAAAGCTCCATGTTGCAGTCCCATCGTCCCTGCATCCTCAAAAAGTACTGGTCTGGGCCGCCATTTCTTCCAAAGGAATCATTGGCCCATTTTTCAGATCCGAAACGATTACTGCATCACGCTATCTGGACATTCTTCGTGAATTTGTGGCGGTACAAACTGCCTTAGACGACACTGCGAACACCTCGTGGTTTATGCAAGATGGTGCCCGGCCACATCGCACGGCCGACGTCTTTAATTTCCTGAATGAATATTTCGATGATCGTGTGATTTCTTTGGGCCATCCGAAACATACAGGAGGCGGCGTGGATTGACCTCCCTATTAACCAGACATGAACCCCCGTGACTTCTTTCTGTGGGGACACTTGAAAGACCAGGTGTACCGCCAGAATCCAGAAACAATTGAACAGCTGAAGCAGTACATCTCATCTGCATGTGAAGCCATTCCGCCAGACACGTTGTCAAAGGTTTCGGGTAATTTCATTCAGAGACTACGCCATATTATTGCTACGCATGGTGGATATGTGGAAAATATCGTACTATAGAGTTTCCCAGACCGCAGCGCCAACTGTTGTTGAAAATTGTAACTACTGTAATTTCGAAAGTTTGTCTGCCTGAAAATGTACTGCTGTCCCAAGCATATTGCAACAAACGGTGTATTTCTATCGCTGCTCGTTTAGTTTTTATTGCCGTTTCAAATATACCGGTCATTTTTGAAACACCCTGTATTTACTGTCCTACAATTTTTTATATAAAGCTATTTGCTGTGCAGAACTTAATGCAATGTGTGTCTTTTTCTTTTTTTGAAACTTTATGGAGAAACACTTGATAATTCCTTGCAAAATATCATTTACACCACTTCTGTTGCTTTCTCTCCAACGACACTTATTATAACACTAGTATCGTCTGAAAATAGTATCAATTCTGTTTGTTGAATGTTAAGTGGAAAGTCATTCACATTTATAAAAAATAGGAGTGTATCCAAAATTGAACCCTGTGGGATTCCCTTTGTGCTGGCTCCTCAGTCACTAAAATTTTCTATTGTTTCAACATTGTTGGTATTATTGTGCACAACATTTCGCTTTCTATTTGTTAAATACGATTCAAACCAACTATGTGTAAAAACATCAGTTCCATTGTAGTGGCAAGGCAAGGATTGAAGAAAAAATTATGTTTATTATGCATCAAACTGGGTTTAGGGGTAAAGAAAAGTCTACAAAGAGTACCCATTGTATTTGGTAAATGTTACGTGGAAGGTCATTCACATATATAAGAAGTAGGACTGCATCCAAATTTGAACCCTGTGGGATTCCCTTTGTGCTGTTCCCCAATCACCAAAATTTTCTATCCTTCCAACACTGAATTATTCTGGACAACATTGTGCACTCTATTTGTTAAGTATGAATCAAACCAGCTGTGTGTAAGACCATCATTTCCATTGTAGTGGCAAGGCAAGATTGGAAGCAAAAGTTATGCTTGTTATTGCAGCAAACTGAAATTAGTGGTAAAGAAATTTGTTGATTAAATGCTTCATGTGGAGTACTTTTGTGTACGGCTGCTGAAGCTGGACATCGAAAACGATAAATAAAGTAAAAACTGAAGCATTCGAGACGCGATTTTGGAGTAGAAGAGAGAAAATAAAATGCGTGGATAAATTGTAGAACACTAAAGTACTGGAAATGGCAAAGGAGTCAAGAACTCTCTTAAATACAGTTAAGAAAAGGAAAGCTGAACGGGTAGGACATACTGTGAGGAAACAGCCTGTCAAACGTACAGTGGCAGGACAGGAGAAAATAGGAAGAAGGTTGAAGAAGGACGAAGGATGAGGAAGGATGAAGCGAAAAGAGGAAGATACTATGAAACGAAGCAGTTGGCTTGGAACGGGCAGCAGCGGTGTTAGGAACCTTCCAATGGGCAGAAGATTTTATGATGACGATCAGCTTTAGATAGGTCATCTTCGCATCAAACATTTGTGATGTAATCTCTAGAAAAAGCTAATTAACTAAAGTGCAATCAAAGTTCTTTCAAATTAAGTTTGCACGAGGGTATTTCGGTAGGTAGGGCGCAGCACGTTATGTCGGCAGAAGTAACTGCAGGCGTCTTCCACCCTTTCTGTTAATGCATATGACACATGGAAGTTTGGGGTCTGGCCCAGAGCAGTGCGCGGGTAGCCTAATGGTAAGGCGACCGCTGGCGATAAGCGGAAAATCCAGGTTCGAGTGTCGGGCCGACACAAATTTTTACAGTCGTCATTCCATAATACAGGTGGGAATACGTTTCATGTCCCCCTGTTAATGTTGTTGGGCGAAAAAGCGTAAGCGTGTTTGAGACTGTCGAACCTTTCGAGAAACAAAAGAGGAGACAGCGAAGAGGAAATAAATCGCACAACCACTAGGAGGCAGAGTCGCTTCGAAGAAGCAATCCGATCTGCAAACCTTCAAAGCTTATCACTTACTGAGTAATGCCAGGGTCGTGCTTAGTGTGTCAGAGGAAAACGTTCCGAGTGTATCATCTGCGTTACGCTGTCAGGATCTGGAACGGTGCTTCCCCACTAGGACAATATCATGGTATCTTAGTGAAATTGCGTGCTTATGGAATATCGTCTCAGTTATGTGACTGGACTTATGGTTTCCTGTCAGAGAGGTCACAGTTTGTAGTAACTGACGGAAAGTCATCGAGTGAAACAGAAGTGATTTCTGGCGTTTCCCAAGGTAGTGTTATAAGCTCTTTCCTCTTCCTTATCTATACTAAACGATTTGGGAAACAATCTGAGCAGCCGTCTTCGCTTGTTTGCAGATGAAGCTGTCGTTTATCCACTAATAAAGTCATCAGACGATCAAAACGAACTGCAAAACGATTTAGAAGAAATATCTAAATGGTGTGAAAAGTGGCAGTTGACCTGAAATAACGAAAAGTGTGAAGTCATCCACATGAGTGCTAAAACGAACTCGTTAACTTCGGCTACACGATGAATCAGTCTAATCTAAAAGCCTTAAATTCAACTAAATACCTACGTATTACAATTACGAACAACTTAAATTGGAAGGAACACATAGAAAATGTTGTGGGGAAGGCTAACCAAAGGCTGCGTTTTATTGGCAGGACACTTAGAAAATGTAACAGACCTACTAAGGAGACTGCCTACACTACGCTGGTCCGCCCTCTTTTAAAATACTGCTGCGCACTGTGGGATCCTTATCAGCCTATAACTGATGGAGTACACCGAAAAAGTTCAAAGAAAGGCAGCACGTTTTGTATTATCGCGAAATATGGGAGACACTGTCACATAAATGATACAGGATTTGGGATTGACATCATTAAAAGAAAGGCGTTTTTCGTTGCGACGGAATCTTCTCACCAACCACGATAAAATAAGAGAAATCAGAGCTCGTACGGAAAGATACAGGTGCACATCTTTTCTGCGCACTTTACGAGATTGGAATGATAGAGAATTGTGAAGGTGGTTGATGAACCCACTGCCAGGCACTTAAATGTGATTTGCAGAGTATCCATGTAAATGTAGACTCACAAGTATGAGCAAAAAGTTTTCTTTAGCACTAAAAATTGTGATATTGTGAGATGCATGTGTCCAAAACTGGTTCTGAACGTTGTATTCAGTGATATCATTTAACGTCCATGTTTCAGTTCCATGCATGGCTACACTCCATGCAAATACTTTCAGAAATGACTTCCTGACACTTAAATCTATACTCGATGTTAACAAATTTCTCTTCTTCAGAAACGCTTTCCTTGCCATTGCCAGTCTACATTTTATATCCTCTCTACTTCGACCATCATCAGTTATTTTGCTCCCCAAATAGCAAAACTCCTTTACTACTTTAAGCGTCTCATTTCCTAATCTAATTGTCTCAACATCACCCGACATAATTAAACTACATTCCATTATCCTCGTTTTGCTTTTGTTGATGTTCATCTTATATCCTCCCTTCAAAACACCATCCATTCCGTTCAACTGGTCTTCCAAGTCATTTGCTGTCTCTGACAGAATTACAATGTCATCGGCGAACCTCAAAGTTTTTATTTCTTCTCCATGGATTTTAATACCTACTCCGATTTCTTCTTTTGTTTCCTTTACTGCTTGCTCAATATACAGATTGAATAACATCGGGGAGAAGCTACAACCCTGTCTTACTCCCTTCCTAACCACTGCCTCCCTTTCATGTCCCTCGACTCTTATAACTGCCATCTGGTTTCTGTACAAATTGTAAATAGCCTTTCGCTCCCTGTATTTTACTCCTGCCACCTTTAGAATTTGAAAGAGAGTATTCCAGTCAACATTGTCAAAAGCTTTCTCTAAGTCTACAAATGCTAGAAACGTAGGTTTGCCTTTCCTTAACCTTTCTTCTAAGATAAGTCGTAAGGTCAGTATTGCCTCACGTGTTCCAGTATTTCTACGGAATCCAAACTGATCTTCCCCGAGGTCGACTTCTACTAGTTTTTCCATTCGTCTGTAAAGAATTCGTGTTAGTATTTTGCAGCTGTGGCTTATTAAACTGATTGTTCGGTAATTTTCACATCTGTCAACACCTGCTTTCTTTGGGATTGGAATTATTATATTCTTCTTGAAGTCTGAGGGTATTTCGCCTGTTTCATACATCTTGCTCACCAGATGGTAGAGTTTTGTCAGGACTGGCTCTCCCAAGGCTGTCAGTAGTTCCAATGGAATGTTGTCTACTCCGGGGGCCTTGTTTCGACTCAGGTCTTTCAGTGCTCTGTCAAACTCTTCACGCAGTATCGTATCTCCCATTCCATCTTCATCTACATCCTCTTCCATTTCCATAATATTGTCCTCAAATTCATCGCCCTTGTATAGACCCTCTATATACTCCTTCCACCTTTCTGCTTTCCCTTCTTTGCTTAGAACTGGGTTTCCATCTGAGCTCTTGATGTTCATACAAGTGGTTCTCTTATCTCCAAAGGTCTCTTTAATTTTCCTGTAGGCAGTATCTATCTTACCCCTAGTGAGATACGCCTCTACATCCTTAGATTTGTGCTCTAGCCATCCCTGCTTAGCCATTTTGCACTTCCTGTCGATCTCATTTTTGAGACGTTTGTATTCCTTTTTGCCTGCTTCACTTACTGCATTTTTATATTTTCTCCTTTCATCAATTAAATTCAATATTTCTTCTGTTACCCAAGGATTTCTACTAGTCCTCGTCTTTTTACCTACTTGATCCTCTGCTGCCTTCACTACTTCATCCCTCAAAGCTACCCATTCTTCTTCTACTGTATTTATTTCCCCCATTCCTGTCAATTGCTCCCTTATGCTCTCCCTGAAACTCTGTACAACCTCAGGTTCTTTCACTTTATCCAGGTCACATCTTCTTAAATTCCCACCTTTTTGCAGTTTCTTCAGTTTTAATCTACAGGTCATAACCAACAGATTGTGGTCAGAGTCCACATCTGCCCCAGGAAATGTCTTACAATTTAAAACCTGGTTCCTAAATCTCTGTCTTACCATTATATAATCTATCTGATACCTTTTAGTATCTCCAGGGTTCTTCCATGTATACAACCCTCTTTTATGATTCTTGAACCAAGTGTTAACTATGATTAAGTTATGCTCTGTGCAAAATTCTACCAGGCGGCTCCCTCTTTCATTTCTTAGCCCCAATCCATATTCACCTACTACGTTTCCTTCTCTCCCTTTTCCTACACTCGAATTCCAGTCACCCATGACTATTAAATTTTCGTCTCCCTTCAGTATCTGAATAATTTCTTTTATTTCATCATACATTTCTTCAATTTCTTCGTCATCTGCAGAGCTAGTTGGCATATAAACTTGTACTACTGTAGTAGGTGTGGGCTTCGTATCTATCTTGGCCACAATAATGCGTTCACTATGCTGTTTGTAGTAGCTTACCCGCACTCCTATTTTCCTATTTATTATTAAACCTACTCCTACATTACCCCTATTTGACTTTGTGTTTCTAACCCTGTAGTCACCTGACCAGAAGTCTTGTTCCTCCTGCCACCGAACTTCACTAATTCCCACTATATCTAACTTCAACCTATCCATTTACCTTTTTAAATTTTCTAACCTACCTGCCCGATTAAGGGATCTGACATTCCACGCTCCGATCCGTAGAACGCCAGTTTTCTTTCTCCTGATAACGACATCCTCTTGAGTAGTCCCCGCCCGGAGATCCGAATGGGGGACTATTTTACCTCCGGAATATTTTACCCAAGAGGACGCCATCATCATTTAATCATACAGTAAAGCTGCATGCCCTCGGGATAAATTACGGCTGTAGTTTCCCTTTGCTTTCAGCCGTTCGCAGTACCAGCACAGCAAGGCCGTTTTGGTTATTGTTACAAGGCCAGATCAGTCAATCATCCAGACTGTTGCCCTTGCAACTACTGAAAAGGCTGCTGCCCCTCTTCAGGAACCACACGTTTGTCTGGCCTCTCAACAGATACCCCTCCGTTGTGGTTGTACCTACGTTACGGCTATCTGTATCGCTGAGGCACGCAAGCCTCCCCACCAACGGCAAGGTCCATGGTTCATGGGGGGACCATCAAGGGTAGTGACTGGCGTATTGCGACGAGCCAGTTGCTCGGCCACCATTCAAAAATGGTTCAAATGGCTCTGAGCACTATGGGACTTAACATCTTAGGTCATCAGTCCCCTAGAACTTAGAACTACTTAAACCTAACTAACCTAAGGACATCACACAACACCCAGCCATCACGAGGCAGAGAAAATCCCTGACCCCGCCGGGAATCGAACCCGGGAACCCGTGCGTGGGAAGCGAGATCGGCCACCATAGACCAGACGTTTTCAGTTGGTGAGAGATCTGGAGAATGTGCTGGCCAGGGCAGAAGTTGAACATTTTCTGTATCCAGAAAGGCCCGTACAGGACATACAACATACAGTCATGCATCATCCTGCTGAAATGTAGGGTTTTGCACGGATCGAATGAATGGTAGAACCACGGGTCGTAACACATGTGAAATGTAACGTCCAAAGTGCCGTCAATGTGAGCAAGAGGTGACCGAGACGTGTACCCAATGGCACCCCATACCGTCACGCCGGGTGATACGCCAGTATGGCGATGACGAATACACGCTTCCAATGTGCGTTCACCGCGATGTCGCCAAACACGGATGTGACCATCATGATGCTGTAAACAGAACCTGGATTCTTCCGAAAAAATGAAATTTTGCCATTCGTGCACCCAGGTTCGTCGTTGAGTACACCATCGTAGGCGCTCCTGTCTGTGACGCAACGTCAAGGGTAACCGCAGCCACGGTCTCCGAGCTGATAGTCCATGCTGCTGCAAACGTCGTCGAACTGTTCGTGCAAATGGTTGTTGTCTTGCAAACGTCCCCATATGTTGGCTCAGGGATCGAGAGGTGGCTGCACGATCCGTTACAGCCATGCGGATAAGATGCCCGTCATCTCGATTGCTAGTGATACGAGGCCGTTGGAATCCAGCAAGGCGTTCCGTATTACCCTCCTGAACCCACGGATTTCATATTCTGCTAACAGTAATTGGATCTCGACCAACACGAGCAGCAATGTCACGATACGATAAACCGAAATCGCGATCGACTTTTATCAAAGTGGGAAACGTGATGATACGCATTTCTCCTCCTTACGCGAGGCATCACAACAACGTTTCACCGGGCAACGCCGGTCAACTGCTGATTGCGTATGAGAAATCGGTTGGAAAGTTTCCTCATGTCAGGGCGTTGTAGGCGTCGCCTCCGGCGCCAACCTTGTGTGAATGCTCTGAAAAACTAATCATTTGCATATCACAGCACCTTCTTCCTGTTGGTTAAATTTCTCGTCTGTAGCACGTCATCTTCGTGGTGTAGCAATTTTAACAGCCAGTAGTATATGTATGTCTAAAAGTTTATTTTTTTCTAAATTTCCATTGGAAATCAGGAAGGTTTTATGTGGACCTGTCGTAATTGAGGGGTGCGGCAGCTCAAATATGTTACGGTAAACTGGCAATCTTGGATTTTTTCCATAGCTCCCTAGTCTTCAGCGAGCAAACGTCACAGACTTATAAATTAGGTTTCATGAATTAATGGTATCCTTAGTGTGGCAACACACAGTGAACGAGTACTTAGGAGATATTATTACTACGTAGTTACCGGTTTTGCGCATAATACCCTCACGCCGTGTACTAGGCTAGGCCTTTCATGTTTGCGTGTTTGCGCGGCTGATTTACGGGCAGTGGAACGCGCTGGTGGTAACTCATGCCTCGCTGTCCAAACACGGGGAGTCGTTACTCGGAAGTGTTAATTTTTCGACGTAAGTAATTTTTCTGTTGTTACACTCGAAATAATCTCGTGACCTTGTAGGTCATTTCCTTCCTGCAATTTTTGTTTCGTATTTAATACAGGACCATGAACATGGTTTATGGCTGAAACCGGTCTTAATAAAATATAAATAAATTCCACATTTGTGTATCATGACTTTTTTTGTGGGGAATTGTAGGGTAGACAGTTTTCAGTGGTGGTAGTATGGACCAAAACATGAAAATAAGTTTGTTAAACATGGGCTCTGAAATATATACCTGTGTAACTATATCGTTCATCTTCTACTGAACAAGTGCTCATAGCTCTTAGGGTATGCATTTTAGAATCCTTGTTTTTTCACACCTTTGGATATGCTGTCAATATTTTGCAGTTCGTTTTCATCGTGTGTAGACTTAAACAAATTTTGAAAGAAGGAGTTTAATGTAAGAAATCTAAGAGCGTTTCTCAGATGTTCCTAAATTATTTATAAATATCAAAAATAGGAAAGGGTCAGTCATATGTCATTGGGGAACGTCAAATGTAACTTAGATTCTGCTTGATAAGATTCCATTTGCAAATAAATATTGTGACCCTTCTGACAAGAAATCACGTTTTAGTCAGTGGTGCGAAAAAACGTATGGGGTGAATGAATTTCTTTCCTACACTACTTTACAAAATGTGTTTAACTAGAATAAAGAGTCATGTGTGTAGTAATGGTTGTTATTGCGTAGCTTAGTGGATGATTCACTAATGAGCTTAGACTCGTAACTAGTTACGAAGTAATAAAGAAAATGAATACCGTAACTTCGAAGACCCTCTCCAATTTATTGCATAATTTGGTAGTTTTGTGCTACCACTACATAGGGAAGAGAGAGTCACAGACATGGTAAGAGTACTGGCATGGTAGTCACAAAAGTGAAGGCATGTTTCTTTGCCTATAAATCTTTGTACGAAATTTCAGTCAACGGCTTTCTTTTTCCAATGTCAAAATACTTTTCCGACAAACACTTATGCAGCAAGGAGGGACAATAATAGTGTAATAAGAGAAATCAGGGTTCGCAAGAATGTTTTAGGTGGTCACTCCTTCCACGTGATTTTCGACAATGGAACGGTATGGATATAATTCCCACACCTGGAAGCAAGTGCGACTTGCAGAGCAGTCATGTAGCTTTAATTATATCACAGGTCAACTTGTGATGTAAAACTCATTAGACATTGTGCAACATGAAACATGGCTGAATTGTATTCACAATGCTACAAGAAAAACTATGCTCACATTACGCATATTCCACTTCTTTTCTTTTCTAGGACAACAGTCTTTATAATGGATGAATTTTATTTTCAAATCCATAACTGATACATACCTCACACAGCAGTTCGCACTGTAACGCCTTGAGGAATGTATAACACGATATTCCATACTGCTGTTCACTTCATAACTCCTTGAGGGATGTATGGCATATTCCAGGAATACAATACATTACCTCACACTTTAGTTTCCGCCACAGCACCTCGACGAATATATGGCACATTATAGAAGTATATCGTGTTAATGTACACTGCAGTTGGCACCACATCGCCTTGTTGAATATAGAGCATAATCAAGCACTATAATGCAGTAACTCACACTGCAGTTCGTAACACACTGCCTTGTGGAATATATGGCATATTCCAGCACTGTAACGCAATAGCCCAAACTGTGGTTCGCACCACGCCGCCTCATGGAATGTGTGGCATAATCCAGCAGTATAATGCAGTTACCCACAATGCAGTTCACACCATACCATCTTGTAGGATGTGTGTAAAATTCCAGCAGTATAACATAATAGCCCACACTGCAGTGCACACCACAACGCGTTTTGAATTGCATGGCATATTCCAGCAGTATAACACAATACCTCGCACTGAAACACCCTGAGGAAAGTATGTGAATAATGACCATTCCTCCTGGGACACTTGTGTTGTAAACTGTAGATTCTGCCGCCCTTTTTTAAGCTCTTGTTCTGAAACACTTATCTTTTCATCTTACCATCTTATTTATTTATTTAACATGTTCCATTACATTGTAATATCAGATCTGTGAATTTTAGATTAACAAAAATAAGACAACTTAGATCATGCAAATACAAAATAAGACTACATCAAGACTTATCAATTTACTGAAATGTCAAATTGTATTTGCTTGTACAGATCTTATGACTCCCAATCTGTTAGCCATCTAGCATACATTCAGGTTTTTAAAGATATGGGTGAAATTACAATTGATACCAAAGAGGATCAATACAACTGAGAATCTTATTGAATTACAAAAGCTGTAAAAGTATCTTATGAATTTACGAACTAAGTCCGATTTATTGATCGGCCGTCGTTCACGCTTTTCAGTTAGTTGCTTTCTGGTAGTATCCTCTCTGTCGTAAAATTACTGCAGTCTAAAAGCATGTGGTTAATATTTTGGTTGTTTCCTCCATTACAGGCGGACAGTGCGTCGTCAATTCTTTTGCACCATTTACAGTAGAGTTTTTGTTTTCCATTACCCGTTAAGATGACTGCAAAGTTCGGTGATAGTGGTAGCTTAATCGTTAAACGTCGGCGGATAGCAGGTAAACACTATTTCGTATTTCCCCCGTTTCCATTAAATCTGAACCCTTCTGTCAGATTTTTCTGTATTGCGTGTGAGGTATTTTGTTGTATCTTATTGTTTTCCACGATTTGGCTGTTCTCTTCGCCAGGTTATCAGTTAACACATTACTCCACATTCCTGTACGAGTTGTAATCCGTCCGAAATCCACCTGTCAGTTTCTGCATCTGCAGTCTTCTCATTTGGCATCGTATATCTTCAACCAAGAAGTTATAATACTTTGGATTTCGTAACTGTCAGTGTGGATTACTGCAACACTTCAGAGTGGATTTTTGTATGTATGTTGTATGTTAACCGTGGACCTAGAAACGACGGACAAGTCCCGTCCCTACCGCAGCCGCAGTGGTCCACAACCCCACGACGACTACCGCAGTCCACTTCACCCCTCCGCACTCAAGGTTGCGGTGCGGTATGGGCCCCCTCGTCTCACACCAGACGAGTGTAACCCTTATGTATGCGTGGTGATGGTGATGTACGCGTGCGTGGAGAACTTGTTTGTGCAGCAATCGCCGACCTGAGGCGGAATAAGGGGAACCAGCCTGCATTCGCCCAGGCAGATGGAAAACCGCCTAAAATCAATCCACGGACTGGCTGGCTCACCGGACCTAGACACAAGTCTGCCGGGCGGATTCGTGTCGGGGACCAGGCGCTCCTTCCCAATTCGGAAAGCCATGCATTAGACCGCACGGCTAACCGGGCGGGCATCAGAGTGGATTACTGCAAGTCTATCATCATCATCAGTGTTCTGCCTAAAGGCAGGTTTTCACATGGTAGTTCTCCAGGCTGTCCGTTCTTCTGCCATCCTCTTCAGGTCTGCATAATTTCCTCTTCCCTTTACGCCGTCTATCATCTTGTATCTCCTCCTTCCTCTCAGTCTTCTCCCACAAACCAATCCTTCCAAAGCATCTACTAGCAAGCACTCCCTTCTCAATGAATTTCCCAACCAGTTATTTTTCCTTTCTCTTACAACCTTCAGCAGACATCTTCTCTCACCAAACCTTTCCAATGCCCTTTCATTACTAACTCGTTCCATCCAGCTTATTCTGTCCGTCCACATCCACATCTCAAACGCTTCTAACCTTTTCTCATCCTCTCGTCTCAGTGTCCATGTTTCTGCCCCATATAGTGCCACACTCCAGACATTTGCCATGCCTTTTGCTTAGTCCTTTATCTAATTTGCCACATAAGAGTCTCCTCTTTCTGTTGAATGCCTCCTTTGCTATGGCAATTCGAGTTTCCATCTCCTGGTGACATCTTAAGTCTTCAGTTATTGTGCTTCCGAGATATTTAAATTCACTTACTTGGCTAATGGTAGATCGTCCTATTTTAATACTGAACCGTCTGCGTCTTGTACTGATGACCATTTTGTTTTTGCTGTGTTTATTTGCATTCTGTATTCCACACAAGCTTCATTCAGATCTTTGAGCATGTTATTCACTGTCCGTTCATTTTCTGCCACTAATACCATGTCATCAGCAAATATTATACATTCTATTCTCTTTCCACCAATACATATTCCTCTTTTCCCATCTAAGCTTTTCGCAATAATCTCTTCAATGTATATGTTAAACAACAGTCTAACACCTCGTCCAATGCTGCTTCCTTCTGACATTTCATCTCCAATCCTTATCTTTACTTTCTGATGTAAATATAAATTCTGTATCAGTCGTCTCTCTTTTCAATCTACTCCTTTCCTCTTCAAGATATCTATCAGCTTGTTCCACTGAACTCTGTCAAAAGCCTTTTCTAAATCTATAAAAACAGCAAAGATTTCTCTACCCTTCTCCCTATATCTTTCCCCTATAGTTCTTAGCAGGCCAATAGAATCTCTTGTTCCTTTTCCTCTTCTAAATACGAACTGCTCCTCTGCAATCCCTCTATCCAGCTTGCCATATAACCTTCATTCAACACTCTCAGCAAGACTTAAGCTGCATGAGAAATTAGGCTGATGGTCCGGTGCTCTTCACATTTTTTAGTGTTTCTCTTTTTCTCTATTGGTATCATAACTGTTCCAGCGAAGTCCTCAGGCCATTCCCCTTTGTCATATATCTCGTTACGGGGGTAGACTATTTCTTTTCTTGCCTTGTTTCCCAGACTCTTCAATAGTTGCCGGCCGGAGTGGCCGAGCGGTTAAAGGCGCTACAGTCTGGAACCGCACGACCACTACGGTCGCAGGTTCGAATCCTGCCTCGGGCATGGATGTGTGTGATGTCCTTAGGTTAGTTAGGTTTAAGTAGTTCTAAGTTCTAGGGGACTTATGACCACAGCAGTTGAGTCCCATAGTGCTCAGAGCCATTTGAATCAGAGCCATTCTTCAATAGTTCTGCTGGCAAATCATCTATTCCACATGCCATCCTATTCTTCATCTCCTTCAGCGCCTTTTCTACTTCTGCTTCCAAGATGGTAAATCCATCTTCCGGCACATATTGCTCCTCTTCAACCTTAATTTCGCTTTGCATTTCATCCCCCTTATACAGACATTCAGTATATTCTTGCCATCTGTTCAAAACCTCCTGTGGTTCTTCTGCTAGTGTACCATCCGCTCTTTCTATTTCCATGTTATTCCTCTTTCTTTTACGCTCAAAAACTATCTCACTACCCAGTCTATACATAATTTCATATTTTCCCTCAAGTCTATCAATATTCATTAAATTGTTGACTGACTCCAGCGCATTTAGAATGCAAATTGTTCAGCACTATTATTTGAGCATGCATTAAGCAAATGGGCTGTAATTTATGACTAAGAGTCTTCTTGATAAGTATTGCTATCGCTGAGTCCACTCCGTCGTCTGATTTGCTTCCAACCGCGTGTATGCATGTCCAACCTAATTTGATATTAGCTGCATGCCGCATTCATGGTGCTGTAATTTTAGTTGGCAGCAATGCGTCTCAGGAAACCTGGGAGAGAATGCTGTTGTTTCCAAATGCAACCAGCAGGAAGCAGTCGAGCGGTACTATTCACTGGTTGGCGAAGCCCGTCAGCGTCAATGATTAGTGCCATGGCAGAAAGTAGTACCGCCACTCCGACGCCTCTGGAACCTGAGCGTTACACACGTGTCGCTGTCGTGACACTGCGGTATGCCACAGACTGTGGCGCCAATCGATTTGCACTCGTGAACCTGCTATATAACAACTTGGATCCACTCTACAGGCAGACACGTGACCCGTCCCGGCTGCTGGCGCGCCAAGTGGCGGAGGCATTTGTCACCTGCAGGCGCCGGCCGTCGCTGCCAAAGTGGGCGCCCAAAGCGCCGCATCACCGTCGAGACGCTTCTAATTAGCACTGAGCGCCAGCGAGTCACTGATCACGCAGTGCTCGTCTCACTCACCCACTAACTCATCATTCACTTTTTATAAGGGCCTTACACTACGTGATCGTAAGTGTCCTGACACCTGGCAGAAAATGACTTACAAGTTAGTGGCGCCCTCAATCGGCAATGCTGGAATTCAATATGGTGTTGGCCAACCCTTAGCCTTGACGACAGCTTCCGCTCTCGCAGGCATATGTTCGATCAGATGCTGGAAGGTTTTTGGGGAATGGCAGCCCATTCTCCACGGAGTGCTGGACTGAGGAGAGGTATAGATGTCGGTGAGGCCTGGCACGAATTCGGCGAACCAAAACATCCCAAAGGTGTTCGGTAGATTCAGGTCAGGACTCTGTGCAGGCCAGTCCATTCCAAAGATGTTATTGTCGTGTAACCACTCAGCCACAGGCTGCGCATTATGAGCAGATGCTTGATTCAAAATTGTTAAGGCTTTCGTGGCCACTTGTTGACAAACTGCCTATAGGCTTCTGTCTCGGGTTCTTCAGCCGACGTTCATCTGATGATTTTACTGACGTTTCGCCAGCACGAGTGGCTGGCATTGTCAAAGCTTCACCGCCCATTGCCGGTGGTGAACCGCATACTGGCAGTTCACCACCGGCAATGGCGGGTTTATTTATATGGCTTAAGTGATTGAAGGAAGTTTCCCACTTCATCTAACTGGGGTGAAATTATATTAGATGCGTCCCCATCTGTTCTTGATATACGTGAATGACCTCCCTTATTATCTGAAAGAAGAAGCTAAATGTCATCGTTTGCTGATGATTCATGCATCATTATGAATCCAGTAAAAGAAACTGCAAAAGGAAATGATACAAATAATGTCTTTTGAAAAGTTATTAATTGGTTTTCTGTGAATGAGCTTGGTCTGAACATCGAAAAAGACAGCACATCCAATTTTCTTCTGCAAGGAGTACACTTTCTTCAATAAATATAACACATCAACAGAAGTCAGTAGCCAGGGTAGAGCATACTAAGTTTTTTGGTGTACATATAGATGAGAGGTTTAAATGGAAAATTCATATTTTAGGGTCTCCTAGAACGAATAGGATCAGTAACTTTTGCAATCAGAATAATTGCTAATTTTGAGGACACAGGAAATAGTAAGCTAACATATTTTGCATACTTTCACTCTGTAATGTCATATGGAATAATATTTTGGAGCAACTCAACATGTAGGCTAAAAGTATTCACTGCTCAGTAGAAAATGCTTTGAATAATATATGGGGCTCATAGTTGCACATCTTCTAGTCATCTGTTTAAAAGATTAGGAGTTCTTACAATAGCCTCACAGTACATTTAATCAGTAATGAAATTCGTTCTTAACAACTCGGGCCAGTTTCAAAACAACAGTAACATTCATGATTACAATACCATAAGAAAGAAAGATTTACACTGTCCTCTACTTAATCTACCTTTGACGCAGAAAAAGGTAAAAATATGCTGCTGAAAAACTTTTCGATAAATTACCAGGTGAAATAAAATGTCTGAGAGACAGCAGTAACAGATTAAAAAATAAACTGAAATCTTGTCTCTTTGACCACTCCTCCTATACCATAGATGAATTCTTGATCAGGAATAAATAAATCTATAGGTATAATATGTGCACTTTGTTCAATTTAAGGGAATGAGATAGGTAATAAAAATTTTAAGCTTAAAGGAAAGAAACTTGATTCTTCTGTGCATTTCTTATGCATTTGACACATTATTCATCGTAACAGTTACTGTGAAATTGATCACTGTAACACTTAACATACTAACATGACAAACATATTGCAAACATGACATAAATATTGTGTGTGTGTTATTGATGTAGTTTTTGATACATATTTTAGGCAGGGAAATCCTGTTAGTTACACTCTCTACATTTTTGATGGACGTTTTAAATGTGAAAATAACATTTTGACTCTTGACATAGGCACTGTGTGTGTTTTTATCTTCTTTACTGCTAAAATTATTCTTGGTCATGTTTATTTCTGTGCATAGTGCCATTTAGGCATAAGACGAAACGTCAGCTGCCTGCTTAGCATCTTATTTAAGTAGAGCACATGTGTTTTGTAGAATTATACATACATGCACAGGTGGAAATAATGTAAGTTAGACACTGTATGTTTTCAGAGATATTTTAGACATAAAAGTTACACATTGCGTCTGTGACATAAATATTGTGTTGCTGATGGATTCTTCACATATGTCTTAGATGTAGAATTACTGTAAGTTACGCCCTTTATGTATTTTAGATGTGGAAAAAAACATTGTGAGACATGACTGATGCAGACACTGCGTATGTGTGTTGCTGTCATATATTTTGACATACATTTTAGATGTGGAATGAAAATTGTAACACTTGACATAAATACTGTGTGCATGTGTGTGTGTGTGTGTGTGTGTGTGTGTGTGTGTGTGTGTGTGTGTGTTGTGTGTTTTGTGTGTGTGTGTGTGTGTGTGTGTGTGTGTGTGTGTGTGTGTGTGTGCATGCTCGTGTGTGCTTACATATTTTTGATAATAATAGGTACAATTTGATATGAATATATTTAATTTGAGGGCTCCATAACGCCTTAAATCAAGTGTGGTACAAAGGACTGAACTAAGCTTGTTGACAGATGGTGAGTAACCTTAAAGTTAGATCACTAGTGCCAAGATGAAGATATATTGTCAATATCTTTACAATGTTTCTGATGATTAATCGAATGCTTTTGAACATGGGACAAAATTCAACTTGTTTGGATACTTCTGAGCATTGCATTAAAGCTGTTCCAATAAACTTTCAGAATGGCGCCATTGTACACAATTCAGATGAAATTTACGTATTTTAGATGCATAATTTGGATGTCGAAATACTTACTATTAAGTAAAACCCTTTACACATTTTCAGTAAATAAGTCTTATCGTTTGGGTACTTTTGAACAGAGTGCAAAATTCAGATCGTTTGTATACTTTTGAACATGGAATCATAATGACTGACAGAGAAGTTGTTGTTTTTGTGGTGCCACCGCCAGACACCACACTTGCTAGGTGGTAGTTTTAAATCGGCCGCGGTCCATTAGTACATGTCGGACCCGCGTGTCGCCACTGTGTGATCGCAGACCAAGTGCCACCACAAGGCAGGTCTCGAGATACGGGATAGCACTCGCCCCAGTTGTACGGACGACGTTGCTAGCGACTACATGGACGAAGCCTCGCTCATTTGCAGAGCAGATAGAATAGCCTTCAGCTGAGTCAATGGCTACGACCTAGCAAGGCGCCATTAGTAACATTGCATGTATCTAAAGAGTCTCACTTGTATCGCCACAATCTCCAGATGTACCAAAAGGATGGATTAAAGTTAAGTATTCCAGAAGCTACGTACTTTTCTATATGGCATTCATTACGTATCCTGTTTCAGACCTCACGCACCCTGCTTTAGCATAGCGCGTGCCTTTCGGCTTCCTCTCATTGTGTCTAGGCTGTCTTGTCTAGACACAACATTTTTCACTGCCTTAGATTTTCTTGTAATTTCCCACAAGCACAATTGAGCTAGTTCTGCATATTGCAATTTTTTGTATTTCCTATCTCACCATCCTGTCTCACCATTTTGTGTTTTTTAATTACCTGCCATGCCATATTGCAGTTTTATTAAATTTCCCATAATGCCACTAAGTATTTTTGAATTTCCTACTACTGCTATCTCATATTTTTTGGCGATTTCAGTACCGGCTATTGGTGGTTGCTTGAGCTGTTGAACAACTTTGCCACAGCCATTCAACTGTCAGTGCTTGGTTAAATGATCAAATGATATGAAGATTGGCTATGAACTGTAATGGGTGATTCATGTTAATGAATATCATGGAAGCAATGTTTTCTCACACAGATCCCGTGAAGTTCTTATGTTTACTCATCATAGTTCAATTCTCCAGACTGTAGTGTATAATTACTTGTAAACTGCTTAGAAGTGAGCTCTCTGATACTTTGTTTCCCTCCAGGTGACTGCTGCTACAGAGTTATTTTCTTCTTATGGTTGTAATAGATGAAGTGTGGCACTTGTCAAAGGAAAAGTTGACCATCATTTAATTTATTCTGAAATTTATTCTGATTAGTAAGGCATTCTTCTTATTTCTTTGGTGTTTTGTCCATATGTGACATTTTAATAACGCAGTAACGCTGTTGACTCGAAATAACTTTCATGTCATGTACCTTATATTAGAGACGACCACTGACGATGATGGTGTCCACAAATATGCATAGCATGCGATTTTTGATGCAGCAATGATGACGTATCCTTGCTTGTAACTTAGCTAACTACTGTGTTTGCTTAACACTGCATCTGAAGTCGTTGTAGTACGTTCATGTAGCTCTCTTACCTTAGAATGGTGTGTTGTTGTATTTTTGGATGCACTTGACAATGGGCAGTCCCGAAACTAGTGGTGGAAATAACATCCTTCTTCAAATAGTATGGGGTTGTTTGATGTGAGGGAGCATCATGTTACCTGGGGACTCGTTTGTATGGAAGACAATGAAATGAAGTCATTGACGATGGTTATGAGGATATTGCGATTTTTCAGCTGCTAGAAGAGAAGCACTGACCCATTAGATGAGTGATTGTGATTTGAGGATGGCTGAGAGTAGGCCAATATTTGGTTAATTGAGATCAGTAAAACGAAAGACACTGACGGCCTAATAATGATAAACGAAATACATTCCCTAATACTGGTCATGATGAGATATTTACATCATGTAACCCAGTATGAGTGGAAACATATTATTTTACTTTCAAAATGTTGGGAGCTGCACTATAAATTGATTGTTTTGAAGTCGTAAGGCACATGAATTAGTTGAGATGAAGCGAGGCTAGCGAGAATATTAGTGATCAGTATTGTGTTTGAAGACAGGAAAAAGGCAGAAGCTGGAGCACTGAGAAAATGTATAAATTGTAAAGGTTCCTTCCTCTGTCACTTAGATAAATGATCACCCACTGTGAGCCACCACTTAAAATTCCCAACATGTAGAAAGAAGACAAGTGAAGGTGTTCAATGTTTTAATGACTGCAGTATTGTCGTAAATTGCTCGGACCAAGTTTGCTTCTTCGTTGAATATGAGATAGTTTACTGAAATTTCGAGTGTTTAATTAATGATTTGAAATGAAAGGTGATGATAGATATTCTCCAGACCTTGATTATTTTCCTGGTACTTATTTTCACAGTGATCTGAATTTTTATAAAAGCTGTACCAACCAGCAGCCGCACATGTCAAATTGCGTTCCTCCATTTACCAGCTGTATAAGAATTGGGTGTATTGAAATGATAATGCTATAATTTTGTATGTTTATGTGTAAGTAATAATTTTTTTCTTTTTAGCTGTGTAGTTTGATTTCTACGGCTATCAAAATATAGATGATACATGTGTCACCTATGTGTGGTGTTGTGGTATAAATTATTTTGTTACTAAGAACACATTTTGTTGACATACCCAGCGAGTACTATGGTACTCTTCTATCGCTTGACACTCTCTTACAGGTGGTGCCTTTTTTATGTATGCTCTGTGCTCAATGATTGGTTTCTTCCCGACAGATCGAGGAATGACATCTGCTTACAGCTTGACCATTTAGCTATTTTTAGACATAATCACCATTTCTGTCGATTCATTTTTGTAGATGCTGTGACAGTTTTTGTATGCCCATGTCATACCAGCTCGCCGCCATGCTATTCAGAAAGTGATGAACCTCTTCTTTCACCTTGTCGTCGGAGCTGAATCGCTTTCCGGCCAAATATTCGTTTAACCTAGGGTACAGGTGATAGTCACTGGGCGCCAAGTTAGGACTAAAGGGTGGGTGGCTGATTATGTTTCACTGAAACTGTTGCAGGAGAGCAAGGGTTTGCCGAGTGATGTGTAGGATTGCGTAGTCATAGAGAATGTGTACACCCTTGCTGAACATTCCTCTTCTCCGGTTCTGAATTGCCCGTTTGAGTTTTTTTCAGAGTCTCACAGTACCTTTCAGCATTAATTGTGGTCACAGTGGTTCAGCTCCGACGACGAAGCGAAAGAAGAGGTCCATAACTTTCTGAACAGCGTCTACAAAAAAGCATCGACAGAAATGTTCAAGCGGTAAACGGATGTAAACCATTGTAGAAATAAACAGGTCTATGTAAAAAATAGGAGACCTTACTTTTGGGATTATTCTCGTAATCTTTAGTCGTTGGCTGACGGACTGTCACATGATTCGATTTAGCATGGTCTTTGCATGCTACTGACTTATCATCTCCTGCAGATCATTCAATGGCCCACCCAACGCCATTCTCCACATCCATAATTGGCGGCATTTTCTGTCATAATAACCCCAACCGTCCCTGTGATGTGTCAGTGTGTATGATGACCCAGTGTGTGTTGAGTGTGCAAGGTAAGTATCCCTCTCTTTCTTAGGAAAACGTTTTGATGCTAGGATGCTATATATTCGATATACGACTTTAAACTGAATTATAGCAAACAGTTTTTCCATCAAGTTATCGTATCTCAAACACTGACTTAAAATTATCAACGTAGTTTCCGTTTTATTTAAAATTCCTGTTTGTCATTCTTATCTTAAGGTTGTTCCTAAGCTATTTCAAGCACTGCCTTGAAATTAGCAGCAGATTTTTCTTTCTTTAATATTTCCGACGTATCTTGATTCTTCAAAAGATAAGAGTGGCGCTTGCCAAGTTGCTGGAATGTCGTACACAACATAAAAACGTTTCACACAATTTATTTTTAAATGAGAGAGGAAGGGACGAAGTACGTATGCTTTTCGAATCGAACCACTAACCAGCTCAAGCAGGTCAGGCTTTTACACCTTCCTCAACACACTACTGACTAATTGTCTCCGCTTCCCTGTACCTCTCATTCTGCAATGATATTAATTTCTCCAGACTCAGCAGTTAAAATGAAAAACATCCACAGGTACAACTTCTTCAGACATGTGTAAAATGCACCTCTTTCAGATTAAAAAAAAACCACTCCGTCTTCAGGCCACGAGTGGCCTACCGGGACCATTCGACCGCCGTGTCATCCTCAGAGGAGGATGCGGATAGGAGGGGCGTGGGGTCAGCACACCGCTCTCCCGGTCGTTATGATGGTATTCCTGACCGGAGCCGCTACTATTCGGTCGAGTAGCTCCTCAATTGTCATCACGAGGCTGAGTGCACCCCGAAAAATGGCAACAGCGCACGGCGGCCGGATGGTCACCCATCCAAGTGCCGTCCACGCCCAACAGCGCTTAACTTCGGTGATCTCACGGGAACCGGTGTATCCACTGCGGCAAGGCCGTTGCTCCTTTCAGATAACATCAATAAATTAAATTGAAAAATACGTAAGTACACTAAGGTGACAAAAGTCATGCAGTAGAAATATGCACATATACATTTGGCTGTAGTATCGTATTCACGAGGTATAAAAGGGCAGTGTACTGGCGGTGCTATCATTTTTACTCAGGCAATTCGTATGTTTTCCGACGTAATTAGGGCGCACGACGGTTATTAACAGACTTTGAAAGCCGAATGTCTTCACTTAACCCTAGAGCAGCGGCGATCGCGTAGAGTTGTCACTGCTAACACACAACCAGGACTGCGTGACATAACCTCAGAAATCAATGTGAGATCTACGACGAATGGACCCGTTACGATAGCCTGGCGAAAACTGTTAATGGGCTATGGCAGTAGACGGCCGACTCACGTGCCTTTGGTAACAGCACGCTTCTCCTGGGCTTTTGGGTATATCGGTTGGATCCTAGACGACTAGAAAACTGTGGCCTGGTCAGATGAGTCGCGGTTTCAGTTGGTAAGAGCTGATGGTGGGATTACAATGCGGCACAGATCTCACGAACCCATGGACACAAGTTGTCAACAAGGCACTAGGGAAGCGGGTGGTGGCCTCAAAATGATGTTTACGTGGAATGGACCGGGTCCACTGGTCCAACTGAACTCACCATTAACTGGAAATGGTCATGTTCGGCTACTTGGAGACCACTTACAACCGTACTTGGACCTCATGTCCCCAAACAATGAGGCGACGTGTCACTGGGCCACAACTGTTGGCGATTGGTTTAAAGTACATTCTGAACAATTCGAACCTATGACTTGGCCACACAGATCGCCCGGTATAAATCCCATTGAACACTTGTGGGACATAATTGAAAGGTCAGTTCGTGCACAAAATCCTGCAGCGGAAATACTTTCGCAATTATGGTTATAGAGACGGTCGGTCATCAGTCCAGAAACTGGTTTGATGCAGCTCTGCATGCTACTCTATCCTGTGCAACCTTCTTCATCTCCAAGTAACTACTGCAACTTACATCCTTCTGAATCTGCTTAGTGTATTCATCTATTGCTCTCCCTCTACGATTTTTACCCTCCACTCTGCCCTCCAGTACTAAATTGGTGATCCCTTGATGCCTCAGAACATGTTCTATCAACCAATCCCTTCTTCCAGTCAAACTGTGCCACAAATTTTTCTTCTCCCCAATTCTATTCAATACCTGCTTTAGTTACGTAATCTACCCACCTAATCTTCAGCATTCTTCTGTAGCACCACATTTCGAAAGCTTCTATTCTCTTCTTGTCCAAACTATTTATCGTCCATGTTTCACTTCCATACATGGCTACACTCCATACAAATAGTTTCAGAAATGACTTCCTGACACTTAGACCTATATTCGATGTTAACAAATTTCTCTTCTTCAGAAACGCTTTCCTTGCCATTGCCAGCCTACGTTTTACATCCTCACTACTTCGACCAGCATCAGTTGTTTTGCTCCCCAAATAGCAAAACTCATCTACTACTTTAAGTATCTTATTTCCTAATGTAATTCCCTCAGCATCACCTGATTTAATTCAACTACATTCCATTATCCTCGATTTGCTTTTGTTGATGTTCATCTTATATCCTTCTTTCAAGACACTCTTCATTCCGTTCAACTGCCCTTCCGGCTCCTTTGCTCTCTCCGACAGAATTACAATGTCATCGGCAAACCTATGGAGGTATGGCTCAGTATTTCTGCAGGGACTTCCAGCGACTTGTTGAGTGCCTACATTATATCGAGCAAAAGGAGCAAAAGAAGGTACCCCATGATTTTTTTTTCATATCAGTGCAAGTAGGCACGCAAAGAATAACTCCGTATCAAGTTGGAGTTTTATGTCAATCAACATTTTTAAGAAACACGAAGCGCTGACAAAGGCGAAAGTCACGTAAAACTGCCAGAAAAGGGTAATTTATAGATAGTCGAAGAGAGAATCTCAGGTTTTTCCATATAGAGAGAAATCAGATGAGCCATGACTGGGAAATCAGTTATGTACAAAGCCTCAATGTAATTTTAAACATAAGATAAAAAAAGACGTGCTTTAAAATCTTCGCAAGAATCTGCGGAAAGGACGAAGTTCTTGCAAATGTATACGAAGAGTAGATTCTGTTGTCTTCACTTTATAGAGAGGCAGTTACAGTAATTCGCTGTTAACACTAAGTTCTTGTACTATCTTCGTCTTTGACATAGTCTAATATCACAAAATTTTTCTTGTTTAATTTGTGGAGTGCGTGTTAATAAGGTATACATGTGTAAATCTTTCACATGTTGGGTAGAAGAAATAGAGACTTACATCTTATGTTCATATAGATTTAATTTTATTTATTAATTATTTAATGTCAATGAACAAATAAAGATCAAATTATAAAATAGGGAAGCGGTTTTACATGAATCACAGCTAGCTTCTGCATTGATAACTTATGACAGAGTTTAGCGCAACGAGGACAATCCTTGGAAAAACATACTCGTGGAGATTACAATGTGGTATCCGCAGCCGAAGCCTGTACATTGACTCTCTTTGCCAGATTTCTCTCGGCAGATGAACACAATTCTTGTCCTGGACCGATGACATCGGGGTTCCACCGTGCTAGTAGTCTCTCCCTGAGCAGAGGGAGAGTTGCATTGTTGCAAACGAATAAAACGAAAAGCAGTGGACCCTGTACCATCGTAGCTATATGGACATAGTATACGTACTGCGCTATGCCTTGTGCCTGGTGGAAGCCAATTCTAACAATCGTACCTATGCCACTTAACGTGACAGTCTTAGCTGACATGTAAAGAATTAGTTTCTTTGAGCCAAACGTCTCTTTACTATAAATTTTGAGCTGCCGCATGGAATTACGAGTACGTCGGTACATGTATCCCACCAGTCCGAGACAAACAATATTGTAAGCTACTGACAGAGAAATTCCGACGATGAATATTACCCGACTGTGCAACAGGTAATATTCGCTCGTTCTTTCCAAAGCAATGGTTGCCACCAGTACTACGCCCCAGGGTATTAGCGAACACAACAGCTGACGGCGGAATACCTTCCTCGCTTCAGCACGTTCTAGGTCGCTAGGAAGCCTGAGGTGACGAACGCATGCGTACATTTGGTAGCAGAATGAGTTGAGCCAGATACAGCTCAGAAGAGTTAGTGCGCTATCGATCTGCACCGTCGCTGATAAGTCAGGTACACCTGCCATACGATACAAGACCTCAGAAAACAAGATCTGGATCATACCTGTTATCTGAAAGGACAAGAATATCTTTCCGGGCAAGTTACGTAAATTGGGAAGGTACACGTACACTGCGGCAGTCAAAAATCGGAAGAGAATATTCACTGCTACAAACGTTATTTCTAAAGGTTCTAAGCCCTCGATTTTAAAATCCCTGTACTTCAAGGTGCCACTGTTTAGATTGTCTTTGTAGCTCAGTATTCTGTTTGTCGGCTTGTCTTTCTCCTGTATGTAATATCCACGGTTTGATGAGTACCAACCACGGTGGTCCATGGGGGCGCGACATGCCTCGAGATAACTTGTGGAAGCAAAATCGCGACACTTGAGCAGGAGAATAGCCCTGCAAACAGAGCAGACGGCGTCGGTTGCGTTGAGTTGCGGGCAGGGTTGGTCGTCAGGACCACCGAAAACGCAGCGGGCATCGCGCACAGACTGAATCATACTGAAGGGGACGTCCTGGCAAATGCTGACCGAGTTGACAGTCATCCAGGCGAAGAGGCAGAGGTTGACGTTGGCCCTCTGCGTGTAGGCCAGGTAGCTGGTGACGGGTATGTGGGGCGACCCCTGCGACAGGTCGTGCCACAGCTGCACACGGCACTGCTCGCGCCGCTTAATGGTTTCCGGAGGCAAGTCTTCCAGTGGGCACGTGGGGTGGTCCAGGGCGTTGGCCAACAGCTGCATGCAGCCAGTGTCCACGGACAGCGTAGCGTTGCTTTTGTCCTCCAGCTGCCACTCCTCGCCTGGAAGATCAATGAGAGCAGCTGGGTGGAGGTTGTCGTTGTACGCTGAATCTGCCACAAATGTGGACAACTTTCCATCACCAACAGTTATCGTAGTATGGGTGTCACTACCAAACAATCCCATATATTAGTATCTCAACACGGTGTGTCATTCTTAATCTGCTCAGTTACACTGCCAGCTCGTGTGAAGTGAATAAGTGTTCTTCAATATTCTCAGACCCTTAAGTTGAATATATGAAGATGGTATCTGTTCCCGAAAGAACAGATACCATTGATGACTCTGCAGCTTCTCTAGAACGAAATGATAATTAAATATAAACCCTTAGCTACTGACAGCTGAAAATGTGTGCCCTGACCAGGACTCAAACAAGGGATCTCCTGCTTCCATGGCAAACGCTCTACCTTTGTGAGCCACTGAGGGCAGGGACTTATCCCTTGCACGCTTCCTGTGGGTCCCACGTTTCCAACTGTCCACAACCTACACTACTGGAAATTAAAATTGCTACACCAAGAAGAAATGCAGATGATAAACGGGTATTCATTGGACAAGTATACTACGTCTACATGACTACTCTGCAATTCACATTTAAGTGCTTGGCAGAGGGTTCATCGAATTGACATGTGATCACATTTTCACGCAATTTGGTTGCATAGATCCTGAGAAATCAGTACCCAGAACAACCACCTGTGGCCGTAATAATGGCCTTGATACGCCTGGGCATTCACTTAAACGAAGCTTGGATGACGTGTACAGGTACAGCTGCCCATGCAGCTTCAACACGATACCACAGTTCATCAAGAGCAGTGACTGGCGTATTGTGAGGAGCCAGTTGCTCGGCCACCATTGACCAGTCGTTTTCAGTTGGTGAGAGGTCTGGAGAATCTACTGACCAGGGCAGCAATCGAACATTTTCTGTATCCAGAAAGGCCAGTACAGGACCTGCAACATGCGGTCGTGCATTATCCTGCTGAAATGTAGGGTTCGCATCGATCCTATGAGCAGTAGAGCCATAGGTCGTAACACATCTGAAATGTAACGTGCACTGTTCAAAGTACCGTCAATGCGAACAAGAGGTGACCGAGACGTGTAACCAATGGCACCCCATACCATCACGGCGGGTGATACGCCGGTATGGCGATGACGAATACACGCTTCCAAAGTACGTACACCGAGATGTCACCAGACACGGATGCGACCATCATGATGCTGCAAACAGAACCTGGGTTCATCCGAAAAAATGACGTTTTGCCATTCGTGCGCCCAGGTCCGTCGTTGAGTACACCATCGCAGGCGCTCCTCTCTCTGATGCAGCGTCAAGTGTAACCGCAGCCACGGTCTCCGAACTGATAGTCCGTGCTCCTACAAACGTCGTCAGACTGTTCGTGCAGATGGTTCTTCTCTTGCAAAAGTCCCCATCTGTTGACTCAGGGATCGAGACGTGTGAATGCTCTGAAACGAAAATCATTTGCGTATCACAGCATCTTCTTCCTGTCGGTTAAATTTCGTTTCGGTAGCAGGTCATCTTCGTGGTGTAACAATTTTAATGGTCAGTAGTGTACATTCTTAGTGTCGCTAATAGATATTTGCCCATTCAGTGGTACCTGTTCTTTCGGGAACAGATACCATCTTCATATAGTTAAAGGCTACCCGGCCACTGACCTTCTTCTGTGCGAATGCGCACACTTTGCCCGAACTCTTTCGGGACTCGTCAGCTTAGGCTGGCGCGAGTAATGAGTGAATGGGCAAATACCTATTAGGAACACTACGAATGTAGGTTGTGAACTATTGGGACTGTGGGTCTCACAGGAAGCGTGCAAGGGGTAAGTCCCTGCAGTCGCACTCTCCCCTGCGCCCTCGGTGGCTCAGATGGACAGAGCGTCTGCCATGTAAGCAGGAGATCACGGGTTCGAATGATGGTCCGGTCGCACATTTTCAGCTGTCCCCATTGATGTACATCAACAACACCTGTCGGCAGCTAAGGGTTTCGATTTAATTGTCATTTCACTTGGGTTGAAGTTGTTGTTTGTCGTATTTTGTTACTAACCTGTAACTTTCTATGCTGACAGTCAAAAGGTGACCATTTTTAAATTAATTTTAATTACAGTACGGGTGTATAAATGTAGACTAAAGCGTCAATATGCTTAAAATAATGAAGGGCAATTATTCAATCACTAGAAAGAAGGAAACTCATCGTCCACATACTATGAGCTATAATTTTGTACCGCCATTTTTGCTCCATTCTTCACAGATGCAACTGCTAGTTTCAACAATCAATTCTAATTACGCTGCATTCCTCTTCTAAAATTTACAGCACTTATTAATTCGTACTCTTTCAATAGTAATATTATTAACATTTCATTTAATGTTTGGAATAAATCATAATTAATTATTCATGTTTTGTAATAATAAGCAACATCCTTTGTTTCATAAATGGCCTCAAAACCTGTACCTGGTAAGAAAATTACAAGCACAATTGGTGCACGTTCATATTCAAATACTATCACAGAAAAGCTTCCAGAAACTCTTGAACTGATAAGAGCTGTCAAAATCAAATGTTGTTGCTGTTGTGGTCTTCAGTCCAGAGACTGGTTTGATGCAGCTCTTCATGATACTCTATCCTGTGCAAGCTTCTTCATCTCCCAGTACCTACTGCAACCTAAATCCTTCTGAATCTGTTTAGTGTATTCATCTCTTGGTCTCCCTCTACGATTTTTACCCTCCACGCTGCCCTGGAGTACTACACTGGTGATCCCTTGATGCCTCAGAACATGTCCTACAAACCGATCCCTTCTTCTAGTCATGTTGTGCCACAATCTCCTCTTCTCTCTAATTCTATTCAGTACCTCCTCATTAGTTATGTGATCTACCCATCTAACCTTCAGCATTCTTCTGTAGCAGCACGTTTCGAAAGCTTCTATTCTCTTCTTGTCTAAACTATTTATCGTCCACGTTTCACTTCCATACATGTCTAACCTCCATACAAATACTTTCAGAAAAGACTTCCTGACACTTAAATCTATACTCGATGTTAACAAATTTCTCTTCTTCATAAACGCTTTCCTTGCCTTTGCCAGTCTACATTTTATATCCTCTTTACTTCGACCATCATCAGTTATTTTGCTCCACAAATAGCAAAACTCCTTTACTTCTTTAAGTGTCTCATTTCCTAATGTAATTCCCTCAGCATCACCCGATTTAATTTGACTACATTCCATTATCCTCGTTTTCCTTTTGTTGATGTTAATCTTATATCCTCCTTTCAAGACACTGTCCATTCCGTTCAACTGCTCTTCCAGGTCGTTTGCTATCTCTGACAGAATTACAATGTCATCGGCACTGTTCACCATGTTTCTCACTCTTTTTTGTGGTGGACTATTGTTCTTTTGCCACTCGATACAACTGTTTCGTCGTACACTGTTTTTCACAACGCAAATATTGCGACTCCATTACGTGTTTCATCTTCTTTGGTATGTTTACCTATTTGTAGCCAACCTAACGAAGTATATGTTCGAGAGTATTTTCTATTTATGATGTTTATACCGTGTGTGTGTGTATGAGTGAGAGTCACATACAGTCTCTGAGTGCATCCACTTTCCGAATGGAAGGTAACCTGAGAAATGAGGTAACTACTTCTACTGGAAGGAATCGTGACAGAAAGGCAAAACTCTCAATTAAAGCCAGAAAATTTCGTCTGAGAAAATAAATGACCATTAAGAGGGACGGCAGAAACAGAAGAAACAAATGAAACTCGCAAAGGAGATCAGAGCGCTTCTAGGCGCTTCAGTCGGGAAACGCACGACCGCTACGGTCGCAGGTTAGAATCCTGCATCGGGCATGGATGTGTGTGATGTCCTTAGGTTAGTTAGGTTTAAGTAGTTCTGAGTTCTATGGGACTGATGATCTCAGACGTTAAGTCCCGTAGTGCTCAGAGCCATTTGAACCATTTGAAAAGAGGTCAGAGCAATTAACAGCCAAGAAGTGACATCACATAGCGATGTCGATATCAAAATAGTACTAGGTGACGAAACCAAAATCAGTATTGTGTCGTCAGGGAATGGAAGTCGATCAGGCTGGCACTGAAACAAAAGTGCATGATCTAAACAAATGTTAATAGGGGTGATTATTTGCAAACCACGATGAATTATACCTTAGCGATGCCGATTTGAAAATGGTACTGGAAGACGAAACCAGAGTCACTATTGTGTCGTCAGCAACTCGCTATCGACCAGGCTGGCCACAGAAACAAAGGTGTGTGATCTAAAAATTGTTAATAGGGATGATTATTTGTCAACTACGGTGAACTATACCTCGGTGTGGTTACAGGCATCGAGAAAAACAGATCGTAAGGAAATGTATTGGATAAGTCCAATAAGAGCTGGAAGTGACCTGCTGCAGAAGATGAAGTTTGGTATGACGTTGGAAGTAATGTAGAAGGGATTTCTGAGTCCAAGGAACTATCACCACATGGACTTTGACTGATTCTGTATTGTAAAAATACTTTTTAAAATAGACACGGACCTTAAAAGCCATATAAGCCAATTGAATTAATACTTTAGAATGATTACACGTATGAGACAAAAAAAACACATGCACCACAAAAGAATTATCCGAATGGGACAGAAATCGGTAGATGTGATATACATGTAAAGGTCTGGAAAATTGGACTATTTATTCAAGAGCAATAGCTTCATAAATTGAGCAAATCAATAACAATCTCTGGTCCTTATGTAAGCATTTATTCGTCTTGGCACTGGACTGACTGTTAGAGTTGTTGGACTGCTATTGAGGGATATCGTGCCACATTTTGTCTGATTGGCGCGTTAGATCGTCAAAATTCCGAGATGGTTGGAGGGGCCTGATTTTGTGTCAGTTTTGTTGATGGAGAATTCGTGTTTTGGGTCTTGTGTTACTTTATTGTGACAGATCCTAGTGTATATCCACGGAAGATTCGCTTTTTCCTACAGCGATAATACGCCCTAGCGTTTTTTAGATATAGACCACGAACACTGAATGTACCACATAGCTCTCACGCATTATTGTTGATCGTGTCGGGTGACCACTAAAGCTAGGGACTGTAATGGGACGTCTAACGTCAAAACCTGAAGAAGGTGTGAACTTTGAACACATGTAAAATTGTGTGGTTAAAAGTGATGGTGGCGCCTACCTCCTTTTTTCCTTCTCTCTTTTTTTTTGTTTTTGTTTTTTTAGTGCAGTCCGTCAGTGGGATTGTAAATTTTTTGCGGGTACTCGTACGCTACTACGATTTCTGTTCTACGACCTATAATAGAAACAAAGAGGAAAGGCATTAAGTATATATTAGTTGGAAAAAGTCATCCTAAGGAAGGCAAAGATAATCAACAAAATGGTTCAAATGGCTCTGAGCACTATGGGACTTAACAGCTGAGGTCATCAGTCCCCTAGAACTTAGAACTACTGAAACCTAACTAACCTAAGGACATCACACACATCCATGCCCGAGGCAGGATTCGAACCTGCGACCGTAGCGGTCACGCGGTTCCAGACTAACGCGCCTAGAACCGCACGGCCACACCGGCCGGCGATAATCAACATTTTACATATAAATTGACTGCGATGAAGTTCTCATAAAAATTAATGAAGTTACGACCGTCTAGTTGTGAAGAGGAAAACTGTTATTCTTAATGGAAATTAAATAATAAGGATACTTCGGATGTTCTATTCGAATAATTCGTTTATTACAAAAAGTTCTCTTAAACGGAAAGATACACAAAAGTGTAAAAAGTTACTTTTTTTGGTCGCAATAGAAAGATAGAAGAAAGCCAGTAAAGGTGGTAAACTACATCGGTGGTCTTAGTTGTAACGTAATCGTGATACAGTATCAAACAAATACAACAAAAGATAGTAGTTTTCGATGGATCTAACTTTCTTTGCGTAACAAGTTTACGTAAGTAAATTTACTATTGGAACTGACACACGACCGCAGAGCGAAAAGTTTTATTTACGGTATAGAATCCATTATTAAATTTAAAGGAAATTGGCCTATGTAGACAGCACGATTTATTTATGAAAGTATACGATAGATAATTCACAGTGCAATCAGCTTTAAATGGTTAGAAGTTTTGTATATCGGTGCAAATAATTCCATCCAGCTAGAGTTCATGCTACCCACACGTTTCTCTAACGCGAGCGCTTCCGTATACATTTTCCCATACTTTGAAATTCACGCATACATATGAGAATTACTTAAGAATTAGGGAATCCCTTATGATAGCAAGACAGTCAGATGCGTCACCTTTAACAGTGCTTATACGTATATTATTTCAGTTAGAAGCTACACTGAAGAGCCAAATAAACTGGTGCACCTGCCTAATATTGGGCAGCACACCCACGAGAACAAAGAAGTGCCGCAGCACGAATTTGCATGGACTCGATTAATGTCTGAAGTAGTGCTCGAAGGAACTGACACCATGAATCCTGCAGGGCTGTCCCTCAATCCGTAAGAATACGAGGGGATGAAAATCTCTTCTGATCAGCCGACGTTGCAACGCTTCCCAGAAATGCTGGCTGGTTTAAATGGCTCTGAGCACTACGGAACTTAACATCCGAGGTCATCAGTCCCCTAGAACTTAAAACTACTTAAACCTAACTAACCGAAGGACGTCACACACACCCATGCCCGAGGCATGATTCGAACCTGCGACCGTAGCAGCAGCAAGGTCTCCGACTGAAGCGCCTAGAACCGCTCGGCTCCCAGAAATGCTCAATGATGTTCACGTGTTGGGAGTTCGGTGGCTAGCGGAAGTGTTTAAACCCAGAAAAGTGTTCTTGGAGCCACTGCGTAGCAATTCGGGTTATGTGGGGTGTCGCATTGTCCTGCTGGAATTGCCCAAGTCTGTCGGAATGCACAATGGACATGAATAGATGCAGATGATCAGACAGGATGCTAATGTACGTGTCACATGTCAGAGTCGAATCTAAACGTATCAGGGGTCGGTCCCATATCACTTGAACTGCACACGCCCCACACCATTACAAAGCCTACACTAGCTTGAATTCATGAGGTTGTCTCCAAGCCCGTACACGTGCATCCTCTCGATACAATTTGAAACGAGACTCGTCCAACCAGGCAACATGTTTACACTCATCAACAGTCCAATATCGTTGGTGACGGTCCCAGGCTAGGAGTAAAGCTTTGTATCGCGTAGTCATCAAGGGTAGACGAGTGGGTCTTCAGCTCCGAAAGCCCATATCAATGATGAATGGTTCGCACGCTGAGACTTGCTCATGGTCTAGCATCGAAATCTGCAGAAATTTGCGAAAGGATTGCACTTCTGTCACGTTGAACCATTCTCTTCAGTCGTCGATCGTCCCGTTCTAGCAGGATCTTTTTCCGGCCGCAGCGATGTCTGAGATTTGATGTTTTACCGGATTCCTGATATTCAAGTCACACTCGTGAAATGGTCATACTGGAAAATCCATAGTTCGTCGCTACCTCGGAGACACTGTGAGCCGTCTCTCGTGCGCCGACTATAACACTACGTTCAGACTCACTTAAAGTTTGATATACCACCGATCTAACAACTGCGCCAGACACTTGTTGTCTTATATAGGCGTCACCGACCACAGCGCCGTATTCTGCCTGTTTACATACCTCTGTAATTGAGTACACATGCTTAGACAAGTTTCTTTGGCTCTTCAGTGTATTTTCGAGTACGTGGTTGCACAGGGCTAAATATACTAGCCGGCCGCTGTGGCCGACCGGTTCTATTTCTATTACTAACAGGGCCATTTATTTAAATTTGACTTGCAGTCTCATCCCTCAGGCTGGCCAGGGTGGCCGAGCGATTCTAGCCGCTACAGTCTGGAACCGCGTGACTGCTACGGTCGCAGGTTCGAACCGTGCCTTGGGCATGGATGTGTGCGATGTCCTCAGGTTAGTTAGGTTTAAGTAGTTCTAAGTTCTAGGGGACTGATGACCTCAGATGTTAACTCCCATAGTGCTGAGAGCCATTTCAACCATTAATATATATACCATATCACAAATCGAGACTGATTACTGAGGCGGCCTAGTACACCGTGTTTCGGTGGGCAGAGCCCTCCTTCTCAACTCCCTGCAGCCACATGAGAGTTCGTTCATAACGTTAACGATCCTTACTTGTTAATACACATCCACACAGATATTTCTCAGATTTACTGTAGGTCAGAGCACTGACATTTAAGCGTAGTCCAAGCAGTCTCCTTTAGTAGACCTGGCGCACCTTTTAAGTGTTCTGCCAATGAATCGCAGTCTTTGGTTTGCTGCACCCACAATATGATCTATGTGATCGTTCCAATTTAGGTTATTTGTAGTTGAAATCCCTAAGTATTTAGTTGAATTTACAGCCATCAGATTTGTGTGACTTAACGCGTAATCGAAATTTAGCTGATTTCTTTTAGTATTCATGTGAATAACTTCACACTTTTCTTTACTCATGGTCAATTGCCACTTTTCACACCATACACATATCCTATGTAAATCATTTTGCAAGTCGTTTTGATCATCTGATGACTTCACAAGAGGTTAAATGACACCATGATCTGCAAACAATCTAAGACGGCTCCTCAGATTGTCTCCTATGTCGTTAATAGAGATCAGGAACAATAGAGGGCCTGTAACACTTCCTTGGGGAACGCCGGATATTACTTCAGTTTTACTCGATGACTTTCCGTCTATTACTACGAACTGTGACCTTTCTGACAGGAAATCGCGAATCCAGTCGCACAACTGAGGCGATACTCCGTAGGCACGCAGTTTGATTAGAAGACGCTTGTGAGAAACGGTGTCGAAAGCCTTCTGGAAATCTAAAAATATGAAATCAATTTGACATCCCCTGTCGATAACACTTATTACTTCATGAGTACACAGAGCTATTTGTGTTTCACAAGAACGATATATTCTGAATCCGTGCTGACTATATGTCAATAAATCATTTTCTTCGAGGTACCTTATAATGTTCGAATACAGTATATGTTCCAAAACAATACTGAAAATCGACGTTCGTGATATAGTCCTGTAATTCAGCGGATTACTCCTGCTTGCCTTTTTGGGTATTGGTGTGACTTGAGCAATTTTCCCCTCTTTAGGTACGGATCTTTCTGTGAGCGAATGGTTGTATATAATTGCTAAATATGGAACTATTTAATAGCATACTCTGAGAGGAGCCTGACTGGTATACAATCTGGACCGGAGGCCTTGCCTTTATTGAGTGATTTAAGCTGCTTTGTTACACCGAGGATATCTACTTCTATGTCTGTCATCTTGGCAGTTGTTCTTGATTGTAATTATGGAATATTTACTTCGTCTTCCTTGGTGAAAGAGTTTCGGAAAACTGTGTTTAATAACTCTGCTTTGGTGGCACTGTCATCAGTGACTTCACCGTTGTTATCGCGCAGTGAAGGTATTTATTGCGTCATGCCACTGGTGTGCTATATGTATGACCAGAATATCTTTGGGTTTTCTGCCAGATTTCGAGACAGAATTTCGCTGTGGAAATTTTTAAAGCATCTCGCATTGAAGTACGCGCCAAATTTCGAACTTCTGTAGAACTTGGCCAATCTTGGGGATTTTGCGTTCTTTTAAATTTGGCATGCTTTATTCGTTGCTACTGCAACAACGATCTGATCAGTTCTGTGTACCATTGGGGATCGGTACCATCACTTATTAATTAATGTGGTATAGGCCTATATCTCTCAAATGCTGTCGATACTATCTCTTTGAAAACATTCCACAACTATTTTACACTTACATGATAATTTCCGTAAGATTAATGGATTTCTATTGTTAATGTTAAGCCTCTGGTTTAGTCAGGTTATCCAGGTCCCACCTCCTTAAATTCCCACCTTTTTACAGTTTCTTCAGTTTTAATCCACAGTTCATAACCAATAGATTGTGGTCAGAGTCCACATCTGCCCCAGGGAATGTCTTACAATTTAAAACCTGGTTCCTAAATATCTGTCTTACCATTATATAATCTATCTGATACCTTCTAGTATCTCCAGGCTTCTTCCATGTATACAGCCTTCTTTCATGATTCTTGAACCGAGTGTTAGCTATGATTAAGTTGTGTTCTGTGCAAAATTCTACCAGACGGCTTCCTCTTTCATTTCTTAGCCCCAATCCATATTCACCTACTACGTTTCCTTCTTTCCCTTTTCCTACTACCGAATTCCAGTCACCCATGACTATTACATTTTCGTCTCCCTTCACTATCTGAATAATTTCTTTGATTTCATCATACATTTCTTCAATTTCTTCGTCATCTGCAGAGCTAGTTGGCATATAAACTTGTACTACTGTGGTAGGTGTGAGCTTCGTGTCTATCTTGGCCACAATAATGAGTTCACTATGCTGTTTGTAGTAGCTTACCCGCACCCCTACTTATTTATTCATTATTAAACCTACTCCTGCATTACCCCTATTTGATTCTGTATTTATAACCCTGTATTCACCTGACCAAAAGTCTTGTTCCTTCTGCCACCGAGCTTCACTAATTCCCACTATAACTTTAACCTATCCATTTCCCTTTTTAAATTTTCTAACCTACCTGCCTTATCCTGTATAGTACAGGAGGCAAAAACACGTCGAAATGAAGTGTTAGCTTGAGACAAATCCAGATGGAAAGCTGCCAGCCAGTCGAAAGATCGAAGATGGAAAGTACACGAGCAACTATCGCAATTATCCTACGTGATGTAGAAAATCACGGAAGATCTAAAAGTGAATATCTACAGGTGTTTTTTGTACCTGATTCCTCGATTGACAGTAGAGTCAACAGCATTCAGTGCATAAACGTGAAGCGCGTGTATTCCAGAATGAAACTTACCTTTGATGTCGATAGGAGGTTCATTTGGTACTCTATTATAGCTGAACATAGAGTAATGAACTTCATAAAGCGGCAGGAAACTTCGAGCTTCGTTGAACCAGACGTGGTAGTAGAAGCCATAGAGGGCGTCGGCGAGGGCGAACATTGGTGACGCCTCTGGCTGTTGCCTCTCACACTGCGCGCTGAAGTCGTCGCGAAAGGAGAGGTACTGCCCGTGGTACGACAGCAGGCGATCATTCAACAGCGGCAGCCTGTTGACGCACGAGCGGCGAGGTTGAACGTTAAAAGCAAATAAAACAAACACACCAAATCATGTACAGTGCATGCACGAACGTGATAATATGCATGATCAAATTTTCACTCTGCAGCGGAATGTGTGCGAGGATTTGAAACTTCCTGACAGATTAAAACTGCTTACTGGACTGCGACTAGAACCGTCGTGTTTTGTTTTTTAAGTAATGGTCTTTCCTTGTGATGAGCTACGGTGATACACATGGCGGTCCATTGACCGTGACCGGACCAAATATCTCACGAAATAAGCGTCAAACGAAAAAACTACAAAGAACGAAACTTGTCTAGCTTGAAAGGTGAAACCATATGGCGATATGGTTGGCCCGCTAGATGGCGCAGCCATAGGTCAAACGAATATCAGCTGCGTTTTTTTTTAAATAGGAACCCCCATTTTTATTACATGTTCGCGTAGTACGTAAAGAAATATGAATGTTTTAGTTGGACCACTCTTGTCGCTTTGTGATAGATGGCGCTGTAATAGTCACAAGCATACGGCACACAATTTTAGACGGACAGTTGGTAACAGGTAGGTTTCTTAAATTACAATACAGAACGTAGTTACGTTTGAACATTTTATTTCGGTTGCTCCAATGTGATACATGTATCTTAAGTTAACTTATGATAACTGAGAACATGTACCTTTGTGAACCTATCATGCATGCTGTTACAGAGTGATTACCTGTAAATACCACATGAATGCAATAAATGCTCAGAGTGATGTCCGTCACTCTCAATTCATTTGGCAATACGTGTAACGACATTCCTCTCAACAGCGAGTAGTTCGCCTTCCGTAATGTTCGCACATGCATTGACAATGCGCTGACGCATGTTGTCAGGCGTTGTCGGTGGATCACGATGGCAAATATCCTTCAACTTTCCCCGGAGAAAGAAATCTGGGGACGTCAGATCCGGTGAACGTGCGGGCCATGGTATGGTGCTTTGACGACCAATCCACCCGTCATTAAATTTTGTATTCAATACCGCTTCAACCGCACGCGACCTATATGCCGGACATCCATCATGTTGGAAGTACACCGCCATTCTGTCATGCAGTGAAACATCTTGTAGTAACATCGGTAGAACAGTACGTAGGAAATCAGGATACATTGCACTACTTACATTGCCATCCATAAATTGGGGGCAAATTATCCTTCCTCCCATAATGCCGCACCATACATTAACTTGCCAAGGTCGCTGATGTTCCACTTGTCGCAGTCATCGTGTATTTTCCGTTGCCCAATAGTGCAAATTATGCTGGTTGATGTTACCGCTGTTGGTGACTGATGCTTCGTCGCTAAACAGAACGCGTGCAAAAAATCTGTCTTCGTCCCGTAATTTCTCTTGTTCCAGTGGCAGAACTGTACACGACGTTTAAAGTCGTCGCCATGCAATTCCTGGTGCATAGAAATATGGTACGGGTGCAATCGATGTTGATGTAGCATTCTCAACACCGTCGTTTTTGAGATTCCCGATTCTGGCGCAATTTGTCTGTTACTGATATGCGGATTAGCCGTGACTGCAGCTAAATCACCTACTTGGGCATCATCATTTGTTGCAGGTCGTGGTTGACGTTTCACATGTGACTGAACACTTCCTGTTTCCTTAAATAACTTAACCTATCCGGAGAACGGTCCAGACACTTGGATGATGTCGTCCAGGATACCGAGCTGCATACATAGCACACGCCCGTTGGGCATCTTGATCACAATAGCCATACATCAACACGATATCGCACTTTTCCGCAGTTGGTAAACGGTCGATTTTAACACGGATAATGTATCACGAAGCAAATACCTTCCGCACTGGCGGAATGTCACGTGATACGACGTACTTATACTTTTATGACTATTATAGCGGCATCTATCACAAAGCGAAAAAAGTGGTCCAACTAAAACATTCATATTTCTTTACGTAGAACACAAGTATGTAATAAGAAATGGGGGTTCCTATTTTAAAAAAAACTCAATTGATATCCGTTTGATCTATGGCAGCGCCATCTAGCGGGCCAACCATAGCGCCATCTGGTTTCCCCCTTCAAGCGACAAGTTCCGTTCTTTGAAGTTTTATTGTTTGACGCTTATTTCGTGAGATATTTGGCCTGGTCACTATCAATGGACCACCCTGTATAACGTTAAACAAATGTTGATGAAATTTTTTATCATTGCCAACAGGTTCTTCTATTTATCTACATAAAGCATCAAACTTTAACGTACGACAATAGCAGCATACATTTTTCATCCGCAGAAGACGTACACGAATGTCTATGTTCTGTGTTATTCCCCCCATCTTCGGACAATCCAAGCTAAGGCACTCTCCCGACTCCGTCTCCTCAAGCTCTTTTCCGGCTGTACGTGCAGTCTGGACCCCTCCACCATCCTCCACACCTATAAATCCCTCATCCGCCCTATCCTCTGATACGCCCACCCTGCCTGGAACTCTGCCCCTCCTACCTTTTACAAATTAATTCAGATCTTTGATTGCCATGCCTTCCGCCTCGCCTATCGCATCCGTCTCCCCTCCCCCACGTGGACCCTGTATGACCTAATTCCGTTCCCACACGTCCTACTTTTCCTTGAGCAGGTACAGATCCTCTAAACCTCCCGTAAACTCGGTCCTCCTCACCCGCTTGTCTCACCCATCCTCTCCCACCCCCGTCCGCTGCCGTGACTGTATTCCCACGTCCCACCTGCTCTCCATCTCTCCACCCTCCTTACCCTCTCCCATGGTGGCTTCCGCCAGCTCCCCCTCCCTGATGATGCCTTCCTCCCCTCCATCTACCCCTCCTACCAACTTTGATCCTCACTCCCACTTCCTGTGTTTTTTTTCTTTGGGCACCCTCCCTCCCTTCTCTTCCCCTTCCCTGCCTCCTCCCATTCTTCCCACTCCTCCCCCAGGCTTCCCCTACCCCCGTCCCTCTAATTCTCCTCCCATCTCCTCTGCCATTGGCATCTCTGCTCTCCCATCTCCCTCCCCCTCACCCTTCCCACCCTCTTGGCAGGTCCCTGGACTCACACACGTTACGTGAACATTCGCGCGCCGGAGATCATCGCCATCCATTTCTCGTGTGTGCCGTCGTGTTTTCTGTTTAGTGTTCACCGTCACACTCCATCGTTCACTTATGCCACCGACATCATCAGTGTTAGTGCGTCGTGTCAACAGTTTGTAGTGTGGATTATCGTCGAGTGTGAACGGCTCTGTGGTTTTGTATTTATGTGTCTACTGTTTTATTACCCGCCATTATGTAAATTATATGTATTCCTTCTGTTTTTTTCTCATTGTCTTTTCTACGGCTGAAGACCAGCGTAGAATGCTGCTGCCAGCCTGCCTGTTGTACAGGTTTTAAAATCGCAATAAAGAAAAAAAAAATTCTGTGTTATTACACAGGGTGGTCAGAAATAGTCTGAAAAGTTTGTGATGGTGTTGCAAGGTATATTGTCGTGAGAAATAATTCTTTAAAAAAAATTCGATACCTAGCGCCGTTTCCGAGATAAATACCACTGAATAAAACCAATCAGACCGTTTCGTGATCAAATTTCAAGCTCGCCGCCAGGTATAATTACTGTGTCAGTTGGTGTCAGCGTAGATGACAGTACACGAAACTGCTCAACCTTTGAGTCTGTTCGATATTGAGTCGGTGTCCCATTTTTATATCATTTTCTTGGTTTTCGGGAAAGCAAACAAAGAACACGTTCGGCAACCCCAATTATTGAAGCTGCACACTCAGTAACTTGTCTGGATAACTTCAGTGCTAATTGACTCAGAAACAGCGGAATGTATTTAATTTTCTTTGTGACATTTATTTCTGAGTGCAACCTGCCCTGTAACACACTTAGACGCTTTTCAGACTTTTCCTGACCACCCTGTGTACAGGGTGAGTCACTAACTATTGCCACCTAGAATAAATCCGAAATTATGATAGTAGCTGAAACGTTTGTGGGACATATGTTGCATGGGACAACGGGGGTCATAATATGACGTTGGTTTTTTGCTGCTCGGTGTGGTCGCTTCAGAGATATGAAGATCAACTTCGTTTTTTAAATGGGATGCTATAGTCTGGTACTTGTTTTCTGAAGGCGGCTATCGAAACTAATTCAATGATGTGTAACAGTAAGGTTTTTGAAGGTCAACTAAGATAAAAAATGTGGTTGTTGTCTTCAGTCCTGAGACTGGTTTGATGCAGCTCTCCATGCTACTCTATCCTGTGCAAGCTTCTTCATCTCCCAATACCTACTGCAGTCCACATCCTTCTGAATCTGCTTAATGTATTCATCTCTTGGTCTCCCTCTACGATTTTTACCCTCCACGCTGCCCTGGAGTACTACACTGGTGATCCCTTGATGCCCCAGAACATGTCCTACCAACCGATCCCTTCTTCTAGTCAAGTTGTGCCACAAACTCCTCTTCTCTCCAATTCTATTCAATACCTCCTCATTAGTTATGTAATCTACCCATCTAATCTTCAGCATTCGTCTGTAGCACCACATTTCGAAAGCTTCTATTCTCTGCTTGTCTAAACTATTTATCGTCCATGTTTCACTTCCATACATGGCTACACTCCGTACAAATTCTTTCAGAAACGAGTTCCTGACACTTAAATCAATACTCGATGTTAACAAATTTCTCTTCTTCATAAACGCTTTCCTTTCCATTGCCAGTCTACATTATATATCCTCTCTACCTCGACCATCATCAGTTATTTTGCTCCCCAAACAGCAAAACTCATTTACTACTTTAAGAGTCTCATTTCCTAATCTAATTCCCTCAGCATCACCCGACTTAATTCGAGTACATTCCATTATTCTCGTTTTACGTTTGTTGATGTTCATCTTATACCCTCCTTTCAAGACACTGTCCATTCCGTTCAACTGCTCTTCCAAGTCCTTTGCTGTCTCTGACAGAATTACAATGTCATCGGCGAACCTCAAAGTTTTTATTTCTTCTCCATGGATTTTAATACCTACTCCGAACTTTTCTTTTGTTTCCTTTACTGATTGCTCAGTATACAGATTGAACAACATCGGGGATAGGCTAGAACCCTGGGTCACTCCCTTCCCAACCACTGCTTCCCTTTCATGCCCCTTGACTGTTATAACTGCCATCTGGTTTCTGTACAAATTGCAAATAGCCTTTCGCTCCCTGTATTTTACACCTGCCGCCTTTAGAATTTGAAAGAGAGTATTCCAGTCAATATTGTCAAAAGCTTTCTCTAAGTCTACAAATGCTAGAAACGTAGGTTTGCCTTTCCTTAATCTTTCTTCTAAGATAAGTCGTAGGGTCAGTATTGCCTCACGTGTATGTGATATGAGCGACCATTTACAGAAAATGTTCGAAGTGATGACCATTGGTAACTATGCAGTGCTGCAGTCTTCTTATCATGTATTGAGTGATATTCCTCATCACTTCGGCACTTATCGAAACGCATGCTCTGAGCATTCCCTCTCGTATATCGTGCAAATAGTAAATATTCGCCGAATATGGCGTATCCATCTAACGTGCCATCGATATGTAAACACCATTCGACGGTTTCACTATACATCACTAATGGGAACGACATGACTAGTATCGTCGAATCAAGCGAATGTGAAAGACGTATTCCTTCGAAGAATACGTCGATATGCTTCTCATTTACAGAGACTGCCAACTAAATTCAGTGAGATCTAGAGAGTTATTCGCTGAAAGATATCCCAACGTACTCACCCTACACGTGTTTATGATGAATTGAGAACAACTGGATCAAAAATGGATCTGAGCACTATGGGACTTAACATCTTAGGACGTCAGTCCCCTAGAACTTACAACTACTCAAACCTAACTAACCTAAGGACATCAGACACATCCATGCCCGAGTCAGGATTCGAACCTGCGACCGTAGCGGTGGCGCGCTTCCAGACTGAAGTGCCTTGAACCGCTCGGCCACATGCAACTGGTTCTTCAACGCATCAACGCAGTTACTAACGAGGAAACGGAAATTGGTACTCTTGCAACTGTTGTTCGAGATCCTTGTGTTAGTTCGCGTCAAATTGCAAGGGAATATGTTCTGCATCGCCATAAATATCAACCTTACCATATCAGTCTCCACCAAGAATTAACTGGTACAGATTGTATGCGTCACATTGAATTCTGCCGATGGACTTAACTTCAGATTTAGAGGGATGACACATTTATTAATGTGATTTTATTTAATGACGAGGCTACATTCACGAACCATGGAAGCGCTAATTTGCATAACGTGCATTACTGGGCAACTGAAAATCTGTGTTGGCTGCGACAAGTTGCACACCAAAAACCGTGGTCGGTGAATGTACGGTGTGGGATTCTGGAGGAGAGAATTATAGTCCCCTATTTCATCGAAGGAAATCTTAATGGTAGGAAGTACACCACATTCTTGTAAGAAACATTAGGTATGTTTTTGGAAAAAATACCCTTAGGAACAAGGGACAGAATGTGGTATCTACAGGATGGGTGTCCGGAACAGTTTTCGCTGACGGCTAGACCTTAGGTTCAGAGACAATTCCCAAATCGTTGGATTGGACGCGGAGATGTGACGTGGCCGGCTCGTTCGCCATACTTGATGCCTCTGTATTTATTCTTGAGGGGATTCGTAAAAGACATTGTTTATAAATACGTTCCAACTACAGATGAAGATATGCGAGAGAGAATTGTCAGAGCATGTGCTTCGATAAGTGCCGATGTGATAAGGAATACCACTCAATCCATCATAAGAAGATTGTGGCACTGCAGTATTACCAATGGTCATCATTACGAACATCTTCTGTAAATGGACGTTCATGCCACCTTTGTGACCTTTTTGACCTTCAAAGACCTTACTGTTACACATCATTGGATACGTCTCGTTAGCCGCTATCAGAAAATAAGTACCAGATTATAGCATCCAATTAAAAAAAAAAAAAGTGGACTTTCATACCTCCGAAGCGGCCGAACTGAGAAACAAAAAACCAACGTCATATTATGGACCCCGTTGTCCCGTGCAACTTTTGTCCCACAAACTTTTCAGCTCCTATCATACTTTCGGAGTTATTCTTGGTGGTAACAGTTAGTGACTCACCGTATAGTCTGAATTGATTTTAAATGTGAACAGAGGGGTCCAGAAAAATGTAGACGCTCTTCAATAGTCAGTATTAATAGAACAAAATGACATTCCGTTACAATTATTGCACAAGTGGAGGGTTATTTTACGTGTGTAAAGTGACCCCCACTAGCAGCCAAGCAAGGTCGATGCCGCTGAACTGTTGACCTAACTACGACTGCCTGTGTAGCCAGAGGTTTGCCCAAGTTATCATTGTTTAGATAAATTATAAAAACTTGGGTAGTACACGAAAGCAACAGTACTCCCTCTAGTAAAAGTAGTAACACCGTTCATTATAATGGTTTGCTCTGCTCACCTGCTGCGTATCATGTGACCCATTTGAAGACAAAAAACAACATCAAAAATTGAAGACCTAACGGAATCCCGTAATGACTAATTGCTGTAACCATCTCCTTCAATATCGTCCATTAGTAACGTTTGTTTGCTCCATTTTGAATTAAATAATCTCAGTAGTTTGCGTAACAGTTAAGGAAAAATTGATTCAAGAGTCATAATGAGTATGATAAAGTAGTTTAGATAGTTTGATAAAATAGTTTAGATAAGTAGTTTAGACATGAAGAGATTAGAAGCGTTCGAAATATGGCGCTACAAAAGAATGCTGAAGATTAGATGGGTAGATCACCTAACTAATGAGGAGGTACTGAATAGAAATGTGGCACAACTTGACTGGAAGGGATCGGTTGGTAGGACACGTTCTGAGTCATCAATGGATCTCCAATTTAGTACTGGAGGGAAGCGCGGAGGGTAAAACTCGTAGAGGGTGACCAAGAGATGAATACACTGAGCAGATTCAAAGGGTTATAGGTTGCAATAGTTATTCGGAGATGAAGAAGCATGCAGAGGATAGAGTAGCTTGGAGAGCTGCATCAAACCAGTCTCTGGACTGAAGACCACAACACAACACAACAATGAGTTTAACATAGGCTTCAATGTACAGTGGTGTATACCTTATTATATACTTCCCAGGCGACTTCTTGTCTTCTTCCACCTTGTAATTCGCTGTCTGCTCGCTGACATATTGCATATCTTGTACCCAACCCCTTAATTTCGTGTGTAGCATGTCTCTCATATGCTCCACGTGATTAATCCAGGTACTGAGTCGCTCATCATTCGGATCCATTTTCTGAGAAACACAGAGAATAATTGAAATTACTAGCATAATATTCGCAAGCAGCAGCCAGTCTTAATTTACACTTATAGGTAGCTCTATTATGTAACGTTTAAATTGTGGCCGGCACATGGACTAACACTTAGTTTTCTACAGCCATTGCAACATGAATCCAAAATAAGTGTCTAGCGATGTCTTATTAAATACAGACAATTTTCAACCTATAACAACAGATAAGAGAGTTCCAATTATTTCTAGGTAGCAACAGTATGTGAAGATAACACGATCCAGAATTTTTTTCTTTTTGCTGTGCTTTCTTTTTCCTTGTTTTCCGCTTTACTTTCTTGATACATCGAAATAGTCTTTTCAGGATGAGTACTGTAAATTTATTTTTTCCTACAGCTATGTTCCTGTTTGCCTCATGTCCTCACCATCACAAATCGTTGTGCTGATTGCTGAGCGTTGTGACCCGACTAATCAAATGTCTCCACCCCGGCCTGTTACCAGCTTCTCACTGAACCTTCTGAAGAGGAAGACCAGAGATATTCTTGATTTGATCCGTCCACCCGCTCGTTGCCCCTCTCTCCGGTCTTGTGACCACAACGCTTCCTTTCATGATTATTTTATCGAGATTTTCTCCACCTCTTCTCACAATATGGCCATAGAAATGGAGAATTTTTTGGTTGACAGGAGAAAAGGCGCCTGCAGATACTGAGTTGGTCAATAATGGACGCATTTGTTCTTCTTTCGGTCTGTTTTATGTGGAGCATCACGCGCCAGCTCCAAAGCTCAAATGCTTCGATGCACTGTGAAAGGTCTCTGTTGGATTCCTTTTACGTTAATTTTTTAAAACTGTCGTTATTTATGGCATAAATTCCACTTCTAAATTTACTGTGGTGTTTCTGGCTATCTGGGAGGAGACTGAGCAGTGGAACGTGTTACTTTTACAGATAATCAACAACGATCTGTCACACCACTACACTTTAAAACACAGTTTATATGTAATTCATGTCACACAGTCTCATACGGAACCTACATCCACTTTCTTTTATATGTTGTATATGATAAGATACTGTCATCCCCCTTCCCTTCTGTGTGAAAGGATGAATGAGCAAATGTATTTCTAGTTGCATGCTTGATGGTAGCAGACAAGCCTGTCTGCTAGATAACAGTAGAACTAATGTTGGAACAGGTAGCTACGCTTTCTAAACGCAAAGAGGTTTCTATTCTTGGCATGGTCCTGTCCGTCCCTTGTCATGTTGGTATAGGAAGCTGCCTCTCTGGTTACTTCCGTTTGTATTTGTTAAGCACCCTCGGTAGGGGCCCAAGCCACTCGGTCTGCGGCGAGCGTCTGAAGTGGTAAGATCTCTGGCTAAATGCGTGTCTGCTAAGTCCGTAGGACAATGGATTTCTTAAGTTCAACCTAACTGAAAATTTAATTACCTTTATTTCAGGTTTAGATCTAAAGTATCTAATGTTATCTTAATTTGCAACGCAGTGTAGTTCGAGTGTGAAGTTCAGAATGTCTTCCAGTAGTTGCTTTGTCACTACTTTCTGAGTAAAGTGGAACCACGTGTGGATGATCCGTAACTCTAACTAAGGTCATCAATCTTAAATGCGAAAGTGCGTGAGATTATAACATCTTGTCTTGACAATATTTTTCAATATAGCAACTTTTCTTTATGTTCGACCCACGTGGGGTGTACTTTGTGAGACCAGTACCACGTGCTTATACTGTTGTTTGACCCATCAGGTTAATAGTAAGACGATAGTAACCAGTTCGAGGTTTTTCTTTTGTAATTTGTGTTTCGATGTAATTTATTTTAATTATAAAAATTATTGTGGAGTTACACTCTTTGTGTAAACCAAGTTGACCACGTGAAGCATGTAGTGTAATTATCAAAGTAGCCCTCAGATATTCTTTTCGGGAAGATTTCACAGAGAGTAAGTATGAATTTAGTATACCAGTGTGTGGTAATTTCATGACGGACATGATTGCGCTATGAATGTAACTTCTTTGGGTGAAAATTAAATCGGTTGGTTGTGGTTAATTTCCTCTTGCATATGTTTCAGCATTCTTCATGTGTTATTTTATGAATGCAGTGTTGTATGCAGTCTCCCAGTCTTGGTTCCATATTTGATGTGTTCTGTAAGATTACAAACTCACATTTTCACAATCTTAAATAAGACACCAGTTTAGTTATGAATCAAGTTTAATTTGCTGAAATTTTAACCGAACAATGATCAATGTTAAAATAAATGTCCAAATATAAACTGATTTACTTCTTTTTATTTAAATTGTCTTTATATATATCACCAGTTATCAAGAGATGACTACTAAAAGATTATAATTAATGTTAGTCTGGTTGGGAATTTGGTAAGCTAGACTGGATACCTGGTGAAACAGTTGTTCAGTAATGCAAGGTTAACTTCCCCAGATAGCTCACAGCTTTTAACCCGCTTTTATTGTCTTGAATATCAGCACCGCTTTCAGAACAAATTAATGCATCAACATTACAACTGTTTTTCTCTGGCTTTAAGAGTCCGTGTCTCGCAACAAGGAGTGTTGACATTTTCAAAAATATAGGAAAGCCAATATATTGATATTAAAAATATATCGTTACAGGCCACCGACATATCGAAAAATGTATCGATATATCGTCAGAAAACGGACGGGCCTATAAATATATCGGGTTCACATTGTAAAAATACTGCCGGTTCTAGATCTGTACAATTAAGTACAGATATTCTGTACATCAACAAGCTAGCTACCAGCTTATCACCCTTATAGCAAGAATTGAAACGAAAATGATGCACATTCACGCTTGGTGATAACCATTTTTCCTAACAATGGTAACTGCATGTAAGCGGCGCAATAAAATGTGTCCCATGAGTCATTACGTACAGAATTTGTCTGGAACACTTATTGTCGACTTCCCTGTTTTTTTTCAGTTCTGTAAACGCCAGTGAACTAGCAGTCGTATAGTCAACTTTGAGTGGTGAAGTTAAACGTTGCGGTTTCTGTTCACACCGCCAAGCCCCCAATACGTCAGCATACCCCTCACACGTCTCCGCCCAATAGCGTCATTTACATTGTGGTCATCTTTTTCAGAAACTGTTTTCAATAATGCCGATGTGAAGAAATAGCACAAAGCTGATGTGCTATTTCTCAACATCGGGAATCTTGTTGTTCAATTGACACAACCATCACCTAGTGCATTCTGACTTCTTCTTTGTGCCACCTATACTTGCGTGAAGGGAGTCAAAGAGAAATACTGGACGTGATCGGAGCTCGAAAAGTAGTAAGACTCCACACAGTGAAAGTAAAATTATGTTTTACTACAATTTGGAAACAACAGCTTCATACACTACTGGCCATTAAAATTGTTACACCAGGAAGAAGACGCGCTACAGACGCGAAATTTAACCGACAGGAAGAAGATGCTGTGACATGCAAATGATTAGCTTTTCAGAACAATCACACAAGGTTGGCGCTGGTGGCGACACTTACAACGTGCTGACATGAGGGAAGTTTCCAACCGATTTCTCATACACACAGCAGTTGACCGGCGTGTAAGAAGGAGAAATGCGTACCATCTCGTTTGCGACTTTGATAAAGGTCGGATTGTAGCCTTTAGCGATTGCTGTTTATAGTATCACGATATTGCTGCTCGCGTTGGTCGAGATCCAATGACTGTTAGCAGAATGTGGAATCGTTGGGTACGGGAGGGTAATACGGAACACCGTGTTGGATCCCAACGGCCTCGTATCACAAGCAGTCGAAGTGACAGGCATCTTAGGCGCATGGCTGTACCGGATCGTGCAGCCACGTCTTGATCCCTGAGTCAACAGATGGGTACGTTTGCAAGACAACAACCACCTGCTGTTTACAGCATCGTGATGGTCACATCCGTGTTTGGCGACATCACGGTGAACGCACATTGGAAACGTGTATTCGTCATCACCATACTGGTGTATCACCCGGAGTGATGGTATGGGGTGCCTCTGGTTATATGTCTCGGTCACCTCTTGTTCGCATTGACGGCACTTTGAACAGTGGACGTTACATTTCAGATGTGTTACGACCCGTGGCTCCACCATTCGATTTCAGCAGGATAATGAATGACCGTATGTTGCAGGTCCTGTATGGGCCTTTCTGGATACATAAATTTTTGACTTCTGCCCTGGCTAGCACATTCTCCAGATCTCTCACCACTTGAAAACGTCTGGTCAATGGTGGCCGAGCAACTGGCTCGTCACAATACGCCAGGCACTATTCTTGATGAACTGTGGTATCGTGTTGAAGCTGCATGGCCAGCTGTACCTGTACACGCCATCCAAGCTCTGTTTGACTCAATGCCCAGGCGTATGAAGGCCGTTATTACGGCCGGAGGTGGTTGTTCTGGGTACTGATTTCTCAGGATCTATGCACTCAAATTGCGTGAAAATGTAACCACATGTCAGTTCTAGTATAATATATTTGTCCAATGAATACCTGTTTATCATCTGCATTTCTTCGTGGTGTAGCAAACTGCAAAAAAGTCTAATATAAATAAAAATATCGCCACTCCATATTGTCATTTCTATATCGATAAACCTTGGAAAGATATGTCGGCGATATACACTTCTGGAAATGGAAAAAAGAACACATTGACACCGGTGTGTCAGACCCACCATACTTGCTCTGGACACTGCGAGAGGGCTGTACAAGCAATGATCACACGCACGCACAGCGGACACACCAGGAACCGCGGTGCTGGCCATCGAATGGCGCTAGCTGCGCAGCATTTGTGCACCGCCGCCGTCAGTGTCAGCCAGTTTGCCGTGGCATACGGAGCTCCATCGCAGTCTTTAACACTGGTAGCATGCCGCGACAGCGTGGACGTGAACCGTATGTGCAGTTGACGGACTTTGAGCGAGGGCGTATAGTGGGCATGCGGGAGGCCGGGTGGACTTACCGCCGAATTGCTCAACACTTGGGGCGTGAGGTCTCCACAGTACACCGATGTTGTCGCCAGTGGTCGGCGGAAGGTGCACGTGCCCGTCGACCTGGGACCGGACCGCAGCGACGCACGGATGCACGCCAAGACCGTAGGATCCTACGCAGTGCCATAGGGGACCGCACCGCCACTGCCAAGCAAATTAGGGACACTGTTGCTCCTGGGGTATCGGCGAGGACCATTCGCAACCGTCTCGATGAAGCTGGGCTACGGTCCCGCACACCGTTGGGCCGTCTTCCGCTCACGCCCCAACATCGTGCAGCCCGCCTCCAGTGGTGTCGCGACAGGCGTGAATGGAGGGACGAATGGAGACGTGTCGTCTTCAGCGATGAGAGTCGCTTCTGCCTTGGTGCCAATAATGGTCGTATGCGTGTTTGGCGCCTTGCAGGTGAGCGCCACAATCAGGACTGTATACGACCGAGGCACACAGGGCCAACACCCGGCATCATGGTGTGGGGCGCGATCTCCTACACTGGCCGTACACCACTGGTGATCGTCGAGGGGACACTGAATAGTGCACAGTATATCCAAACCGTCATCGAACCCATCGTTCTACCATTCCTAGACCGGCAAGGGAACTTGCTGTTCCAACAGGACAATGCACGTCCGCATGTATCCCGTGCCACCCAACGTGCTCTAGAAGGTATAAGTCAACTACCCTGGCCAGCAAGATCTCCGGATCTGTCCCCCATTGAGCATGTTTGGGACTGGATGAAGCGTCGTCTCACGCGGTCTGCACGTCCAGCACGAACGCTGGTCCAACTGAGGCGCCAGGTGGAAATGGCATGGCAAGCCGTTCCACAGGACTACATCCAGCATTTCTACGATCGTCTCCATGGGAGAATATCAGCCTGCATTGCTGCGAAAGGTGGATATACACTGTACTAGTGCCGACATTGTGCATGCTCTGTTGCCTGTGTCTATGTGCTTGTGGTTCTGTCAGTGTGATCATGTGATGTATCTGACCCCAGGAATGTGTCAATAAAGTTTCCCCTTCCTGGGACAATGAATTCACGATGTTCTTATTTCAATTTCCAGGAGTGTATATCGAAACATTTCATGATCTATACCGATTTTTGGGCTTATCGATATTCTGTCAACAACCCTACTCGCAACCATAAAACTAAAGGGAAAACACAAGTCGCAAGTCGGAGGTAGTCGTTATTGCTCTGTTGTGCTATATCATGGTGATTTCCTTTGTAGTCACTCACTTTAGAGTGATCCGTCTTCTTATCTCATCTTCACACCTTGCCGTGTCACAGATGTTTGACCCAAGATAGGTGAAAGACCTGTGAGTTCGACCTATACTCATCGATCACTTATTATGCGTTTCGACTTGATGAGATTGACGTCCAACCCATATGATGGACGAATGTCTTTTACTGTTGTTAACAGCTCAGCAAATTCATTTTCGCTGCTGTGTACAGGTACGGTGTCCACAGAAAATCGGAGCTTGTTAATAAGTCTACCACCAATTGAGATGGCTTTAGTCCAGCCATCACTAGCATTCCTAATAAAATTTTCTATATAAATATTGTACAGTTTGGGGCATAGAACTCAACCCTCCCTGACTCTTTTTGATACGCTGAAGAAATCAGATGTACCAGCACTTGTCTTCGAAGCTGCGAGGTGATTATTGTGTGAACTTCTGATCAGTACTGTCAAGTGCGGTGAGACACCAAACTCTGAAGTACCTGTCACAACTTTTCCCAGACAACTCAGTCAAAGGCTTTCCTATAGTCACGGAAGCAGACAAGACAAGAACACAAAGCTCTCGCAATTTCTCGATTCCTTGTCGTACGTTGAGAAACTGTTCACGAGTTCCTTTTCCTTGAATATAACCTGTTTGTTCTGCTGATAAGCGTGGATGGATACATTGTTTCAAACACTGGGACGAGATGTAGTCGTCGTGAATGTAAATCCTACTTTTATTTTTTCCTGGTGCTGTGTACTCGCACGTTTATTAACACGTTATTTAAAATTTTTTCCGTGAACAGAATAAGGTGAAGTTGCAATTTTGTGTTACGACGTAAATCGATGTATTCGGAATGTTTTGAAAGTGTAATTTTAAGCTAGATATGTTAAGCTGCAGAAACATACCTATAGATCGACAGAGAAAAAACATCAACAAAGAATCTGGACCGAAAACGAGAGAGTGTTTGCCGTTCCGCGGGAGGAAGGTTATATTGCCTGCCGTGGTCGGTGCGAAACAATTGTTTCCCTCATTATTACGTGCACCGCTGACGAACAAGTAATTAGCATATGGTTCGCGTTGCTTGTCACAAGGGAAACTGCCCATTGCATCCCCCTCGGATTTAGTGGTACGGGAGCCCAGTTGACAGACTGTCAATAACTGAACATAGATCAAGCACGAAAACAGGAAGAAGGTTTACTGAACTGTGAAATAAAAAGCAAAATAGGAACTGTGAACGGTAGATTACCATTATTTGCACGAAGATTCTAATGTTGTTATCAGATTACCAAAATCTTTATTAGCTTACAGTTTAGTATCTGACGGTAAATTAGACAAGTAATCCCCAGCAACGAATTTCCAAAATATAAACGCTTCATCCTATTTTGTCGATCGCCATGTCTTTAGAGAGCTATTAGTGTAAACCTAAATTGCTTGAAATTACAGGCATGTAACGTAAATAGTACTTGAGTTATTGGAGGTCAAAGTGGCTGATTACTATCGATCGCGTCAGACCATAAGTACTCCACAGTTACACGAAAAAAAGGTTGCAGCGTGCTTATAAATACATTTATTCATCTATGTCTTTGTTAATATCCTATATATGCTATTCATAAAGAAACTGGTGAATTATTTACTGTGTTTTACAAAGCACAGAGACATTAGGCTTCTGGCATACCTTTTGCTTCTTTTTTTTTATATATGTGTGTGGCCGTCAGTCCAGAGACTGGTTTGATGCAGCTCTCCATGCTACTCTATCCTGTCCAAGTTTCTTCATCTCCCAGCTCCTACTGAAACCTACATCCTTCTGAATCTGTTTAGTGTATTCATCTCTTGGTCTCTCTCTACGATTTTTACCCTCCACGCTGCCCTCCAACACTAAATTGGTGATCCCTCGATGCCTGAGAATATGCCCTACCAACCGATCCCCTCTTCTAGTCAAGTTGTGCCACAAATTTCTCTTCCCTCCAATTCTGTTCAGTACCTCCTCATTAGTTATGTGGTCTACCCATCTGATCTTCAACAGTGTTCTGTAGCACCACATTTCGAAAGCTTCTATTCTCTTCTTGTCCAAACTATTTATCGTCCACGTTTCACTTCCATACGTGGCTACACTCCATACAAATACATTCAGAAACGACTTCCTTACACTTAAATCTATACTCGATGTTGACAAATTTCTCTTCTTCAAAAATGCTTTCCTTGCCATTGCTAGTCTACATTTTATATCCTCTCTACTTCGACCATCATCACTTATTTTGCTCCCCAAATAACAAAACTCATTTACTCCTTTAAGTATCTCATTTCCTAATGTAATTCCCGCAGCATCACCCGGTTTAATTCGACTACATTCCATTATCCTCGTTTTGTTTTTGTTGGTGTTCATCTTATGTCCTCCTTTTAAGACACTGTCCATTCCGTTGAACTGCTCTTCCAAGTATGTCTCTGACAGTATTACAATGTCATCGGCGTACGTCAAAGTTTTTATTTCTTCTCCATGGATTTTAATACCTACTCCGAACTTCTCTTTTGTTTCCTTTACTGCTTGCTCAATATACAAATTGAATAACATCGGGGATAGGCTACAACCCTGTCTCACTCCCTTCCTAACCACAGCTTCCCTTTCATGCCCCTCGACTCTTATAAGTGCCATGTGGTTTCTGTACATATTGTAAATAGCCTTTCGCTTCCTGTATTTTACCCTTTTGAAAGAGAGTATTCCAGTCAACATTGTTAAAAGCTTTCTCTAAGTCTACAAATGCTAGAAACGTAGGTTTGCCTTTCCTTAATCAATTTTCTAAGATCAGGGTCAGCATTGCGTCACGTGTTACAACATTTGTACGGAATCCAAACTGATCTTCCCAGAATTCGGCTTCTATCAGTTTTTCCGTTCGTCTGTAAGGAATTCGTGTTAGTATTTTGCAGCCTTGGCTTATTAAACTGATAGTTCCGTAATTTTCACATCTGCAATACCTGCTTTCTTTAGGATTGGAATTATTATATTCTTCTTGAAGGCTGCACTAGTAATTCAATTTCTGACTCAGCAGACCGCTAACACATTACGAGGAAGACGAAAGGGTCGAATTTTTTCACAGTCCTTATCCGTTTTCAGCTTGCATTCTCTCTCTCTAACAACGCTGCAAGTATCGTAGACGTACGGGAGAGTCAGAACTCTTACAGATGATTAACGTCACTATCGGACAGGCAAAGATAACGACAGTGTGGATGAGACATAGGAAGTAGACTCTCAGAACTGACCACTTACGCGCGGCTGTGTGTGTCACTTCTTCATTCATCTTAGGTGTAACAAACTGAGGAAGAAAAACGTTACTTACCATGATCTCGAATGCGAATGGAACTAAAGCTGCTGATATGTGCCTCACACCATGTGAGAGCAACTGCACAACATCCCGTGAGTAGCTGGAGACGTGTTTCAGGTAGGCGGGCACCTCGGCCTCCAGTTCTGGAGAAGACAGACGACATTCTAATGAACTACTCATCTGACCAGATTTCTGTCAGAAACACAGCTTTCACTTCCTGGCTTCCCTGTTTCTATGCTACATGTACACAGGACCGCACTGGTACTTGTCAGCAAACCAAAATCCAGGAAATATACACCAACTTAATCAAAAAAAATTAGAATACTGTAGCTCCATATTCAGCAATTTATACGACCATTCGCTCACAGAATGATCCGTACCTAAAGAGTGGAAATTTGCTCAAGTCACACCAATACTCAAAAAGGGAAGTAGGAGTAATCCGCTGAATTACAGGCCCATATCACTAATGTCGATTTGCAGTAGGGTTTGGAACGTACACTGTATTCGTACATTAAGAAGTACCGCGAAGAAAACGATTTATTTCAAATAGCACGGATTAATAAAATATCGTTCTTGTGAAACACAACTAGCTCTTTATACCCATGAAGTAATGAGTGCTGTAGATAGGGGATGTCAGATTGATTCCATATTTTTAGATTTCCAGAAGGCTTTCGATACCGTTCCTCACAAGCGTCTCCTAACCTAACTGAGTGCCTACGGAGTATCGCCTTAGTTGTGCGACTGGATTCGCGATTTCCTGTCAGAAAGGTCACAGTTCGCAGTTCTAGAAGAAAAGTCATCTAGTAAAACAGAAGTTTTCCCAAAGAAGTGTTATAGGCGCTCTATTTTTCCTGATCTCTATTAACGACATAGGAGACAATCTGAGTAGCCATCTTAGATTATTTGCAGATGACGCTGTCATTTACCGTCTTTTAAAGTAGTCAGTTGACCAAAACGAATTGCAAAACGATGTAGGTAAGATATTTGTATGGAGCGAAAAGTGGCAATTGACATGAATACTAAAAGAAATCAGCTAAATTTTGTTTACGTGGTAAGTCACACAAATCTGAAGGCTGTAATTAATAATAAATAATTAGGGATTACAACTGCAAATAACCTAAACTGGAACAATCACTTGGATAATGTTGTGGGTAAAGCAAACCAAAGACGGCGATTCATTAGCAGAACACTTAGAAGGTGCAACAGGTCTACTAAAGAGACTGCTTGCACCACGCTTGTCCGCCCTATTCTGGAGTACTGCAGTGCGGTGTGGGATCCGCGTCGGGTGGGACCGACGGATGACATCGAACAAGTACAAAGAAGGGCAGCTCGTTTTGATTATCGCGAAATAGGGGAGATAGTGTCACAGACATGATACGTGAATTGGAGTGGCAATCATTAAAACAAAAGCGTTTTTCGTTGCGACGGGATCTTCTCATGAAATTTCAGTCACCAGTTTTCTCCTCAGATTGCGAAAACATTATGTTGGCACCAAGCTACATAGGAAGAAATGATCATAACGATAAAATAAGAGAAATCAGGACTCGCACAGAAAAATTTAGGTGTTTGTTTTTCCCGCGACTCGTTCGAGAGTGGAACGGTAGAGCGACAGCTTGAAGGTGGTTCACTCAACCCTCTTCCAGGCACTTTACTGTGAATAGCAGAAGAAACACACAGATGTAGATGTCCATATTGTAACGCTCCTTAAAAAAATGATATAATAGACTTCACGATTAAGTTGAATGAATGTCTGATTTGTGGAATAAGTACTGAACTCGAATTGTCGTGTTGCGTGTTGTCAGTGCATGTGGTGTGCATTTTGGCGTGGAGATATCATCTACAACCAAGGACGTCTCGTTTGTTGCATTATCTGCACAATTACCATTTACGGAAGCTGACGGATTTCTTAAGAACAGACTGAGTGCTTTGCACTGTTGTTTCCTCTGACATACTGCTGGCAATCTGGTTAATTGTGTGAAAAATAGGTAAATCTTGACCTCATTCGGTAAACAATCAAGCTTTGAATTCAGCACGTCAGCCATGTGCAGATCAGCGGCGTCCGCAGTGCCGGAATCTACCGTCTGATTGCTAGTCAAATTAGTGGGCGAAATTATAGTGTCAGGAAATATCCATTATTTTGGGAAACGGAACTCACGTTTTCTGTGATGCTTTGCAACTGCTGCACCGCAGAGTGGTCACTATCATTCTCAACATTGTTGTCAATAATAGGAAAATCTTCTATTTCGATATATCTGTGAGATTACACGCCGGAACCTTGACACTTTTGCGCGGCGTCGTATAAATACAGAGTACAAATCCAAAGACAAAAATACAAAAATTCAACACTCAACTCAATGAAGAAGTCAAGGCGGAACATAAGAATGCCGATGAACTGTGAAAAAATTTTGAACAAATTAGTAAACCAGTAAACCGCGTTGCGCTAAAAAAATTTTTAAAAAAGGGTCAAACTACTGTTATCGCTACAGAGTGGTTGAGAGAACATTATATATATATATATATATATATGACTATTTTGATATCACTGATTTTACAAAGCGAACGACTAGCAGGGCTGACGTCAAGTGCAACGTTCTTTAATAAAAAGAGAGAGAAAGACTACGATTACGGTGAATGAGTGTCTGGTCTGTGGAATGAGTTCTGAAATCGAATTGTCATGTTGCGTGTTGTTACTGCAAGTGGTGTGCTTACACTGTGTTATTTTTAGCCGCGCGGGATTAGCCGAGCGGTCTGGGCGCTGCAGTCATGGACTGTGAGACTGGTCCCGGCGGAGGTTCGAGTCCTACCTCGGGCATGGGTGTGTGTGTTTGTCCTTAGGATAATTTAGGTTAAGTAGTGTGTAAGCTTAGGGACTGATGACCTTAGCAGTTAAGTCCCATAAGATTTCACACACATTTGATTTTTTTGTTATTGTTAGCAAAACTTCACACGAATCTATTGGGTAATGCAACTCCCAATACCAATAAAGAAATACAGCAAAATACATTCAACTCCTTAAGCACTGAATGCTAAGGCCCTGTTCAAAACTAATAAGTTTGGTCCCTGTGCACGTAACAAATACCTTAAATTGTCTTATCTCTAAAGCAGCAACGGTGGAACACGTATGTTCTGGTTTCTCATAAAGAAAAATAAATATACTAACTACAGGCTCAGCAGAGTTCAATGCTGGCCATAATACTTGAAATGCACATGAAATTCATTTGGCTGATAAACGAGAACACTTAGAAATTCCAAATTCTTTGAAAAATATATGACCTGGACTGGGAGGCGGTGCTGATTATGATGGCTTACTAGCACTCAGTGTTTTTAGCAAAATTATATTGATAGTTAAGTTTGTCTTTTCAAAAAAAAAAAAAAAAACTGACAATTACATTACTCACAATTGATTCACAAACAATGAGACATAAACAGCAAGTATTATCTAACTCCATTAATCCAACATAAGTGCAGATCATCAAATTACAGATAGCTCTGTTAACAAATCTTAAAAGCATTACAAAAATAAAATACCTAAGTAGACTTTCTGTGAAAACCATTTACGTACATCGTGGGGTTACTCAACAATAACAAATTGTCAGCCAACTCACCTATACTAACGCTCTGGCAAAAACAGAAATCGTAATTATTGAGAATCTTTACCTCGCATACATGAAGACTTCTGCTTCCATGTTCAACAATATCGACATACCTGCATTGATCTGACTCTTGGTGACTTCACACAGCACACCACAGAAGCTGCCCACCCCATCGCCTTTCCCTCACACGCAGCTGCCTACAAGTGTGCGCCCAGCTCTCTCCAACACTACATTCTCAGACCAGAAACAGTATCTCTGGCTCTACGGTCGCACACAGTCAGCGATCCGCATTACCGAGGCTATCAAAGACTTTCATCGTTTATAGTACACTAGTTTCATTTTAATTTATTAATATTTTTATCTCATTCTGATGCAACATACAAGTGCGCCCCAGTCTACTCCTTTCAACATTCTGTTAAACATTAAAGACGAGATATTCATCATTTTGATTTGCAGCCCCTTGTTTTGGCCGTGTTTGCAGTTAAAATTGTTGGAAGTGATGTCCGTCAGTTATGCAAAACACCGTTTTTTCTCAGTACACAGTCATGTTTCGGCACCACTGTGCCATCATCAGTTGGTTTTCGTTTTTATTTATTCTGCAATGTGAACAGATCGTTTCTTTTTGTAAATACTCACACGTGCACACACACACACACACACACACACACACACACACACACACACACACACAGAGGCACACACCCAACCACCCACCCACCCACACACACACACACACACACACACACACGCCCGCCCACACACACACACACACACACACACACACACACACACACAGGCACACACCCACCCACCCACCCACCCACACACACACACACACACACACACACAAACGCGCGTGCGCGTGCGCGAAAAAAAGTTACACTAAAATCTGCAAAGACGCACCATTTACACACAAAATGAATACCATACAAAAGAGAACACACAGCTAAGAAGCGCACAGAAAACACACACACGCACGCACGCACGAAGATAAAATGCAAACAAAATTCAAATTTGGCGCCGAACTCTCTGGTGAACAAATGAACACTGACTGGGCTGCGACACACAACAAACGACAATCACACTGTGTTTTGCTGAAGTGAAGAGTGTTTTACAACGCTATTTGTGGAAAATACTTGTTATAGCTACGTACGCATCACAACACCTCAGCATGATGCGAAGAATGGACGTGCTTGGCACACGTAAACGTAAGTAAAAACGAATATAGGCGCGAAAACATTGCGACAAACAAAATTACGTTCTAGAAGATAGGTTAACTCCCAGCAGAAAACTGTCTCATCAGCGTCCTTTGGTTGCAGATGACAAGCTACCTGTAGTAATTAACACACAAGTGGTCCATAAAATTCATGCACACCAAATGTAAAGGTATTTACAAAAAGAAACGATATGTTGTTCGAACTAAAGATGCACATAATTTTATAATCATTTAACAAAAATGTTCACATTGCAGAATAAATAAAAACGAAAAGCCACTGATGATGGCACAGTGGTGCAGTAACATGTTTGGATACAGAGAAAAAACGTTGTTTTGCGTAACTGGCGGACCTCACATCCAACAATTAAAGACGAGATTCAATCTTTAGAAAAAAGTGGAATGTATACTACTTCCCGTTACTTTTTTTGTGACAATGTATGTGAAGACCAGTCAGAAAAGGATATAACTGCTACACTTAACACGAAAACATATGGAGACTGAAAAAGAGAGGTTCCAACTTTGTTGAACATGCTCTCAATGAATATCGTTCTGGAGATATTGAAAGTGATCTGCTCAATAGAGTGAGTAAAGGTATGAAACTAACGTTATTTGAAATCTGTCTGTCAACAAACACCAGTCACAGAATCCTTAACGAAAAAATACAGTTTCCCCGCCGTTTCGCCTTAACCGCTCACATTCTTCATTCTCCAATGGATGTCTCTCGGAATTTGTCCTTCGGCATCCAAGAGAAGAATAACAGCACGTTAGTACTGCTCGGACGCATTTGGTAATAATGTCGCCATAGTTCACGTATTCGCATTTACTACACGCATGGAGGAAAGACGCGAATGCCATAATAATCCCTTGCCTACTACCGAGCGAGGTGGCGCAGTGGTTAAACACTGGACTCGCATTCGGGAGGACGACGGTCCAATCCCGCGTCCGGCCATCCTGATTTAGGTTTTCCGTGATTTCCCTAAATCGCTCCAGGCAAATGCCGGGATGGTTCCTTTTAAAGGGCACGGCCGACTTCCTTCCCCATCCTTCCCTAATCCGATGAGACCGATTACCTCGCTGTCTGGTCTCCTTCCCCAAAACAACCCAACCCAACTCCCTTGCCTACATGTCGGTGCTTATATACCTGCATAAGGGTCGCGCTACGTTGGTATAGGCTGCAGCACCACCGACGCCCATATTGGAATGCGTGCGGGCAGCATGCTCTACCTGATATGTTCCAAAGCGTCGCACATAAAAACGGGATTCCTCCGGGGCTGAGACCTCGGGCTCTATTGGTGACAGAAATGTAGGGTCAAGTGTTTTGGATATTCCTTGGGCTAGGGACCATTTGTATACCCCACAGAAGGCTCTTCTTAGTCTCACTATCCAACAGCATGGGGCCAAAGTATCAATGTTACAAATTTCCTCCTGCCAAGGCAAACGGAGCGACTCAGTTGAGTCTTTTTGCATTTGATGTCTATGGTTAGTCTTAAGTGGCTTTTGGAAACACAATTAGTTCATGGACGTTCCCTTAGGAACCACCCCCCATCCCCCGAAATAAACCTTTTCCTATTCCATTCCTTCGTACCAAAACCGAGCCGCGGATTCCAAGTAAATGGCTGAAATTCTTACGATGTATTCCTAAAATCCCGATCTACAAAAATTTTACAGATTTCTTTATCCGTTTACAAGATACTGAGGTTCATAGTTACCTCTCATGTACGTGTCAATATGCACTTAAAATCCGGTTAGAGGTGAAAATGTAGTTTATAAAGTGACGAACCACAGAGAAATAAGCTGTAAAGTATCCATAGAACCGAAAAAAGGCGTAAAATATCTTGGACTAACATTTGATTCCACCGTGATGACAAGCTATTACAGAACCAATAATAAAAGAAAGAAAACGATTAGGACTTTTAAAATTGATAAAAAAATGTTACGGAGCAACAGCCCCACATCTACTTTATGTCTACCGCAGTTTTATAATACCAACCCTGGAACATGCTGCACCAATATGGATGATATGAAACATTCAAGCCGTCCGCTGTGCCCGAGCGGTTGCAGGCGCTTCAGTCTGGAACCGCGCTGCTGCTGCGCTCGCAGGTTCGAATCCTGCCTCGGGCATGGATGTGTGTGATGTCCTTAGGTTAGTTAGGTTTAAGTAGTTCTAAGTCTACGGGACTGATGACCTCAGATGTTAAGTCCCATAGTGCTTGGAGCCCTTTTTTTCAATTGTTCACACACCAAAAATATTTAACAGAGATAAAAGAATGATACTAACAGCGATAAATACTGGCCCAAGAGCCACTAGAAGAGATCTATATCCTGTAGCATATGTACAGCCACTAGAGGAGAGACTGATACAAGTGACAGCAAAATACGGAGAATCTAGAGTAACAACAGAATAAAAAAAAAACAACGCACTCGTTAAAACAACCACCGATGCAGCTTAATTTTCCAAAACATAAATATTCGTTCCCTCCAAGTGCACTGCACAACTATGAGAGAACCCAGCAAGAACAAGTTATGCCGCAGGAATTACAGGATCAAAATTTACAAGAAGATTAATTTAGAATAGTTAAATATACAAATAACCCAACTGAAGTTTTTAGGGAGATTTTTTCCTCATTATGGAACAAAATTCCACCTCACAGCCAAAAGAACGGGAACTGAAATTTATATAAGGCAAATAGCCCAAACTCTAACAAAAATAAAGAACGCAGCCACAGTATAAGGAAGGAACTACGCTTGACTCAAACGAACTCATCGCCTGTTTGAGAACGGGTCCGCCATTCCCTTCAAGAGAATACACTACTGCCCATTAAAATTACTACACCACGAAAATGACGTTCTACAGACGCGAAATTTAACCGACAGGAGGAAGATGCTGTGATATACAAATGATTAGTTTTTCAGAGTATTCACACAAGTTTGGCGCCCGTGGCGACACTTACAACGTGCTGACATGAGGAAAGTTTCCAACCGATTTCTCATACACAAACAGCAGTTGACCGGCGTTGCCTGGTGAAACGTTGTTGTGATGCCTTGTGCTAGAAGGAGAAATGCGTACCGTCACGTTTCCGATTTCGACAAAGGTCGTATTGTAGCCTACCGCGATTGCGGTTTATCGTATCGCGACATTGCTGCTCGCGTTGGTCGAGATCCAATGACTGCAGAACATGGAATCGGTGGGTTCAGGAGGGTAATACGAAACGCCGCTCTGGATCCCAACGGCCTCGTATCACTAGCAGTTGATATGACAGGCATCTTACCTGCACGGCTGTAACGGATCGTGCAGCCACGTCTCGATCCCTGAGTCAACAGATGGGGACGTTTGCAAGACAACAACTATCTGCATGAACAGTTCGACGACGTTTGCAGCAGCATGGACTATTGGCTCGGAGACCACGGCTCCGGTTACCCTTGACACTGCATCACAGACAGGAGCGCCCGCGATGGTGTACTCAACGACGTCCCGCGTTACGAATGGCAAAACGTCATATTTTCGGATGAATCCAAGTTCTGTTTACAGCATCATGATGGTCGGGTCCGTGTTTGGCGACATCGCGGTGAATGCACATTGGAAGCGTGTATTCGTCATCGCCATTCTGGCGTATCACTCGGCGTGATGCTATGGGGTGCCATTGCTTACACGTCTCGGTTACCTCCTGTTCGCATTGACGTCACTTTGAACAGTGGACGTTACATTTTAGATGTGTTACGACCCGGAGCTCTACCCTTCATTCGATCCCTGCGAAACCCTCAATTTCAGCAGGATAATGCACGACCGCATGTTGCAGATCCTCGGGCCTTTCTGGATACAGAAAATGTTCGACTGCTGCCCTGGCCAGCACATTTCTCACACCAATTGAAAATGTCTGGTCAATGGTGGCCGAGCAACTGGCTCATCACAATACGCCAGGCACTACTCTTGAAGAACTGTGCCATCGTGGTGAAGCTGTACACGTCAACCAAGCTCTGTTTGACTCAATGCCCAGGCGTATCAAGGCCGTTATTACGGCCAGAGGTGGTTGTTCTTAGTACTGATTTCTCAGGATCTATGCACCAAATTGCGTGAAAATGTTCAAATGGTTCAAATGACTCTGAGCACTATGGGACTTAACAGCTGTGGACATCAGTCCCTTAGAACTTAGAACCACTTAAACCTAACTAACCTAAGGACATCACACACATCCATGCCCGAGGCAGGATTCGAACCTGCGACCGTAGCAGTCGCACGGTTCCGGACTGCGCGCCTAGAACCGCGAGACCACCGCGGCCGGCGTGAAAATGTAATCACATGTCAGTTCTAGTGGAATATATTTGTCCAATGAATACCCGTTTATTATCTGCATTTCTTCTTGGTGTAGCAGTTTTAATGGCTAGTAGTGTATCAGTGACACCTGACGAGGAATGACTGTTAGACACACACTTGATGCATGTAGTATCAGTGAGCCTGCTGTCTGTGTGTAGAATGGGGAAGGCGCCCGACCTACCTGAGTTTCTCTGAGGGCACATGGTGACTCTGCAGAAGCATTTCGGAAACTGCACGACTTGTCGGCTTTTCGAGGGAGTGTCTTCAATACATGCCAAACCGAGGTGAAACCACGTCCAGACGTCGTCGGGTTGGGCTGCCGCCCCTCATTACAGATGTCGGATGTCGTAGGCTGGGCGGACTGGTAAAACAGAACAGTCGGCGAACTGTGATGGAACTACCATCAGACTTTCATGCTGGGCAGAGTACAGTGCAGCGACCACTTCTATCGATGGCTGTCCACAGCCAGCGACCCATGGATGTTCCGATGTTAACAACACAATGTAGACGACTACGACTGAAATGGGCACGTGACCATCGGCACTGTTCGTTAGCACAGTGGCAGAGCTTTGCATGGGCTGATGAAACCCGATACTATGCGACTTAGCTTTTGAGGTCATCAGTCGCCTACAACTTAGAACTAATTAACCTAACGACATAACACACATCCATGCCCAAGGCAGGATTCGAACCTGCGACCGTAGCGGTCGCTCGGTTCCAGACTGTAGCACCTAGAACCGCACGGCCACTCCGGGCGGCATACCTCCTTCATCATGTCGACAGGAGGGCGCGAAGTCGTCGTCTTCCAGGGGAACAACTCCCTGACACCTGTACTGCTGGGCAGAGACAAGTTGGTGGCCATTCCATTATGCTCTCGGGAACATTGACATGGGCATCCATGATTCCAATGGTGCTCGTGCAAGGCACCATGGAGGCCAATATGTATCATAGACTGGTTCAATACTGTACTGTCTGCCATCGGGTTCCCCTATATGGCAGGCAGCACTGCATAACAGTCACGCTATGAGGGAAACAAACCAACAGCCAATCAGGCGAAGACATCAGGAAACACGCCGAAGATTCCAGTCGATTAATTTGAACATTTCCTTGCAGAGGTTGCCGCGACATATCCGGCCACGGATTTCTACACCGGGTTTTTATTGGCTCCAGCTCACTATATAGGCCCGATCAAAGGCAGACCAGTCTTCGTCCGCTGCTAATGGCAACCGCTATAGCAGAGTCTCTGAGAAGATATCACCGAAGCCGGTGTACTGCACCGCCAATCAAAGTACCAGCCGACCGAGAGGAACCACATCTCCGGCTAGATCGACGGACACCTACCTCTATTGTACAGCCAGCTATTGTATTGTAGAAGAAGTTACGTTCAATAAAGCCGGCCATCGTGGCCGAGCTGTTCTAGGTGCTTCAGTCCGGAACCGCGCTGCTGCTACGGTCGCAGGTTCGAAACCTGCCTCGGGCGTGGATGTGTGTGATGTCCTTAGGTTAGTTAAGTTTAAGTAGTTCTTAGTTCTAGGGGACTGATGACCTCAGAAGTTAAGTCCCATTGTGCTCAGAGCCCAGAATACAAGAAATACCATGTACACCCCTTCATGACGCCAGTGACATTTTTCAGCAAGATAATGCGCCATGTCACAAGACGAGGAGTGTGATGGAGTGGTTTGAGGAATACAGTGGCGAGTCACAATTGATGTGCTGTCCCCCCAGCTCGCCAGATCTCAACCCAATGGAACACATCTGGGAAATGACTGAATGTGGCGCGAGAGTTCATCGCCCCCTCATTTTCCCGAAAATTACGGGAATCAGGTGACTTGTGTGTGCAGATGTGTGTCAACTCCCTCCAGCGACCTACCAAGGTCTCATTGCTTCCATGTCACGACGTGTTGCGGCTTTTATCCGTGACAATGTGGACACACTGGCTATTACGTCTATGGTCATAATGTTCTGCCTGATCAGTGTGCATGCGTACAGTTACACATAGTTTTTTATAATATGTATGGATACCATTGAATGTATTGTATTGTATGTTAACCTAGGACCTAGAAATGACGGAGAGGCTCCGTCCACGCCGCAGTCACAGTGGTCTACAACCCCACGACGAATACCGTAGTCCACTTCACCCCTCCACTGCTCCACACCGAACCCAGGGTTATTGTGCGGTTCGGCCCCCGGTGGATCCCCCAGGGAACGTCTCACACCAGACGAGTGTAACCCCTATGTTTCCGTGGTAGAGTAATGGTGGTGTAAGCGTATGCGGAGAACTTATTTGCGCAGCAATCGCCAACATAGTGTAACTGAGGCGGAATAAGGGGAAGAAGCCCGCATTCACCGAGGCAGATGCAAAACCGCCTCAGAACCATCCACAGACTGGCCGGTTCGACGGACCTCGATACAAATCCGCCAGCGCAGGCGCCGTGATTCTTTTGATACCTCGAAAATTTTCGCCATTGAAATTCACCGAGAAAACCTGCATTTCCAAAGAACATACTTACAAATAAGGACTCACCTGTTTTGCTGATGATTTCTCGTCGTGTTTTCAGCCGAGTGGTGGCGTCGTCTTGTTGCAACGTTTCAATGAGTTTCGTACCCATCATCTTCTGGCGAATTGTGCCAACTCCCTCCCATCTTCGCCAGAAGATGATGGGTACGAAATTCATTGAAACGTTGCGACAAGACGACGCCACCACTCGGCTGATAACCCGAGAATAATTCATCAGTGGAATACGCCGAGAAAGACTGCAATCGCATGTATCTCACCTGTTTTGTTCAAGTGCCGCTCGAGAAAATTCCATTTATGGCGCCCGGCACATTTTTTGCCCAGGCGTATGGCTTTTGTGATATGCCGAAGGGTGCGCAGTAATTTGGAGAGGACAGGACCCCTCTGATCGTCCGAGGTCAGCGTTTCCACGTTCCACTCCGTGATGTTAGACCTTTAAAAATAGAACGCAGTCAGCTGGTGTAACAAATGAAATCCTGAAATTTGATTCTAAGCGGAGATGTGATACGTGGGGAGGCACCGGTGCCAGTTGCCTTCTCCGTTCGATTCACCCAGATCGATTGTTTCCCCCTGACGTTTCTTATCTTTGCCTCGTTGGCCGGTGGTGGTGCTGGTGAGCTGACGGGCAGACTGGGTTTTGCCTTCGGAACGGCCGGTACGTGTCGCTGCTCAGAGGGTGAAACTTGTGTTTGCGTGGAGTTAGCTGGATTCGACCGGTGTATGTGGCTCGGAATGCGGAAGTGCACCTGCTATTGCAAGTTCTTGACGCGTGACTGGCCCATGGTCTTCCACACAGGACACTGAGCAATGTGTTAATCATTTTGGCTAGTGGAGTTGAACTATGTACCACGCAGCTGCCTATTGAAGAAGTAGACATTCAAGCTTTCTATTTTTGAAATCAGGCCTACCCCTGTTTTCACTAGCTTATTTCTTATGAGTGTCAATATTGTATTGGAACTGCGACGTACTGGTGTAATAATATTATGCTTTGTCTTATCGTTGCCCTTTTAAAACTACTCTGTTTGTGCTGGGGCAGTTTTACAGATTTTTAAAATTTGAAGTCTACAGTTAATGCTTTCAACCATTTTTAATTTGCCTTTGTCTTGATGTGATTTATCTTTACAGAATTTTATCTCACTATATTATTTTACCTTTACTATTCAAGTGTCCTTTGTAAGTAGACTGTATAGGTTTTTTTACTGGTAACGCCACATAGCGCTCTGTATGAAAATCACTGGCTGTGCTGTGTGCAGTCTGTGGCTGGTTTGGATTGTTGTTGGCTATTGTAGTGTTGGGCAGCTGGATGTTAACAGTGCGTAGCGTTGCGCAGTTGGAGGTGAGGCGCCAGCAGTGGTGGATGTGGGGAGAGAGATGGCGGAGTTTTGAAATTTGCAATACTGGATATCATGAACTGCTATATATATTATGACTTTTGATGACTATTAAGGTAAATACATTGTTTGTTCTCTATTAAAATCTTTCATTTGCTAACTATGCCTATCAGTAGTTAGTGCCTTCCGTAGTTTGAATCTTTTATTTAGCTGGCAGTAGTGGCGCTCGCTGTATTGCAGTAGTTCGAGTAACGAAGATTTTTGGTGAGGTAAGTGATTTGTGAAACGTATAGGTTAATGTTAGTCAGGGCCACTCTTTTGTAGGGATTTTTGAAAGTCAGATTGCGTTGCGCTAAATATATTGTGTATCAGTTTAAGCACAGTCATGTATAATTTTTCATAAGGGGACGTTTCGTACCTTGTTAAATGAAACTGATTTTACCTTTTATTATTGAAGCGCTTACAGTTAGTAGAGAAGTTATAAGGATATCTTGTTTGCACCTAATTCAATTAGAGAGGTATTGTGTAAAATATTTTCTGACTTGTGAATAAGAGACACTTGTACAAAATTTTTGTGTAAATACTGTACCCTTTGGGTTAAATTGTGGATCAGTAACAAATTAGTTGTATCTTGCAAGCCCTCTGTACTTATTACTTCACTTGTCACCGGTTTGCACGTAAACACTACGTTGCAGCATGCTTAAAAGTGATGCCTCCGAACTGTTAATGTGAAACTCTCAACGCTTTGAAAATAAAACATTCTTCATCTTTGCGCTTCACGTGTCAAAAGCTTTCTTTGAGTCTACAAATGCTGGAAACGTAGGTTTGCCTTTCCTTAATCTTTCTTCTGAGATAAGTCGTGAGGTCAGTATTGCCTCACGTGTTCCGACATTTCTACGCATTCCCAACCGATCCTCCCCGAGGTCGACTTCTACCAGTTTTTCCATTCGTCTATAAAAAATTCGCGTTAGCATTTTGCAGCTGTGACTTATTAAACTGATAGTTGGCTAATTTTCACATCTGTCAACACCTGCTTTCTTTGGGATTGGAATTATTATATTCTTATTGAAGTCTTAGGGAATTTTGCCTGTCTCATACATCTTGCTCACCAGATGGTAGAGTTTTGTCATGACTGGCTCTCCCAAGGCCGTCAGTAGTTCTAATGGAATGTTGTCTCGAGGTATAGAAAAAGTGAATGGCAGTGTAAGAACAAATGTAAGAAGAGTACAAGGGTAGCAGAAGTAAGATTAGTGGTTGGGGTTCTCAGTGGCGTACGTACCCCGACGCAGAGCAGGAGTCGATGCAGTCGGCAGCGACGAAGCACGCGAGGTCCACGGCGAGCTGGTAGCTGTCCGTGGCGTCAGTGAGGCCGGCGAGAGCAGCCTGGCCGTCGTCGCATTCCTCGAACCCGAGCCTCCAGCCTCCCAGCGTCCAGCTTGTAATCAGGCGAAGCATGGCACCCACCGCGATGTACCGATACTCGAGGCTCTTGCAAGCTATCAACACGTCAGTGTGTCCTGCGAAACGTTGTAACGTATTACTATCTCTACGAGGTTTCTCGTCGAGCCATATACGTTATCTTGCATTTCTAGCTGCTTTTCTCAGACAAATAATGATAAAAATTCAGAAATTCAGGGCCGCCACCAGCCCAAGCCCTTCCTACCCCTTTACAAAAAAACGGAGCAGCCAGATAAATAGCACTCCGTGTCGTACATGAAGTAACTTCCTGAATGACATTTTCACTCTGCAGCGGAGTGTGCGCTGATATGAAACTTCCTGGCTGATTAAAACTGTGTGCCCGACCGAGACTCGAACTCGGTCCCGAGTTCGAGTCTCTGTCGGGAATTCGAGTCTCGGTCGGGCACACAGTTTTAATCTGCCAGGAAGTTTCATACCAGCGCACACTTCACTGCAGAGTGAAAATCTCATTCTGGAAACCTCCCCCAGGCTGTGGCTAAGCCATATCTCCGCAGTATCCTTTCTTTCAGGAGTGCTGGTTCGGCAAGGTACGTAGGAGAGCTTCTGTAAAGTTTGGAAGGTAGGAGACAAGGTACTGGCAGAAGTAATGCTGTGAGGATCGGGCGTGAGTCGTGCTTCGGTAGCTCAGATGGTAGAGCACTTGCCCGCGAAAGGAAAAGTTCCCGAGTTCGAGTCTTGGTCGGGCACACAGTTTTAATCTGCCAGGAAGTTTCATGAAGCAACTTGATTAATACAGGATTGTAAATCGGAGTAAGGGGGTAAGATCGACACCAAATAATTTATCTTTCACGTAGATTATTTATTGTAACTAAATATTGGGTTGCACATCTCAACTACACATAACTGATACGTGACTCGAAATATTTAAGTAAGAATTGCGTGAGAATGAAACAGAGCACAATTTAACTACAGCAAGAAGAAACACAGCAGACGGGGGTGGGAGACAATTATACTATCATCTCCTTTGCATTAATACCGTAAAAATATCTAAGTGAGATTTGCATTACGATTATACGCATGCTCTATTCTGGACAGAGGTTTAGCCGATACACAAGGCTGTGCGATCATTATTTAACATACTAACTGCGCCTGCTTCTTGCTAAAGGCCGAACTAGGGCACGTGGTGCATTCCGACTCAAACTGTAGTGCTGCTGTGTAGAAAGCGCACGAAAGAACAGATATTCATGCAGAAATTGTAGCTCATTAAACAAGTAAACTGTTAAAATAAATCCTATTGCGGTGCAGTGGTGAACCAGAAGGGTCATTGATTACCAAACACGTGGCACAAAATCGGCACACACAGACAAAAGCAATTTCCAGAAAATATAAGATTAAAAATCATTAAAAAATAATTCGCTTCCATGCTTCAGTTAATCTGAAGTTCTTAAGTATTTCACCAGTTAAACATAACAAAGTCCTAACTCAACCTGATTCCTATCACCTGAAACCCCCCTTAAGAGCTACGATCCGTACTCACCAAGCGTTCACCGAAGAGTGCCCCTTTCTCTTTCCAGACTATCTAGCTCCTCGTGCAGCGGAAGCTACCAGAGGGGCAGCCCTCCGTCACCAACCTCATACACAAAAACAGCCTTCAACACAGCCGTCGACTAAGATGGGTAAACGTCTCTGTTCAGGTATTGGAAACATAAGTTAGTCATCCTGTGCTCTCCTTTGAACGAGAAGCAACATCGTCTGCCCCAGCAGACGATGACATATTCAGCGATTCCCACAAAACAAAACCGAAACCCACATTAAAACACACATATAATAATCAATAGGCCTTGTTTGAGTGCTCAGTGTTTCTGGAAGAGTTCATAAATTGAGCTAAAATCAGGCAGTAAAATGAATAGGTTGTACAGAGTTCGACAAGCGTCTTATGAAACGACTTCACAGAGATGTTTCACCGTTATCACTCATCTTCATGCATGTACACAATTCAGGCAAGATTTTATTAGTACTACACAGAGGTGATGGCGATATGCATACAAAGGGTGGTCCATTGATCCTGACCGGGCCAAATATCTGACGAAATGAGCGTCAAACGAGAAAACTACAAAGAACGAAACTCGTCTAGCTGAAAGGGGAAACCAGATGGCGCTATGTTTGGCCGGCTAGATGGCGCTGCCATAGGTCAGACGGATATCAACTGGGTTTCTTTTTAAAATAGGAACCCCCATTTTTTATTACATATTCGTGAAGTACTTAAAGAAATATGAATGTTTTTGTTGGACCACAATTTTCGCTTTGTGACAGACGGCGCTGTAATAGTCACAAACTTATGGCTCACAATTTTAGACGAACGGTTGGTATCAGGTAAGTTTTTTAAATTAAAATACAGAACGTAGGTACGTTTGAACATTTTAGTTCGCTTGGTCCAATGTGATGCATGTAGCTTTGTGAACTTATCATTTCTGAGAACTCATGCTGTTACAGTGTGATTATCTGCAAGTACCACATCAATGCAATAAATGCTCAAAATGATGTCCGTCAACCTCAATGCATTTGGCAGTATATGTAACGACATTCCTCTCAACAGCGAGTAGTTCGCCTTCCGTAATGTTCGCACATGCTTTGACAATGCGCTGACGCATGTTGTCAGGCGTTGTCGGTGGATCACGATAGCAAATATCCTTCAACTTTTCCCACAGAAAAAAATCCGGGCACGTCAGATCCGTTGAACGTGCGGGCCATGATATGGTGCTTTGACGCCCAATCCACCTGTCATGAAATATGCTATTCAATACCGCTTCAACCGCACGCGAGCTATGTCCCGGACATCCATCATGTTGGAAGTACTTCGCCATTCTGTCATGCAGTGAAACATCTTGTAGTAACATTAGTAGAACATTACGTAGGAAATCAGCATACATTGCACCATTTATTTTGCCATCGATAAAATGGGGGCAAATAATCCTTGCTCCCATAATGCCGCACCATACTTTAACCAGCCATGGTCGCTGATGTTCCACTTGTCGCAGCCATCGTGGATTTTCCCTTGCCCAGTAGTGCATATTATGCCGGTTTACGTTACCGCTGTTGGTTAATGACGCTTCGTCGCTAAATAGAACGCGTGAAAAAAATCTGTTATCCTCCCGTAATTTCTCTTGTGCCCAGTGGCGGAACTGTACACGACGTTCAAATTTGTCGTCATGCAACTCCTGGTGCATAGAAATATGGTACGGGTGCAATCGATGTTGATGTAGCATTCTCAACACCGACGTTTTTGAGATTCCCGATTCTCGCGCAATTTGTCTGCTTCTGACGTGCGGATTAGCCACGACAGCAACTGAAACACCTGCTTGGGCATCATCATTTGTTGCAGGTCGTGGCTGACGTTTCACATGTTACTGAACACTTCCTGTTTCCTTAAATAACATAACTATCCGGCGAACGGTCCGAACACTTGAATGAAGTCGTTCAGGATACAGAGCAAAATACATAGCACACGACCGTCGGGCATTTTGATCACAATAGCCATACATCAACACGATATCGACCTTTTCCGCAATTGGTAAACGGTCCATTTTAACACGGGTAATGTATCACGAAGCAAATACCGTCCACACTGGCGGAAATTTACGTGATACCACGTACCTATACACTCCTGGAAATGGAAAAAAGAACACATTGACACCGGTGTGTCAGACCCACCATACTTGCTCCGGACACTGCGAGAGGGCTGTACAAGCAATGATCACACGCACGGCACAGCGGACACGCCAGGAACCCCGGTGTTGGCCGTCGAATGGCGCTAGCTGCGCAGCATTTGTGCACCGCCGCCGTCAGTGTCAACCAGTTTGCCGTGGCATACGGAGCTCCATCGCAGTCTTTAACACTGGTAGCATGCCGCGACAGCGTGGACGTGAACCGTATGTGCAGTTGACGGACTTTGAGCGAGGGCGTATAGTGGGCATGCGGGAGGCCGGGTGGACGTACCGCCGAATTGCTCAACACGTGGGGCGTGAGGTCTCCACAGTACATCGATGTTGTCGCCAGTGGTCGGCGGAAGGTGCACGTGCCCGTCGACCTGGGACCGGATCGCAGCGACGCACGGATGTACGCCAAGACCGTAGGATCCTACGCAGTGCCGTAGGGGACCGCACCGCCACTTCCCAGCAAATTAGGGACACTGTTGCTCCTGGGGTATCGGCGAGGACCATTCGCAACCGTCTCCATGAAGCTGGGCTACGGTCCCGCACACCGTTAGGCCGTCTTCCGCTCACGCCCCAACATCGTGCAGCCCGCCTCCAGTGGTGTCGCGACAGGCGTGAATGGAGGGACGAATGGAGACGTGTCGTCTTCAGCGATGAGAGTCGCTTCTGCCTTGGTGCCAATGATGGTCGTATGCGTGTTTGGCGCCGTGCAGGTGAGCGCCACAATCGGGACTGCATACGACCGAGGCACACAAGGCCAACACCCGGCATCATGGTGTGGGGAGCGATCTCCTACACTGGCCGTACACCACTGGTGATCGTCGAGGGGACACTGAATAGTGCACGGTACATCCAAACCGTCATCGAACCCATCGTTCTACCATTCCTAGACCGGCAAGGGAACTTGCTGTTCCAACAGGACAATGCACGTCCGCATGTATCCCGTGCCACCCAACGTGCTCTAGAAGGTGTAAGTCAACTACCCTGGCCAGCAAGATCTCCGGATCTGTCCCCCATTGAGCATGTTTGGGACTGGATGAAGCGTCGTCTCACGCGGTCTGCACGTCCAGCACGAACGCTGGTCCAGCTGAGGCGCCAGGTGGAAATGGCATGGCAAGCAGTTCCACAGGACTACATCCAGCATCTCTACGATCGTCTCCATGGGAGAATAGCAGCCTGCATTGCTGCGAAAGGTGGATATACACTGTACTAGTGCCGACATTGTGCATGCTCTGTTGCCTGTGTCTATGTGCCTGTGGTTCTGTCAGTGTGATCATGTGATGTATCTGACCCCAGGAATGGGTAAATAAAGTTTCCCCTTCCTGGGACAATGAATTCACGGTGTTCTTATTTCAATTTCCAGGAGTGTACGTTTGTGAGTATTACAGCGCCATGTGTCACGAAGCGAAAATAGTGGTCCAACTAAAACATTCATATTTCTTCACATACTAATGAATTTGTAATAAAAAATGGGGGTTCCTATTTTAAAAAAAAACGCAGTTTATATCCGTTTGATCTATGTCAGCGCCATCTAGTGGGTCAAACATAGCGCCATCTGGTTTCCCCCCTTCGAGCTAGACAAGTTTCGTCCTTTGTAGTTTTTTCGTTTGATGCTTACTTCGTGAGATATTAGGCCTGGTCACTATCAATGGACCACCCTGTATACAGATTAAATCAGTATCCCCTTGCACAAGGTATAAAAGGCGAGTGCATTGACAGAGCTGTCATTTGTACTCACGTGAGAAGCTTTCCGACGTGATTATGCCCACATGACAGGGATTAAAAGACTTTGAACGCAGAATGCTAGTTGGAGCTCCCAGCATCAGACATTCCGTTTCGGAGAGCGTTGGGGAATTCAGTATTTAGAGATCAACAGTGACACAAGTTTGCTGAGAATTCCAGATATCAAGCATTACCTTTCACCACAATTAACGTAGTGGCCGAATGTCTTCACTTAACGACCGAGAGCAGCAGTCTTTGCGTACAGTCGTCTCGGCTAGCAGACAAGCAACATTATTGTTAAGGAACTCGCAGCCAATTTTTGAGAAACTGCCTATTGGCTTCTGTTTCGGGATCTTCGGCCGACGTTCATCTGATGATTTTACTGACGTTTCGCCAGGACGAGTGGCTGCCATTGTCAAAGCTTCACCCTCCATTGCCGTTGGTGAAATGGAGCTCCAGTTCAGCACCAGCAATGGAGGGTGAAGCTTTGACAATGGCAGCCACTCGTGCTGGCGAAACGTCAGAAAAATCATCAGATGAACGTCGGCCGAAGAACACGAGACAGAAGCCAATAGGCAGTTCGTCAAGCAACACTATGTCAAATTACCGCAGAAATCAATGTTGGAAATACGACGAACCTTTCCATTAGGAGAATGTGGCGAAATCTAGCGTTGATGGGCTATGGCAGCAAACGACCGACGCGAGTGCCTTTGCTGACAGCACAACATCGCCTGCAACCCCTGTCCTGGCCTCGTGACTTCATCGGTTGGACCCCTAAGCGATTGGAAAACCGTGGCCTCCTCAAATGGTCCCGATTTCAGTTGGTAAGACCAGATGGTAAGCTTCGAGTGTGGCGCAGACCCGACGCAGCCATACACTGAAGTCTCTGGTAATCCATCAAGGAAAGTTGGACTGCAGACGGAACGAAGTACTTGAATAATGATAACAAAACCAGCAGCTGTATTTAAATCCACTGTCGTCTACTATTTTTTAACAAATGTCACCAGTTTCAACACCAAACGGTGTCATCTTCAGGACCCAAACGTAACCAGCCATCCACAACCGCTTTCATAAGCACTGAACAGAAATGCATGTAGCGGGCGAAAATTAACTGAATTACGTACCTTCCATGGCAATTACCGTCTGACCAGGCTGGGCTTGTTATTGTCACGGTAGGTACGGAACTCAGTTACAATCCTGTTGGAAGAACATCCGAAACTGAGCATTACACCAGAGGTTGAAAATACCGCTTCAGTTGCACTCATAGGTAGCACACCGAGTCTAGTACACGTCCCCTGCCAGTAACGATACCTGAGGATGGGCTTATGAGAGCTCGAAACCGGTCGTAATAATAAACGAAATTTACAACTGAAGCGGTATTTGCAACCTCTGGAGATCAGTTAATTCTGGCCCGATGATACGATTCTGTTCATTGGAGCGCCGGCCGCTGTGCTCGAGCGGTTCTAGGTGCTTCAGTCCGGAACCGGGTGGCTGCTACGGTCACAGGTTCGAATCCTGCCTCAGGCATGGATGTGTGTGACGTCCTTAGGTTAGTTAGGTTTAAGTACACTACTGACCATTAAAATTGCTACACCACGAACATGACGTGCTACAGACGCTAAATTTAACTGACACGAAGAAGATGCTGTGATATGCAAATGATGAACTTTTCACAGTGTTCACACAAGGTTGGCACAGGTGGCGACACCTACTACGTGCTGACATGAGGAAAGTTTCCAACCGATTTCTCAAACAGAGAAAGCAGTTGACCGGCGTTGCCTGGTGAAACGTTGTCGTGATGCCTCGGGTAAGGAGGAGATATACGTACCATCACGTTTCCGTTTTTGATAAAGGTCGGGTTGTAGCCTATCGCGATTGCGGTTTGTCGTATCGCGACATTGCTGCTCGCGTTGGTCTAGATCCCATGACTGTTAGCAGAATATGGAATCGGTGGGTCCGGAGGGTAATACGGAACGCCGAGCTGGATCCCAACGGCCTCATATCACTAGCAGTGGAGATGACAGGTATCTTATCCGCATGGCTGTAACGGATCGTGAAGCCACGTCTCGATCCCTGAGTCAACAACCATCTGCACGAACAGTTCGACGACGTTGCAGCACCATGGACTATCAGCACGGAGACCATGGCTGCAGTTACCCTTGAGGCTGCATCACAGACAGGAGCGCCTGCGATGGTGTACTCAACGACGAACCTGGGTGAACGAATGGCAAAACATAATTTTTACGGATCAATCCAGGTTCTGCTTACAGCATCATGATGCTCGCATCCGTCTTTGGGGACATCGCGGTGAACGCACATTGGAAGCGTGTATTCGTCATCGCGATACTGGCGTATCACCCGGCGTGATGGTATGGGGTGCCATTGGTTACACGTCTCGGTCACCTGTTGTTCGTATTGACGGCACTTTGAACAGTGGGCGTTACATTTCAGATAATGTTACAACCCGTAGTTCTACCCTTCATTCGATCCCTCCGAAACCATACATTTCAGCATGATAATGCACGACCGCAAGTTGCAGGTCCTGTACGGGCCTTTCTGGATACAGAAAATGTCCGACTGCTGCCCCGGCCAGCACATTCTCCAGATCTCTCACCAATTGAAAACGTCTGGTCAATGGTGGCCGAGCAACTGGCTCGTCACAATATGCCAGTCACTACTCTTGATGAACTGTGGTATCGTGTTGAAGCTGCATGGGCAGCTGTACCTGTACACGCCATCCAAGCTCTGTATGACTCAATGCCCAGGCGTATGAAGGCCGTTATTACGGCCAGAGGTGGTTGTCCTGGGTACTGATTTCTCAGTATCTATGCACCCAAATTGCGTGAAAATGTAATCACATGTCAATTCTAGTGTAATATATTTGTCCAATGAATACCAGTTTTATCATTTGCATTTCTTCTTGGTGTAGCAATTTTAATGGCCAGTAGTGTAGATAGAATCCCGATGAGCGTTAACTGTAAACCGAGACCTTATTAATTGATGAGAAATTTACTTAGACGTTAAGTTCTGCTTCTTAGATTAAATCTCACATATGATCACCTCTATGCTGGTATGGTTCCACACGTTCTCATGCGTGGGACGAACAAGATTATATATTAGTTACGCGAGTACTTCTCAAAGTTAGAGGAAGTTGGAAATAACATAATTTCCATTATACATGGAGAAATACGTCTCTTTTTTAACGCGAAATTTGACTAAGGTTGTTACGTTATGGCACTACATTACTACGCATTTATGAGAGAGTGGGGGTGTAAAGCTTAGGGCATCATTTATGGCTTTATGCACAGATGGTCAACGTTGTATTTAGGAAACCTGTAATAACTTAACCAACGATACACTAACTATAAATATAATACGGACGACCGTCCACTGTATGTAGTTACAAGGATGACGAGGAACAAAACTCTCACTGGGAAAGGTTAGTTATTAGTTAGTTGTTGGTTCAAGACCCTACGCATTCAACTAGGTTATGCCACCCTAATTGTCGAAATACACACTCTAGTGTATCAGATATTACCTATCTAGGATGTTGCCTACAAGGCTATTAACTATTTGGGATGAGGATTATTGTGAGCGTCGTGGAATTCTCACATAGACTACCAAGAAATAAGGACCTAATATTTCAAGTAGGGTGTGTCAGGGCGTACACGCTACTGCCTACACACTTATATACTATTGACCCACAAAAGTCAATCTAATAATACGAACATAAGCTATATTTTTCCCTATTGAACGGGAACATAAATGGTCTAATAGTGAGCAAAGTATAAGTGTCCGACATAGGTCAGGCATTTACAAAATATAGTCTGCAAACTAAAGTTTGATAGGAATGATATCTCAAAGGTTCCATTGCATACAGCGTGACTACGTGGGCAACGATATAGTTTCCTTTAAAAAGATTCTTTAGAGCAACAAGGTCAAAGTTATCTGCCTATGGAAAAATACTTTAAACGATATTGCACAAATATTAAATTTAGCTTAAATTGGCGTCAAGATCTCATGAAATAGTATTGGCCAGCTTGAATTGAAGGCGGGCATAAGGTTTAATGCCTATGGGTAGAAAGAAAAGGCAGTGTGAGCCAGAATCGTTGGTAGGTTTGGCTACCATATTGTCAGTTATGTTGGAACTAGAACTATATTTGCCGTAAGGAATATGAAATAAAAGGGAGTACTGAACTTTACCAAATGTCGTGGAGAATTTCTAAGTCTTAAGCGTCGAACTATCAGGAATGGATATGCAGTGACAAGGCACGAAAGTTAGTGTGATTCTTTAGCTTAGTGCCGTTCTTAAATGTTAGTCGTAAACTAATCATTCACAGAATGGGTTAATTTTGACCATCTGTATTGAAAAAGTCGTCTATTTTCAAGTTGCATATAGTGATTTGGAAACTTAACTTGTACGTAACAGGACTAAGTAACATAGTACAATACTGGCCATTAAAATTGCTACACCAAGTAGAAATGCAAATGCTAAACGGGTATTCATTGGGCATATATTACACTAGAACTGACATGTGATTACATTTTCAAGCAATTTGGGTGCATATATCCTGAGAAATCGGTATCCAGAACAACAACCTCTAGCCGTAATAACGGCCTTCATACGCCTGGGCATTGAGTCATACAGAGCTTGGATGGTGTGTACAGGTACAGCTGGCCATGCAGCTTCAACATGATACCACAGTTCATCAAGAGTAGTGACTGGCGTATTGTGACGAGCCAGTTGCTCGGCCACCATTGACCAGACGTTTTCAGTTGGTGAGAGATCTGGAGAATGTGCTGGCCGTGGCAGCAGTCGAACATTTTCTGTATCCAGAAAGGCTCGTATAGGACCTGCAACATGTGGTCGTGCATTATCCTGCAGAAATGTAGGGTTTCGCAGGGATCGAATGAACGGTAGAGCCACGGGTCGTAACACATCTGAAATGTAACGTCCACTGTCGAAAGAGGCGTCAACGCGATCAAGAGGTGACCGATACGTAACCAATGGCACCCTATACCATCACTCCGGGTGATACGCCAGTACGGCGATGACGAATACATGCTTCCAATGTGCGTTCAGGGCGATGTCGGCAGACACGCATGCGACCATCAACATGCTGTAAACAGAACCTGGATTCATCCGAAAAAAAGACTTTTGCCATTCGTGCACCCAGGTTCGCCGTTGAGTACACCATCGCAGGCGCCCCTGTCTATGATGCAGCGCCAAGGGTAACCGCAGCCATGGTCTCCAAGCTGACAGTCCATGCTTCTGCAAACGTCGTCGAACTGTTCGTGCAGATGGTTGTTGTCTTAAAAACGTCCCCATCTGTTGACTCAGGGATCTAGGCGTGGCTGCACGATCCGTTACAGCCATGCGGATAAGATGACTGTCATCTCGACAGCTAGTGATACGAGGCCGTTGGATTCCAGCACGGCGTTCCGTATTACCCTCCTGAACCCACCGATTCCATATTCTGCTAACAGTCATTGGATCTCGACCAACGCGAGCAGTAATGTCGCGATATGATAAACCGCAATCGCGATAGGCTACAATCCGACCTTTATCAAAGTCGGAATCGTGATGGTACGCATTTCTCCTCTTTACACGATGCATCACAACAACTTTTCACCAGGCAACGCCGGTCAACTGCTTTTTCTGTTTGAGAAATCGGTTGGAAACTTTCCTCATGTCAGCACGTTGTAGGTGTCGCCACCGGCGCCACCCTTGTGTGAATGCTCTGAAAAGCTAATCATTTGCATATCACAGCGTCTTCTTCCTGTCGGTTAAATTTCGCGTCTGTAGCACGTCATCTTCGTGGTGTAGCACTTTTAACGTCCAGTAGTGTAGCATCACAAGCTAGTATATTATGTATAGGATTATGAGTTATGCTACTAAAAGGTGTTCAACAAAATCAAATTAATAGCTTATACATACTGGGTTAATAAGCGGGCATTCATAGGATGTAAGTACGCGGTGACCAAAAGAGAATAAGGTGGTCGATTTTAACACAAAATGAATTACGGTGGAAACCTTCGAAAAATGATTATGCATCCTACCCATCACATTCCACAACCTCTGTCTAACACGTACTCTCACACATATCGAAAACGTCTTGGGCTCAATGAAGAGATGTAGACTGATTATTTTCAGCCTTTCGAAACCGCACTACGTTTCATCTGGTCACACGCAAAAAGCTGGGCAAAGTCGATTGATGTGTAGTGTAGTGAAGTTCCATAGTCATTTGCCGTCACACTGAGAAAGTCTCATCTTGTTTGATAGCAATATATGCAAGCAAAGCGTAGTCTCAGTACTGCAAGACTGGGCGGTCATTAAAGTAGTGTGAATCAGTGCTATACGAGAAAGTACTCACTGAACTCTCCACAGTAGGCGCTATATATCCAGTCTGCACCGTAGCCCTCGAAGTTGGAGGTGTGGATCTTAAGGCAGACACAGTCGAGCACCGTAGTGCCGTTCGCCGCCAGCAGAGCCAGCAGCGGAGCAGCTACCCCCACTGGATGCATTGTCAATTGTTGTTGAGACCGAGAGGGAATCACACGCAGTGAACATCGCTGGCACCGCGGGCCCACTATAAGGATTCTCGTAGCGGAAGTCTTTCCGCAGGATGGGAAAACCACGGGAAGGACGACGACTTCCGTACTTATTCTTTTTTCCTGTCACAGCACCAACCTGCAAGCACACAGTCGTTACAGAAAGATATTCCTTCGTTTTACGCGTACATCTGCCACACGTTTTTAGGACGACAGAGAGAGCCAGTAAGGGATAAACGGGTGATACCCAGAAGTGAAGGTTTAGTTTCCGACATAAGAATTGCGATGCTTGACCTTGTTTAACACTGATTCCCCAACTGAGAGCGGTTGTAGGTAACTCCGCTCATTGTAACAATAAATTTGTTCATCCCTGTGATTGATGCTATGCCTGTTATCTTATACAGGGAGACAATATCATTGAAATACGTGCAATAAAATCGTCATTACGGTTTGTGTTAGGATGTTCAAACTGCTGGCCACGCGGCACTCTGGGAAATAGTATGCGCTGGCATAGTTTGGTTTAGCGACGAAGCCCACCTTCATTTGGAGGGTTCGTCAACAAGCAAAATCGGCGCATCTGGGGGACTGAGAATCCACATTTCGCGACCGGAAAGTCTCTTCACGCTCAACGGGTGACTGTCTGGTGTGCAATATCCAATCACCGAATAATCGGTGCGATATTTACCTTGATGGCGCGGTAACTACCGAACGGTACATGAAGGTTGTGGAAAATGGTTTCATCCCCATTTTCCAAAGTCATCCTGATTTTGACAATATGTGCTTCATGACAGGCGGAACTCGACCGCCACAGAAGCAGGAGAGTGTCTGATGCCCTGGGGGAGCAGTTTGAGGGCCGCATTCGTGTTCTGGGGCACCCAGAGGCCACTGGCATGGGTCTCGATTGGCCGCCATATCTGGATCTGAAGACATGCGACTAATCTTTGTGAGGCTACATTAAAGACAATGTGTACAGCAATAACCCCAAAACCAATGCTGAGCTGAAAGCAGGCATTCAGGAGGTCATCGACAGCGTCGATGTTCCGACACTTCACCGGCTAGTGTAGAATTTCGCTATTCGTCTGCGTCAAATAATCGCCAATGATCGCACCCATATCGAGCATGTCACAACCTACATCCGAAAAGGGGTAGTGACGTTTACATGTTGAATAAAGTGTATGTACGCCGTAGTTAGTAACTAATTTAGGTTTTTTTCACATAGTTCAATAATTGTCACTCTATATCTTACATATATTATAAAAATGAAAGTTTTTGTGCGTTGTCTTATGTCTGTTACCCCTTCACGCTGAAACGGTGAGAGGCACCCACATGCCTTGCTCATACTGTGGCATCAAGCACTCAGGCCTGCAAGATGAGTGGTCTGCCAAGCGAGTGGATTCATTCTTATTTATCGAGTAACATAAACTCTCGTACTCACAATTAAGTTACAAATTATCCTCCTGTATAAATAATACGCATCAGAAACACGTATCTGACTATCAGTAATTTAGAGAACTCTAACTGTTCACTACGCACTGACAATACCACATTTTCTTTTTGTCTTTTATTTAACGGCTTTTATCAACACGTGGCCACCGCACTGAATATGAGTGGCGCACACATTATAAATTAGGGACATCATGACAACATACAATTCGAAGGAAAAGTCCACCAATCTTTTTCTTATCACTATCTTATTTATTCCGATAAATTCTATAATCTAAACACACAAATTCTATAACCTACAACAATAACACATGAGAAATTCCGCCTAGTGGGCATGGCTTTACATTGGTGATTCTCTACCTTATGGTCTCGTAATTATTTAACACTACAGTGCACTCTCTGGATAGGATGGTGGATCTTTTATTATATCTCACACTTTGACTCTCAAAATCACCATCACGAAACTTTCCTCCAGACCGAGCAGTACAAAAGGAACACGCATAACCCACTACCTCCGAAATTACCTTGCTACTCTCCCATGCAAACCACACATACTTAAATTACATGACATACACCACACTACAACATGAAATACAACACAGGGATTAGTCACAACACTATCACTTTCAGCTTTCCCACTTCAATTAGTATTTATCCCAGTTTCACACGACACTGCCCCACTTTGTAATTCTACTTTCCTACTATGAACTATATGCACGTCTTCCTGTGCAATGCAAGCCAAGTGGCGTTGCTGGATAGACGGCCGACTCACCTTGCTTCTCTCCCAGAGTTTGAATCTAGCGTCACACGGAATCATATCACGCAAAGTAATATTAAGAACATATTCATCACACACACGAGTCCTCAACTGATACCATGGACGAGTACTTCTCTTTATCCTTTGTCTTATACACAGATTGAGACTCACACAGTACTCACCACGTGGAAGTACTCGTCTCTAATTTCAAGTCCTGCACACGTCATTTCTTAAATATTTCAACTCATGGTACACACGCTATTTCTTAAATATTTCAACTTATTGTACACACGCTAGTAATTCAGCTTAAGCACACAGAACTATTTCAACTTATTGCTACACATGGTTTCATTGTGACCGTTGGTCACTGCCGAAGATTACTACGATCTCATTAATATTACCTGCCTGACATTTAATTCTCCCCAGAAAAGTTCCTGAAATAGAGAAATTATTATTTCAAACTACTCTTAAATATTCCACATGCATACCATGTCTCCACTCTTTTGTCTTTACGGAGCACAACTAAGACAGGTCTTAACAGCACAAGATCCAGCGGCAGAGTGCTGAAACATGGCCGTTCTTCAGGTTCTCTCGCACCTCTGTCGAGGTGGGGGAAGACCATGCTACCGTATTGGTCAGCCACATTTCAGGCGCTCAAAGCTCAGGTAAATTACATATCTTTGGTCCCACCAAAGGTGGCCAAAGGATCGTCTCAAAGTAGATCATATATTCACATTCACTATCTGCGGTTAGCAGACGACCATACATTCATTCATTTCACAGATCTCACCAAACTGGATGTAGGGATTTATTTTGTGGGAGTGCACATGTGATCAACTAATAAATAAATTGTCATTCTTTCTCACACTGGTATCCGGCTTCGCTGTATTGATTGCTTGTACCTTGAATTAAAACAGCTATCTTATATATTTCTAAAAACCAAAGGGTTTCGGGTGCGGGAGAAAAGAAGTGTACCTCATGAAGCGGAAGCAGCCACACTTCATTCATCCAGCATCTGTGAATGAGAGCACTAGTGACTTTCCGCGTGATTTCAAAACTTTACGAAACTTTTTCTCGCTGACATCCCCCACAAAAAGATGAAAGATGTTCGTCGCTTACTTAATTTTCGTTGCTCATTCAGGAAAACTGGCGCCTAAACCATAACACTTTATTTTATTACTTCTTCACTACTATCTGTGTTCGCCGAACATTTTGAATGCAATATTCACATATATCACTGATCTTTTTTTTTGTCATCAGTCTTCTCACTGATTTGATGCGACCCACCATGAACTCCTCTCCCATGCCAACCTCTTCATCTCACAAGGGCAGGCGACGACGTTTGGAGTGGGGATTTACTTCAAACTTCTCACACTCGTAGTACTCCATTAGGACAACAAAATGTGTAAGCGGTAGCGCATATTTCTCAAGCGTTACTGATAAAATCGCAAGATAATTTCGCTCGTCAAGTATATACCTGTGCGTGGCTGTTTTTACCAGGAAGCGGCGGCAGCCGAGTGGGTAGCGTTCAAGCCCCGTAATCACTGGATCGCTGGATCGAGTCCCGTTCATCACTCTTTTTATTTCTAACACAATTTTCTTTACTAGTTACAATTGATATAAGGGGAAAAATACATGTAATCGGATGAACTTTTGATAAATTTACAATGTTATTTGGCAGTATACAAATTTTTATTATCACAAATAATATAATATTCATAACTATCGACTAGTAAACGACCAAACGCATAAAGTGATACTGAAAATGTGTGCTTGTCCGTGTCCCTGTAAATGCAATAGCGTAGTAGTAATCAGCTCTGAAATTATTACTATCACAGATAATAGACAAATTTTGATAAAATTATTTCACTGGATTCCTTCAATTAATCTACCTGAATATTTTTACTTAATTTCTTCCGCTCCGGCTATCAGTCATTGTGCTGCGAAAAAATATTTTTTAAATGTACCGCGTAATGGCGGCTAATTGTTAACAGTCAGAGATTACTGTTACTCGCTCCACAGCAGCTGGAAACATGCTAAATAATTTTCATTAAATATTCTTTTCATAAGATAAATGTGGCGTAGGTTCTTCAAATAACACGCGGAGATCACTTTATACTAATATATTCTTACTAGGACACAGTTTACACCATTAAATATTTGCAATTACGTTACGACAGAAACAAATGCTAGCGCAGCACAATAGCTTGCGTACCTTATTCCGGCTAAGACCAGAACGAACAGAACAAAACAGACTAGACAGAAGAATGAGCATTGCATTGTATTTTGTACTCATACAAAGATAATCACATTATAATCTCATACAATAAAAATAATGTCTTTCCTGCATTTATCGATATATATATATATATATATATTGAATATTTTTACATGTAAATCAATGATAAATCAATGTTTTCAATTCATTTTGAGTCACATACTGTCAGTTTTATTTATGTTTCGCCTTGATAAGGCTGAATATTGCAAAAGGGACACTACACAGAAAGTGCAAAACTGCCACAATGTCAGATAACGCAAAGAATGTGATAAGGCCCTGTGACTCCTGATTGAACTCTGGGGCAGTGTTGACATTAATTGATTCAGAATTGATCCCTTTTAATTAAAAAGGGGTGCACATTGATGTTATATTCAACTATTGAACACCAGATGCAAATGTTGAACATAAAATTAATTAAGAAAGTGACTTGCGATTTCAACTACTTGACTGAAAACAGATGCAGTCGATTAGCACAAATTTATTTTAACTCCCGAACTTTAATCATCAGATCACATGACTCTCCTAACAGGCAGTGGTAATAAATTGCATTCACGTGGAGTAAAGCGCGATAAATCAAACTTAATTCCTATTGACTGACCCCGGCATAATGCGAAGTGCAAGAAGAATTCCACAATACACGGCCCATGAAAGCCTCGTGGAAACTTTGCCGACATGATCCAACAAATTAATCAGTGGCCTAATTCAAGCTGCAGCGGGTGCAATATCACCAAATTCAGCTTGGTGGGGCATCATCATTGTGCGGATCGCGGCCGGCCTCGTGGGGCTGAAAGGCTGCACTTGTCTATTCACTGCTAGCTATCTTGCTCAGTACATAGCTGAACGAAAACTTTCTATCTCCAAGCTCAATCGTTCCGTTTGCTAAGTCCTAAACTGCAGAGATGCTCACTCTCCCTCAGGCAAGCTGAGTAAAGAACGCCACGTCCGCACTCAAGGCAAGCTGGGAATGGAAGACCACTATGGAGACTTCTCCCAGTTCGCTCTTTGCCTCAGTTTCCCCTCCAGCAAAATTACTTATGCCAATTGCAGCGCAAGTCGCGTTAATTATGCGTCGCTTCCCAGCGCAAACCAGTGCCTGCTCTGGGAAGTGAACAAATTCTTACAAAATTGCCCTTCCTCTCAACTTCTGCTATTTAGCTCCTCCCAGGCCATCCATCAAGGTTAGCATCTGCACAAAACCAATTTTTCCGGAATTCTGACTCCCAGGAGAGTACTTCAAATTCCTTGGTCCTACGTTCCCATTGGAGGCCAGCTTATTTCATTCTGTCCCTCTTCAACTGGTTTACTTCAGACTCTGTGGACCGTGAATTCTGCGTGAAGTGGCGATAGTCACGAACACGCATATTTTGACCTCTGTTGACCGCTCCACTGTAGATTTGCACGGCTTTCTCGCATGTTTCACTGAAAACGGGACAACGGACATTTATCAACAGCCATACAAGTTCTCCATCTGCTTTCCGGTACACCAGCATGTGGTCAACCACCCACTCACTGTCACTCATCTTAAGGTAGCTGCAGACAGCGCCCAATTGCCGCTTTCTCAGAGCTTGTGCCCCCCTAAGGTGCCTATTGTCGCTTCCCTTTGCCGCTCCCCAGCTGGCCACAGTCAATTCTGCATACTTCCCTGGGATAAACTAGCCTCCAGTAAATCGATGCATTTCCCCAAAGTTTTCGTGTCGTGTGAATTACTTTAAAACCATCATCTGACATTAATTATTCCAATACATCCATACTATACCCTCTACAAGATGCATTGTGCCTTGTCAGTCATCTTTGTTCAGCCCTACTGTTCGCTTAACGTGAGTTTGGTGATCTTTAATGACTTCATGAAAGGGACATAGTTCTTGCCATCTTACAATCTGTATTCAACAGCAGCCCATTAAAATTTTTTTAAACAAAATGAGAAGATATTTCTGTACTTAACTATTTAATCATTACTTTTTGTATTCAATGCTGCAGCACATTCACATAAAATGGAATGTATATATAGCTACCTAATATAATAAGTAAGTTCTGCAGGTGTTAGTATTTTGGTGCAGCCCATACGTGATTTAGAAAAAAAAATATTTTTGCAGAAACCATTTGATCTCATATCTCTATAGCCAATGTAAACAAACATATCGTTAAGATGCATAACTTCTCTGAAACGACAGCGTGAATGTAATGTGCAGTGGAGAGGACACACATCAGGCAACAGTACCGTCACTGTAAGTACAGTTCACTGTCGGAAATTCATGTTATTAACCTCTGCAGTGCCTTTTCTGAATCAACCATTTTTATCATTAGTAACAGGCGCAAAATAACCTACACCACCGGTGGTCTGCGTCTGTGAAAAGACGTCTGTACTCTTCACCAACACCAGCCATGTAATTAAACAAATATATACCTCAAGATGAAGATGTGAACCATGGAAACGCGTAGTACTAAAATAAACAAGTGACTGACGCAGCAACTGTTTTTATTTCTGATAAAACATATGTTTGTAGAAATGCAGTAACTTTGCATTTAAAATTGTTTGCCTTGTTTTGGCTATTAATTACAAGAGACAGGTGTAGGCATGTGTATTCAAATATAGAGATACCGTATGTTAAGAGGCAGAATACGGCACTTCGGTTGGCAACGCCTATATAAGACAAAAAGTGTCTGGTGCAGTTGTTAGATCCGTTACTGCTGCTACATGGCAGGTTATCGAAATTTAAGTGAGTTTGAACGTGGGGATATCGTCGCCGCACGAACGATGAACACAGTATCTTCGAGGTAGCAATGAAGTGGGTATTTTCCCGTATAATCATTTCACGAGTGTACCGTGAATATTAGGAATCCAGTAAAACATCAAATCTTCTACATCAATGCGGCCGGAAAACGATCCTGCAAGAACGGGACCGACGACGACTGAAGAGAATCTTTCAACGTGACAGCAGTGCAACACTTCCGCAACTTTCTGCAGATTTCATTGTTGGGCCATCAACAAGTGTCAGCGTGCGAACAATTGAAGAAAACATCATCGATATGGGCTTTCTTAGCCAAAGGCCCACTCTTGTACCTTTGATGATTGCACGACACAAAGCCTTACTCCTCGCCTTGGCCCGTCAACACCAACAGTGGACTGTTGATGCCTGGAAACGTGTTGCCCAATCGGAAGAGCTTCGTTTCAAATTTTATCGAGCGGATGAACGTGTACTGGTATGGGGAAACCTCAGTAATCCACGGACCCTGCATGTGAGCCATCGACTGTTCAAGCCCCTCCCACCGGAGGTTCGCCAAAGGCGACGTAGAAGGCACAAAGAGATCGCGCCAGCTGAGGCAGACGGTACACATCCATTTAAAACCGCACGAAAGATGAGAAAATGGACGTCGTATTTTTTTAAAATCCTAAATAATATTTACAAATGCCAGTTACTGTAAAAGAATACACCTTTCAAAAGGTTTCCTTTTAAAATTTTACTAGTTAAAATTCGCTAAAATTTCCATAATTTTCCGAACGCGACGATTTGTCTACCTTGTAAGTCAAGAACGTTATACCAGCTTTCAGCGAACTACGATTCATTTTGAAGCTAATTTTGTCTTGTTGATGGGGATATACAACAATAACATAACAATTACTAATTCAATTTAAAAAAACCTTTATTCATCCATTAAGCATGAACAAAAATTACATAAACATTAATAACCTTACATGGTCTTGAACCTCTTTTTAATACAAAATGATTCCAGATTTAAGTTTTATGGAGATCCTTGTCTGTAATATGGAAAAAAATTATAAATATTTAAGCTCTTGCTATACTTAGATTGTGATGGGCTGCCTTGAAACATTGACAGCAAAAAAAAAAAAAAAAAAAAAATCCCAGTCGTTTCCTTGCTGAAAATTGTTCAAATGGCTCTGAGCACTATGGGACTCAACGTCTGAGGTCATTAGTCCCCTAGAACTGGAACTACACTCCTGGAAATGGAAAAAAGAACACATTGACACCGGTGTGTCAGACCCACCATACTTGCTCCGGACACTGCGAGAGGGCTGTACAAGCAATGATCACACGCACGGCACAGCGGACACACCAGGAACCGCGGTGTTGGCCGTCGAATGGCGCTAGCTGCGCAGCATTTGTGCACCGCCGCCGTCAGTGTCAGCCAGTTTGCCGTGGCATACGGAGCTCCATCGCAGTTTTTAACACTGGTAGCATGCCGCGACAGCGTGGACGTGAACCGTATGTGCAGTTGACGGACTTTGAGCGAGGGCGTATAGTGGGCATGCGGGAGGCCGGATGGACGTACCGCCGAATTGCACAACACGTGGGGCGTGAGGTCTCCACAGTACATCGATGTTGTCGCCAGTGGTCGGCGGAAGGTGCACGTGCCCGTCGACCTGGGACCGGACCGCAGCGATGCACGGATGCACGCCAAGACCGTAGGATCCTACGCAGTGCCGTAGGGGACCGCACCGCCACTTCCCAGCAAATTAGGGACACTGTTGCTCCTGGGGTATCAGCGAGGACCATTCGCAACCGTCTCCATGAAGCTGGGCTACGGTCCCGCACACCGTTAGGCCGTCTTCCGCTCACGCCCCAACATCGTGCAGCCCGCCTCCAGTGGTGTCGCGACAGGCGTGAATGGAGGGACGAATGGAGACGTGTCGTCTTCAGCGATGAGAGTCGCTTCTGCCTTGGTGCCAATGATGGTCGTATGCGTGTTTGGCGCCGTGCAGGTGAGCGCCACAATCAGGACTGCATACGACCGAGGCACACAGGGCCAACACCTGGCATCATGGTGTGGGGAGCGATCTCCTACACTGGCCGTACACCACTGGTGATCGTCGAGGGGACGCTGAATAGTGCACGGTACATCCAAACCGTCATCGAACCCATCGTTCTACCATTCCTAGACCGGCAAGGGAACTTGCTGTTCCAACAGGACAATGCACGTCCGCATGTATCCCGTGCCACCCAACGTGCTCTAGAAGTTGTAAGTCAACTACCCTGGCCAGCAAGATCTCCGGATCTGTCCCCCATTGAGCATGTTTGGGACTGGATGAAGCGTCGTCTCACGCGGTCAGCACGTCCAGCACGAACGCTGGTCCAACTGAGGCGCCAGGTGGAAATGGCATGGCAAGCCGTTCCACAGGACTACATCCAGCATATCTACGATCGTCTCCATGGGAGAATAGCAGCCTGCATTGCTGCGAAAGGTGGATATACACTGTACTAGTGGCGACATTGTGCATGCTCTGTTGCCTGTGTCTATGTGCCTGTGGTTCTGTCAGTGTGATCATGTGATGTATCTGACCCCAGGAATGTGTCAATGAAGTTTCCCCTTCCTGGGACAATGAATTCACGGTGTTCTTATTTCAATTTCCAGGCGTGTATTTAAACCTAACTAACCTAAGGACATCACACACATCCATGCACGAGGCAGGATTCGAACCTGCGGCTGTTTAAATTTACTTTTTTTATTTTCTAGCGCTCTCCGTTAAAACTAAGACTATAGAATAGTACTTCACTCTGAACCTTTTATTTGATACTTTTACTTTGTACATTTTCTGAGCTACGAGTATCTTAATCGCGTAGCCCTTAAAAAACTCGAACTTACTTGTTGGTCACAGCTACGAGAATGCAAAAGATATTAACTTAACATACACTTTAGACGACAGAAGATTCACCCCCTAAAGAAAATGCAAGGTTTCCTGCTGTCTGGAATGGCACTGAGCACTATGCGACTTAACTTCTGAGGTCATCAGTTGCCTAGAACTTAGAACTAATTAAACCTAACTAACCTAAGGACATCACACACATCCATGACCGAGGCAGGATTCGAACCTGCGGCCGTAGCGCCTGCTGTCTGAAGTGAAGTGGAGCAGCTCGCATTCTAGGCTAACGTATCTTCAAAGAATTAGAACTTCTAGTGAATGTTGATTCTGTATTTAAACACATGCGGCGCAAGTATTAATGGTTCAAATGGCTGTGAGCACTATGGGACTTAACTTCTGAGGTCATCAGTCGCCTAGAACTTAGCACTAATAAAACCTAACTAACCATGCCCGAGGCAGGACTCGAACCTGCGACCGTAGCGGTCGCGTGGTTCCAGACTGTAGCGTTTAGAACCACTCGGCCACCCCGGACAGAGCAATTGTTAAGTGGAAGGAGGGCCGTTTGTGAGCGGTGCAAGGGTGGAAGATATGTTCACGCAGTACTTGCCTACACCGACACAGCACTTCCCGTCGTAACCTCCAGTAAACTGTTTTCACCAGAACTGTAAAAGGGCGTGGCCAAATGTCGATTTTATGCAAGTTTTTTTGTGAAATATTGACACAACTTACGTGTGATCCACTCTATCGCTGATACAAGTCACGTCTGCTAGCATCCTAGCCCGAAACATAAAATCTACGTAAGTCTTATATCTGTTATTAAAGGCGCTACGGTCGCAGGTTCGAATCCTGCCTCGGGCATGGACGTTTGTGATGTCCTTAGGTTAGTTAGGTTTAACTAGTTCCAAGTTCTAGGGGACTAATGACCTCAGCAGTTGAGTCCCATAGTGCTCAGAGCCATTTGAACCATTTTGTTATTAAAGGAAGTGTAATTTATTCTAGCATAGATTGTCACAGATGAGTGAAGTTTGTTCGTTTGCTTCAGAAATAATTTACGGATTGAACGTAGCAAAAATGTTTAAATTTTATTTATCATTCCACTGTGTCATGTGAGTTTCAGAACCATCCAGATAGTTTTGACAATCTTTAGTGTGAGAAGAAATAAAAACTTTAAGGTTCGCCGATGACGTTGTGATTCTGTCAGAGACAGCAAAGGACTTGGAAGAGCGGTTGAACGGAATGGACGTGTCTTGAAGGGAGGATATCAGATGACCATCAACAAAAGCAAAACGAGGATAATGGAATGTAGTCGAATTAAGTCGAATGATGCTGAGGGAATTAGATCAGGAAATGAGACACTTAAAGTAGTAAAGGAGTTTTGCGATTTGGGGAGCAAAATAACTGATGATGGTCGAAGTAGAGAGGATATAAAACGCAGACTGGCAATGGCAAGTAAAGCGTTTCTGAAGAAGAGAAATTTGTTAACATCGAGTACAGATTTAAGTGTCAGGAAGTCGTTTCTGAAAGTATTTGTATGGGGTGTATGCATGTATGGAAGTGAAACATGGACGATAAATAGTTTGGACAAGAAGAGAATAGAAGCTTTCGAAATGTGGTGCTACAGAAGAATGCTGAAGATTAGATGGTTAGATCTCATAACTAATGAGGAGGTATTGAACAAGGTTGGGGAGAAGAGGAGTTTGTGGCACAACTTGACTAGAAGAAGGGATCGGTTGGTAGGACATGTTCTGAGGCATCAAGGGATCACCAATTTAGTATTGGAGGGCAACGTGGAGGGTAAAAATCGTAGAGGGAGACCAAAAGATGAATACACTAAGCAGATTCAGAAGGTTGTGGGCTGCAGTACGTACTGGGAGATGAAGAAGCTTGCACAGGATAGAGTAGCATGGAGAGCTGCATCAAACCAGTCTCAGGACTGAAGACCACAAGAACAACAACAGTGTAAGGATCTGATTTTCCTGTCAGTTAGTATTCCTTAGCCGGCCCCTGTGGCCAAGCGGTTCTGGGAGCTTCAGTCCGGAACCACGCGGCTGCTACGGTCGCAGGTTCGAATCCTGCCTCGGGCATGGATGTGTGTGATGTCCTTAGGTTAGTTAGGTTTAATTAGTTCTAAGTCTAGGGGACTGATGAACTCAGATGTTAAGTCCCATAGTGCTTAGAGCCATTTGAAGTATTCCATGATAAAGATCAAAGTTAATACTGAAGGTGAAAGTCTTAAACCTTCTAAGTTTTTCGACATCTCTGCTGGGATCATCTCGATTACCTGGTGTCCCCTGTCAGCGTTCACTTATAAAAACGGATTTCCTCGTCGCTCTTGCCGAAGAAGTGGTTTTAGTGGGTAAAATTCTTCCGGTTACAATTATTCGGTTATCGTCATTAGGTAGAGAGCGTAAAAGGTGAACAGAGAGAGTGGAAGTGTTGACCGAAATATTGTCGTGCTGCAGATGTGACTTCCTGCTCGTTCTTTGTGTTCCTCGCGCACCGTAGCTGGGCGTTTACTTCCCTGATGGCGGGAAACCACGAAGCCGGAAGCCAGTATCCGTCTTCTCTATTGAAGTTACATTCCTTTTTGGAAATCTGAATCTCTTCTCGGACTTTCCTTCTGGCAGAAGTAAAGCTGTGAGTAGCGTGCGTGAGTCGTGCTTCGGTAGCTCAGATGGTAGAGCACTTGCCCGCGAAAGGCAAAGGTCCCGAGTTCGAGTCTCGGTCGGGCACACAGTTTTAATCTGCCAGGAAGTTTCATATCAGCGCACACTCCGCTGCAGAATGAAAATCTCAATCTGAAAACATCCCCCAGGCTGTGGCTAAGCCATGTCTCCGCAGTATCCTTTCTTTCAGGAGTGCTAGTTCTGCAAGGATTGCAGGAGAGCTTCTGTAAAGTTTGGTAGAAGACGAGATACTGGCAGAAGTAAAGCTGTGAGTACCGGGCGTGAGTCGTGCTTCGGTAGCTCAGATGGTAGAGCACTTGCCCGCGAAAGGCAAAGGTCCCGAGTTCGAGTCTCGGTCGGGCACACAGTTTTAATCTGCCAGGAAGTTCCATTGTTTGAATTATTCTGCACAACATTTTGCATTCTATTTGTTAAGTATGAATCAAACCAGCTGTGTGTAAGGGCACCATTTCCATTGTAGTGGCAAGGCAAGATTGGAAGCAAAAGTTATGCTTGATATGCAGCAAACTGAAATTAGAGGTAAAGAAATTGGTTGATTAAATGTTTCATGTGGAGTGTTTTTCTGTACGGCTGTTAAAGCTGGGCATTGAAAATGATAAGAAAAGGAGAAAATTGAAGCATTAGAGATGCAATTTTGGAGTAGAATAGAGAAAATAAAATGCGTGGATAAACTGCAGAACACTGAAGGACTGGGAATGGTAAAGGAGTCAAGAACTCTCTTAAATATATTTAGGAAAAGGAAAGCTGAATGGGTAGGACATACTGGGAGGAAACAGCCTGTCAAACGTACAGTGGCAGGACAGAAGAAAATAGGAAGAAGCTTGAAGAAGAATGAAGGATGAGGAAGGATGAAGCGAAAAGAGGAAGATACCATGATACGAAGAAGTTGGCTTGGAACGGGCCACATGGGGAAAGCAGCGGTGTTAGGAACCTTCCAATGGGCAGAACATCTTATGGTGACGATGAAATTAGGTAGGTCATCTTCGCTTCAAACATTTGTGTTGTAATCTACAGAAAAATCTAATTAACTAAAATGCAATCATATTTGTTACAAATAAAGTTTTCACTGAGGGTATTTCGGTAGGTAGGGCGCAGCACGTTATCTCGGACGGGGAGTCATCGGCAGAAGTAACTGCAGGCGTGTGCCAGGGAAGTGTGTTGCTACCTTTTCTGTTAACGCATATGACATACGGAAGTTGTGTCTGGCCCAAAGTAGTGCGCGGGTAGCCTAATGGTAAGGCGAATGCTCGCAATAAGTGGAAAATCCATGTTCGAGTCACCGGTCCGGCACAAATTTTTACTGTCGTCATTCCATTATACAGATGGGAATACGTTTCATGTCCTCCTGTTAATGTTGTTGGCCGTAAAAGCGTAGGGGTGTTTTGTGGTGTCACCGCCAGACACCACACTTGCTAGGTGGTAGTTTAAATCGGCCGCGGTCCATGTAGTACATGTCGGACCCGCGTGTCGCCACTGTGATCGCAGACCTAGCGCCACCACCAAGGCAGGTCTCGTGATACGAGAGTGGACTCGACCCCAGTTGTACGAGAACCAAGCTACCGCCCAGTTGTACGCGAACCTAGCTATCGCCCAGTTGTACGAAGCCTTTCTCTCTCATTAGCCGAGAGACAGAATAGCCATCAGAAGTTAATGGCTACGAATAGCAAGGAGCCATTTGTATCAGTGCCTATAGCTTACGAGTATTCAAGAGAGATGTATTCCAAGGAATAAATAAAAGTTAAGTAAAAGCATCTACATACTTTTCTTCGTATTCATTTATAAGTTCTCATGTTCCAGACTTCACGCCCGTCTGCTGTATGCCGTGCACTATCGGCTACCGCGTAGTCAAGCTTTCTTTTTCAGCAATCCACATCACGGTGTCGGTCCAGCTACCGACACTACAATTATTGGCGACGAGATAAAGAGTTTGTATTAATTCATTTGCACCATTGGCCGATTTCAAGTGTTCTGATTGCTTACATTTAATTGTGTCATGACTTCGCCACAATCTCCAGATGTACTGTCCGAATTTTATCGCTTGCAGAATCAGCAGACGCAGGCGTTACTGGATGCCCTTGGACAGCTCGTCCAGGGTCAACGTGCGCTGCACACCGATGCGGCCGCCGCCGCTTCTTCGCTACCGCTGCCACTGAACGCAGTTGCACCTCCCTTTCGACCATACGTGGCAGCCGATGAGACGTGGCAAGAGTGGTCTCGGCAGTTCGCCTTCCACCTTGCTGCCTACAGAATTCAAGGTAATGAGCGGCAGCCGTTTTTGCTTTCTTGTGTCGGTGTGTCCACATACCGTGTGATAGTGAAATTGTTTCCCCGACGAGAAGTAGCAACTTTGTCATACGAGGAAATTTTGTCTGCATTAGATGTCTATTTCAAAGAAACAGTTAATGTGGTTGCAAAACGGTATACGTTTTTTCGTACAAAACGTACGGCCGGTCAAACTAATAGGGAGTGGGTAGCAACATTGCAAGGACTTACTAGGGACTGTGCCTTTGAATGTGACTGTGGTCTTTCTTATTCAGATACAATGGTGCGTGATGCAATTGCACAGAACGTTTCTGATGTTCGCATACGGGAGCAAATTTTGAAACTAGTTAATCCCTCCCTTCAACAAGTGATAGACATATTGGATAGACAGGACACTCTGGACTGTGCTCAGGAATCTTTTGAAACTTCGCCAACCGTGTGTAACATTAACCGGCCCGCTGGACGCGCTGCGCGGCCCGGTCACCGGGCCTCGCGCACGGGCGCCCAGCTGCCGCCGCGTGCTAAGCCAGGTGTGCCGCGCCAGCACACAAATGCAGTGAAATCATGCCCGCGGTGTGCTACTAGACATTCGCGTGAACATTGCCCGTCACGCCAAGCTATTTGCTTTTTCTGCAATAAGAAAGGACATGTTCAAAGTGTTTGCCAGAAAAAGCTCAGATCAGACAATCACAATCATTCCAGGCCCTTTGCTTCGCGCCGGAATCGAACCAAGGACACTCAGGCTCGTGGACCTTCGCCTATGGACATTCATGTCGTTAATTCCACTTCGTCCAGTGACACTTTCTCTAACAGTGACAGTGATCGTCCCACAAAAACTGTGCGTCGACGTCGCCGGAAATCACGTCAATTAGCAAGTGATTTTGTACCAGTGTCTGTTCCAATTGCACAAAACAGTCGCTCTTGTCGTCAGCAGGACAATAAACTTTTTGTGGACTTAGACTTTGAAGGCAAAGTGATACCATTCCAGCTCGATACCGGAGCTGCAGTTTCATTGCTCAATCACGACACATACAAACAACTGGGCGCACCTCCGTTGCGTGCCGCAAATGTTAAGCTAACTACATATTCCGGACAGAAAATTCCTGTGTTAGGACAGTGCAGCCTTCTTGCAACATACAGGGGACAAACAAAACTTGTGTCGTTTTACGTTCTTCGTTCTTCTTCTGCAGTGAACTTGTTTGGTCTAGATTTATTTAAGTTGTTTAACATGTCTATTGTAAATCAGGTCCTATCTGTGAATCAGACTGTGCCTCCAGACAGTGTTTCCCGGCTGTGTGACGAATTTGCAGACATTTTTGCGCCGGGCTTAGGTTGCGCTAAAAACTGTGCAGCACAATTGGAACTGAAGGTCAACGCGCAACCGAAATTTTTCAGGGCGCGCAATGTTCCCCACGCATTGCGTGATGAGGTCGCAAGAACGTTACACGATCTCGAATCACAGGGTGTCATTGAACGTGTGCAAGCTTCTCTCTGGGCCTCACCCTTAGTAATTTTGCCAAAACCTTCCGGAAAATTGAGACTTTGCGTGGACTTCAAGGCCACAGTGAATCCACAGCTAGTGACTGCTACTTTTCCTTTGCCCCGCCCGGAAGATCTTTTTGCTAAACTGTGCCCGGGAAAATATTTTTCAAAGTTGGACCTAGCCGATGCGTACTTGCAAATACCGGTGGACGACGAATCCCAGCGCGTATTGGTGGTTAACACGCATCTTGGATTGTACCGCTTCAAAAGACTGCCATTCGGGTGTGCATCCGCCCCTGCCTTGTTTCAGCAATATTTACAAACTATTTGTGCGTCGGTCCCTACTGCAGCAAACTATCTGGACGATATAGTGATCTCCGGACAGACAGAAGAAGATCATCTTGCGAATTTACGAACATTATTTCAGGTCTTGCGGCAAAATGGTCTTCGCTTGAGGAAGGACAAATGTGTGTTTTTTGCTCGTGACTTACCATACCTGGGACATGTCATTAATGCCCAAGGCATACATCCGAGTCCAGAGCACCTCCGTGCCATACAAGATTTGCCTTCCCCTCAAAATCTGAAACAGCTACAGAGTGTGTTGGGTAAACTTAACTATTATCATAAATATGTGCGCAATGCCTCTTCCATTTCAGCTCCGCTTCATCGCTTACGCCGTAAAGGTGTTCCGTTCGTCTGGACGACGGAATGTGAACGCGCCTTTCGCCAGTTGAAATCGGCGTTGCTTTCTAATACTTGCCTTACGCCATTCGATCCCCAGAAACCCCTTTTGTTGATGGTAGATGCATCGGATTTCGGGATCGGTGCTGTACTTGCGCACAAAGTTGGCTCCCATGATCGCCCTATTGCCTTTGCGTCCAAATTGCTCTCGTCTGCGCAAAGAAATTATTCACAGATAGAGAAAGAAGCTTTGGCTCTCGTGTTTGGTGTTACTAAGTTCCATGATTTCTTGTATGGTCGTCACTTTACCATCATCACAGACCACAAACCTTTGACGTCGCTTTTTCATCCGAACAAGCCTGTACCTCCACGTACAGCGCAGAAATTCATTCGCTGGTCTATTTTCCTCTCGCAGTACCGCTACGATATCTTGTATCGGTCCACTGCTAAGCACGGAAACGCCGATGCGTTGTCCCGTTTGCCTGTTGCTGAGGATAAAGCATTCGATTCTTCCGAACTTGCTTGCATGTTCATTGATTCGGAAACCGATGAAGTGATCGAATCGTTTCCGATTGATTTTCGTCGTGTCGCTACAGCCACAGCTGCTGACCCTGTCCTTGCTACTGTTTTACGTTTTGTTGCTACGCAATGGCCTTTGTCAAAGTCTCGGATCGAGGATCCGTTGGTTCGCCGATTTTTTGCTCACAAGGAGAGACTTTTTGTTCGACGTGGTGTTTTGTTGTTGCGTTCTGATAATGATCAGTCCAGAGTCGTGGTCCCACGTTCGTTACAGTCCTCTGTTTTACGGCTTCTTCATCAAGGACATTGGGGTATAGTGCGAACGAAACAACTTGCTCGTCAGCACTGTACTTGGTTCGGAATCGATGCTGCGATTACGAATATGTGTTCTTCGTGCCCGGCGTGTGCCGAACAACAGTCCGCACCGCCGCGGAAAGTCTTTGCGTGGCCAAAAGCCACTTCCCCTTGGCAACGCTTGCACATTGATTTTGCTGGTCCATTCTGGAATGCTCGATGGTTGGTTCTGGTCGACGCCTTCAGTAATTTTCCTTTTGTTGTCCGGATGTCTTCCACGACGTCCTCCGCCACCATCCAAGCGTTGTCTGCTATCTTTTGCATTGAAGGTCTTCCGCAGACTATTGTTTCCGACAATGGCCCACAATTCATGTCCGCAGAATTTCAGTCATTCTGCCAGGCCAATGGTATTCAACATCTGACATCCGCGCCGTTTTCGCCTCAGTCCAACGGTGCCGCTGAACGATTGGTCCGGACTTTCAAGTCGCAGATGTTGAAATTGAAAGAGTCGCATTCTCGGGAGGACGCATTGTTGCTCTTTTTGTCTTCGTATCGCTCTCAGCCCCGAGATGGGCGCTCGCCGGCTGAGTTGCTCCACGGTCGTCCTCATCGCACCTTGATGTCTTTGCTGCATCCGCCGCATCAGGTTCCTGTGCAGCGGCAGACTCCTGCTTTTGCTCCAGGCGACGTTGTATTTTATCGCAACTATCGAGGTTCACGGCGTTGGCTCGCAGGGCGCATTCTTCGCTGCCTCGGCCGCGCGATGTATTTGGTTTTGGGGGCCTCTGGTGAGGTGCGTCGGCATCTCAATCAGCTGCGCCTCTGTCGTCGCTCGGGTTCTGCCGCTCCCCGTCTGCTTTCAGCGACGGTGCCGTCCGGTCAGCGCCCTGGGGACCCATCTCCTGGCTCGCCTCATCCCCAGGTGTTACCGACGATGCCTTCCATTTTGCCCCATGGCGACGCGCCGCCGCCGCCGCAGCAGCAGCAGCAGCAGCAGCCGCCGCCGCCGCCGACCGCATTCGACGCTTCGTTGCAGCCGCCAAGCGCCTCCCAGGGTCACGCGCCGCCGATCGCTTCCCGTGACCAGCTGTCCTCCGCCATGGAACTCCAGCCCGCTCCGGACCACATGACGTCATCGCGCGTCGGCTACCCCGACGCCATGGCAATAGACCCTTCGGTCCCTCATGTCTTCTCACGGGCGCCTACACCGCATGTTGACGTGCACCCTGGACTAGTTTTGCAGGCGTTTCCTAGCTCCCCTCGGACCGGATGGCCGGGTGCGGGTGGCACAGCCTCGCCTGTTGTTAGGCTCCCCACCTCATCGCATACGTCAACATGTGGTCCTCCCCACGGCGGGCGGAAGCCTTATTACACGACCGTTCGCCGATTTGCGGGGGAGGAATGTGGTGTCACCGCCAGACACCACACTTGCTAGGTGGTAGTTTAAATCGGCCGCGGTCCATGTAGTACATGTCGGACCCGCGTGTCGCCACTGTGATCGCAGACCTAGCGCCACCACCCAGGCAGGTCTCGTGATACGAGAGTGGACTCGACCCCAGTTGTACGAGAACCAAGCTACCGCCCAGTTGTACGCGAACCTAGCTATCGCCCAGTTGTACGAAGCCTTTCTCTCTCATTAGCCGAGAGACAGAATAGCCATCAGAAGTTAATGGCTACGAATAGCAAGGAGCCATTTGTATCAGTGCCTATAGCTTACGAGTATTCAAGAGAGATGTATTCCAAGGAATAAATAAAAGTTAAGTAAAAGCATCTACATACTTTTCTTCGTATTCATTTATAAGTTCTCATGTTCCAGACTTCACGCCCGTCTGCTGTATGCCGTGCACTATCGGCTACCGCGTAGTCAAGCTTTCTTTTTCAGCAATCCACATCACGGTGTCGGTCCAGCTACCGACACTACATGTTTGAAACTGCCGAAGCTTTTGAGAAACAAAAGAGGAGACAGCGAAGAGGAAATAAATAGCGCAGCCAGTAGGAGGCAGAGCCGGGTCGAGGAAGTAATCCGATCTGCAAACCTTCAAAGCTTATCACTTACTGAGTAATGTCAGGGTCGTCCTTAGTGTGTCAGAGGAAAACGTTCCGAGTGTATCAGCAGCGTTACGCTGTCAGTATCTGGAGCGGTGCTTCCCCACGAGGATAATATCAAACACTGGTGACCTCTGCCAAGGACAGAGAGGGCCTTTTCTTTGTATTTGTCCAAGAGAAATGGAAAATATCAGTGACGACCAATACCAACGCCTCCAGTTCGAGCAGTGCTTGACACATAGCCAACATGGGTCTAGGAAACATCGTTCCTGTGAAACACAACTATCTCTTTATTCACATGAAGCGTTGAGCGCTATTGACAAGGGATTTCAGATAGATTCCGTACTTCTGGGTCTCCGGAAGGCTTTTGACACTGTACCACACAAGCGGCTCTTAGTTAAATTGCGTGCTTACGGAATATCGTCTCAGTTATGTGACTGGATTTGTGATTTCCTGTCAGAGAGGTCACAGTTCGTAGTAATTGACGGAAAGTCATCGAGCAAAACGGAAGTGATTTCTGGCGTTCCACAAGGTAGTGTTATAGGCCCCTTGCTGTTCCTTATCTGTATAAACGATTTTGGAGACAATCTGAGCAGCCGTCTTCGGTTCTTTGCAGATGACGCTGTCGTTTATCGACTAATAAAATCATCAGAAGTTAAAAACAAACTGCAAAACGATTTAGAAGAAATATCGAAATGGTGCGAAAAGTGACAGTTGACCTTAAATAACGAAAAGTGTGAGGTCATCCACATGAGTACTAGAAGAAACTTGTTAAACTTCGGTTACACGATAAATCAGTGTAATCTAAAAGCCGTAAATTCAACTAAGTACCTAGGTATTACAATTACCAACAGCTTAAATTGGATGGATTGGATTAGGGAAGGACGGGGAAGGCAGTCGAGCGTGCCCTTTCAAAGGAACCATCCCGGCATTTGCCTGGAGCGATTTAGGGAAATCACGGTAAGCCTAAATCAGGATGGCCGGAAGCGGGATAAAAACGTAAATTGGAAGGAATACATAGAAAATGTTGTGGGGAAGGCTAACCAAAGACTGTGTTTTATTGGCAGGACACTTAGAAAATGTAACAGATCTACTAAGGAGACTGCATACCCTACGCTTGTCCGTCCTCTTTTAGAATACCGCTGCGCGGTATAGAGTCCTTACCAGATAGGACTGACGGAATACGTCGAAAAAGTTCAAAGAAAGGCAGCATGTTTTGTATTATCGCGAAATATGGGAGAAAGTGTCAGAGAAATGATACAGGATCTGGGTTGGACATCATTAAAAGAAAGGCGTTTTCCGTTGCGACGGAATCTTTTCACGAAATTCCAATCACCAACTTTCACCTAAGAACGCGAAAATATTTTTTTGACACCGACCTACATAGGGAGGAACGATCACCACGATAAAATAAGGGAAATCAGAGCTCGTACGGAAAGATATAGGTGCTCATTCTTTCCGCGTGCTATACGAGATTGGAATAATAGAGAATTGTGAAGGTGGTTCGATGAACCCTCTGCCAGGAGCTTAAATGTGATTAGCAGAGTATCCGTGTAGATGTAGATGTAGACTCACAAGTATGAGCAAAAAGTTTTCTTAAGCACTAAAAATTGTGATATTCATGCGTCCAGTAATTGGTTCTAAACGTTCTTTTCAGTCATATCAGCCCGTGGTAAAAGTTGGTATTGGTGCATTACGTGAATCATTCCTCGCATGCTAGAAAATGTGGCAAGCGTAGTAGAATTACAGCTGAGCAATAAAGCTAAATAATTTGTGGCATTCACGTCGCAAGGTTTTGACTCCGTTAGTGTCGTCTAGGTATCACATATTTATATATTTCTTCGATCAAAGATGTTAAAGTAAATAATCCACGAATTGAATCAAGAGCAATTGCGAAGATGAATACTAGTAATTTAAAAGCAGATCCCCTTCGATTATTTTATACAGGACTGTCTTTTGCTCTAGACTGTACAACAATTAGGTTGCTTTCCGAAATAATATGAGGAAATGTCTCCATTTTTAGCAGTCGTATAAAAACTTCCTCTCAACGAAAGACACATATGTTAAGATCGGAAAGTTATGTAGAAAACTTTAACAAACAAGCAATCCGCAAAATTATAAACCTATCTCATTAAAATCTATTTATTGTAGGATTTTGGAACGTATGGTCATAGATACCTTGAAGAAAAGTCTGTTGACACACATCTGACAAGAATTAAGAAAAGGCGTTCTTCAAATGGTTCAAATGGCTCTGAGCACTATGGAACTTAACTTCTGAGGTCATCAGTCCCCTAGAACTTAGAACTACTTAAACCTAACTAACCTAAGGACATCACACACATGACCGAGGCAGGATTCGAACCTGCGACCATAGCGGTCGCGCGGTTCCAGACTTTAGCGTCTAGAACCTCTCGGCCACTCCGGCCGGCCAAAAGCATTCAGGTGAAACGCAACTGTCTATTCACCCCAACTAGTGAATGTTTCTGACATAGTGCACCGGAATAATTCCTTCAGTAACTTACAGAATCGAGCAACATTTCTATAAAGACATGGCAGTTCGCAAAGAGCGACCGTGTTAATATCCTGTGAAACTGCCTTAATATCACGAGCTGTTGCCACCACTTGTTTGTCGAAAACATAGTATTCAAGGACATTGTGTGATGATTTTAGTAACTTCCAGGAATGATGGAGAAGAGGACATGTTTCAGTCTTTGAGGTAAAAGACCCTGGTCCCAAAACGATTGGGTCAAGGGTTATAAGTGAAAATCGTTCTGGTACCTCTGACAGTGGAATACATATACTTCTACTATTATAAAAAAGATTTTAGGGTAAATATCTTGTTAAGGTACTTATCAGCTCGTAAATAGTTTATAAAATCCATGACACACCAATTCTGGTTTTATTTATATTTTACTCTGACAGGTTTCCGACATAAACCGTATTCACAGCACCGTATGAAACAAAACAAAAATCGTGTCAATTACAAGAAGAAATGGCCAAGAGGTCACAAGATTATTTCGAATGGTCATACTTTGCTACTGATCCTCATGTGATATTCTCTGATTGCCTTAGCTGTAGGTATTTGACTTTTTGTTTAAGTGACAAATACGTTTATTGAAGGTACTTAAATTTTATTGCTCTATGTGTAGGTCTTCTAATTTCTAGATTTTCATGTCAGCATGAAATAATTAATTACACTCTATGTTATCCTAAGCTAGTATTTTTATACTTTACACTTATCCTTGAAAGTTGTCACATATGATTTTGTGAACGTATACTCTCTGTTGATTTGGTATGCTGTTAGTATATCACTTCTGAAGGATTTGATCCTAATTATGCCACGGGATAGCCCACTAATGGGTCTCATCTGTTCTGATCGTTTTTCATGAATTTGCTGTGTCAGTTTCTGATTACCTTTGCCGCAGATGTATCAGATATTGGGTTTAATAACTACTGTGTTCCTAGATGGTACTTTTTTCCATAAAAACATGTAAACTGAAGTAATACCTTTTAGATATATATGTCAGCACGAATTGGATATTTGCAGTATGTTATTTACCCAATTCTGATAAGTTTATATTATATTGTAAAGATGTGATCCTTTAGTCTTTACGAAAAAGAATGTTGTTATCGTGTGTAAAAAAAACACTTATGTAATATAATTTAAATTTTAATTAATTTGTTTTGTTGAAAATGTTTGTCTGGGTACAGTTTTGTTGCGAGATGTATGATTAGTGTTATCTTCATCCTGGCTACAAATGTATTACCTTTGTAGTCCTTAATCTTCGTGTTGTTTACTATAAGTTTTGGCCCTGTACTGTCTCGTTTTGGTTCTCTTCAGTTTGTTGCTCTTCACACTGTCCAAAACATGAAAATAAGTTTGTTAAACAGGGGCTCTGAAATATCTACCTGATGAGCTATGTCGTTCATCTTGAACTGAACAAGTGTTCATAGCTCTTAGGGTATGCATTTTAGAGTCCTTGTTTTTTCAGACGTTTGGATATGCTGTCAATTATTTTGCAGTTCGTTTTGATCTTGTGTAGACTTCAACAAATTTTGAAAGAAGGAGTTTAGTGTAAGAAATCTGAGAGCGTTGCTCAGATGTTTCTAAATTATTTATAAACATCAAAAATTGGAAAGGGTCAGTCATATGTCATTGGGGAATGTCAAATATTAAATTCCGCTTGATGAGATTCCATTTGTTAATACATAGTGTGACCCTTCTGACAAGAAATCACGTTTTCAGTCAGTGCTGCGAAAAAACGTATGGGGTGAATGAAGGTCTTTCCTGCACTACTTTAAAAAATATGTATAACTGGAATGATGAGTCATGTGGCTGTTGTAATGTTTGTTATTGCGTAGCTCAGTGGAGGATTTGCTAATGAGCTTAGGTTCGAAACTAGTCACCAGGTAATGAATTAAATGAATACTGCAACTTCGAAGGCCCTCTCCAATTTATTGCATAATTTGGTACTTTTGTGTTATCGCTACATAGGGAAGAGAGAGTCACGGATATAGTAAGTGTACTGGCATGGTAGTCATAAAAGTGAAGGCGTGTTTCTTTGCCTATAAATCTTTGTACCAAATTTCAGTCAACGACTTTCTTTTCCCAATGTCAAAATATTTTTCCGCCAAACACTTATGCAGCATGGAAGGACGATAATAGCGTAATAAGAGAAATCAGAGTTCGCACGGAATGATTTAGGTATTCACTCCTGCCACACCCTTTTCGACACTGGAATGGTATAGATATAACTCCCACACCTACAAGCAAGTGCGATTTGCAGAGCAGTCATGTAGCTATAATTATATCAGAGGTGAACTTGTGACATAAAAATCATTAGACATTGTGCAAGATGAAATATGGCTGAATTGCATTCATAATGCAACAAGAAAAACTATGTTAACATTACGCATATTCCACTTTATTTCTTTTCTAGGACAACAGTCTCTATAAACCATGAATTTTATTTTCAAATCCATGACTGATGCACACCTCACACAGCAGTTCGCACTGTAACGCCTTGAGGAATGTATAACACGATATTCCATATTGCTGTTCACTTCATAACTCCTTGAGGGATGTATGGCATATTCCAGGAATACAATACATTACCTCACACTTTAGTTTCCGCCACAGCACCTCGACGAATATATGGCACATTATAGAAGTATATCGCAGTAATGTACACTGCAGTTGGCACCACATCGCCTTGTTGAATATAGAGCATAATCCAGCACTATAATGCAGTAACTCACACTGCAGTTCGTGCCACACTGCCTTGTGGAATATAGGGAATATTCCAGCACTATAACGCAATAGCCCAAACTGCGGTTCGCACCACGCCGCCTCATGGAATGTGTGGCATAATCCAGCAGTATAATGCAGTTACCCATAATGCAGTTCGCACCATACCACCTTGTACAATGTTGAAAATTCCAGCAGTATAGCATAATAGACCACACTGCAGTCCACACCACAACGCCTTTTGAATTGCATGGCATATACCAGCATTATAACACAATACCTCGCACTGAGTTCGCGATCCCACCACCTTGTGGAAAGTAAGTGCTCTGAAATGCTTATCTTTTCATCTTACCATCTTATTTATTTATTTCGCCATGTTCCATTATATTGTAATATCAGATCTGTGAATTTTAGATTAACAAAAATAAGACAACTCAGCTCATGCAAATACAAAATAAGATTACATCAAGACTTAACAGTTTACTGAAATGTCAAATTATATTTGCTTGTACAGATCTTCATCTTGACTTATGACTCGCAATCTGTTAGCCATCTAGCATACATTCGGGTGTTCGGTCGATAGAACTGGGAAGTAATCTACCGTCCGGACTTAAGTCCTTGTGACTTTGATTTGATTCCGAAGTAACCACTTCGTGGTATTCGCGTCAGAACTGTTCCAGATATTCAACAGGCTGTAGACCACACCGTTCGCACCGTCAACAGAATAGGCTCTGCTAACCGTGTACTACGCCTTCCACATCGCTGGCAACGGGTTCTACACAACGCTGGTGACTACATTGAAGGACACTAACAGGAGCAAACATGTAACTCTTTTGCATCCGTTGTGAAAAAATAGTTGCCACTGTTTATGTTCCAACCCTCGCATTTTGCTTTAATATGGTGATGTATGGACCAGTTTGTTACAATTTTTCTGGGACATGGTGTTGTATGGGATGATTTGTTTTGGTTTGGCTGTAACATTTCGATGTACAGAGCACTTTTTTAGAATTTTGCTGTGAGATGGTGACGTACATGTAGTCTACACTGCATTATCAGCAGAAGATGAAACATTGTGTACTGAAAGGTAATGTCAGTAATCCAAGATAGGCTCACTATAAATTTTAGGGGACTATGGCATCAGTTATAGGCAACGTAAGACGAGTTTTTGACCAATAATACATACAGTTTAGACCTGAGAATAACATTGTTTATGCAATAGTGCTACATGTATTTCGTAGTGTTATAGGATAAGCCATTACATATTTTGATGAATAATACAAACAACTTTGGATTCTTTAATGTGTGGTACAAAGAACAAACTAGCTCATTGATATGTTCACGTGCTACTTAAGCCCTTATTTAGATCAACAGTGTTACTATGCCTCTATCCTTGCCTTATATACTTTTAGTGCTACAGAACAGTAACTTACAGCTGTAGCGAATGTGTGTCATGTGTGTTCTATATTCGTAATCTTTGCATATTTTGATAAGTAATTTCATTTTGGTGTAAAGATACAAGTTTCATTTATAATAAGAACTCTGTAATTACACCTATCTACTACAATACACAACCTATATGTGTTTTGTACTTGAAATCTTTATGAATTTTGATAAATAGTTCTATTTTGGTGCAAAGATAATATATTCAACATATACAATGTTCCTATCTGTGAGGAAGCTTGTTCCATCATTGTCTTTGGATATGTTCTGTTGTGTCTACAATCATGTTTCATGTATTATGAAGTTATCCTTGCTTATTATGAAAATATGTAGTTTAAGTGACACAATCCATTAAACATTACACCAAAACAGCTTTTTTAATTTGGGTTATCGTTATAAAATGTTTTAAAATGTGACATCGGTGTACAGAGCACATGTTGTATGTAAGCACAATTGTGTTAAAGATCAAAACATAATTAAAGAAGCTATATTATCCAGTTAGTATGTTTTCCTATAGTAGAACGTGATCTATTTTCTTCTTCCCCCATAAAATAGTACTTGGTAAGAGGAAACATTACTGAAAAACTTCTAAGAATATCAGGTGACGATAGTTTGATCAATGTACATGCAGTAAAACATAGTCTCAAGTAAGCCAATGATCGAAATGCCAGCACATTTTACACACTGGGACACATATTTTAGACACTAACTGAAGCCTCTCTACAAAAAAGGGGACACCACAGATGTCAGTAACTACTGGCCTGTATCCTTGCTTACAGAATTTTAAAAATCGTTGAGAAAGTAATGTACTCAAGCGTGGTTAGCCATCTCAACAGAAATAGGATATTTAGTAAATCACAGTTCGGATTTCAAAAATGCTGTTCTACTGAAACAGATACATACAATTTCACTGCCCACATAGCAGAGTTTTTAAATAATTAAATGTCAGCAATAGGAATTTTATGTTAATTATCCAAAGCATTTGGTTATCAGAACCATGAGATTATGTTACAGAAATTACGATTCTATGGTATAAATGGAACAGCAAATGAGTGTTTTAAGTCATATCCACAGAGCAGGAACCAAAAAGTTTCTTTATATGGCTTAAGTGATTTAAGGAAATTTCCCACTTCATCTAATTGGGGTGAAATTACAGTAGCTGTGCCACACAGTTCGATCATGGGTCCCCATCTGTTCTTGATATATGTGAATGGCCTCCCTTCTTATCTGAAACAAGAAGCTAAAAGCTAAACTGTCACTGTCTGCTGATGATTCAAGCATCATTATTAATCGAGTAAAAGAAACTCCACAAGGAAATGATACACATAATATCTTTGGAAAAGTTGTTAATTGGTTTTCTGTGAATGGGCTTGCTCTCAACATCGAAAAACACAGCACATCCAATTTTCTTCTGCGAGGAGTACAGTTTCTTCAGTAAATATAACACATCAACAGAAGTCAGTAGCCAGGGTAGAGCATACTAAGTTTTTTGGTGTGCATATAGATGAGAGCCTTAAATGGCAAATTAATATTTTGGGTCTCCTAATGCGACTATTTTCAGCAACTTTTGCAATCAGAGTAATTGCTAATTTTGAGGGCATAGGAATTAGTAAGCTAAGATATTTTGCATACTTTCACTCTGTGATATGAAATGGAATAATATTTTGGAGCAACTCAACACTTAGGCAAAAAGTATTCACTGCTCAATAGAAAGTGCTTTGAATAATGTTTGGGGCTCATAGTTGCACATCTTGTAGGCATCTGTTTAAAAGATTAGGAATTATTACAATAGACTCACAGAACATTTACTCAGTAATGAAATTTGTTATCAGTAACATGAACCAGTTTAAAAACAACAGTGACATTCATGATTATAATACCAGAAGAAAGAAGATTTACACTGTCCTCTACTTAACCTATCTTTGACACGAAAAAGGTAAAAATATGCTTTACCATAAATTACCAGATGAAATAAAATATCTGATAGACAGCAGTAATGGTTTCAAAAATCTTGTCTCTTTGACAACTCCTCCTATACCATAGATGAATTCTTGAACAGGAATAAATAAATCTATAGGTATAATATACGCATTTTGTGCCTGTCAACAGAATGGAGTAGGTAATAAAAGTTTTAAGCTTAAAAAAAAAGAAACTTGATTCATGTGTGCATTTCTTATGCACTTGACACATTCCGCATCATAACAGTTACTGTGAGATTGCTCACTGAAACTTGACATAAACATTGTGTGCGTTATTAATGTAGTTTCTTATACATATTTTAGGCATGGAAATACTGATAGTTACACTGTTTACATTTTTGATGGACATTTTAAATGTGAAAATAACACTTTGACGCTTGACATAGGCGTTGTGTGTGTTTTTATCTTCTTTACTGCTAAAATTATTTATGAACTTGTTTACTTTTGTGCGTAGTGCCATTTAGGCATAAGATGAAACATCAGCTGTGTGCTTAGTATCTTATTTAAGTAAAACACCTGGGTTTTGTACACTTGTACATACATGCACAGGTGGAAATAATGTAACTTAGACACTACATGTTATCAGAGATATTTTAGACACAAAAGTTACACATTGTGTCCCTGACATAAATATTGTGTTGCTGATGGATTCTTCACATATGTCTTCGACGTGGAATTATTGTACGTTACGCCCTTTATGTATTTTAGATGTGAAAAAAACAGTGTGAGACCTGACTGACGCATACACTGCGTATGTGTGTTGCTGTCATATATTTTGACATACACTTTAGATGTGGAATGAAAATTATGAATATATTTAATCTGAGGGCTCCATTACACCTTACATCAAGTGTGGTACAAAGGATTGAAATAAGCTTGTTGACAGGTGGTGATTAACTTTAAAGTTAGATCACTAGCGCCAAAATGCAGATGTATTGTCAATATCTTTACAATGTTTCTGATAATTAATCGAATGCTTTTGAACATGGGACAAAATGCCACTTGTTTGGATACTTTTAATCATTGCACTAAAAGCTGTTCCAATATTTTTCAGCATGACGCCATTGTACACAATTCAGGTGAAATTTACATATTTTAGATGCATAATTTGGATGAAATATTATTAAGTAACACCCTTTACATATTTTCAGTAAATAATTCAGATCGTTTATATACTTTTGAGCATGTAATCATAATGACTGGCAGACAAGTTGTTGTTTTCACCACCTTAAATTTTTTCAATTTCCCACAAGCACAATTGAGCTAATTCTGCCATATTGCAATTTTTTTGAATTTCCCATCTCACCATCATCTGTTTTTTAATTACCTGCCATGCCGTATTGCAATCTTATTAAATTTCCCATAGTGCCACTTAATATTTTTGAATTTCCTACTACTGCCATCTCATATGTTTTTGGCGATTTCGCTATTGGCTATTGGTGGTTGCTTGAACTGTTGAACAGCTTTGCTACAGCCATTCTACTATCAGTGCTTGGTTAAATGGTTAAACGATATGAAGATTGGTTATGAACTATAATGGGTGATTCATGTTAATGAATATCATGGAAGCAATGTTTTGTCACACAGATTCTTTGAAGTTCTTATGTTTACTCATCATGGTTGAATTCTCCAGGCTGTAGTGTGTAATTACTTGTAAACTGTTTAGAAGTGAGCTCTCTGATACTTTGGTTGCCTTCAGATGGCTGCTGTTGCAGAGTAATTTTCTTGTTATGGTTGTAATTGATGAAGTGGGGCACTTGTCAAAGAAAAGGTTAACCAACACTTAAATTTATTCTGATTAGCAAGGCATTCTTCTTCAACATTACAAGGTTCGTTTCTTTGGTGTTTCGTCCGTATGTGACATTTTAATAACGTAGTAGCGCTATTGCACTCGAAATCACTTTCATGTCAAGTACCTTACGTTAGAGATAATGACCACTGACGACGGTGCTGGCACAAATATGCATAGCATGCGATCTTTTAATGCAGCGATGATGATGTATCCACGTCTGTAACTTAGTTAACTACTGTGTTTGTTTAAGACTACATCTGATGTCGTTGTAGTACATTCATGTAGCTCTCTTACCTTAGTATGGTGTGTTGTTATATTTTTAGATGCAGTTGAGAATTGGCAGTGCGTGAAAATAGTGGTGGAAATAACATCCTTCTTCGAATAGTATGGGATTGTTTGATGTGAGGGAGCACCATGTTACCTGAGGACCTGTTTATATGGATATCACTGAAATGAAGTCATTGACGATGGTTATGAGGACATTGCGATTTCCCAGTTTCTAGAAAAAGAGCACCGAGCCATTAGATGAGGTATTGTGATTTGATGATGGGTGAGAGTGGGCCCACATTTGGTTAATTGGGATCAGTAAAAGGAAAGACACTGATAGCCTAATAATGATAAACAAAATACATTCCCTAACACTGGTCATGATGAGATATTTACATCATGTAATCCAGTATGAGTGGAAACATATTATTTAACTTTCAAAATGTTAGGAGGTGCACTATAAATTGATTGTTTTGAAGTCGAAAGGCACATGAATTAGTTGAGATTAAACGAGCCTAGCGAGAATTTTAGTGATCAGTATTGTGTTTGAAGACAAGCAAAAGGCAGAAGCTGGAGCACTGAGAAAATGTATAAATTATAAAGAGTCCTTCCTCTGTGAGTTAGATAACTGATCACCCACTGTGAGCCACCACTTTAAAGTACCAACATGTGGGTAGAAGACAAGTGAAGGTGTGCAATGTTTTGATGAGTGCAGTATTGTGGTAAATTGCTTGGACTAAGTTTGCTTCTTCGTTGAATATGAGCTAGTTTACTGAAATTTCGAGTGTTTAATTAATGATTTGAAATCAAAGGTGATGATAGATATTTTGCAGATCTTTATTAGTTTGAAATCCAAGGTGATGATAGATATTTTGCAGATCTTCATTAGTTTCCTGATACTTATCTTCACAGTGATGTCAAATTGCGTTCCTCCATTTACCAGCTATATAATAATCGGGTGTACTGAAATGATAATGCTACAATTTTGTAGGTTTATGTGTAAGTAATAATTTTTTTAGCAGTGTAGTTTGTTTTCTATGGCTATCAAAATATAGATGATACATGTGTCACCTATGTATGGTGTTATATAAATTATTTTGTTGCTAAGAACACATTTTGTTGACATACCCAGCGAGTACTAAGGTACTCTGATATCGCTTGACACTCTCTTATTACGACTAAGAGTCATAGATAGATGGTGGCATTTTTTATGTATACTATGTGCTCAATGATTGTTTTCTTCCCGACAGGTCGAGGAATGACTCGTTTAATTTGTTCTACTTTACTATACCAGATACAGATTTTTCTTTACAGGCCCTGATCGTTCTAGTGGCTACAGTGAAGGGTGAACAATGATACTGAAATTGTTTTGTGTAAATAATTATGTAGTTAGCTGTGCTCCACCATTCGTTAGTTTGAATATGTTGAATCACCTCAGATTTCTCTGGGTAACTGCCTCTTGTTAGCTGTGTTGTAAGCATGTTTACAATAAGTGGCACGTAATGCTCGTTCCACGTGTAATATTTAAGCTGTTATTACCTTCCAGTTTTTATTTGGGTACAACAGGAACGAATCATTACAGTGAAACTTGTGAGACAGTTGGCACGTGCACGTTCAGTGATAGTGCCAGGAACAGTCCTACCTTCACTTGTATTTTGCTTTATTTCTATTGAACATTTATTAAAATATACTAGTGTGAAGTATTGGGACAACATTATTATTACTAGAACTGAGTATCTGCTCTTAATACGTTCTGTTTCTTTGTTGCATGATATGTGGAAGAGGAGAACGAAGGGAAATGAAGAAATGAGAACGAACAAACGCACAACCAGAAGGTACGTTGACGACAACAAACTGAGAACAGTAAATAGCTGATGGACAGGTATTCCTTAGCGAAGCTCCATTCCAGGTATAAGAATGATAACAGGTAGATTGCCTGATGGCGAGTCGAGATACAAGTCCACTCCCAGGCGATCATCAGGCTGTGTCACTGGAACTTGACTTCACAGAGTTACATGTCTTCAGTCTATGGCATTATGCACAGCCTAGTCTGGATAACAAGTTGCCTCTCTAGTGACATCCCCAGCCATTTAGGAGTCAGAGATGAACCAGTTACACCCTTGTGATGAACAGCCTGGAACTGTCAAAACAAGACATCAGCTAGGAACAGAGACTCCTATGCCATTGGCACATTTGCATCCATCTAACTTCAAGTAGTTGGCTGACGGACTGTCATACGATTCGATTCATCTCCAAGTTACTCCTTCAACCTACATCCTCCTGAATCTGCTTAGTGTATTCATCTCTTGGTCTCCCTGTTTGCATGCTACTGACATGTCATCTCCTGTAAATCATTCAATGTTCCACCTAACGCCATTCTCCAGATCCATAATTGGTGGTGTGGTGTCACCGCCAGACACCACACTTGCTAGGTGGTAGCTTTTAAATCGGCCGCGGTCCGCTAGTATATGACGGACCCGCGTGTCGCCACTGTCAGTAATTGCAGACCGAGCGCCGCCACACGGCAGGTCTAGAGAGACTTTCTAGCACTCGACCCAGTTGTACAGCCGACTTAGCCAGAGATGGATCACTGACAACTACGCTCTCATTTGCCGAGACATTAGTTGGCATAGCCTTCAGCTACGTCATTTGCTACGACCTAGCAAGGCGCCATAGCATTTGATATTGAGATTATAACATGTACCGTCAAGAGCGATGTACACCAATTCTGGATTAAAGTTAAGTATTACATCAATTACGTACTTTATTTGCTACTATTAATTCCCTTAACTGTTCCAGACCTCACGCCAGTCAGCGTGTAATTAAACGCGTGCATTTCGGCCTCCTCTAGCAACACATTGTTGGCTCTTCTGCCAACACTTCAGGTGGCACCTTCTGTCATCATAATCCCTAAAGTGCCTGTCAGTGCGTATGATGACCCAGTGTGTGTTGAGAGTGCAAGGTAAGAATCCCGCTCGTTCTTAGAAAACCATTTTGATGCTAGGATGCTATATTTTAGATATACCACTTTAAACGGAATTATATAAAACAGTTTTTTCCATCAGGTTATCGTATCTCAAACACTGACTTAAAATTATCAACGTAGCTTCCGTTTTATTTAAAACTCCTGTTTGTCGTTCCTATCTTAAGGTTGTTCCTAGGTTATTTCAAGCACTGACTTGGAAATTAGCAGCAGATTCTTTTGCTTTATTATATCCGACGTACCTTGATCCTTTAAAAGATAAGAATGGCGCTTGCCAAGTTATTGGAATGTCGTACACAACATAAAAAAGTAAAAGGTTTCACACAATTTCTTTTTAAATGAGAGAGGAAGGGACGAAGTGCGTCTGCTTTTCGAATCGAACCATTAACCAGCTCAAGCAGGTCAAGCTTTTACACCTTTCTCAACACACTACTGACTAATTGTCTCCGCTTCCCTGTACCTCTCATTTTGCAATGACATTAATTTCTACCGAGCGAGGTGGCGCAGTGGTTAGACACTGGACTCGCATTCGGAAGGACGACGGTTCAATCCCGCGTCCGGCCATCCTGATTTAGGTTTTCCGTGATTTCCCTAAATCACTCCAGGCAAATGCCGGGATGGTTCCTCTGAAAGGGCACGGCCGACTTCCTTCCCCATCCTTCCCTAATCCGATGAGACCGATGACCACGCTGTCTGGTCTCCTTCCCCAAACCAACCAACCAACCAACCATTAATTTCTCTGGACTCAGCATTTAAAATGAAAAACATCCACAGGTACAACTTCTTCAGACATGTGTAAAATGCACCTGTTTCAGATAGAAAGAAGAAACACTCCCCCTTCAGACCACGGGTGGCCTACCGGGACCATCCGACCGCCGTGTCATCCGCCAAGGAGGATGCGGATAGAGGGGCGTGGGGTCAGCACATCGCTCTCCCGGTCGTTAGGATGGTATTCTTGACCGGAGCCGCTACTATTCGGTCGAGTAGCTCCTCAGCTGGCATCACGAGGCTGAGTGCACCCCGAAAAATGGCAACAGCGCATGGCGGCTGAATGGTCACCCATCCAAGTGCCGTCCACGCCCAACAGCGCTTAACTTCGGAGATCTCACGGGAACCGGTGTATCCACTGCGGTAAGGCCATTGCTCCTTTCGGATAACATCAGTAAATTAAATTAAAAAAATACTTACGTACACTAAGATGACAAACGTCATGCGGTAGAAATATGCACATATACATTTGGCTGTAGTACAGCGTTCACGAGGTATAAAAGGACAGGGTACTGGCGGAGCTATCATGTGTACTAAGGCGATTCGTATCGTTTCCGACGTGATTAGGGCGCGTGACGGTTATTAACAGACTCTGAAAGCCAAATGTCTTCTCTTAACGAGCTAGAGCAGCGGCGATTGCGTAGAGTTGTCACTACTAACACACAACCAGGGCTGCGTGACATAACCTCAGAAATCAATGTGAGATCTGCGACGAATAGACCAGTTACGATAGCGTGGCTAAAAGTGTTAATGGGCTATGGCAGCAGACGGCCAACCCACGTGCCTTTGGTAATAGCACGCTTCTACTGGGCTTTTGGGTATATCGGTTGGATCCTAGCCGACTAGAAAACTGTGGCCTGGTCAGATTAATTCCTAGGCGACTAGAAAACTGTGGCCTGGCCAGATGAGTCCCAATTTCAGTTGGTAAGAGCTGATGGTGGGATTACAATGTGGCGCAATTCTCACGAACCCATGGACACAAGTTGTCAACAAGGCACTAGACAAGGTGGTGGTGCCCCCAAAATGGTGTGAGCTATGTTTGCATGGAATGAACTGGGTCCTCTAGTCTAACTGAACCCATCATTAACTGGAAATGTTCATGTTCGGCTACTTGCAGACGACGTACAACCGTACTTGGACCTCATGTCCCCAAACAATGATGCACAGTGTCACCGGGCCACAAATGTTTGCGATTGGTTTGAAGAACATTTTGGACAATTCGAGCCTATGATTTGGCCATCTAGATCGCCCGACACGAATCCCATTGAACATTTGTTGGACATAATTGAAAGGTCAGTGCGTGCACAAAATCCTGCAGCGGTAATACTCTCGCAAATATGCACTGTTATAGAGACAGTTGTTGTTGTTTTGGTCTTCAGTCCAGAAACTGGTTTGATTCAGCTCTCCATGCTACTCTATTCTGTGCAACCATCTCCCATCATTCTTATGAATCTGCTAAGTGTATTCATCTCTTGGTCTCCCTCCACGCTGCCGTCCAATACTAACTGGTGATCCCTTGATGCCTCAGAGCATGTCCTACCTACCAATCCTTTCATCTAGTCAAGTTGTGCCACAAATTCCTCTCCGCAATTCCGTTCAGTACTTCCTCATTAGTTACGTGATCTATCCCTTTAATCTTCAACATTCTTCTATAGCACCACATTTGGAAAACTTCTATTCTCTTCTTGTCTAAACTATTTATCATCCATGTTTCATTTTCATGGCAGCACTCCATACAAATACTACCAGAAAAGACTTCCTCACACGTAAAACTGTACTCGATGTTAAGAAACTTCTTTTCTTCAGGAACGCTTTCCTAGTCATTGCCAGTCAACATTTTATATTCTCTCAACGTCGACCATCATCAGCGGTTATTTTGCTTCCCAAATAGCAAAACTCATTTATTCCTTTAAGTGTCCCATTTCCTAATGTCATTCCCTCAGCATCGCCTGATTTAATTCAACTACATTCCATTATCCTCGATTTGCTTTTGTTGATGTTCATATTATATCCTCCAATCAAGACACTGTTCAGTTCAACTGCTCTTCCACGTCCTTTGCTCTCTCCAACAGAATTACAATGTCATCGGCAGACTTATGGCGGTATGGCTCAGTATTCCTGCGGGGACTTCAAACGACTTGTTGAGTCCATGTCAGGTCGTTTGGCTGCATTATATCGAGCAAAAGGAGGTCCGATACGGTGTTAGAAGGTATCCCATGATTTTTTTTCACATCAGTGTAAGCAGGCACGCAAAGAATAATTTCGTTTCAAGTTGGATTTTCATGTCACACAACATTTATAAGAAACTGACAGAAAAGGGTAATTTCTAGACAGTCGAAGACAGAATCTCAGGTTTCTCCATATACCGTGAGAGAAATCAGATGAGCCATGACTGGGCAATCAGTTATTTACAAAGCCTCAATGTAATTTTAAACATAAGATAAAAATAGGCTTGCGTTAAAAGCTTCGCAAGAATCTGCAGAAAGGACGAAGTTCTTGTAAGTGTATACTAAGAGTAGATTCTGTTGCCTTCACTTTATAGAACGGCACTTAAAGTAATTCGCGGTTAACATTAAGTTCTTGTACTATCTTCGTCTTTGACATAGTCTAATATCACAAAATTTATCTTGTTTAATTTGTGAAGTGCACGTTAATAAGGTATATATGTGTAAATCTTTAACCTGTTGGGTAGAAGAAATAGAGACTTACATCTTATTTTCATATAGATATAATTTTATTTATTAATTATTTAAAGTCATTGCAGAAATGAAGATCATATTAGAAAATAGGGAAGCAGTTTTACATGAATCACAGTAATTTTGTCAAACCAGCTAGCATCTACATTGATAACTTATGACAGGGTTTAGCACAACGAAGACAATCCTTGGAAAAAAAAACCACTCGTGGAGATTACAATGTGGATTCAGCAGCCGCGGCCTGTACATTGACTCTCTTTGCGAGATTTCTCTCGGCAGATGAACACAATTCTTGTCCTGGACCAATGACATCGGGGTTCCACCATGCTAATAGTCTCTCCCTGAGCAGAGGGAGAGTTGCATTGTTGCAAACGAATAAAACGAAAAGCAGTGGACCCTGTACCATCGTAGCTATATGGACATAGTATACGTACTGCGCTATGCCTTGTGCCTGGTGGAAGCCAATTCTAACAATCGTGCCTATGCCACTTAAAGCGACAGTCTTAGCTGACATGTAAAGAATTAGTGTCTTTGAGCCAAACGCCTCTTTACTATAAATTTTGAGCTGCCGCATGGAATTACGAGTACGTCGGTACATGTATCCCACCAGCCCAAGACAAACTATATTGTAAGTTACTGACAGAGAAATTGCGACGATGAATATTATACGACTGTGCAACAGGTAATATTCGCTCGTTCTTTCCAAAGCAATGGTTGCCACCAGTACTACGCTCCAGGGTATTAGCGAACACAACAGCTGACGGCGGAATACCTTCCTCGCTTCAGCACGATCTAGGTCGCTAGGAAGCCTGAGGTGACGAACGCATGCGTACATTTGGTAGCAGAATGAGTTGAGCCAGATACAGTTCAGAAGAGTTAGTGCGCTATCAATCTGCACCGTCGCTGATAAGTCAGGTACACCTGCCATACGATACAAGACCTCAGAAAACAAGATCTGGACCATACCTGTTATCTGAAAGGACAAGAATATCTTTCCGGGCAAGTTACGTAAATTGGGAAGGTACACGTACACTGCGGCAGTCAAAAATCGGAACAGAATATTCACTGCTACAAATGTTATTTCTAAAGGTTCTAAGCCGTCGATTTTAAAATCCCTGTACTTCAAGGTGCCACTGTTTAGACTGTCTTTGTAGCTCAGTATTCTGTTTGTCGGCTTGTCTTTGTTCTGTATATTATATACACAATATGGTGAGTAAAATCCACGGTGGTCCATGAGGGAGCGACATGCCTCGAGATAACTTGTGGAAGCAAAATCGCGACACTTGAGCAGGAGAATAGCCCTGCAAACAGAGCAGACGGCGTCGGTTGCATTGAGTTGCGAACAGGGTTGGTCGTCAGGACCACCGAAAACGCAGCGAGCATCGCGCACAGACTGTATCATACTAAAGGGGACATCCTGGCAAATGCTGACCGAGTTGACAGTCATCCAGGCGAAGAGGCAGAGGTTGACGTTGGCCCTCTGCGTGTAGGCCAGGTAGCTGGTGACGGGTATGTGGGGCGACCCCTGTGACAGGTCGTGCCACAGCTGCACACGGCACTGCTTGCGCCGCTTAGTGGTTTCCGGAGGCAGGTCTTCCAGTGGGCACGTGGGGTGGTCCAGGGCGTTGGCCAACAGCTGCATGCAGCCAGTGTCCACGGACAGTGTAGCGTTGCTTTTGTCCTCCAGTTGCCACTCCTCGCCTGCAAGATCAATGACAGCAGTTGGGTGGTGGTTGTCGTCGTATGCTGAATGTGCCACAAATGCGGGCAACTTTCCACCATAAACGGTTATCGTATTATGCATGTCGCTACCAAACAATCCCATATATGAGTATCTCAACAAAGCACGTCATTCTTACACTGCCAGCTGGTGTGAATTGAATAAGTGTTCTTCAGTATTCTGAGACACTTACGATGATTATATGAAGCTGGCATCTGTTCCCGAAAGAACATTTACCACTAATGACCGTGCAGCTTCTCTATAATAAATTGATAATTAAATCTAAACCCTTAGCTGTCGATAGGTGTTGTTGATATACATCAATGGGGACACCTGAAGATATGTGCTCCAACCAGGAGTCAAACCCGGGATGTCCTGCTTACATTGCAGATGCTCTATCCGTTTGAGCCACCGAGGGCACAGAGGATAGTGCGAATGCAGGGACGTATTCCTTGCACGCTTCCCGTGAGACCCATATTCCCAACTGTCCACAACCTACATTCGTAGTGTTCCTAATATGAGGGTCACTCCAAAAGAAATGCACACTACTTTTTTTTAAATCCATCTTTTATTCTACATGTCTGAAAGTTCCACAGTCTGTAGATACATTCTTTAGGAACAATATTTTCATTTCTCTACATAATTTACATCCCTCTCAACTGCCTTACGTCATCTTGGAACCAGCGCCTATGTACCTGCACGGTAAAATTCTGGACCAACCTGTTGGAGCCACTGTTTGACAGCGTGCACAAGGGAGTCATCATCTTCAAACCTTGTTCTACGAAGAGAGTCTTTCAGTTTCCCAAAGAGATGATAGTCACATGGAGCCAGGTCAGGACTGTAGGGCGGGTGTTTCAGTGTTGTCCACCCGAGGTTTGTGATCGCTTCCATGGTGTTTTGACTGATATGTGGCCGTGCTTTGTCGTGTAACAGCTTTAGCAGATGTGGTCGAACACGACTCAGTCGAGCTTGAAGTTTCTGCTGTGTCGTCACATGCATCAGAATTTATGGTGCTTCCTCTTTGCATCATGTCCACAAGCAAGAGTCCTTCGGAATCGAAAAGCACCGTAGCCAAAATTTTCTAGAAGAAGGTGTCGTTTTAAATTTATTTTTCATGGGTGAATTTACATCATGCCACTCCAATGATTGCCTCTTGGTCTCTGGTGAAAAATGAGGGAGCCATTTTTCATCACCTGTCACAATTCTTCCAAGAAATTCATCTCCACCACTCTCGTACTGTTCCAAAAGTTCGCTGCATAGCGTTTTTCTTGTTTCCTTGTGAGCCACTGTCAACATCCTGGGAACCCACGTGGCACAAATCTTTTTTAACGGCAACACTTTCAGTATTGTGCAAACACTTCCTTCCCTTATCCCAACGTAGCGTGACAATTCGTTCACTGTGATGGGTCTGTCAGCAGTCACCAATTCGTTAACTCTCTGCACATTGTCTGGAGCGTGTGCAGTACGAGGCCTGCCGCTGCGAGGACAATCCTCAATGTTGCCGCGCCGGCTTTCATCACCTAACCTGCTTGCCCACTGACTAACTGTACTGCGATCGACAGCAGCATCTCCGTACACCTTTTTCAACCGCTTGTGGATGTTTCCCACTGTCTCGTTTTCACAGCACAGGAATTCTGTGGCAGTACGTCGCTTCTGACGAACGTCAAGTGTAGCAGCCATCTTGAAGACATGCTGTGACGGCGCCACTCACGGGAACAGGTTGAACCAAGTTTGAAAACAAGCGGGAAGGATGTATCTACACACTGTAAAACTTTCACACATGCAGAATGAAAACTGTATTTTTACAAAAATAGTGTGCATTTCTTTTGGAGTGACCCTCGTAGATATTTGCCCATCCAGTGGTATCTGTTCTTTCGGGAACAGATACCATCTTCATACAGTTAAAGGCTACCTGGCCATTTACCTCCTTCTGTGCGAATGCGCACACTTTGCCCGAACTCTTACTTGACTCGTCAGCTTAGGCTGGCGCGAGTAATGAGTGAATGGGCAAATACCTATTAGGAACACTACGAATGTAGGTTGTGAACTATTGGGACTGTGGGTCTCACAGGAAGCGTGCAAGGGATAAGTCCCTGCAGTCGCACTATCCCCTGTGCCCTCGGTGGCTCAGATGGACAGAGCGTCTTCCATGTAAGCCGGAGATCACGGGTTCGAATGCTGGTCGGGCCACACATTTTCAGCTCTCCTCATTGATGTATATCAACAACACCCGGCGGCAGCTAAGGGTTTCGATTTATTTGTCATTTCACTTAGGTTGAAGTTGTTGTTTGTCGTATTATGTTACTATCCTGAAACTTTCTATGCTGACAGTGAAAAGGTGACCAGTATTAAATTAATTTTAATTACGGTATGGGTGTATAAATGTAGACTAAAGAATCAACTTGCTTAAAATAATGAAGGGTAATCATTCAATCACTAGAAAGAAGGAAACTCATCGTCCACATACTATGAGCTATAATTTTGTACCGCCATTTTTGCTCTATTCTTCACAGCTGCAACTGCTAGTTTCAACAATCAATTCTAATTACGCTGCAGTCCTCTTCTAAACTTTACAGGACTTATTAATTCGTACTCTTTCAATATTAATATTTGTTAACATGTCATTTAATGTTTGGAATAAATCATAATTAATTATTCATGTTTTGTAGTAATAAGCAACATCTGTTGTTACGTAAATCGCCTCAAAAACTGTACTTGATAAGAAAATTACAAGCACAATTGGTGCACGTTCATATTCAAATACTATCACAGAAAAGCTTGCAGAAACTCTTGAACTGATAAGGGCTGTCGAAATCACGTGTTGTTGTTGTTGTGCTCTTCAGTCCAGAGACTGGTTTGATGCAGCTCTCCATGCTACTCTATCCTGTGCAAGCTTCTTCATCTCCCAGTACCTACTGCAACTTACATCCTTCTGAATCTGTTTAGTGTATTCATCTCTTGGTCTCCCTCTACGATTTTTACCCTCCACGCTTCCCTCCAATACTAAATTGGTCATCCCTTGATGTCTCAGAATATGTCCTACCAACCGATCCCTTCTTCTAGTCATGTTGTGCCACAATCTCCTCTTCTCTCCAATTCTATTCAGTACCTCCTCATTGGTTATGTGATCTACCCATCGAACTTTCAGCATTCTTCTGTAGCACCACATTTTGAAAGCTTCTATTCTCTTATTGTGTAAACTATTTATCGTCCACGTTTCACTTCCATACATGGCTACACTAAATACAAATATTTTCAGAAAATGCCTGCTGACACTTAAATCTATACTCGATGTTAACAAATTTCTCTTCTTCAGGAACGCTTTCCTTGCCATTGCCAGTCTACATTTTATATTCTCCCTATTTCGACCATCATCAGTTATTTTGCTCCCCAAATAGCAAAACTCATTTACTCCTTTAAGTGTCTCATTTCCTAATGTAATTCCCTCAGCATCACCCGATTTAATTTGACTACATTCCATTATCCTCGTTTTCCTTTTGTTGATGTTCATCTTATATCCTCCTTTCAAGACACTGTTCAGTTCAACTGCTCTTCCAGGTCCTTTGCTTTCTCTGACAGAATTACAACGTCATCGGCCAACCTCAATGTTTTTATTTCTTCTCCATGGATTTTAATTCCTACTCCGAACTTTTCTTTTGTTTCCTTTACTGCTTGCTCAATATACAGATTGAATAAAGTCGGGGACAGGCTACAACCGTCTCCCCCCATTTCTAACCACTGATTCCCTTTCATGCCCCTCGACCCTTTTAACTGCCATCTGATTTCTGTACAAATTGTAAATAGCCTTTCGCTCAATGTATTTGACCCCTGACATATTCAGATTTGGAAGAGAGTATTCCAGTTAACATTGTCAAAAGCTTTCTCTTAGTCTACAAATGCTAGAAACGTAGGTTTGCCTTTTCCTAATCTATTTTCTACGATAAGTCGTATGGTCAGTATTGCCTCACGTGTTCCAACATTTCTACGGAATCCAAACTGATCTTCCTCGAGGTCGACTTCTACCGGTTTTTCCATTCATCTGTAAAGAATTCGTGTTAGTATATTGCAGCTGTGGCTTATTAAACTGATAGTTCGGTAATTTTCACATCTGTCAATACCTGCTTTCTTTGGGATTGGAATTATTATATTCTTCGTGAAGTCTGAGGGTATTTCGCCTGTCTCATACATCTTCTTCAATAAATGGTAGAGTTCTGTTACTCCAGAATCCCATAGGGAATTGTAAATGCACAGAGTGGTCTAATAGGGCACAGGTTAAATTATAAATTATTCGTAAAAGCGCTGCACACGAAAAAGTATGGTCGCCCTACAGTGTCCTCAGTACAAGATGAGCTTGCGTTTTTACACCACACTGAAGCTGTCAGCCATTTCGCATTTCCTATCGATATATGATTTGAGGTCCATTCTTAAGAACTACGAGGGTTGGAACTTTAATAGAGGCAAATATTTATTTACAACTTACACAAAGCAGACACATGTTTCCAAGTTTTCCTGTCCTTGTGTATAACCGCTTGCCAGCAATGTGGAAGTCGTAGGGCACATGCAGCAGCGCCAGATGTGTTGATACACCGAGTGGAGCGGTCTACTTCCTGACGAATCTCTGTGACAGTTCTGAAACGAATGCCATAAAGAGGTTCCTTCATCTCAGGAATCAAGCCCCATCGATCGACCAAATCAGTCGCAAGCTGTGCCACACGAGACCGGACATCCTCCTGCAAAATGATGGGCGGATCTGTGCAGAAAGTGTAGCCACTTCTTTGTCTAAGCTGTTCATTTTTGAGACACAGCCTGCAAGCCACCACAGTCCCAGGACTTAAGCCCTTGTGATTTCAACTTGATTCCTAACATGAAGGAAGCACTACTTGGCAATCGTTTCAGACCTGTTACAGAGATTCGGGAAATAGACCGCTCCTCTCGATCTATCAACACAACTGGCGCTGCTAAAACTATCCTACAAGTTCCACATCACTGACAACTGGTTACACACAATTCTGGTGACTACTCTGAAGGACCGTAAAGCTTTGAAGTATTTAACAAGTTTGTTTGTGTGTACACCCTGCGTAGAAAGCATATAAATACTTATTTTGTAAATAAAACTGCCTTTTCCTGCTGCTAGTTACTTAATTTATCCCATGCGCGTTTCGCCTTCTCCTGTTCTAAGGCGTCTTCAGTGGTATCTATGACGACACAGTTTTGTAAGTTTTAGATTATTAAACAGATCACTTCGTGATTTATTGTAAAAAAAAGTAATTACTTGCGATTTGCTGATCTGCGTTTCCTCACATCTGGTCTGAAGGTCGCACTACCACTTTTATCACTGCCATATAATCACATCTTTGTGTTCTCGCCTTCCACATACTGTTCAAAGTGTTTCTCACTCTATTTTGTGGTGGAATATTATTCTTTTGCCACTCTATACAACTACTTCGTCGTCCACTGTTTTTCACAACGTAAATATTGCGACTCCATTACGTGTTTCATCTTCTTTGGTATGTTTACCTATTTGTTGCCAACCTAACGAAGTATATGTTCGAGACTAACTTCTATTTACGATGTTTATACCGTGTGTGTGTGTGTATGAGTGAGAGAGACTTTAGTCACATACAGTCGCTGAGTGCATCCACTTTCCGAATGGAAGGTAACCTGAGAATTGAGGTAATTACTTCTACGGCAAGGGATCGTGACAGAAAGACAAAACTCTCAATTAAAGCCGGAAAATTTCGACAGAGAAAATAAATGACCATCAAGAGAGACGGCAGAAACAGAAGTAACAAATGAAACTGGCAGAAGAGATCAGAGCGATTCTAGGCGCTTCGGTCTGGAACCGCGCTACCGCTACGGTGGCAGGTTCGAATCTTGCCTCGGGCATGGATTGTGTGGTGTCCTTAGGTTAGTTAGGTTTTAGTAGTTCTAAATTCTAGGGGACTGATGACCTCAGATGTTAAGTCCCATAGTGCTCGGAGCCATTTGAACCATTTGAAAAGAGGTCAGAGGAATTAACAACCAAGAAGTGACATCACATAGCGATGTCGATTTTAAAATAGTACTAGGTGACGAAACCAAAGTCAGTATTGTGTCATCAGGGACTGGAAGTCGTTCAGGCTGGCACAGAAACCAAAGTGCATGATCTAAACAAATGTTAATAGGGGTGATTATTTGTCAACTACGATGAATTATACCTTAGCGATGCCGGTTTAAAAATGGTACTCGATGACGAAACCAGAGTCACTATTGTGTCGTCAGCAACTCGCTATCGACCAGGTTGGCTAAAGAAACAAAGGTGTGTGATCTATAAATTGTTAATAGGGATGATTATTTATCAACTAGTCTTAATGATAGCTTCCGCTCTCGCAGGCATACGTTCAGTCAGGTGCTGCAAGGTTTCTTGGGGAATGACAACCATTCTTCACGGAATGCTACACTGAGGAGAGGTATCGATGCCCGTCGGTGAGGCCTGGCACGAAGTCGGCGCCGGCCGGTGCGGCCGAGCTGTTCCAGGCGATTCAGTCTGGAACCGCGCGACCGCTACGGTCGCAGGTTCGAATCCTGCCTCGGGCATAGATATGTGTGATGTCCTTAGGTTAGTTAGGTTTAAGTAGCTCTAAGTTCTAGGGGACTGATGACCTCAGATGTTCAGTCCCATAGTGCTCAGAGCCATTTGAACCATTTTGAACCAAGTCGGCGTTCCAAAACATTCCAAAGGTGTTCTATAGCAATCAGGTCAGGACTCTGTGCAGGCCAGTCCATTACAGGGATGTTATTGCCTTGTAACTACTCCGTCACAGTTCATGCATTATGAACAGGTATTCGATCGTGTTGAAAGATGTAATCGCCATCCTCGAATTGCTCTTCAACAATGGGAACGAAGAAGATGCTCGAAACATAAGTGTAGACCTTTGCTGTAATAGTGCCACGCAAAACAAAAAGGGGTGCAAGTCCTTTCATCAAAAACTCGACCACACCATAACACCACCGCTTCCGACTTTTTACTGTTGGCACTACACATGCTGCCAGATGACGTTCACCGGGCGTTCGCCATACCCACACCCTGCCATCGGATCGCCGCATTGTGTACCGTGATTCGTCACTCCACACGCTTTTCCACTGTTCAATCGTCAATGTTTACGCTCCTTACACCAAGCGAGGCGTCGTTTGGCATTTACCAACGTGATGTGTGGCTTATGAGCAGCCGCCCGACCATGAAATCCAAGTTTTCTCACCTCCCACTCGCTTCCCACGCCCGGGTCCCCGGGTTCGATTCCCGGCGGGGTCAGGGATTTTCTCTACCTCGTGATGATTGGGTGTTGTGTGATGTCCTTAGGTTAGTTAGGTTTAAGTAGTTATAAGTTCTAGGGGGCTGATGTCCTCAGATGTTAAGTCCCATAGTGCTCAGAGCCATTTGAACCAATTCACCTCCCACCTAACGGTCATAGTACTTGCAGTGGGCCCTGATGCAGTTTGGAATTTGTATGTGATGGTCTGGATAGATGTCTGCCTATTACACGTTACGACCCTCTTCAACTGTCGGCAGTCTCTGTCAGTCAATAGACGAGGTCGGCCTATACGCTTTCCACTTCACTATCATATCGGGAACAGCGGACCTAGGGATGTTTAGGAGTGTGGAAATCTCGCGTACAGACGTATGACACAAGTGACACCCAATCACCTGACCAAGTTCAAAGTCCGTGAGTTCTGCGGAGCGCCCCGTTCTGCTCTCTCACGATGTCTGATGATTACTGAAGTCGCTGATATGGAGTACCTGACAGTAGGTGGCAGCACAATGCACCTAATATGATAAACTTATGTTTTTGGGGATGTCCGGATTCTTTTGATCACACAGTGTACTTCATGTCAAAGTTTTATGAAAAGTTAATTTTATTTACTTTCCTTTTTTTTAAAAGTTGTGTTAAGGTCTTATGGGACCAAACTGCTAAGGTCATCGGTCCCTAAGCTTACACACTACTTAATCGAACTTAAAATAACTTATGCTGAGGACGACACACACACCCATGCCCGAGGGAGGACTCGAACCTCCGACGGGGGGAGCCTCGCGGATCATGACAAGACGCCCTAGACCACGCGGCTACCGGTGCCACCAAAAGTTAATTAAAATATTTTTAAAATCCTTCCTGCCTACCGTCCATAATGAAACCTGGAACACTTGGTCGTGGGCAGTGGAGATCGGGTTGACAACCACTGAAGCACTAATGATGTTCACAGATGGTGTTCATACTGCTGTGTGATGAAAATAGTTTTATAGATGCTGCCGAACTCCTATGGATTTGTTTTGTTAGGGGTAGATAAAGCATTTGGAATACAAGACTGGAATAGGCATTCCAGAAGAGATGGTTACTAGTTTGGCTGAGGCTACAACCATTATGCATGGTGCATGTGGTTGTTCTGAGTATGTTAGACAGTCGTTAGTAAAACCTTCATGGACCCCTAGCCGTCAAACGGTGCAACTGCGACATTTTTGTCACATAGAAAAAGTGTTTCTTTGCTAATATAAAAACACTAAAATTTTGTGAGTTGTGAATATGCTCATATTAATACCTCTGCTTGCAGAACGCCTTTGGGTTTCCTTATGCAGTAGGTACTAGGAGATGAAGAAACTTACGCAGGATAGAGTAGCATGGAGAGCTGCATCAAACCGGTCTCTGGACTGTAGACCACAACAACAACAACAACAACAACGACACAAAGCTACAATTTTTTTTTCCTGTCCTGTCGGTAGGTGGCACGCTCAGTTTTCCACGACCGGGGATTTATCTGCGTGTGCATCTGACGCATGTGTTTTTCTGGGGGTTGTCTGTCTGGGACGCAGAGTCTCTGGATCTGAGCCCGAGCTCGCTATGGTGGAGTCGGCATGAATCGATCCCTGACAGCATCAGTGGGCTGTGTGCGACAACTTTGCTGGCTGGCGTCAGCCAATAACGTAATGCAATTTTGTAAACGTCTCTATGGGAACGCCTCACTGTTGACACAGCTGTGTAGACGTCTTCTGTTTTCTCAAGCAGCCAATGGCGCTTCGCGGCTGAAATCTGGCAACGGGCGCTAGAGCTGCCAGCTACTCCCTTACACTGTCTCAGCTACAGCTGTGGAGGTCTGCTCGCCACATATGGATGGCGGATGTTTACTTTGGAAAGCATGTCTGCAGTTACTGGAGAGTCGCCACTTCCCAAACACTATGGAGTTTGGCTAGGCCTGTTTCCTGCTACCTCGGTTGGTGGTCGTGGCAAAAATAAACGGGGCGTTATTTCTTAAGAGCGTTACCAAAGTGTCCACCACGGTTCGTGAAAACCCCTGTGTTTTGCTATTGAGCATTGTGACCGAGCGGCTCTAGGCGCTTCAGTCTGGAACCGCGCTGCTGCTACGGTCGCAGGTTCGAATCCCGCCTCGGGCATGATGTGTAAGATGTCCTTAGGTTAGTTAGGTTTACGTAGTTTTAAGTCCAGGGGACTGTCGACCTCAGATGTTAAGTCCCATAGTGCTTAAAGCCGTTTGAACCATTTCAGTTTTGCTATTGAGTTCCCTTAGCGCACTTTCCATAAGATAGCCTAGTTTATACTGCTGCTTGCTATTTGTTGAAACCCTTTAAGTTGATCAGCATCGCAGTAATACGAAGTTAGCCACGCAGTATAGTGGTTGGCACATTGTACTATATATATGGATCCGAGCACTATGGGACTTAACATCTGAGGTCATCAGTCCCCTAGAACTTGGAACTACTTAAACTTAACTAACCTAAGGACATCACACACATCCATGTCCGAGGCAGGATTCGATCCTGCGACCGTAGCGGTCGCGCGGTTCCAGACTGAAGCGCCTAGAACCACTCGGCCTCACCGGTCGGCGCAAATTGTACTCTCATTCAAATCCACAACGAACATCCCGGCTTAGGTTCTCCGAATCACTCCAGGCAACTGCCGGGTTGGTTCCTTTGAAAGGACACGGCCGATTTGTCTCCACATCTTGACACAGCTCAACCTCGTACTCTGGTTCTAATGATCTCGATGTCGACGAGGCATTAAAACCAAATCTTCTTTTTTCCAGTAATAAGAACATTGCTGAGTTAGAAATAAACTCAGTAATAATTGGGACAGAATTTTGTGTATTTCCGTTTGTGAGAGATTTGCGTAAATGGTGTGTGTATTTTCTAGGTTTGCGCATCTTTAATATTTGTCATTATCAGTTAACACTGAGTGCTGAGGATATGCTTTACACTTAGTTAACAAACAGTCTCGAGCAAGTGATATGCAGACATACAGATTTAGTGAATTCAGTGTTCCTGGATACACAGTACCATAAGTGTGCCGAGAATACCCGATTTCAGACATTGCCCTTCACCACAGACGACGCAGTGGTCGACTACCTTCACTTAACGACCGAGAGCAGCGGCGTTTGCATAGAGTTGTCAGTGCTAACAGACAAGCAACACACAGAAATCATTGTGGGACTTACGACGAACGGTCCGTTAGAGCAGTGCGGCGAAATATGGCGGTAATGGCCTATGGCTGCAGACGACCGACGCGAGTACTTTTTCTAAGGGCACGACATCGCTTTCAGCTCCTCTCCTGGTCTTTTGACCATATAGGTTCGATCCTAGTCGCAATTATCTTACGTGGTGTAGAAAATCACGGAAGATCTAAAAGTGAATATCTACAGGAGCTTTTTGTACCTGATTCCTCGAATGACAGTAGAGTCAACAGCCTTCAGTGCATAAACGTGAAGCACGTGTATCCCAGAATCAAACTTACCTTTGATGTCGATAGGAGGTTTATTTGATGGTCCTCCATAGCTGGTCGTAACGTAATGAATTTCGTAAAGCGGCAGGAAAATAGCAGCTTCGTTGAACCAGACGCTGTAGTAGAAGCCGTAGAGCACGTCGGCGAGAGCGAACATTGACGACGCCTCTGGCTGTTGCTTCTCACACTGCGCGCTGAAGTCGTCGCGAAAGGCGGGGTACTGCTCGTGATACGACAGCAGGCGATCATTCAACAGCGGCAGCCTGTTGACGCACGAGCGGCGAGGTTGAACGTTAAAAGCAAATAAAACAAACACGCCAAATCATGTACAGTGCAAGCAAGAACGTAAAAATGAGCATGATGGAATTTTCGTTCTGCAGCGGAACGTGTGCGCTTATTTGAAACTCCCTGGCAGATTAAAACTGCTTACTGGACTGCGACTAGAGTCGTCGTGTATTTTTTTTTTTTTTTTAAGTAAAGGTCTTTCCTTGTGATGAGCTACAGTGATAAACATGATCGTCCATTCATCGTGACCGGACCAAATATCTCACGAAATAAGCGTCAAACGAAAAAAACTACAAAGAACGAAATTTGTCTAGATTGAAGGGGGAAACTAGATGGCGCTATGGTTGACCCGCTAGATCGCGCTGCCATAGGTCAAACGGATATCAGCTGCGTTTTTTAAAGTAGCAATCCCCACTTTTTATTACATATTCGCTTAGTACGTAAAGAAATATGAATGTTTTAGATGGATCACTCTTTTCGGTTTGTGATAGATGGCGCTGTAATAGTCACAAGCATATGGCTCACAATCGTAGACGAACAGTTGGTAACAGTTCGGTTTTTTAAATTAAAATACAGAACTTGAACATTTTATTTCGGTTGTTCCAATGTGATACATGTACCTTTGTGAACTTATCATTTCTGAGAACGCATGCTGTTACAACGTGATTACCTGTAAATACCCCATTAATGCAATCAATGCTCAAAATTATGTCCGTCAACCTCAATGCATTTGGCAATACGTGTAACGACATTCCTCTCAACAACGAGTAGTTCGCCTTCCGTAATGTTCGCACATGCATTGTCAATGCGCTGAGGCATGTTGTCAGGCGTTGTCGGTGGATCACGGTAGCAAATATCCTTCAACTTTCCCCAAAGCAAGAAATCCGGGGACGTCAGATCCGGTGAACGTGCGGGCCATGGTATGGTGCTTCGACGACTAATCCACCTGTTATGAAATATGCTATTCAATACCGCTTCAACCGCACGCGAGCTATGTGCCGGACATCCATCATGTTGGAAGTACACTCCTGGAAATGGAAAAAAGAACACATTGATACCGGTGTGTCAGACCCACCATACTTGCTCCGGACACTGCGAGAGGGCTGTACAAGCAATGATCACACGCACGGCACAGCGGACACACCAGGAACCGCGGTGTTGGCCGTCGAATGGCGCTAGCTGCGCAGCATTTGTGCACCGCCGCCGTCAGTGTCAGCCAGTTTGCCGTGGCATACGGAGCTCCATCGCAGTCTTTAACACTGGTAGCATGCCGCGACAGCGTGGACGTGAACCGTATGTGCAGTTGACGGACTTTGAGCGAGGGCGTATAGTGGGCATGCGGGAGGCCGGGTGGACGTACCGCCGAATTGCTCAACACGTGGGGCGTGAGGTCTCCACAGTACATCGATGTTGTCGCCAGCGGTCGGCGGAAGGTGCACGTGCCCGTCGACCTGGGACCGGACCGCAGCGACGCACGGATGCACGCCAAGACCGTAGGATCCTTCGCAGTGCCGTAGGGGACCGCACCACCACTTCCCAGCAAATTAGGGACACTGTTGCTCCTGGGGTATCGGCGAGGACCATTCGCAACCGTCTCCATGAAGCTGGGCTACGGTCCCGCACACCGTTAGGCCGTCTTCCGCTCACGCCCCAACATCGTGCAGCCCGCCTCCAGTGGTGTCGCGACAGGCGTGAATGGAGGGACGAATGGAGACGTGTCGTCTTCAGCGATGAGAGTCGCTTCTGCCTTGGTGCCAATGATGGTCGTATGCGTGTTTGGCGCCGTGCAGGTGAGCGCCACAATCAGGACTGCATACGACCGAGGCACACAGGGCCAACACCCGGCATCATGGTGTGGGGAGCGATCTCCTACACTGGCCGTACACCACTGGTGATCGTCGAGGGGACACTGAATAGTGCACGGTACATCCAAACCGTCATCGAACCCATCGTTCTACCATTCCTAGACCGGCAAGGGAACTTGCTGTTCCAACAGGACAATGCACGTCCGCATGTATCCCGTGCCACCCACCGTGCTCTAGAAGGTGTAAGTCAACTACCCTGGCCAGCAAGATCTCCGGATCTGTCCCCCATTGAGCATGTTTGGGACTGGATGAAGCGTCGTCTCACGCGGTCTGCACGTCCAGCACGAACGCTGGTCCAACTGAGGCGCCAGGTGGAAATGGCATGGCAAGCCGTTCCACAGGACTACATCCAGCATCTCTACGATCGTATCCATGGGAGAATAGCAGCCTGCATTGCTGCGTAAGGTGGATATACACTGTACTAGTGCCGACATTGTGCATGCTCTGTTGCCTGTGTCTATGTGCCTGTGGTTCTGTCAGTGTGATCATGTGATGTATCTGACCCCAGGAATGTGTCAATAAAGTTTCCCCTTCCTGGGACAATGAATTCACGGTGTTCTTATTTCAATTTCCAGGAGTGTACATCGGGATTCTGTCATGCAGTGAAACATCGTGTAGCAACATTGGTAGAACATTACGTAGGAAATCAGCATACATTGTACCATTTAGATTGCCATCGATAAAATGGGGGCCAATTATCCTTGCTCCCATAATGCCGCACCATACATTAACCCACCAAGGTCCCTGATATTTCACTTGTCGAAGCCATCGTGGATTTTCCGGTTGCCCAATAGTGCATATTATGCCTGTTTACGTTACCGCTGTTGGTGAATGATGCTTCGTCGCTAAATAGAACGCGTGCAAAAAATCTGTAATGGTCCCGTCATTTCTCTTGTTCCCAGTGGTAGAATTGTACACGACGTTCAAAGTCGTCGCCATACAAATCCTGGTGCATAGAAATATGGTACGGGTGCAATTGATGTGGATGTTGCATTCTCAACACCGACGTTTTGATTCCCCATTCTCGCGCAATTTGACTGCTACTGATGTGCGGATTAGCCGCGACTGCAGCTTTAACACCTACTTGGGCATTATCATTTGTTACACGTCATGGTTGACGTATCACATGTGACTGAATGCTTCCTGTTTCCTTAAATAACGTAACTATCCGGACACTTAGATGATGTCGTGCAGGGTACCGAGCCGCATACATAGCACACGCCCGTTGGGCATTTTGATTACAATAGCCATACATCAACACGGTATCGACCTTTTCTGCAGTTTGTAAACGTTCCATTTTAACACGGGTAATGTATCACGAAGCAAATGCCTTCCGCACTGGCGGAATGTTACGTGATACCACGTACTTATACGTTTGTGACTATTACAGCGCCATCTATCACAAAGCGAAAAAAGTGGTCCAACTAAAACATTCATATTTCTTTACGTACTACACGAATATGTAATAATAAATGGGGGTTCCTGTTTTAAGAAATGCAGTTGATATCCGATGGACCTATGGCAGAGCCATCTAGCGGGCCAACCATAGCGCCACCTGTTTCCCACTTCAAGCGACAAGTTTCGTTCTTTGTAGTTTTTTCGTTTGACGCTTATTTTGTGAGATATTTGGCCCAGTCATTATCAATGGAGCACCCTGTATAACATTAAACAAATGTTGATGTAATTTTTTATTATTGCCAACAGGTTCCGCTATTTATCTACATAAAGCATTGAACTTTAACGTACGACAATAGCAGTGTACATTTTTATCCGCAGAAGACGTACACGAATGTCTATGTTCTGTGTTGTTCCCCCCATCTCCAGACAATCCAAGCCAAGGCACGCTCCCGACTCCGGCTCCTCAAGCTCCTTTCCGGCCGTACGTGGGTCTGGACCCCTTCACCATACTCCACACCTATAAATCCCTCATCAGCCCTATCCTCTGTTACACCCATCCGGCCTGGATCTCCGCCCCCCCCCCTACCTTCACATCCTTGAACGCCATGCCCTCCGCCTCGGCTATCACATCCGTCTCCCCTCCTCCACATGGATCCTGTACGACCTAATTCCGTTCCCCCACCTCCTACTTTTCCTCGAGCAGATACAGATCCTCTACACCTCCCGTAAACTCGATCCTGCTCACCCGCTTGTCTTACCTATCCTCTCCCACCCCTGTCCGCTGCCGCACCTATATTCCCACGTCCCACCTGCTCTCCATCTCTCCACCCTCCTTACCCTCTCCCAAGGTGGCTTCCGCCAGCTCCCCTCCTACCACATTTGATCCTCCCTCCCTCTTACTGTGTTTCTTCGTTTGGGCACCCTCCTTCCCTTCTCTCCTCCTTCCCTCCCTCCTCCCTTTCTCCCCACTCCTCCCCCGGGCTTCCCCTACCCCCGTCCCTTTACTCCTCGTCCCATCTCCTCTGCCATTGGCATCTTTGCTCTCCCATCTCCCTCCCCCTCACCCTTCTCACCATCTTGGCAGGTCCCTGGACTCACACACGTTACGTGAACATTCGCGCGCCGGAGATCATCGCCATCCGTTTCTCGTGTGTGCCGTCGTGTTTTGTGTTCAGTGTTCACCGTCACACTCCATCGTTCACATCTGCCATCGACATCAACAGTGTTAGTGCCTCGTGTCAACAGTTTGTAGTGTGGATTATCGTCGAGTGTGAACGGCTCCGTGGTTTTGTATTTATGTGTCTACTGTTTTATTACCCGCCATTATGTAAATTATGTGTATTCCTTCTGTTTTTTCCCCATTGTCTTTTCTACGGCTGAAGAGCAGCGTAGAATGCTGCTGCCAGGCAATCGCAATAAAGGAAAAAAAATTCTGTGTTATTACACAGGGTGGTCAGAAATAGTCTGAAAAGTTTGTGATGGTGTTGCAACGTATATTGTCATGAGAAATAATTCTTTAAAAAAATTCGATACCTAGCGCCGTTTCCGAGATAATAGCACTGAATTTAACCAATCAGACAGTTACGTGATGAAATTTCAAGCTCGCCGCCAGATATAATTATCGTCAGTTGGTGTCAGCGTCGATGGACGCACACGAAACTGCTCAACCTTTGAGTCGGTTCGATGCTTACCACTATCACATGTCCCATTTTTATATCTTTTTTTGGTTTCCGGGAAAGCAAACCAAGAACACGTTCGGCAACCCCGTTTCTTGAAGCTGCACACTCAGTAACTTGACTGGATAACTTCAGTGCTAATTAACTCAGAAACAGCGCAATGTGTCTAATTTTCTTTGTGACATATATTTCTGAGTGCAACCTGCCCTGTAACACCCTTAGACGCTTTTCAGACTTTTCCTGGCCACACTGTGTACAGGGTGAGTCACTAAGTGCTGCCAGCTAGAATAAATCCGAAAGTATGATAGTAGTTGAAAAGTTTGTGGGACATATGTTGCATGGAACAACAGGGGTCATAATATGACGTTGGTTTTCTGTTGCTCGGTGGGGTCGCTTCAGAGATATGAAGCGCACCTTCGTTTTTTAAATGGGATGCTATAGTTTGGTTCTTGTTTTCTGACGGCGGCTATCGAGACGAGTCCAATGATGTGTAACAGTAAGGTCTTTGAAGGTCAACGAAGGTCAAAAATGTGGTTGTTGTTGTTGTCGTCTTCAGTCCTGAGACTGGTTTGATGCAGCTCTCAATGCTACTCTATCCTGCTCAAGCCCCTTCATCTCCCAGTACCTACTGCAGCCTACATCCTTCTGAATCTGCTTAGTCTATTTATCTCTTGGTCTCGCTCTAAGATTTTTACCCTCCCCGCTGCCCTCCAGTACTAAATTGGTGATCCCTTGATGCCTCAGAACATGTCCTACCAACCGGTCCCTTCTTCTTGTCAAGTTGTGCCACAAACTCTTCTCCCCAATTCTATTCAATACCTCCTCATTAGTTATGTGACCTACGCATCTAATCTTCAGCATTCTTCTGTAGCTCCACATTTCGAAAGCTTCTATTCTCTGCTTGTCTAAACTATTTATCGTCCATGTTTCACTTCCATACATGGCTACACTCCATACAAATACTTTCAGAAACGACTTCCTGACACTTAAATTAATACTCGATGTTAACAAATTTCTCTTATTCAGAAACGCTTTCCTTGCCATTGCCAGTCTACATTTTATATCCTCTCTACTTCGACTATCGTCAATTATTTTACTCCCCAAATAGCAAAACTCCTTTACTACTTTAAGAGTCTCATTTCCTAATCTAATTACCTCAGCATCACCCGATTTAATTCGACTACATTCCAGGATCCTCGTTTTGCTTTTGTTGATGTTCATCTTATATCCTCCTTTCAAAACACTGTCCATTCCGTTTAACTGCTCTTCCAAGTCCTTTGCTGTCTCTGACAGAATTACAATGTCATCGGCGAACCTCAAAGTTTTTATTTCTTCTCCATGGATTTTAATACCTACTCCGAACTTTTCTTTTGTTTCCTTTACTGCTTGCTCAGTATACAGATTGAATAACATCGGGGATAGGCTACAACCCTGTCTCACTCCCTTCCCAACCATTGTTTCCCTTTCATGTCCCTCGACTCTTATAACTGCCATCTGGTTTCTGTACAAAATAGCCTTTCGCTCCCTGTATTTTACCCCTGCCACGTTCACAATTTGAAAGAGAGCATTCCAGTCAACATTGTCAAAAGCTTTCTGTAAGTCTTTTTTTTTTTTTTTTTTTTTTTTTTTTTTTTTTTGTCATCAGTTTACTGACTGATTGATGCGGCCCGCCACGAATTCCTTTCCTGTGCTAACCTCTTCATCTCAGAGTAGCACTCGCAACCTACGTCCTCAATTATTTGCTTGACGTATTCCAATCTCTGTCTTCCTCTACAGTTTGTGCCCTCTACAGCTCCTTCTAGTACCATGGAAGTCATTCCCTCATGTCTTAGCGGATGTCCTATCATCCTGTCCCTTCTCCTTATCAGTGTTTTCCACATATTCCTTTCCTCTCCGATTCTGCGTAGCACCTCCTCATTCCTAACCTTATCAGTCCACCTAATTTTCAACATTCGTTTATAGCACCACATCTCAAATGCTTCGATTCTCTTCTGTTCCGGTTTTCCCACAGTCCATGTTTCACTGTACTCCAGACGTACATCCTGAGAAATTTCTTCCTCAAATTAAGGCCGGTATTTGATATTAGTAGACTTCTCTTGGCCAGAAATGCCTTTTTTGCCATAGCGAGTCTACTTTTGATGTCCTTCTTGCTCCGTCCGTCCGTCATTGGTCATTTTACTGCCTAGGTAGCAGAATTCCTTAACTTCATTGACTTCGTGACCATCAATCCTGATGTTAAGTTTCTCACTCTTCTCATTTCTACTACTTCTCATTACCTTCGCCTTTCTCCGATTTACTCTCAAACCATACTGTGTACTCATTAGACTGTTCATTCCGTTCAGCAGAGCATTCAAATCCTCTTCACTTTCACTCAGGATAGCAATGTCATCAGCGAATCGTATCATTGATATCCTTTCACCTTGTATTTTAATTCCACTCATGAACCTTTCTTTTATTTCCATCATTGCTTCCTCGATGTACAGATTGAAGAGTAGGGGCGAAAGGCTTACACCCTTCATAATACGTTCAAATGGTTCAAATGGCTCTGAGCACTATGGGACTTAACATCTTTGGTCATCAGTCCCCTAGAAAGAACTAATTAAACCTAACTAACCTAAGGACAGCACACAACACCCAGTCATCACGAGGCAGAGAAAATCCCTGACCCCGCCGGGAATCGAACCCGGGAACCCGGGTGTGGGAAGCGAGAACGCTACCGCACGACCACGAGCTGCGGACTCATAATACGAGCACCTCCTTCTTGATCGACCACTCTTATTATTCCCTCTTGGTTGTTGTACGGGTTGTATATGACTCGTCTGTCCCATAGCTTACCCCTACTTTTTTCAGAATCTCGAACAGCTTGAACCATTTGATATTGTCGAACACTTTTTCCAGGTCGACAAATCCTATGAAAGTGTCTTGATTTTTCTTTAGCCTTGCTTCCTTCATTAGCCGTAACGTCAGAATTGCCTCTCTCGTCCCTTTACTTTTCCTAAAGCCAAACTGATCGTCACCTAGCGAATTCTCAGTTTTCTTTTCCATTCTTCTGTATATTATTCTTGTAAGCAGCTTCGATGCATGAGCTGTTAAGCTGATTGTGCGATAATTCTCGCACTTGTCAGCTCTTGCCGTCTTCGGAATTGTGTGGATGATGCTTTTCCGAAAGTCAGATGGTATGTCGCCAGACTCATATATTCTACACACCAACGTGAATAGTCGTTTTGTTGCCACTTCCCCCAATGATTTAAGAAATTATGATGGAATGTTATCTATCCCTTCTGCCTTACCGTAAGTCCTCCAAAGCTCTTTTAAATTCCGATTCTAATACTTGATCCCCTATCTCTTCTACATCGACTCCTGTTTCTTCTTCTATCACATCAGACAAATCTTCACCCTCATAGAGGCTTTCAACGTATTCTTTCCACCTATCTGCTCTCTTCTCTGCATTTAACAGTGGAATTCCCGTTGCACTCTTAATGTTACCACCGTTGCTTTTAATGTCACCAAAGGTTGTTTTTACTTTCCTGTATGCTGAGTCTGTGCTTCCGATAATCATATCTTTTTCGATGTCTTCACATTTTTCCTGCAGCCATTTCGTCTTAGCTTCCCTGCACTTCCCATTTATTTCATTCCTCAGCGACTTGTATTTCTGTATTCCTGATTTTCCCGGAACATGTTTGTACTTCCTCCTTTCATCAATCAACTGAAGTATTTCTTCTGTTACCCATGGTTTCTTCGCAGCTACCTTCTTTGTACCTATATTTTCCTTCCCAACTTCTGTTATGGCCCTTTTTAGAGATGTCCATTCCTCTTCAACTGTACTGCCTACTGCGCTATTCCTTATTGCTGTATCTCTAAGTCTACAAATGCTAGAAACGTAGGTTTGCCTTTCCTTAATCTTTCTTCTAAGATAAGTCGTAGGGTCAGTATTGCATCACGTGTATGTGGTATGAGCGACCATTTACAGAAGATGTTCGAAGTGATGACCATTGGTAACTATGCAGTGCTGCAATCTTCTTATCATGTATGATTGATATTCCTTATCACTTCGGCACTTATCGAAACGCATGCTCTGAGCATTCCCTCTCGTATATCGTGCAAATAGTAAATATTCGCCGAATATGGCGTATCCATCTAACGTGCCATCGATATGTAAACACCATTCGACGGTTTCACAATACATCGCTAATGGGAACGACATGAATAGTATCGTCGAATAAAGCGAATGTGAAAGACGTATTCCTTCGAAGAATTCGTCGATATGCTTCTCATTTACAGAGACTGCCAACTAAATTCAGTGAGATCTAGAGAGTTATTCGCTGAATTATATGCCCAACGTACTCACCCTACACGTGTGTATGATAAATTGAGAATAACTGGATCAAAAATGGATCTGAGCACTATGGGACGTAACATCTGAGGACGTCAGTCCCCTAGAACTTACAACTACTTAAACCTAACTAACCTAAGGACATCAGACACATCCATGCCCGAGTCAGGATTCGAACCTGCGACCGTAGTGGTGCCGCGGTTCCAGACTGAAGCGCCTAGAACCGCTCGGTCACATGTAACTGGTTCTTCAACGCATCAGGAACATATCCGGCAAAGGGTAGTTACTAACGAGGGAACGGAAATTGGTACTCTTGCAACTGTGGTTTCCAGGTCCTTGTGTTAGTTCGCGTCAAATCGCAAGGGAATATGGCATGAGCCAGAGTAGTGTTGTTCATGTTCTGCATCGCCATAAATATCAACCTTACCATATCAGTCTCCACCAAGAATTAACTGGTACAGATTGTATGCGTCACATTGAATTCTGCCGATGGACTCAACTTCACATTTAGAGGGATGACACATTTATTAAACTGCTTTTATTTACTCGCGAGGCTACATTCACGAACCTTAGAAATGATAATTTGCATAACATGCCTTATTGGGAAACTGAAAATCCATGTTGGCTGCGACAAGCTGCACACCAAAAACCATGGTCGGTGAATGCATGGCGTGGGATTCTGGACGACAGACTTATTTCAACGAAGGTAATCTTAATGGTAGGAAGTACACCACATTCCTGCTAGAAGTGTTACGTCTGTTATTGGAAGAAATACCTTTAGGAACAGAAAGTTGTATCAACACGATGGGTGTCCGGCACATTTTCGCTGATGGCTAGAAATGATTTGCAGAGAGAATTCCGAAACGTTTGGATAGCACGCGGAGGAGATGTGTCGTGGCCGACTCGTTCGCCATACTTGACGCCTCTGGATTTCTTCTTGTGGGGAATCGTAAAAGACATTGTTTATAAATACGTTCCAACTACAGATGAAGATATGCGAGAGAGAATTGTCAGAGCATGTGCTTCGGTAAGTCCCAATGTGATAAGGAATACCACTCAATCCATGAAAAGAAGATTGCAGCACTGCACTGATACCAATGGTCATCACTTCGAACACCTCCTGTAAATGGAGGATCATGCCCTCTTTGTGACCTTCGTTGACTTTCAAGAACCTTACTGTTACACATCACTGGATTCGTCCCGATAGCCGCTGTCAGAAAATAAGTACCAGACTATGGCATCCAATAAAAAAAAAAAAAAACAGTGGATTTTCATACCTCCATAGCAGCCGCACCTAGCTACAAAAAACTAATGTCACAGTATGGCCCCCAGTTGTCCCATGCAACATTTGTCCCACAAAGTTTCCAGCTCGTATCATACTTTCGGAGTTATTCTTGGTGGCAACAGTTAGCGACACACTGTATAGTCTGAACTGATTTTAAATGTATACAGAGGGGTCCAGAAAAATGTAGACACTCGTCGATAGTATTAACAGAACAAAATGACATTCCGTTACAATTCTTGCACGAGTGGAGGGTTATTTTACGTGTTTAAAATGACCCCCATTAGCAGCCAAGCAACATCGATGCCGCTGAACTGTTGACCTAACTACGACTGCCAGTGTAGCCAGAGGTTTGCCCAAGACATCATTGTTTAGATGAATTATAAAAACATAGGTAGTACACGAAAGCAACAGTACTCCCTCTGGTAAAAGTAGTAGCACCGTTCATTATAATAGTTTGCTCTGCTCATCTGTTGCATATCATGTGACCCATTTGAAGACAAAATACAATATAAAAAATTTAAGACCAAGCTGAATCCCGTAATGACCAGTTGCTGTAACCATCTCCTTCAATATCGTCCATTACTAACGTTTGTTTGCTCTATCCTGAATTAAATAACCTCAGCAGTTTGTGTAACAGTTAAGCAAAAATTGATTCAAGAGTCATAATGAGTATGATAAAATAGTTTAGAAAGTTTGATAAAATAGTTTGGATAAGTAGTTTAGACATGAAGAGAATAGAAGCATTCGAAATATGGCGCTAAGGAAGAATGCTGAAGATCAGATGGGTAGATCACGTAATTAATGAGGAGGTACTGAATAGAATTGTGGCACAACTTGACTGGAAGGGATTGGTTGGTAGGACACGTTCTGAGTCATCAAGGGATCTCCAATTTAGTACTGCAGGGAAGCGCGGAGGGTAAAATTCATAGAGGGAGACGAAGAGATGAATACACTAAGCAGATTCAAAGGGATATAGGTTGCATTAGTTATTCGGAGATGAAGAAGCTTGCACAGGATTGAGTTACTTGGAGAGCTGCATCAAACCAGTCTCTGGACTGAACACCACACTACAAAAAAAAAAAAAAAAAAAAAAAAGAAGTGGCTCTGTGCACTTTGAGACTTAACTTCTGAGGTAATCAGTACCCTAGAACTTAGAACTACTTAAACCTAACTAACCTAAGGACATCACACACAACCATGCCCGAGGCAGGATTCCAACCTGCGACCGTAGCGGTCGCGCGGTTCCAGACTGTAGCGCCTAGAACCTCTCGGCCACGCCGGCCGGCACAACACAACATTGAGTCTAACATAGGTTTCAATGTACACTGGTTTATACCTTATTATATACTTCCCAGGCGACATCTTGTCTTCTTCCACCTTGTAATTCGCTGTCTGCTCGCTGACGTATTGCATATCCTGTACCCAACCCCTTAATTTCGTGTGTAGCATGTCCCTCATATGCTCCACGTGATTAATCCAGGTACTGAGTAGCTCATCATTCGGGTGCGTATCCTGAGAAACACAGAGAATAATTCAAATTACTGGCATAATATTCGCAACCAGCAGCCAGTCTTAACTTAGACTTATAGATAGCGCTACTACGTAACATTGAAATTGTGGCCGGCACATGGACTAACACTCAGTTTTCTACAGCCATTGCAACTTGAATCCAAAATAAGTGTCTAGTGATGTCTTATTAAGTACTGACAATTTTCAGCCTATAACAACAGATAAGAGAGTTCCAATTATTTCTAGGTAGCAACAGTATGTGAAGATAACACGATCTAGATTTTCTTTTTTCCTTTTTGCTGTGCTTTCTTTTTCCTTGTTTTCCACTTTACTTTCTTTATAAATCGAAAAAGTTATTTCAGGATGAGTACTGTACATTTATTTTTTCCTACAGCTATGTTCCTGCTTGCATCATGTCATCACCATCACAAATCGGTGTGCTGATTGCTGAGCGTCGTGACCCGACTACCCATATGTCTCCACCATGGCCAGTAACCAGCTTCTCTCAGAACCTTCTGGGGAGGCAGACCAGAGATGTCCTTTATTTGATCTCTGCACCTGGTCGTTGCTCCTCCCTCCGGTCTTTTGCCCTAGACCTTTCATGGTTATTTTCTCGAGACTTTCTCCATCTCTTCTCACATTTGGCCATAGAACTGGAGAATTTTTTGGTTGACAAAAGAAAAAGGCGCCTGGAGATACTGAGTTGGTCTATGATGTACTCATCTGTTCTTCTTTCGGTCTGTTTTATGTGCAGCATCGTGCGCCGACACCAAAGCTCAAACGCTTCGATGCGCTCTTAGTCTCTCGCTTTAAGAGAGCGTGTCTCGCAACTAGGAGTGTTGATATTTTCAAAAATATCGGAAAACCGATATATTGATATTAAAAAAATATCGTTACAGGCCACCGACTTATCGAAAAATGTGTCGATATATCGACGGAAAACGTGGATACGTACGAGCCTATAAATATATCGGGTGCATATTGTAAAAATACTGCCGGTTTTAGATCTATATATTTAAGTATTGATTTGTAATTTGATACTCTGTACATCAACAAGCTAGCTACCAGCTTTTCACCCTTATAGCGAGAATTGAAAAGAAAACGATGCACGTTCACGCTTGGTGATAACCACTTTGCTAACTGAATGTAAGAGGCACAATAAAAGGTGCTACGCAGTTGAGCGCCCCACAAACCAAACATCATCATCACAATAAAAGGTGACCGATGGCTCCGTCGTTGGGTTTCGTCGCATATCGGATTTGCCCAGAACACTCCTTGTCGACTTCCCTGTTTTTTCCCATTTCTGCAAACGCCAGCGCCCTGGCAGCTGTAGTGTCAAATTTGCGTGATGAAGTTAAACGTTGCAGTTTCTGTTGGTAGCGCCGATTACGTCAGCATACCCATCCCTCCCCCCCCCCCCCCCACACACACACACACACACACGTCTCCGCCGAATCGCGTCAATTACATTGTGATCATCTGTTTCAAACTGTTTTTAAGAATGCCGATATGAATAAATAGCACACAGCTGGTGTGCTATCTCTCAACATCGGAAATCTTGTTGTTTAATTGACCCAACCATCAGCTAGTGCATTCGGACTTCTTCTTTGTGCCACCTATACTTCGGTGAAGGGAGTCAAAGAGAAATACTGCAGGTGATGGGAGCTCGAAAAGTAGTAAGACCCCTTCACACAGTGAAAGTAAAATTATGTTTTACTACAATTTGGAAACAACAGCTTCATACACTACTGGCCATTAAAATTGCTACACCACGAAGATGACGTGCTACGCACGCGAAATTTAACTGACAGGAAGAAGATGCTGTGATATGCAAATTATTAGCTTTTCAGACCATTCGCACAAGGTTGGCAGCGGTGGTGACACCTACAACGTGCTGCCATGAGAAAACCGATTTCTCATACACAAACAGCAGATGACCGGCGTTGCCTGGTGAAACGTTGTTGTGATGCCTCGTGTAAGGAGGAAAAATGCGTACCATCACGTTTCCGACTGTGATAAAGGTCGGGTTGTAGACTATCGCGATTGCGGTTTATCGTACCGCGACATTGCTGCTCGCGTTGGTCGAGATCCAATATGGAATTGGTAGGTTCAGGAGGGTAATACGGAACGCCGTGCTGCATCCCAACGGCCTAGTATCACTAACAGTCGAGATGACAGGCATCTTATCCGCATGGCTGTAACGGATCGTGCAGCCACGTCTCGATCCCTCAGCCAACAGATGGGGACGTTTGCAAGACAACAACCATCTGCACGAACAGTTCGACGACGTTTTCAGCAGCATAGACTATCAGCTTGGAGACCATGGCTGCGGTTACCCTTGACGCTGTATCACAGACAGGAGCGCCTGTGATGGTGTACTCAGCGACGAACCTGGGTACACGAATGGTAAAACGTCATTTTTTCGGATGAATCCAGATTCCGTTTACAGCATCACGATGGTCGCATCCGTGTTTGGCGACATTGCGGTGAACGCACATTGGAAGCGTGTATTCGTCATCGCCATACTGGCGTACCACACGGCGTGATGGTATGGAGTTCCATTGGTTACACGTCTCGGTGACCTCTTGTTCGTATTGACGGCACTTTGAACAGTGGGCGTTACGTTTCAGATAATGTTACGACCCGTGCATCTACCCTTCATTCGATCCCTGCGAAACCCTACATTTCAGCAGGATAATGCACGACCGCAAGTTGCAGGTCCTGCAAAATGTTCGACTGCTGCCCTGGCCAGCACATTCTCCTGATGTCTCACCAATTGAAAGCGTCTGGTCAATGTTGGCCGTGCTACTGTGTCGTCATAATACGCCAGTCACTACTCTTGATGAACTGTGGTATCGGGTTGAAGCTGCATGAGCAGCTGTAAATATACACGCCATTCAAGCTCTGACTCAATGCCCAAGCGTATCACGGCCGTTATTACGGCCAGAGGTGATTGGTGATTGTTCTGGGTACTGATTTCTCAGGATCTATGCTCCCAAACTGCGTGAAAATGTAATCACATGTCGTTTTTAGTATCATATATTTGTCCAATGAATATCCGTTTATCATCTGCATTTCTTCTTGGTGTAGCCATTTTAATGGCCAGTAGTGTATAGATAAAAATATCACCACTCCATATTGTCATAGCGATATCGAAACAGCTGGGAAAGATATGTCACCGATATATATCGAAACATTTTGGGAGGTATATCGATATTTGGGCTTATCAATATTCGGCCAACAACGCTACTTGCAACCATAAAACTAAAGGGAAAACACGAGTCTTCCAACAAGTCGCAAGTTTGAGATATTCGTTATTGTTCTGTTCTGCGAAATCACGGTTATTTCCTTCATAGTCACTCGCTCTAGCGTGATCCGTCTGCTTATCTCATCTTCACACCTTGCCGTGTCACAGATGTTTGACACAAGATAGATGAAAGACTTCCAGTTCCTTTAATCGACCTGTGAGCTGTACCTATACTCCTCGTTCACTTATTATGAATTTCGTCTTCTTGAGATTGAGGTCCAACCCATATGATAGACTAATGTCCTTTGCTGTTGTTAACAGCTCAGAAACTTCATTTTCGCTGCTGTGTACAGGTAGGGTGTCCACAGAAAATTGGAGCTTGTTAAAAATTCTACCAGCAATTGAGATGGCTTTAGTCCAGCCATCACCACCATTCCTTATAAAATTTTCTGTATAAATATTGTACAGTTGGGGGCATAGAACTCAAGCCTCTCTGACTCTTTTTGATACGCTGAAGAAATCAGATGTACCAGCACTTGTCTTCGAATCTGCGAGGTGATTATTGTGTGAACCTCTGATCAGTACTGTCAAGTACGGTGAGACACCAAACTCTGAAGTACCTGTCACAACTTTTCCCAGACAATGCAGTCAAAGACTTTCCTATAGTCACGGAAGCAGACAAGACAAGAACACAAAGGTTTCGCAATTCCTTGTCGTACGTTGAGAAACTGTTCACGAGCTCCTTTTCCTTGAATATAACCTGTTTGTTATGCGGATAAGCGAGGCTGGATACATGGTTTCAAACATTGGCTCGAGATGTCGTCGTCGTGAGTGTAATTTCTATTTTCATTTTTTCTGGTGCTGTGTACTTGCACGTTTATTAACACGTTATTTAAAAATTTTCAATTGAACAGAATAATGTGAGGTTGCAATTTTGTGTTACAATATAAATCGATGTATTCGTCAAGTTTTGAAAGTGTAATTTTAAGCGAGATACGTTGAGCTGTAGAAACATACCGATAGATCGACAGAGAAAAAACATCAACAAAGAGTCTGGACTGAGAACGAGAGTGTGTTTGTCGTGCCACGGGAATGAGGGTGTACTGCGTGCCGTGGTCGGTGTGAAACAGTTGTTTCCCTCAGTATTACGTGCACCGCGGAAGAGCAACTAATTAACATATGGTTCGCGTTGCTTCTTACATGGGAAACTCCCCATCGCATCCGCCTCAGAACTAGTGGTAAGGGGGCCCAGTGTACAGACTGTCAAAAGCTGAACATAGATCAAGCACGAAAACAGGAAGAAGGTGTACTGTACAGTGAAATAAAAAGCAAAATAGAAACTGTGAACGGTCCAAGCTCGAGAAGTAGTGAGGTAACGGGCGAGTTGTGGCGACCTCGAGTGCCAAAGATGGCGGACTTTGTGAAACCTTAATGGCAGACATTTCACAGTTCGTACAGAAATTAATAGTAGCCACATGAACTATGATTTCTCAAAAAGAAACATGTAGATTACCATTATTTGCGCTAAGATTCGGATGTTGTAATCAGTTTTTCAATATCTTTGTTAGTTTAAAGTTTAGTATCTGACGCTCAATTATACAAGTAACACCCAGCAACGAATTTCCAAAGTATAAAAGCTTCATCCGATTTTCTCGATCGCCATGTTTTTAGAAAGCTATTAGTGTAAACCTAAATTGGTACGAATTACAGGCATGTAACGTAAATAGTACATGAGTTATTGGAGGTCAAAGTGGCTGATTGCTATCGATGGCATCAGACCATAAGTACTCCACAGTTACACGAAAAAACGGTTGCAGCGCGCTTATAAATATATTTATTCATCTATGTCTTTGTTAATATCCGACATTTGCTGTTCATAAAGAAACTGGTGAATTATTTACTGTGTTTTAGAAAGAACAGAGACATTAGGCTTCGGGCATACCTTTTGCTTCTTCTTTTTTATATATGTGTGTGTGGTCTTCAGTCCAGAGCCTGGTTTAATGCAGCTCTCCATGCTACTCTATCCTGTCCAAGTTTCTTCATCTCCCAGTTCCTACTGCACCCTACATCCTTCTGAATCTGTTTAGTGTATTCATCTCTTGGTCTCCCTCTACGATTTTTACCCTCCCCACACTGCCCCCCAATACTAAATTGGTGATCCCTTGATGCCTCAGAATATGCCCTACCAACCGATCCCTTCTTCTAGTCAAGTTGTGCCACAAATTTCTCTTTTCTCCAATTCTATTCAATACCTCGTCGTCAGTTATGGGATCTACCCATCTAATCTTCAGCATTCTTCTGTAGCACCACATTTCGAAAGCTTCTATTCTCTTATTGTCTAAACTATTTATCGTCCACGTTTCACTTCCATGCATGGCTACACTAAATACAAATATTTTCAGAAAAGACTTGCTGACAAATCTATACTCGATGTTGACAAATTTCTCTTCTTCAGAAGCGCTTTCCTTGCCATTGCCAGTCTACATTTTATATTCTCTCTATTTCGACCATCATCAGTTATTTTGCTCCCCAAATAGCAAAACTCATTTACTGCTTTAAGTGTCTCATTTCCTAATCTAATTCCCTCAGCATCACCCAATTTAATTTGATTACATTCCATTATCCTCGTTTTCCTTTTGTTGATGTTCATCTTATATCCTCCTTTCAAGACACTGTTCAGATCAACTGCTCTTCCAGGTCCTTTGCTGCCTCTGACAGAATTACAATGTCATCGGCCAACCTCAAAGTTTTTATTTCTTTTCCATGGATTTTAATTCCTACTTTGAATTTTTCTTTTGTTTCCTTTTCTGCTTGCTCAATAAACAGATTGAATAACATCGGGGATAGGCTACAACCCTGTTTCACTCCCTTCCCAACCCCTGCTTCCCTTTCATGCCCCTCGACTCTTATAACTGTCATCTGCTTTCTGTACAAATTGTAAATAGCCTTTCGCTCCCTGTATTTTACCCCTGCCACGTTCACAATTTGAAAGAGAGTATTCCAGTCAATATTCTCAAAAGCCTTCTCTAAGTCTACAAATGCTAGAAACGTAGGTTTGCCTTTGCTTAATCTATTATCTAAGATAAGTCGTAGGGTCAGTATAGCCTCACGTGTTCCAACATTTCTACGGAATCCAAACTGATCTTCCCCGAGGTCGGCTTCTACCAGTTTTTCCGTTCGCCTGTAATAAATTCGTGTTATGATTTTGCAGCCGTGGCTTATTAAACTGATAGTTCGGTAATTTTCACGTCTGTCAACACCTGCTTTCTTTGGGATTGGATTTATTATATTCTTCGTGAAGTCTGCACTAGTAATTCAATTTCTGACTCAGCAGACTGCTAACACATTACGAAGAAGACGAAAGGGTCGAATTTTTTCACCGTCCTTATCCGTTTTCAGCTTGCATTCTCTCTCTCTAACAACGCTACAAGTATCGTAGACGTACGGGAGAGTCAGAACTTTTGCAGATGATTAACGTCACAATCGGACACGCAAAGATAACGACAGTGTGAATCAGACATAGGAAGCAGACTCTCAGAACTGACCACTTACGCGGCTGTGTGTGTCATTTTCTCACCCATCCTACGTGTAACAAACTGAGTAAGGGGAACGTCACTTACCAGGTTGTCGAATGCTAACGGAACCAAAGCTGCTGATATATGCCTCACGCCATGTGAGAGCAACTGGGCAACATTCCGTGAGTAGTTGGAGACGTGTTCCAGGTAGACGGGCACCTCGGCCTCCAGTTCTGGACAAGACAGAAGACATTCTAATGAACTACACAACTGACCAGATTTCTGTCAGAAACACAGCTTTTACTTCCTGGCTTCACCTGTTAATATGCTACATGTAGGCAAAGCTGCAGTGGTACTTGTCAGCAAAGCAAAATCCAGGAAATATACACCAAATTTTTTTTAAAAAAAACTTAGAATACAATAGCTCCATATTTAGCAATTATATACAACCACTCGCTCACAGAAAGATCCGTACCTAAAGACTGAAAAATTTCTCAAGTCACACCAATACCCAAAAAGGTATTTAGGAGTAATCGGCTGAATTACAGGCCCATATGGCTAATGTCGATTTGCACTATGGTTTTCGAACATTATGAAGTACCTCGAAGAAAACGATTTATTGACACATAGAACGATTGGCTTCAAATGGCTCTGAGCACTATGGGACTTAACAGCTATGGTCATCAGTCCCCTAGAACTTAGAACTATTTAAACCTAACTAACCTAAGGACAGCACACAACCCCCAGCCATCACGAGGCAGAGAAAATCCCTGACACATAGAACGGATTCAGAAACTATCGTTCTTGTGAAACACAACTAGCTCTTTATACCCATGAAGTAATGAGTGCTATCGACAGGGGATGTCAGACTGATACCATATTTTTAGATTTCCAGAAGGCTTTCGATACCGTTCCTCACAAGCGTCTTCTAACCAAACTGCGTGCCTACGGAGTATCGCCTTAGTTGTGCGACTGGATTCGTGATTTCCTGTCAGAAAGGTCACGGTTCGTAGTTCTAGAAGAAAAACAGAAGTAATATCCGGCGTTCCAAAAGGAAGTGTTATAGGCCCTCTATTGTCCCTGATCTAGATCAACGATATAGGAGACAATCTGAGTAGCCGTCTTAGATTGTTTGCAGGTGATGCTGTCATTTACCGTCTTGTAAAGTCATCAGAAGACCAAAACGAATTGCAAAATTATTTAGATAAGAAATCTACATGGTGCGAAAAGTGGCAATTGAACCTGAAGTTATTCACATGAGTGCTAAAAGAAATCAGCTAAATTTCGATTACGCGATGTCACACAAATGAGGGCTGTAAATTCGACTAAATACTTAGGGGTTACAATTACAAATAAAATAAATTGGAACGATCACATAGATAATGTTGTGGATAGAAAAAACCAAAGTCTGCGATTCTTTGGCAGAACACTTGGAAGGTGCTACGGGTGTACTAAAGAGACTGCTTACACCACGCTTGTCCGCCCTATTCTGGAGTATTGCTGTGCAGTGTGGGATCCGCATCAGGTGGGACTGACGGATGACATCGAAAAAGTACAAAGAAGGGCAGTATTATCGCGAAATTGGGTAGATAGTGCAACAGACATGATTGGAGTGGCAATAATTAAAACAAAGGTGTGTTTCGTTCCGATCGGGATCTTCTCATAAAATTTCAATCACCAGTTTTCTCCTCCGGTTGCGAAAACGTTCTGTTGCCACCCACCTACATAGAGAGAAATGATTAACATGATAAAATAAGAGAAATCAGGGCTCGCACAGAAAAACTGAAGCGCTCGTTTTTCCCGCGCGCCGTTGGAGAGTGGAACGGTAGAGAGACAGCTTGAAGGTGGTTCACTCAACCCTCTTCCAGGCACTTTATTGTGAATAGCAGAGTAATCATGTAGATGTAAATGTAGGTGTCCACATTGTAACGTTCCTTAAAAAGTTGAATGAATGTCTGATCCGTGGAATGACTACTGAACTCGAATTGTCGTGTGGCGTGTTGTAAGTGCAAGTAGTGTTCTTAGTCTGTGTAATTGTTAGCAAAACTTAACACGAATCGATTGGGTAATGCAACTCTCAATACCAATAAAGCAACAGTCACTGCAAAATACATTCACCCCCTTTACCACTCAATGCTAAAGCCCTGTTAAAAAACCAATAAGTTTGGTCCCTGTACACGTAACAATTAAATTAAATTGTCTTATCTCTAAAGCAGCAACGGTGGAACACGTATGTTCTGGTTTCTCATAAAGAAAAATAAATATACTAACTACAGGCTCAGCAGAGTGCAATGCTGGCCATAATACTTGAAATGCACATGAAATTCATTTGGCTGATAAACTAGAACATTTAAGAAATTCCAAATTCTTTGAAAAATATATGACCTGGACCGGGAGGCGTTGCTGATTATGATGGATTACTAGCACTCACTGTATCAGCAGAATTATGTTGCAAATTAAGTTTGCCTCTTCAAACAGATCTGGAAATTGAAGTTACATTACTCACAATTGATTCACAAACAATGAGATTTAAACAGCAAGTATTATCTAACTTCACTAATCCAACGTAAATGCAAATCATCAAATTACACATAGCTCTGTTAACAAATCTTAAAATCATTACAAAAATGAAATACCTAACTAGACTTTCTGTGAAAACCGTTTACGTACATCGTGGGGTTACTCAACAATAACAAATTGTCAGCCAACTCACCTATACTAACGCTCTGGCAAAAACAGAAATCGTAATTATTGAGAATTTTTACCTCGCATACATGAAGACTTCTGCTTCCATGTTCAACAATATCGACATACCTGCATTGATCTGACTCTTGGTGACTTCACACAGCACACCACAGAAGCCGCCCACCCCACCGTCTTTCCCTCACACGCAGCTGCCTACAAGTGTGCGCCCAGCTCTCTCCAACACTGCATTCTCAGACCAGAAACAGTGTCTCTGGCTCTACGGTCGCGCACAGTCAGCAATCCACATTATCGAGCCTATCAGAGACATTTGTCGTTTATAATATACTAGTTTCATTTTAATTTATTGATATTCTTATCTTATTCTGGTGCCACATACAAGTGCGACCCATTGTACTCCTTTCAGCATTGTTGGCCGTATTAGCAGTTAAAATTGTTGGAAGTGAGGTCCTTCAGTTATGCAAAACACCATTTTCTCTCAGTACCCAAACATGTTACGGGACCCCTGTGCCACCATCAGTGGGTTTTCGTTTTTTTAATTCTTCAATGTGAACATTTCTGTTAAATGATTATAAAATTATGTGCATTTTTAGTTCAAACAACAGATCGTTTCTTTTTGTAAATACTCACACGCGCACATACGCACACACACACACACAGCCACACATCTACACACACAAGAAGAGAGGCGCGTTTCGTTACAGGGTTATTTGGTAACCGTGATAGCGTTACGGAGATGTTTAACAAACTCAAGTGGCGGACTCTGCAAGAGAGGCGCTCTGCATCGCAGGGCAGCTTGCTCGCCAGGTTTCGAGAGGGTGCGTTTCTGGATGAGGTATCGAATATATTGCTTCCCCCTACTTATACCTCCCGAGGAGATCACGAATGTAAAATTAGAGAGATTAGAGCGCGCACAGAGGCTTTCGGACAGTCGTTCTTCCCGCGAACCATACGCGACTGGAACAGGAAAGGGAGGTAATGACAGTGGCACGTAAAGTGCCCTCCGCCACACACCGTTGGGTGGCTTGCGGAGTATAAATGTAGATGTAGATGTAGACACACACACGCGCGCGCGCGCGCTAAAAAATGAGACACTAAAATCTGCAAAGACGCACCATTTACACACAAAATCAATACCATATAAAAGAGAACACACACAGCTAAGAAGCGCACAGAAAACACATACACACACAGACGCACACGTACACATACAAAGATAAAATGGAAACAAAATTCAAATTTGACGCCGAACTCTCTGGTGAACAAATGAACAGTGACTGCGCTGGGACACACAACAAACCACAATCACACTGTGTTTTGCTGAAGTGAAGAGTGTTTTACTACGTTATTTGTGGAAAATACTTGTTATAGTTGCGTGTGCATCACAACACCTCAGCATCATGCGGAGAATGCAAGTGCTTCGCACACGAAAAGGTAAGTAAAAACGAATATAGGGGCGGAAACGGTGCGACAAACTAAATTACGTTCTAGAAGATAGGTTAACTTCCAGCAGAAAACTTTCTCATTAACATCGTTTGGTTGCAGATTGCAAGCTACCTCTAGTAATTAACACACAATTGATCCAGAAAATTCATGCACACCAAACGTAAAGGTATTTACAAAAAGGAACTATATGTTGTTTGAACTAAAGATGCACATAATTTTATAATCATTTAACAAAAATGCTCACATTCCAGAATAAATAAAAACGAAAATCCAACGATGATGGCACAGTGGTGCAGCAACGTGTTTGGATACTGAGAAAAAACGGTGTTTTGCATAACTGACGGACCTCACATCCAAGAATTAAAGACGAGATTCAATCTTTAGAAAAAAGTGGAATGTATACTGCTTCATGTTACTTTTTTTGTGACAATGTATATGAAGACCAATCAGAAAAGGATAGAACTGCTACACTGACTTAACACGAAAACATGTGGAGACTGAAAAAGAGAGATTCCATTTTTGGTGAACATGCTCTGAATGAATATCGTTCTGGTGATATTGAAAGTTGTAGTATCATTGCCACAGATACTACTGCAACGCCGCGCCAACGCAAGGTCGGCAGCCCCTCGTCTGCCGAGCACAGCGCACTCCAGCGGGCTGTGCAGATCGGCGGAACTGGAGTGTGCCTCGTGCACTTCTTAGCTAGACTTCAACCCACGCAGACGCACTTTCATAATCGGCCCTCAGCCAGTTCTGCAACGTTTGCACTGATTCTCTGAGGAGGGCGTATCAGGCTTAGTCCCTGGGAATATGTTGTATTAGTTCACGGTATTCCATGTTATAAGACAGTCAGTTCATAGCCGCAGCTGCAGTCCTACAAACTACTGAAGATAAGTAATTTCATTGTACTACGTGTTTCCTGAATAGTAATCCTTCTCTCTAACAGTGTGCCGAACCGCATATTATTGCAACCTGGACTCCTTCAGCTCCTATCGACTCGGCCTCCTACTTATTTGCATTTAGTAAAGAGCTGAAAACACCCACGCGTTTTGTGCCTCTAAACAGTGAGACACAATAAAAGTGATCTCCTCTATAGAGCGAGTAAACGTATAAAACTACCGTTACTTGAAATCTGTCTGTCAAAAACACCACTCACATAATCCTTACGATAAATTACAGTTCCTCTACTCAAACTTGCTAACGTAGCAGTGACCAGTTATTATTGTCCTCCCCATCAGATATAAGGGTGGGGGGGGGACAGTCAGACGGCCGCCGTACTGTCCAGAATCGGTATGCCAGTCAGAAAAAATCGCCGTGAGCAATGAGGCTGTCATTCCACCGACGGCACTTGAGCTGGCATAACTTCTGCGCTACGACATTCGCGATATGGGGACGTGCGCTGTCATGAAGCAGTAAGATTGTCTGTCGAAGTTTCCCCGGCGGTTTCGCCTTAACCGCACACATTCCTCATTCTCCAATGGATGCCTCCCGGTATTCGTCCTTCGGCATCCAAGAGAAGAATAACAGCACGTTGGTACTGCTCTGACACAGTTGGTAATAACGTCTCCATAGTACACGCACGGAGGGAAGACGCGAATGCCATACTAATCCCTTGCCTACATGTCGGTGCTTATATACCTGCATAGGAGCCTCGCTACGTTGCGTACACGCTGCGGCAACGCAGTCGCCCATATCGGAATCCGTGCGGGAAGCATGCGCTACCTGATATATTAAAAAACGTCGCACATGAAAACGGGATTCTTCCGGGGCTTATACCTCGGGTTCTATTGCTGTCAGAAATGTAGGGTCAAGTGTTTTGGATAGTCCTTGGGCTGGGGACCATTTGTATACCCCACAGAACGCCCTTCTTAGTGTCACTATCCAACAGTATGGGGCCAAAGTATCAATGTTACAAATTTCCTCCTGCTTAGGCAATCGGAGCGACTCAGTTGAGTCTTTTTGCATTTGATGCCTACGGTGAGTCTTAAGTGCCTTTTGGAAACACAATTACTTCATGGGCGTTCCCTTAGGAACCACCCCCCATCCCCCGAAATAAACCTTTTCCTATCCCATTCCTTCGTACCAAAACCGAGCCGCGGATTCCAAGTAAATGGCTGAAATTCTTGCGATGTATTCCTAAGATCCCGATCTCCGAAAATTTTACTGATTTCTTTATCCTTTTACGAGATACTGAGGTTCATAGTTACCTCTCATGTACGTGTCAAATATGTACTTAAAATCCGGTTAGAGGTGAAAATGTAGATTATAAAGTGACGAACCACAGAGAAATAAGCTGTAAAGTATCCATAGAACCGAAAAAAGACGTAAAATATCTTGGACTAACATTTGATTCCACCGTGATGACAAGCTATTACAGAACCAATAATGAAAGAAAGAAAACGATCAGGACTTTTAAAATTGATAAAAAAAATGTTCTGGACCAACAGCCCCACATCTACTTTATGTCTACCGCAGTTTTATTATACCAACCCTGGAACATGCTGCACCGATATGGATGATATGAAACGTTCAAGCCGTCCGTTGTGACCGAGCGGTTCTAGGCGCTTCAGTCTGGAACCGCGCTGCTGCTGCTGTCGCAGGTTCGAATGCTGCCTCGGGCATGGATCTGTGTGATGTCCTTAGGTTAGTTAGGTTTAAGTAGTTCTAAGTTCTAGGGGACTGATGACCTCAGATGTTAAGTCCCATAGTGCTTGGAGCCCTTTTTTTTTCAAACGTTCACACACCAAAAATATTTAACATAATGATACGAACAGCGATAAATACTAGTCCAAGAGCCAATAGGAGATATCTATACCATGTAGCATATGTACAGATACTAGAGCAGAGACTGATATGACAACAAAATACGGAGAATCTAGATTAACACTACTGAACAACTATGACAGAACCCAGCAAGTACAAGTTATGCCGCAGGAATTACAGGATCAAAATTTGCAAGAAGATTAATATAGATTAGTTTAACATACAAATAACCCTACTGAAGGTTTTAGGGAGGTTTTTTCCTCAGTATGGACACAAATTCCACCTCACAGCCAAAAGAACGGGAACTAAAATTAATATAAGGTAAAAAGCTCAAACCCTAACAAAAATAAAGAACGCAACCACAGTATAAGAAAGGAATTACCCTTGGTACAAACGAATCCATCGCCTGATCGAAAATGGGTCCGCCATTCCCTTCAAGAATATACACTACTGACCATTAAAATTGCTACACCACGAAGATGACGTGCTACAGACGCGAAATTTAACCGACGGGAAGAAGATGCTGTGATATGCAAATGATTAGCTACTCAGAGTTTTCACACAACTTTGGCGCCAGTGGCAACACTTACAACGTACTGACATGAGGAAAGTTTCCAACCGATTTCTCATACACAAACAGCAGTTGACCGGCAGTGGCCGAGCAACTGGTTCGTCACAATACGCCAGTCACTACTCTTCATGAACTGTGGTATCGTGTTGAAGCTGCATGGGCAGCTGTACCTGTCTGTACACGCCATCCAAGCTCTGTTTGACTCAATGCCCAGGCGTATCAAGGCCGTTATTACGGCCAGAGGTGGTTGTTCTGGGTACTGACTTCTCAGGATCTATACACCCAAATTGCGTGAAAATGTAATCACATGTCAGTTCTTGTATAATATATTTGTCCAATGAATACCCGTTTATCATCTGCATTTTTTCTTGGTATAGCAATTTTAATGGCCAGTAGTGTATCAGTGACACCTGACGAGGAATGACTGCTAGTTAGACACATGCTTGGTGCCTGTACTTACTATCAGTGAGCCTGTGTCTGTGTGTTCAATGGGGAAGGTGCCCGATCTATTTCAGTTTGACAGAGGCCACATGGTGATGTGCAGGAGTCTCTGTAGGAGCATTTCGGAAATTGCACGACTTGTATGCTTTTCGAGCAGTTCTGTAGGGAGTGTCTTCAATACGTGTGGAAACCAAGATGAAACCACGTCCAGACGTCGTCGGGTTAGGCTACCATACCTCACTACAGATGTCGGCTGTCGTGGGATGGGCGGACTGGTAAAACAGAACAGTCGGCAAACTGTGACGGAACTAACATCAGACTTTCATGCTGGGCAGAGTACAGTGCAGCGACCACTTCCATCGTTGGCCGTCCGCAGACGGCGACCCATGCACGTGCCAATGTTAACAACACGACGTAGACAACTACGGCTGAAGTGGGCTCGTGACCATCGGCACTGTTCGTTAGCACAGTGGCAGAGCTTTGCATGGGCTGATGAACACCGATACCTCCTTCAAATGGTTCAAGGAGCACTATGCGCCTTAACTTCTGAGGTCATCAGTCACCTAGAACTTAGAACTACTTAAACCTAACTAACCTAAGGACATCACACACATCCATGCCCGAGGCAGGATTCGAACCTGCGACCGTAGCGGTCGCTTGGTAGCAGACTGTAGCGCCTAGAACCGCACGGCCACTCCGGCCGGCATACCTCCTTCATCATGCCGACAGGAGGGCGCGAATCCGTCGTCTACCAGGGCAACAGCTTCCTGACACCTGTACTGCTGGGCAGAGACAAGTTGGTGGCCATTCCATTACGCTCTCGGGAACATTGACATGGGCATCCATGATTCCAGTGGTGCTCGTGCAAGGCACCATGGTGTCCAAGAAGTATCGTAGGCTGGTTCAATACTGTACCGTCTGCCATCGGGTTCCCCTACATGGCAGGCAGCACCGCATAGCAACCACGCTATGAGGGAAACAAACCAACAGCCAAACAGGCGAAGACATCAGGAAACACGCCGAAGATTCCAGTCGATTAATAGGAACCTTTCCTTGCAGAGGTCGCCGCGACATATCCGGCCACGGATTTCTAAACCGGGTTTCTATTGGCTCCAGCTCACTATATAGGCCCGGCCGGTCGAAGGCAGACCAGTCTCCGTCCGCTGCTAATGGAGTCTCCGCTACAGCGGAGTCTCCGAGAAGATATCACCGAAGCCGCAGTACTGCACCGCCGATCGAAGTACCAGCCGACCGAGAGGAACCACATCTCCGGCTAGATCGACGGACGCCTACATCTATTGTACAGCCAGCTATTGTATTGTAGAAGAAGTTACGTTCAATAAACTGTTGGAGAATACAACAAATACCATGTACACCCCTTCATGACGCCAGTGACATTTTTCAGCAAGACAATGCGCCATGTCACAAGACGAGGAGTGTGATGGAGTGGTTTGAGGAATACAGTGGCGAGTTATAATTGATGTGCTGTCCCCCAGCTCACCAGATCTCAACCCAATGGAACACATCTGGCATATGACTGAATGTGGCGTCAGATTTCATCGCCCCCTCATTTTCCCGAAAATTGCGGGAATTAGGTGACTTGTGTGTGCAGATGTGTGTCAACTCCCTCCAGAGACGTACCAAGGCCTCATTGCTTCCATGTCACGACACGTTGCGGCTTTTATCCGTGCCAATGTGGACACACTGGCTATTACGTATATGGTCATAATGTTCTGCCTGATCAGTGTACATGTGTACAGTTGCACATAGTTTTTTATAATATGTATGGATACCATTGTATGCATTGTATTGTATGTTAACCGGGGACCTAGAAATGACGGAGAGGCTCCGTCCCCGCCGCAATCGCATTGGTCCACAACCCCACGACGACTACCGCAGTCCACTTCCCCCCTCCGTCACCCCACACCGAACCCAGAATTATTCTGCGATTCGGCCACCGGTGTATCCCCCAGGGAACGTCTCACACCAGACGAGTGTAACCCCTATGTTTCCGTGGTAGAGTAATGGTGGTGTAAGCGTACGCGGAGAACTTGTTTGCGCAGCAATCGCGGAATGAGGGGAACCAGCCCGCATTCACCGAGGCAGATGGAAAACCGCCTAAAAACTATCCACAGACTGGCCGGTTCACCGGACTTCGACACAAATCCTCCGGGCGGATTCGTGCCGGGACCAGGCGCTCCTTCCCGCCCAGAAATCGTGCGTTATACCGCACGGCCAACCGGGCGGGCCATAGATACCATATTAGATGAAATTTTCGCACATTGCGAATTTCTAACTCGTCATCTTCCAGCGAGGGCGCCGCGATTCGGTTGATACCTCGAAAAGTTTCGCCACTGAAATTCACCGAGAAAACTTGCATTCCCAAAGAACTTACTTACAAATAAAGATTCACCTGTTTTGCTGATGAATTCTCGTCGTGTTTTCAGCCGAGTGATGGCGTCGTCTTGTGGCAACTTTCAATGAGTTTCGTACCCATCATCTTCTGGCGAAGTGTGTCAACTCCCTCCCATCTTCGCCAGAAGATAATGGGTACGAAACTCATTGAAACGTTGCGACAAGACGACGCCACCACTCGGCTGATAACCCGAGAATAATTCATCAGTGGAATACGCCGAGAAAGACTGCAATCGCATGTATCTCACCTGTTTTGTTCAAGTGCCGCTGGAGAAAATTCCATTTTTGGCGGCCCGCGCATATTCTGCCCAGGCGTATGGCTTTTGTGATGTGCCGAAGGGTGCGCAGTAATTTGGAGAGGACAGGACCCCTCTGATCGTCCGAGGTCAGCGTTTCCACGTTCCACTCCGTGATGTTAGACCTTTAAAAACAAAACGCAGTCAGCTGGTGTAACAACTGAAATCCTGAAATTTGATTGTAAGAGGGGATGTGATACGTGGGGAGGCGCCAGTGCCAGTTGCTTTCTCCGTTCGATTCACCCGGATCGATCGTTTCCCCCTGACGTTTCTTATCTCTGCCTCGTTGGCCGGTGGTGGTGCTGGTGGGGTGGCGGGCAGACTGGGTTTTGCCTTCGGAACGGCCGGTACGTGTCGCTGCTCAGAGGGTGAAACTAGTGTTTGCGTGGAGTTAGCTGGATTCGACCGGTGTATGTGGCTCGGAGTGCGGAAGTGCACCTGTTATTGCGAGTTCTTGAGGCGTGACTGGGTCATGGTCTTCTGCACAGGACGCTGAGCAATGTGTTATTCATTTTGGCTATTGGGGTTGAATTATGTACCACGCAGCTGTCTATTGAAGAAGTAGACATTCAAGCTTTCTAGTTTTACAATCACTAGCTTATTCACTAGCTTATTTCTTATGAGTGTCAATATTGTATTGGAACTGCGACGTACTGGTGTAATAATATTATGCTTTGTCTCATCGTTGCCCTTTTAAAACTAGCCTGTTTGTGCTGGGGCAGTTTTACGTATTTTGAAATTTGAAGTCTACAGATAATGCTCTTAACCATTTTTAATTTGCCTTTGTCTTGATGTGATCTCTCATTGCAGAATTTTATCTTAATATATTCTAGGGGCTGTTAACATTGTTTCTTTTCACTGTGGCTGTGTGTTTGTGCTATTCTGTTTCAGCACTGCAGCGGCCACCTAGTCCATGTCTGAATCGATGTCCGGAGTACGACGCCTTGGCCGACTAATACCAGAGGGAACGGGAGGTTCTTTTGGCCGCGGGGAAAATGGCAACCAATACGGCGGCCACTGAGTTCTTCGGTTTGCAGTGAGTGGGGATCTTGCATTCAGTTAAGTTTCCTCTGCATTGGGACGCCAAGGCGTTTGTTCCATTTGCTATACTCCTTATATATTTACCTTCAAAAGCATAAAGGAAGGAGACTAGTGTTCTGAATTATACCTTACGTGCAGCGGGAGTTGAACTTATGTACATGCTAAAGAGAAATACTTGATGGGAAGCGGAAATTGGAAATTACGTGAATTGTCCTATTGCGATTGCCCAGGTGACCTATTTAAAAGAAACTTATTTCACGTTTATTATTAAAATGCCCTTTGTCAAATGAAACTGATTTCACCTTTTATTTTATAAGTTGTTACAGTTAGTATAGAAGTTATAAGAAGTTCTTCTTTGCAAGTAATTCAATCAGAAAGGTTTTGTGTAATGTATTTTTTTGACTTGAGTATCCTGTTCAAAAGAAACTTATTTTACCTTTATTATTCAAGTGCCCTTCTTAAATGAAATTGATTTTACCTTTTATTATTGAAGCGCTTACAGTTAGTAGAGAAGTTATAAGAAGTTCTTGTTTGCACCTAATTCAATTAGAGAGGTATTGTGTAATATATTTTCTGACTTGTGAATAAGATACACTTGTACAAAATTTTTGTGTAAATACTGTGCCCTTTGGGTTAAACTGTTGATCAGTAATATCTTGCAAACCCTCTGTACTTATTATTTCACTTGTCACTGATTTTCACGTAAACACGACGTTGCAGCTTGCTTAACAGTGAAGCCTCCGTGTTGTTAGTGTGAAACTCTCGACGCTTTGAAAATAAAACATTCTTCATCTTTGTGCTTCACGTTCACATATTTGCAGCCCTCTGACGCTAGAGGGCTCACAACTGTAGGGTGTAAGACGGCGGTGTGTGACGTAACTTTATCAGTGCGTGAGAAACAGAGTGCTGTAATCGTGTTTCGAATTCTAAGAGATCGTCCAGACACAGGGCACCCTCTCCCGACAGACCACACATGAACGCTGAAGCGATCCAGCGCCTCGAGTTCGCTCTCGTCCATCATCCTCCATACAGTCCGGACTTTGCGCCGTCCTACGAGGCGTGTTTTGTAAGTAAGTACCGTTTTGAAATTTAAAAAAGACGTGTTAAGATATCTCAATAATTTTATTTCTACATGAAAGCCTGTACCTTAATCTACTTTTCTACATAAGTTCCGTTAATATTGAGGGACTTCTCATAACGTTGTACCAGTTTTTGAATACCCTCCTCATAGAAGTCTCCGCCCGACTTGTTAAGCACTGCATCACCACTGTTTTGACTTCGTCATCGTCTTGAAGACGCTGACCGCCCAGGTGTTTCTTCAAGTGCGGGAACAGATGGTAGTCACTGGGCGCAAGATCGGGGCTGTACGGAGGATGATCTAGAGTTTCCCATCGAAAAGATGTGATCTTTGGTCTGATTCGCCAGGTGCGGACGGGCATTGTCTTGCAGCAAACCGATGCCCTTGCTCAACTTCCATGGACTGTTGCTTTGATGCTGGTGTGACGTAGGCCACCCACGTTCCATCGCCCGTAACAATTTGGCTTAAGAAATCATCACCGTCGTTGTGGTACCGCTCAAGGAAAGTCAATGCTCTGTCTAAACGTTTGGTTTTGTGCACATCCGTCAACATTTTCGGTACGTAACGTGCGTACAATTTTCGGCAATTCAAGTGCTCGGTCACAGTGCTATACGAAACACTACGAGAAACATTAGGAAAGTTATCCCGCAACGACGAAATCGTAGGCCTAAAGCGCCTGTTTTCTCTCACCTTATAGTCCACTTCCTGCACTAAACTTCTTTCATTAATGACCGAAGGACGCCCACTCCGCTCTTCATCATGCACATTTGTGCCGCCATCTTTAAATGCTATCACCCACTTCCTTACCATTCCATCACTCATATTGTTTTCTCCGTAAATTGCGCAGATCTCACGATGAATATAGATCGCTTTTAGGCCTTTAGCACGAAGAAATCTTATAACAGCCAGTACTTCACAGTCGGCGGGACTCACGATTATCGGAGGCATCTTAATCACTCAGTGCACAACGTAAACAAGGAAGAATCAGACTGTAATGGCGTCAGTGCGTAGATTAAGGTACAGGCTTTGACGTAAAAATAAAATTATTGAGATATCTTAGAACGTCTTTTTTTTAATTTCAAAACGGTACTTACTTAAAAAACACGCCTCGTATATTCATCAGTTTCAAAAAGTTGAAGAACACTTTCGCGGACTTCACTTTGTGGTGATTAAGGCGCGACGGTAACACCAAACTGGTCTCTCGTGGAGAGAAATGTGGTCGTTCCCAAGGCGAGTACGTAATAAAAGAAGCACTCCGTCTTCAGGCCACGAGTGGCCTACCGGGACCATCCGACCGCCATGTCATCCTCAGTGAAACATGCGGATAGGACGGACGTGGGGTCAGCACACTGCTCTCCCGGCCATTACGGTGGTATTCTTGACCGAAGCCGCTACTATTCGGTCGAGTAGCTCCTCAGTTGGCAGCACGAGGCTGAGTGCACCCCGAAAAATGGCAACAGCGCATGGCGGCCTGGATGGTCACCCATCCAAGAGCCGACCACGCACGACAGCGCTTAACTTCGGGGATCTCACGGGAACCGGTGTATCCACGTAGAGAAAGAAATATACAGACATGAAGAATAAAGATGTAGAATGTTACTAAATTTTCTTTTATTCAAAAAGCTATAAGAATTTTCACATAAAAAATTCGGAGACACTGTTTTTCAGCACATCCCAGTATTTTGTGGAACAGAATTGTTAAAGCTAAACCCAACTTGTCCTTTCACAAATTTTAATGTTTTCCTTTTACAGGTGCCCAGGTCATAAGAGATGACTGAGAGTGAGCTCCTCCAGCGTAGCCTGCCAGATTGGCCGAGCGGTTCTAGGCGCTACAGTCTGGAACCGCGCGACCGCTACGGTCGCAGGTTCGAATCCGGCCTCGGGCATGGCTGTGTGTGATGTCCTTAGGTTAGTTATATTTAAGTAGTCCTAAGTTCTAGGGGACTTATGACAAGAGCAATTAAGTCCCATAGTGCTCAGAGCCATCTGAACCATCATCCTCCAGCCTAAATTAAGGGTGGTATGCGGGACTGCTGACACATTTCCGAAAACTGACTGGTCTCTGTTGAAATACAGGGTGTCCGAAAAGTCTTTCCCTGATTACATAAATTCAGGCTAGAAGTAAGAAACAGATATGAAACTTGTGTCGAATTGTTTACAACTATCAAAGTTTTTTTCTGTTTTAGGATCGCAGAACGTAGGTACTGGATGAGGGGAAGTGCCCAAGAAGCCATGTTAACCAATCAGAAGAAGGCACAGTGCACAAAGCACGGGTCCGTAACAGGCCCGTCACAGGAGAAGCGGGTGCAGTTGGTGTGTTAGCTGCTGTTGCCATGAACCCACACATGAGTACACGGGACATTGCGAGAGCCGGTGGACTGAGTCAAAGTAGTGTCATGCGCATACTGCATCGTCACCGCTTTCACCGGTTTCATGTGTCGCTACATCAGCAATTACATGGTGATGACTTTAATCATCGAGTGCAATTCTGTCAATGGGCATTAACAGAGAATGCGTTGCAGTTCTACCTGTTTAACGATGAAGCGGGTTTCACAAACCACGGGGCAGTGAATCTACGGAACATGCATTACTGGTCCGGGGACAATCCTCGCTGGCTCAGACAGGTAGAGCGACAGCGACCGTGGACTGTAAATGTATGGTGCGGAATCATTGGCGACCACCTCATTGGTCCTCACTTCATTGCAGGGGCCCAAACAGCTGCAACATACATCGCGTTTCTACAGAATGATCTGCCAACGTCGCTCGAAAATGTCCCACTGGAAACGCGTCGACGTATGTGGTATCAGCATGATGGTGCACCTGCACATTCCGCAATTAACACTAGGCTGACCCTTGACAATATGTTCGACGGGCGTTTCATAGGACGTGGAGGACGCATAAATTGGCCAGCCCGTTCTCCTGATCTTACACCTCTGGACTTCTTTCTGTGGGGTACGTTAAAGGAGAATGTGTACCGTGATGTGCCTACAACCCCAGAGTATATGAAACAATGCATTGTGGCAGCCTGCGGCGACATTACACCGGATGTACTGCGGCGTGTACGACATTCATTACGCCAGAGATTGCAATTGTGTGCAGCAAATGATGGCCACCACATTGAACATCTATTGGCCTGACATGTGGGGACACACTCTATTCCACTCCGTAATTGAAAACGGAAACCACGTGTGTACGTGTAGCTCACCCCTCATGGCAATGTACATGTGCGTCAGTGAAAAAGACCAATAAAAAGGTGTTAGCATGTGGACGTAATGTGCTGTTCCAGTCTCTTCTGTACCTAAGGTCCATCACCGTTCCCTTTGGATCCCTACATAATCCGGTGCTCTCCGATACACACGATCGAACAGCGGAGGAGTGGTACTCAAGCGTCAACTTTAGGTTACAATATCTCCGGATGTAATTAACATTTTACAATGCAACAAACGGCACTGATTACGTATTTGTTTATATGTTCAGATGTGCTAACAAAACTAACGGGGTTCCATTTAAAAAAACGTAGGTTTGTGTTAAAAAACACACTTCCGTGCATTTTTTTATGGTTTGTATTAACCAATTACACTAGCCCCTCTCCTCACGTTCGGTCTGTGGAATCGATTCGTCAGTATTTGATGTGGTTTACGAAATATATCCAGCGGTAATGTTAGGTGACTGATCCTGTATATATATATATATATATATATATATATACCTCGTTCAAACTCAGTGAGGTGTTGATAACGGTGCCTTTGTCACCCTAAAGGCAGGATTCACTAACGTCAACTCACCATATATATATATATATATATATATATATATATATATATGACACAACTGTGACGCTGCAGGCGGTAGAGTTAGTTAAGATCTTAGAAATTAAATACCAATACTTGTATGAATTAGCTGCCCATTGTAATTAGAGTATAGCTGTAGCTCACAATCAACTAAACTGTAATTAGCTGCAACTAATATCTAACAAACTTACAAATTAGGACCCACTAATCATATAAGGAAGTGAGTAATGCTGTGAAGCTATCTTTGACGATTAACAGTCGTTAACGGGCGACCTCAAGGGAACCTGCCGCGTTTCATTTGTATAAGACTTGCCCTGGAAAGTGGGGCTCTGTCTGAGTTGACACCACTTAAGCCGCAAATGACGGTATTTTTGGGGTCAGTGGAATATACGCTACAGAGCGCGTGGCCTTGAAGTAACTAATCTATAAGTGTTCCTTGTGTCACTATGATGACAAAGGCTGCTGAGATTGTCGCCCCAGATGCAGTACGATGCCCCAGAGCCATACAACCAACACGATGGTCTCCCTCTCGGCAGCGCCACGTCACCTTCTCGAGTCCGGTAATCTTGCAACCGTACATTCTCGTAATCACAGCTGCCAGCAGCCATGTACAGTGGCTACGTTCCTGCCGAGTCTTTCTGCAAAATCCTGAAGGAACATCCAGTTTCTCATATCCCTATTAAACAACCTCGTTCAAACTCAGTGAGATGTTGATAACGGTGCCTTTGTCGCCCTAAAGGCGGGATTCACTAACGTCAACTCACCATGCCGTGTCTCAGAGGTAGCTAACGCTTCTAGTATGATAAAAGAAAAAAACTAAATTAAATATATTTCAATTTTTTCAATTTTCGTCTCATAATTATATATACATTGTCTTTCATACTAGAATGTCGTGTTCCCAGTTTGGCACAGCTTTGCCACAGGAAACACGAAAGCTGTCGAAGACGTCCGTCATGTAGTCGGCTAGTGATCGTTGTCAGAAGGAGGCTAGTTTTCGATTACGCAAAGGCTTCTATTATTCGGAAAAGGACAACCCGGATTTACTTACGTAATCAGCGTGGTGTCACCGCCAGACACCACACTTGCTAGGTGGTAGCCTTTAAATCGGCCGCGGTCCGTTAGTATACGTCGGACACGCCTGTCGCCACTATCAGTGATTGCAGACCGAGCGCCGCCACACGGCAGGTCTAGTGTAGAAAGACTCCCTAGCACTCGCCCCAGTTGTACAGCCGACTTTGCTAGCGATGGTTCACTGTTTACATCCGCTCTCATTTACAGAGACGACAGTATAGCAAAGCCTTCAGTTACGTCATTTGCTACGACCTAGCAAGGCGCCATATTCAGTTACTATAATCTGAACAGATAATATTGTGACTCATGTACCCTCAAGAGCGACGTTCATCATTAATGGAGTAAAGTTAAGTATGAAACTAATTACGTCCGCTTTCTGAATTCTCATTCCTTGTCATGTTCCAGACGTCACGTCAGTATAGTTCTTCCCTCCTCACGCCCGCCTGCGTGAGTTAAATCGGCGTGCATTTCGGCCTCCTCTAGTAACACGGTGTTGGCTCTCCTGCTAACCCAACAATCAGTATGAATTTTATAATTACCTAAGGGACCTTTAACAATGAACAATAAAAAATTTGCATTTGCAAATGAAATCATTAATAAATGGGGCAGCTATGAGTTGTATAGGAGACAAGGAGCGTCCTTCTGTCTACGACGAGGATGCCGAAGTATTCTCTGCTGTAGTAAAGGCTGTTTGACATTTATAAAAATAACATGGTGTGGAGGTAGAAAAAAATAAATGAAAAGAATAGAATAAGAAATCTGGTAAACACTAAATATATTCAAATAATCCTCACAAGCAATTAGGGCTTACTTATAAACTGTATGGTGCGATCAGATTTCAGCCTGTCCTGCGTTAGCTTCTTGGTTCACGTTTTTTGTCACAAATTACAGTCATTACTTTTCTCCTTCCTTCGAGACAATTCTTGCACCAGTCAACACCTTCATAACAATAACTTGCCGGTTTACAGTATCGAACATAAATTACTTGAATTTTATTAATTAATAATGTTGTCTGCACGCTGGCAAGACCGCTTACTTTTATGGCTTAAAGACGACCTTCTTTACGCTTTCACATTACAAGCAGAAATACGATAAAATCTGAAGATTTACAAAGGTTTTTACTGTCATCTTTTATTTAGATCAAAGAGGAACGTTCAGTTCAGCTTCTGTTAAAATGTTTCTTTGACTGCGCAAACGATTTATTAGCGTCCGCGCTAGATGCGCATCTTTACAGTTACGTAAATTATATAAAACGTCTTTCAAAGAATAGGTATCGTCTCATAAGTTGATCATTTAATATACAGATAGGTGAATGCCTTTCCAAGGGTACTCACAGCTTTCACACGACGGAAATCCCAATAATATTACACGCTGACGACAGTGTGTATCTAAAGTAAACTGATGTGCATCCTCCAAATGGCGCTAGTGGGACCACTCTTATGCGACTGGTGCGGAATTTGGATAGACGTGGTTTTTCAGATGTACAAACACGTCTACCATCTTTCGTGTACAACGCACCGCTCTTCTGGCTTTTGCGTTTTTTCCGTCAGTGTGCTTGCATGACATCTACATAATACAGATGTATATAAAAATGTGGTATGACCATAGCACGGAAGTACATTCAGCAGGCTAGATTACACTCTGCTGACCGCGCGGAGTGGCCGCGCGGTTTAGGGCGCCATGTCACGGACTGCGCGACCCCTCCCGCCGGCGGTTCGAGTCCTCCCTCGGGCATGGGTGAGTGTGTTGTTCTTAGCATAAGTTAGTTTAAGTAGTGTGTTAGTCTAGTGACCGATGACGTCAGCAGTTTGGTCCCTTAGGAATTCACATACATTTGAACACTCTGCTGAATGTACAAGTTCTGTATTATGATTGTACGCCTTTTTCATATGCAACCTTATTGCGTTGATGTCAAATAAGTATATCATTGGAATTATGCTTTAAAGAACACCTGAAATGTAGTGGTTTGAGAATGAACGTTTAAATTGGAAATTACTCACTACCAAGAAATAGCACGCAACGCTAACAAAAACCTGAATAAATAATAATCTATCATAAAGAAGTATTTTGTTTGTTTTGTATTTTTAAAGAAACTAATGTCCACTAAGGTACTAAAACTAATTTTGAAAAATGCATAACGCCCTGCTGTCTGTAATAATGTTAATTTATTTTTCTACCGGTTTCGGTTTTGAGCCATCATCAAAGGCAAGGCAGCTGTACAACGTACAAAAGTGTACACTGTGAAAATGCCAAACGAAAGACGAAAAACAGAAAAAACCTGAAATTGATCAAAATACTCACGAAAATTGTCGCAGATGTACCATATTCCATACATGCTTTAACAGAAGTTTCCACAGGAAACCATAATTGCCAAGATAATATAAAATCAAAAATTGTAACATGATAAAAATATGATGGCACATTGACACAAGTACAGCAAAATAAATCAAAGAAATTCTAGGTCAAAGATGACAGTCTTGGTAAAACCTAACAAGTTTCCATTAAATAATTATGTGACAATAGGCTAATAAAACTGGATTGAGATTACATAAAAACGCCAATAAAATAAAATGTAAATTAACAGATGAATGTAAAATTATAAAATGTTTTACAATCCATTCAGAAAACGTAAGCATGTAAAATGCATACTACAAATTAATACAAGAAGCAAGATTAACAAAAACTAGCGACAAACAGGCAGGACACAACGCATCACAATAGCATGCAATACAATCAGACATATTATCAAAGATTGCAGTACGTTTAAGATCCATTAGTAACAGGGTATAACATTTTTTTTAATATCATAAGAAATATCATTAGAGAAGTTTAGAGTATCAACTATGGGAATACGACATATAAATCTCAGAGCAACATCAAAACACGTTGGAATATAATGGGGACAGCCTCAGGGAAGCAGGCAGTTCACTCATATTATAGGACGAAGAAGTTGTTAATATTAACGAGACATGAAAAAGTTTGAATAATAAATTACTGCACCGGCCGCGGTTCTAGGCGCTCAGTCCGGAACCGCAAGACCGCTCCGATCGCAGGTTCGAATCCTGCCTCGGGCATGGATGTGTGTGATGTCCTTAGGTTGGTTAGGTTTAAGTAGTTCTAATTTCTACGGGACTGATGGCCACAGATGTTAAGTCCCATAGTGCTCAGAGCCATTTGAACCATTTAAATTACTGCTCGAGGTAGACAAATTCAATCTCTTGCACAACGTCAACTATTCAGATTTCTCATAATACTAGGTGCGTCTGTAAATTTCTGTGAGTGGTCTCAAAAAACAAAGGAAACAAGAGTTACAAATAAAATACGTTTACGGGTCTTCATAGGAAGCAGTACTGGCTACAATACACTTCTGGAAACGGCTGAAGAGCTCTTGAAAACTGTCAGAAAAACACTTCTTGTGGAATCGATCCAAGCACCGTGCTCGCGTCTTGTTGGATATCCGCAGGCTCAACTTTCTCGCTCAATGCAAGCAGTTCTTGAACACCTTCTTATTCTCCAGATTTGACGCCATGTTACTTCTTCCTAGCAGTAGTGGACACCGGAAGATCCTGAGGAAGATCCCAGCAGAGGGGCCAAAACGTCAACCATTTTAGAGGAAGTATGACGCGGCCTAGTAAACCAGAAGATTTTAACTTCATTGACAACGGCCACGAAAGCCTGCAAACTTACATATGACTTCTTTTTGTTTCCTCGCTTTAACTTAGCGCTGAAAGGCATTTCGGGTATACAAGGCGTGACCACGCTACTTCGGGAGACTCCATAAGAAGCGTTTACTGACACTTCTCAACAGCTTCACAACCGATGTCAGAGGTGTGTTGCACCTAATGATGACTTCTCTGGAGGTATTCTGTTCGTAACTCACGTTTCCTTAATTTTCGGAGGCCATGCACCGACCTTTCCAGACGCATCTTGTACTATTACTTGAAGGGAGTAACAGAACATAAAGATGATGGGTGCAAATACTGGAGAAACTGAAGTAACAATTTCGTTGCGCGAGAATAACGGTGCATATCTTTGAGGCCACTTATGAAACTTTTGATAACATATAAATCTACTTGTTCGTCCATGCTCTGCAAACCACTGATAAGTAAATGGCAGAGGGTACTTGTTCCACTACCACGTACTGGGCTGTTCTCATGTTTCATTCGCGTCTATGCGAGCTGTCACTAGTCTAGCCTTGCCTCTGCTATTGTTACGAGAGCCTTATCTAGGGGTCCTATTATACTGTTAATCTTCCTCGCCAATAGTTTAAGTTCAATGAGCGATACGACACTTTCCAGGACTTATTCCCATCCAAGCACAGTCCTCAAAATGTTCAGTCCTCATATCGCGCACATGCAATCTTTCACCAGTGACGCACCGATTGTCGTCCATTGCACAAGCGAGAATCTATCTTACTTCTGTCACGCGTAAAATAAGACCGAGCAGTTCGTAGTTTGCTCAGTATTAATCACAGCCTTTCTGCAGTTCACACGATACGAAGACCATAGTAACCGAACTGTTTTATTTGTTTGTTTACCCACAGAAAGTAACACACCATCCACGGCGTCACAGCAATCAGCGTTCTTCTCTCTTCGTCACTCCCTACCACTCGACACTTGAATTTGGTGTGGTCGAAACAGACTCTGTTACGGTGTATCAAAGGTATGTACACTGAAACTTTTTTGTTCTTAATGCTTATACAGGGTGGTCCATTGATAGTGACCGGGCACAATATCTCACGAAATAAGCATTAAACGAAAAAACTACAAAGAACGAAACTCATCTAGCTTGAAGCGGGAAACTGGATGGCGCTATGGCTGGCCCGATAGATGGCGCTGCCATAGCTCAAACGGATATCAACTGCGTTCTTTTAAAATAGGAACCTCCAGATTTTATTACATATTCGTGCAGTACGTAAAAAAACATGAGTGTTTTAGTTGGGCCACTTTTTTCGCTTTGTCATAGATGGCGCTGTAATAGTCACAAACGTGTAAGTACATGGTATCACGTAACATTCCACCAGTGCGGACGCTATTTGCTTCGTGATACAGTACCCCTGTTAAAACGGACCGTTTTCCAATTGCGGAAAAGGTCGATATCGTGTTGATGTATGCCTATTGTGATCAAAATGCCCAACGGGCGTGTGCTATGTATGCTGCTCGGTATCCTGGACGACATCATCCAAGTGTCCGGAACGTTCGCTGGATAGTTAGGTTATTTAAGGAAACAGGAAGTGTTCAGCCACATGTGAAACGTGAACCACGACCTGCAACAAATTATGATACCCAAGTACGTGTTTTTGCTGCTCTCGCGGCTAATTCGCACATCAGTAGCAGACAAATTGCGAGAGAAGCGGGAATCACAAAAACGTCGGTGTTGAGAACGCTACATCAACATCGATTGTACGGGTACCATATTTCTATGCACCAGGAATTGCACGGCGACGACTTTTAGTGTCGTGTACAGTTCTGCCACTGGGAACAAGAGAAATGGCGGGACGATGACAGAATTTTTGCACGCGTTCTATTTAGCGACGAAGCGTCATTCAGCAACAGCGGTAACGTAAACCGGCATAATATGCACTATTGGGCAACGGAAAATTCACGATGGCTGCGATAAGTGGAACATCACCGACCTTGGCGGGTTAATGTATGTTGCGGAAATATGGGAGGAAGGACAATTGGCCCCCATTTTATCAATGGCAATCCAAATGGTGCAATGCATGAAGATTTCCCACGTAATGTTCTACCCATGTTACCACAAGATGATTCACTGCTTGACAGAATGACGATGTACTTCCAACATGATGGATGTCTGGCACATAGCTCGCGTGCGGTTGAACCGGTACTGAATAGCATATTTCAGGACAGGTGATTTGGTCGTCGAAGCACCGTACCATGACCTGCACGTTCAACGGATCTGACGTCCCCGGATTTCTTTCCGTGGGAAAAGTTGAAGGATAATTGCTATCGTGATCCACCGACAACGCCTGACAACATGCGTCAATGCATTGTCAATACATGTGCGAACATTACGAAAGGCTAACTACTTGCTGTTGAGAGGAATGTCGTTACACGTATTGCCAAATGCATTGAGGTTGACGGACATCATTTTGAGCATTTATTGCATTAATGTGGTATTTACAGGTACTCATGCTGTAACCGCAAGCATTCTCAGAAATGATAAGTTCACAAAGGTAGATGAATCACATTGGAATAACCGAAATAAAATGTTCAAACGTACCTACGTTCTGTATTTTACTTTAAAAACCTGCCTGTTAGCAGCTGTTCGTCTAAAATTGTAAGCGATATATTTGTGTTTATTACAACGCCATCTGTCACAATGCGACAAAAGTGGTCCAACTGAAACATTCATGTTTCTTTACGTATTACACAAATATATAATAAAAATAGGTGTTCCGTTTGACCTATGGCAGCACCATCTAGCGGGCCAACCATAACGCCATCTGGTTTCCTCCTTCCAGCTAGACAAGTTTCGTTCTTCGTAGCTTTTTCGTTTGACGCTTATTTCGTGAGATATTTGGCCCGGTTATGATCGATGGACCACCCTGTATACTGATGCAGTCTGGAGTGACCAATGGAAACTTGTACTAAGTCTGGGATTCAAACCGGGGTCTCCTGCTGACTAGGCAGATACGCTGACCACTGCGCCACCCTGGCATAATGACTTTGGAAAACTGCTCAGACTTACCTTAGCGCACCTTCCTCCTCAGCCAAAATTCCCATTCTCGCCTCAGTCCACTTGGTAATCATTCTAAACTCGAAGAGCATTGCAGGTGCTCCGCAACTCTATTGGAAGAGCACCTCCGCATCTAGCGGAACGGGGGACCCTGCCCGAATCACGGGCATAGATGCTTTAATCAAATGAAAACGTATGGTTCCGAACATCTTTTCAGTTCCCAAGGATCTATGATGTATACTAACAGCCATTAAAATTGCTACACCAAGAAGAAATGAAGATGATAAACGGGTATTCATTGGACAAATATATTATACTAGAACTGACACGAGATTACATTTTCACGCAATTTGGGTGCATGGATCCTGAGAAATAAGTACCCAGAACAACCACCTCTGGCCGTAATAACGGCCTTGATACGCCTGGGCATTGAGTCAAACAGAGCTTCGATGGCATGTACAGGTACAGCTGCTCATGCAGCTTCAACACGATACCACAGTTCATCAAGAGTAGTGACTGGCGTATTGTGACGAGCCAGTTGCTCGGCCACCATTGACCAGACGTTTTCAATTGGTGAGAGATCTGGAGAATGTGCTTGCCAGAGCAGCAGTCGAACATTTTCTGTATCCAGAAAGGCCCGTACAGGACCTGCAACATGCGGGCGTGCATTATCCTGCTGAAATGTAGGGTTTCGCTGGGATCGAATGAAGGGTAGAGCCACGGGTCGTAACACATCTGAAATGTAACGTCCACTGTTCAAGAGGTGACCGAGACGTGTAACCAATGGCACCCCATACCATCACGCCGGGTGATATGCCAGTATGGCGATCACGAATACACGCTTCCAATTTGCGTTCACCGCGATGTCGAGAAAGACGGATGCGACCATCATGATGCTTTAAACAGAACCTGGATTCATCCTAAAAAAATGACGTTTTTCCATTCTTGCACCCAGGTTCGTCGTTGTGTACACCATCGCAGGCGCTCCTGTCTGTGTTGGAGTCAAGGGTAAACGCAGCCATGGTCTCCGAGCTGATAGTCCATGCGTCGTCGTCGAACTATTCGTGCAGATGGTTGTTGTCTCGCAAACGTCCCCATCTGTTGACTCGGGGTTCGAGACGAGGCTGCGCGATCCGTTAGAGCCATGCGGATAAGATTCCTGTCATCTCGACTGCTAGTGATACGAGGCCATTGGGATCCAGCACGGCGTTCCGTATTACCCGCCTGAACCCACCGGTTCCATATTCTGCTAACAGTCATTGGATCTCGACCAACGCGGGCAGCAATGTCGCGATACGATAAACCGCAATCGCGATAGGCTACAATCCGACCTTTATCAAAGTCGGAAACGTGATGGTACGCATTTCTCCTCCTTACACGAGGCATCACAACAACGTTTCACCAGGCAACGTCCGGCAACTGCTGTTTGTGTATGAGATATCGTTTGGAAACTTTCCTCATGTCAGCACGTTGTAGGTGTCGCCACGGGCGCCAACCTTGTGTGAATGGTCTGAAAAGCTAATCTTTTGCATATCACAGCATCTTCTTCCTGTCGGTTAAATTTAGCGTCTGTAGCACGTCATCTTCGTGGTGTATCAATTTTAAAGGCCAGTAGTGGATATTTGCAGACTGAAGCGAGAATGAAAATTTATTCCGAGGCCGGGATTCGAACCCCAGATCTCCTGCAACCACTGCCCCACTATGACACTATGGATTTGGAAAACTACGCAGACTATCCCAGTACGCTGCCTTCGTTATTCAAAATTCCCAGTTACGCCGCAGCGCACTTGGTATTCCCGCTCCAAACTCAAACAGCATTGCAGAGGCTCTCGAACTCTATTAGAATGACACCTCCACATCAAACGAACCGGGAATTCGGAGTGAGGAGGAATGCATGTGAAACGGTCCTGTGGTCCCCTTTCATTATCATTTTATTTGCTATCCAATGATACATAACTCTCTGGCATGCGCACGAGTGAATGGATGTGGGTGTGTTTCATTTTACTATACGGTAGTTCAGTCTGCTGCAGAGAATCAGTGGTAGTGGTACAGAATTGCCAACACCTGTAGTGTTCAGGTGGTCAAAGAGGTTTGCCCCCCACCCTTGTGTAAAAGGTACGGGTGTTAGGTTGGTGGCGGAAGCCTCATCTCTGGGTTTTCCTGGCCACGGGGTCGCGTGGGAGACGTTGGAGTGTGTGAGACGGTCAGTCTGGTTCCAGCTTGCCGAGGGTCTGCAGCTGAAGTCTCTTCGAAAAAGGGTGAGTTGACTTAACCGCGTGGCGCTTTGTCTCATAGCGAGAGGAGAGCTTTTAGATATTGGTCTCGCGTTTCACCTTATGAAAAATGATTTGCAGGGTCGCAGCAAGGAATCCAAGGCTTTTGCAGACTTTCAGTTTGATTCCTAATGCGGACTTGACTTTGATCCGTAAGAAGAACGTAGCACAAAGGTGTTGCATACGTTGAAGCGCCCTCGGTTCAGTGTGAATGTTTGTGTGCCTCCAACTGCGTGTGTACGCATTCTAATCTTTTCCGAAACTTGGTAATTTTTGCTTCTTTGTAAATTTTCTTTGTCTCATTACTTTATGCGCAGTGGAAACCATCTACATGGGTTACTATTAGAGTTTGTTGGCCCTCTGCCATTATGCTTTGTCTATTCAAATGTGTCGTCTGTAAGATATTAATTGTTCGCGACTTCATCGTTTGATGTTACTAAAATTTGGCCATGGTACGTAGAAACTGTGTCTCCACGAACCACAGGCCGGCCGCTGTGGTCGAGTGGTTCTAGGCGATTCAGTCCGGATGCGCGCTGCTGCTACGGTCGCAGGTTCGAATCCTGCCTCGGGCATGGATGTGTGTGATGTCCTTAGGTTAGTTAGGTTTACGTAGTTCTAAGTCTAGAGAACTGATGATCTCAGATGTTAAGTTCCATAGTGCTTAGAGCCATCCACGGACCACGTGGGTACACAAGTCTGTTGTGAAGCGTATAGTGTTTCACAAGCAATTGTACTTAGTTACCAGACAACAGCAGTCTATATATGCATTACATCATTGTTAAGGAATAAATAATTTTACCTCCAATCTTATCCGGTGTACCGATGCTACGTCTCAGTTAACTACGCCATTTACGATGTTGTTTTCCTTGTTAGCCCATCCATAGCGTTTCTATGTGCACAGGTCCAATAATTAGTGTCCTTTTTTTATTCAAAACAAATGCTCTGGAATAGATCTTGTTTTCAGGAATGTTGCTGTAAGCTGCACTTATGCACAGTGTTCACGCACTCTTTACTTTATTCAATATTTGATTCACGGGAACAATGCCTCGGTCATATTAATAATTACATTCCATTCTTTATCAGTGACTTTACAATGAGTGTTCTTTTGTGAGTTTTCTTATGGATAAATTAAGTAATTTTCCAACTCAGCGCAACCTCTTATTTGTTGTGTGGCTAGAGTTGGTGGCGACCCAATCTTTTACGTTGTTCTCAGTGTCTGATAGCATTTTCTTATTCAAAGTGCGCGTGGCTCTTTCGGCCGGCGGGATACATTCAAAGTGCGCTTCACGCTACTTACACATGCTACGGAAGGTGCTCTACCTTCTACATGTTAACGACGAATATGCTGCCATGTACCCCACGTTCGCCTACAGAGATCGACAACCCCTTAGACACTGAAGCATTACGGGGTTGCATACGTGCAAGGCGTAGCCTCCCCGGCCAGCGTCGAACAAGGACGACAGGCGGCAAGAGAAGCGTCGTCATAGGTCCTCCGTGCCAGGGACCTATTTCCTCGGCCACGTCGCGTGTGCGGAACTGGATCGGCATGGATTCTTCCGCGTCCCCGTGCAAGTTCGCTGCACCGGAGCTCTGGGCCAATTCCTGCGCCGGTTCTTGGCAGCCCGTCAGTCAGAGCCTGATCGAAAGCCATCACAGTGGGACCTACGACATCGCATCGACATCCCGAGACGTACCTGTCATTCAGCAATGCCGAACGCTCAGCTCCGTCTTTAGCGATTATGAGTGACACAGTCTTCAAGTCTCTCTATGTTTATGCAATGTTCCAAGGCCTGTAGGAGAAGTTCTAATAATTTTTTGTTGAGAAGAATTTTTCCTTTGTTATTAAATTTCTCTGCTGTGGCCCGAATAAACCCCTGTTCTTGATTACCTCTGTTCTATCCTTGGGGCAACGTCGTTCTTTTCCCGGATCGTGTGAGTGGGCCAGTTCGGTTGGGGACTCGGGAGCAGCCAGGTCTGCGCAGTGCCAGAACACGCCGGGACCGCTGGCGGCACGCATGACTGCCGTATGGAAGGGTTGTGGTCATGAGAGTGCACGACTTCGTCGTAAACCGGATCCAGCAAGTTTTAAGATGATTGCATTCCAATCCGAGGAGAGAAACCCTCACCGTTGTGATATCTCGCGATTCTCCAGTGACTTGGGTTCGTGTTGCTGCTCGAAGTGTCGCTGAGGCGAAGAGCAGAGAGTGGAGTGCTTGGGGAAGGCGGATCTGATTAGATTTTCTCCACTTCTTATTACTATTTACTGCGTTCAACTTATCATAATTTGTTAAGTTCAACCAGCGGTAATTTTTCTTGCCTGGTGCCCGCTGACGTCCCAGTTACCTGCCCTGGGGGTAAGTGTATGTAACGGCAGCGTACATTTCCTCGCCTTGCCGCTGCTGTCCGGTAAGGCGTGTAGTTTAGACAGCTTTCTTTATTGTAGGCCGGTTGGTGATTCTTCTACTCTGGTGGTAGTGATTCATTCTTCGAAAAAAAAAGGCTCTGATCACTATGGGACTTAACATCTGAGGTCATCGGCCCCCTAAACTTAGAACTACTTAAACCTAACTAACCTAAGGACATCACACACATCCATGCCCGAGGCAGGATGATTCCTTTCTCGTTCCGGGCGCTCTAAACACACTATTCTCGTCGTAGTGCACACCGCCGGTTCCGGCTTTTGCGTATTGTTCCATCGTTGCATTTGATTTATCGGCCGTCAGGTAGCTTCAGCAAGATTATCATTAGTCATTCGTTAGACTGCCACTAGTCTGAGTTACCATCTTGTAAAGCGCATGCAACTCTTGGCTGCCTATTTCTTCGCTCGCGAAAGTGTTTGTTGGCGGACCTCCTCAGAGGTTGATTCCTGGAGCACCGTCTGGATCAGCTGCTTGTTTTTTTAATTAACTTTTGCTATTTGCTGTTCTACAACAGGTTTCAATTTTTTTGTATTATTGCCGTTCCTAGCGTGTAAGGCAATCAGCCGTGATTGTGGTGATTCGCTTTAAAATTCTAATTTGGTATTTGTATTTTAGCGGTAAGTCTTAAAACCTTAATTACTGCCATTCCTGGCGTCTGATGCCTTTTGCTGTGTTCGTGGCGACTTACCTTAATATTTAAACACCTGTAAGTTGTAAATTGCAGCGAGTTCTTAAACAATTCTTAATTTATTGTCATTCTTGGCGTGTAAGACCTTCAGCCGTGATTAAGGTCGGTTGCCTTAAAATTCTAATTGTGTATTTGTATTTACGCAGTAAGCCTTTAAAAACTTATTTACTGCCATTCTTGGCGTCTGATGCCGGCTGCTGTTTTTGTGGCGGCTTGCCTTTAATATTTCAATACCTGTAATTTGCAAGTTGCAGCGAGTTTTAAACAATTATTAATTTATTGCCATTCCTGGCGAGTAAGGCCTTCTGTGCAGATCACAGGGGCTTCCTTTTAAATCATTATCTGTTGTATCTGTATTTAATGGTGATTTGATAAATTGTAACTCACTGGAAACACTAATATTTACACTGTTGTTTATTCTTTCATTAATAACGTGTGGTATTTTTTAATTTATTGTTGACTCGGGAATTGCTGATTTAAAACAGATTTTGTGTTACTGTAAAGGGCAACCAATAATGACTGATTATGGCCCCGTCCACAGTCGTAACCGAATCCTGCCTTCCCTTGACTACCAGGTCACTATTGTTGCTTCTCAAGCACTTTTCCGTGGGAGATATGGCGTCCCATTTTGCAAGATGAGAAAAGCGGACTACGTTGCTGGTTTGACAAACACTCAAGTACACTATCTCAGCTCGACTGACATACAGTATCACCTGATCTAATGCCATCGACGATCTCTGGGACTAATTGGAAAAGCGGCTGAAACATACCACCCAGCGCCCCTGCAGTTCGGAGCCTCTAAGGGTTCAAAACATCAGGGAACGGCCTCAGCTGGCTGTAGCGTATCTGAAACCTGTTGGATGCTCTTCCTCGCGCGAATTGATGACATCAGCACGGCTAGAGTCAGTTCTGATTATGTAGGCTTTCCCGGCGTAATAAGTCTTGACAGTCTCTTCGGGTTTGCTGCCGGATCCTAAAACCAACTTGACTCGATATTTCGGCCATCTAACGGATCGCCATCTTCAGGAGAATGCTGCTTCTGCTGATGAGTCCCGCTGAGAACTGACGCCAGGCTGCAAATCGACGTCCTATATAGGCCACCGTTCAGCAGACGGCGCATGCGCCGCCCATCACGGTTGTTACCCTCCAATACAGGGAGGTGGCGCCTCCCTTAGTGGAACACTGCTGGCAGCGATATATCGTACTCAGGGCTGCACCGAAGAAGGTTCAATTTAGATGCGACGCAATACAGGATTCCACGACTTGCTAAGAGGGAACCCATTGTCACTGTTGATTAAATTATCCGCCAACCTTATTTTTAATCGCCTCTTTATAGACACTGTTCCATAAACTGAAAATTATGATAACTACCACAGTTTCATCAAATTTCATACTGTGTCCCTCATTTAAGTACACACATTAGAGTGTGTCCAGCTTCTAAGATTAGGGCACTACTCGGCTCTGTGTGTAAGTAGGCTGTTTAGGTGTCAGTAGGCTGTTTAGGTTTTTATATTGGTAACGCCACGTAGCGCTCTGTATGAAAATCACTGGCTGTGCTGTGTGCAGTCTGTGGCTGGTATGTTGAGAGCAGACGATCTGGACATGTGTCCATCAGAGACAGTAAATTTGTAAGACTAGATGTCATGAACTGATATATATATATATATATATATATGGATTGGGGCTAAGAAATGAAAGAGGAAGCCGCCTGGTAGAATTTTGCACAGAGCACAACATAATAATAGCTAACACTTGGTTTAAGAATCACGAAAGAAGGTTGTATACATGGAAGAACCCTGGAGATACTAATAGGTATCAGATAGATTATATAATGCTAAGACAGAGATTTAGGAACCAGGTTTCAAATTGTAGGACATTTCCAGGGGCAGATGTGGACTCTGACCACAATCTGTTGGTTATGACCTGTAGATTAAAACTGAAGAAACTGCAAAAAAGGTGGGAATTTAAGGAGATGGGACCTGGATAAACTGAAAGAACCAGAGGTTGTACAGAGTTTCAGGGAGAGCATTAGGGAACAATTGACGGGAATGGGGGAAAGAAATACAGTAGAAGAAGAATGGGTAGCTTTGAGAGATGCAGTAGTGAAGGCAGCAGAGGGTCAAGTAGGTAAAAAGACGAGGGCTAGTAGAAATCCGTAGGTAACACAAAAATTATTGAATATAATTGATGAAAGGAGAAAATATAAAAATGCAGTAAATGAAGCAGGCAAAAAGTAATACTAACGTCTCAAAAATGAGATCGACAGGAAGCGCAAAATGGCTAAGTAGGTATGACTAGAGGACAAATGTAAGGATGTAGAGGCTTATCTCACTAGGGGTAAGGTAGATACTGCCTACAGGAAAATTAAAGAGACCTTTGGAGATAAGAGAACCACTTGTATGAACATCAAGAGCTCAGATGGAAACCCAGTTCTAAGCAAAGAAGGGAAGCAGAAAGGTGGAAGGTGTATATAGAGGGTCTATACAAGGGCGATGTACTTGAGGACAATATTATGGAAATGGAAAAGGATGTAGATGAAGATGAAATGGGAGATGCGATACTGAGTGAAGAGTTTGACAGAGCACTGAAAGACCTGAGTCGACAAGGCCCCCGGAGTAAGCAACATTCCATTGTAACTACTGACGGCCTTGGGAGAGCCAGTCCTGACAAAACTCTACCATCTGGTGAGCAAGATGTATGAAACAGGCGGAATACCCTCAGACCTCAAGAAGAATATAATAATACTAATCCCAAAGAAAGCAGGTGTTGACAGATGTGAAAATTACCGAACTATCAGTTTAATAAGTCACAGCTGCAAAATACTAACACGAATTCTTTACAGACGAATGGAAAAACTAGTAGAAGCCGACCTCAGGGAAGATCAGTTTGGATTCCGTAGAAGCACTGGAACACGTGAGGCAATACTGACCTTACGACTTATCTTAGAAGAAAGATTAAGGAAAGGCAAACCTACGTTTCTAGCATTTGTAGACTTAGAGAAAGCTTTTGACAATGTTGACTGGAATACTCTCTTCCAAATTCTAAAGGTGACAGGGGTAAAATACAGGGAGCGAAAGGCTATTTACAATTTGTACAGAAACCAGATGGCAGTTATAAGAGTCGAGGGACATGAAAGGGAAGCAGTGGTTGAGAAGGGAATAAGACAGGGTTGTGGTCTCTCCCCGATGTTATTCAATCTGTATATTGAGCAAGCAGTAAAGGAAACAAAAGAAAAATTCGGAGTAGGTATTAAAATCCATGGAGAAGAAATAAAAAATTTGAGGTTCGCCGATGACATTGTAATTCTGTCTGAGACAGCAAAGGACTTGGAAGAGCAGTTGAATGGAATGGACAGTGTCTTGAAAGGAGGATATAAGATGAACATCAACAAAAGGAAAACGAGGATTATGGAATGTAGTAGAATTAAGTCGGGTGATGCTGAGGGAATTAGGTTAGGAAATGAGACACTTAAAGTAGTAAAGGAGTTTTGCTATTTGGGGAGCAAAATAACTGATGATGGTCGAAGTAGAGAGGATATAAAATGTAGACTCGCAATGGCAAGGAAAGCGTTTCTGAAGAAGAGAAATTTGTTAACATCGAGTACAGATTTAAGTGTCAGGAAGTCATTTCTGAAAGTATTTGTATGGAGTGTAGCCATGTATGGAAGTGAAACATGGACGATAAATAGTTTGGACAAGAAGAGAATAGAAACTTTCGAAATGTGGTGCTACAGAAGAATGCTGAAGATTAGATGAGTAGATCACATAACTAATGAGGAGGTATTGAATAGGATTGGGGAGAAGAGAAGTTTGTGGCACAACTTGACTAGAAGAAGGGATCGGTTGGTAGGACATGTTCTGAGGCATCAGGGGATCATCAATTTAGTATTGTAGGGCAGCGTAGAGGGTAAAAATCGTAGAGAGAGACCAAGAGATGAATACACTAAACAGATACAGAAGGATGTAGGTTGCAGTAGGTACTGGGAGATGAAGAAGCTTGCACAGGATAGAGTAGCATGGAGAGCTGCATAAAACCAGTCTCAGGACTGAAGAACGACAAGAACAACAACATTGTTTGTTCTCTATCAAAATCCTTCATTCGCCAACTATGCCTATCAGTAGTTAGTGACTTCAGTGGTTAGAATCTTTTATTTAGCTGGCAGTATTGGCGCTTGCTGTATTGCAGTAGTTCGAGTAACCAAGATTTTTGTGAGGTAAGTGATTCATGAAAGGTATAGGTTATTGTTAGTAAAGGCAATTCTTTTGTAGGTATTATTGAAAGTCAGATTGCGTTGCGCTAAAAATATTGTGTGTCATTTTAGTGTTGATCAGAATAAGTAAAGAGTGAAATGTCTGAGTACGTTTACTTCTGCTCAGCTGTTTGAAAATCAAATAACGTAAGGGGGTTTATCAGCACAATCATTCATAAATTTTTCTAAGGGGAGGTTTCATGTGAAAGATGATTTGGGGCTTAGGAAACCTGGTGTGTATAAAATTCCGTGTCAGTGTGGGAAGGCTTACATTGGCCGTTCGACTCACACAGTGCATGACAGGTGTGTGGAACATCGCCGTCATACGAGGCAGTAAAATCGGTTGTAGCAGAACACTGCCTAAATGAGGGACACAGTGTGAAATTTGATGAAACTGTCGTAGTTCCCAACATTTCCGGTTTTTGGAACAGTGTCTATAAAGAGGCGATTGAAATTAGGTTGGCGGATGATTTAAGGGGCGTAGGACGTCAAACGGGCCGACTTGGAGCAGGAGAGGCACCACAGGACATTTTATTTTCTACTGTCTATACTTTTACAAATAAATTCATAAAACTTTGTTAGCATGACCAAGAAGGATTCAGGTTTCACACTCACAGCGGAGCAAGTTCCAAAACATAACAAAACAAATTTTTTTTTTTTTACATGTGAAATTTCATCATTTTTTCACTTGGTATTGGCTGCATTTGTTGCTGTAGGTACACTTTCCTTTGTAAGTAAGAGAGATTCTTCGATGAATTTTGCACATAATACAAACCATACTTACAGGTGTATGAAACTCTAGAATTTCCCAAATATGTTAAAAACTGTGGTAAAAATTGAGATAATTAAGTATAAAATCCGAGTTTTCTCTAAACTCAAAGTTTAAAATGTATCAGCCCATTCATTTTTCCATAAATTCAAGAGTTTCATACATCTGTCAGTACGCTTTGCAAGCTGTGCAAAATTTATCGAAGAATCTCCCTTACTTATGAAGAAAAGTGTACCTATATCAACAAATGAAGCCAACAGTAAGTGAATAAAAGTACGAAATTTCACATTTTAAAAAAAATTATTTTTTCGTGTTTTTGAACTTTAACTGCTATGAGTATGAATTCTGAATCCTTCCTGGTCAAGCTGACATAGTTTTATGAATTTATTTGTAAAAGTATAGACAGTGCAAATTAAAATGTCCTGTGTTGCCTCTCCTTCTCGAAGTCGGTCCGTTTGTCGTCCTCCCCCCTTAATCAAAAGAGACAATGGGTTCCCTCTTAGCGAGACGTGGAATCCTATTGTCTCGCATCGAAATTGAACGTTCTTCGGTGCAGCCCTGAGTGCGATATATCGCTGCCAGCAGTGTTCCACCAAGGGCGGCGCCACCTCCCTGTCTTGGAGGGCAGCAACCGTGATGGGCGGCGCATGCGCCGTGTACTGAACGGCGGCCTATATAGGACGTCGATTTGCAGCCTGGCGTCAGTTCTCAGCGGGACTCATCAGCAGAAGCAGCATTCTCCTGAAGATGTCGACCAGTTGAACCGCCGAAATATCGAGTCAAGTTGATTTTGGGATCCGGCAGCAAACACGAAGAGACTTTCAGACAGTTCTACAAGATGTTGGCATGCTCTCGCCGAGGGTCTCTGTTTGATGTCAGAGGTATGTTGTCTCGAGGTATGTTATTGTTGTTGTGGTCTTCAGTCCTGAGACTGGTTTGATGCAGCTCTCCATTCTACTCTATTCTGTGCAACCTTCTTCATCTCCCAGTACCTACTGCAACCTACATCCTTCTGAATCTGCTTAATGTACTCATCTCTTGGTTTCCCTATACGATTTTTACCCTCCACACTGCCCTCCAGTGCTAAATTTGTGATCTCTTGATGCCTGAGAAAATGTCCTACCAACCGGTCCCTTCTTCTTGTCAAGTTGTGCCACAAACTCCTCTTCTCCCCTATTGTATTCAATACCTCCTCATTAGTAACGTGATCTACCCATCTAATCTTCAGCATTCTTCTGTGGCACCACGTTTCGAAAGCTTCTATTCTCTTCCTGTCCAAACTATTTATCCTCCATGTTTCACTTCCTGACACTTAAATCTATACTCGATGTTAACAAATTTCTCTTCTCCAGAAACGCTTTCCTTGCCATTGCGAGTCTACATTTTATATCCTCTCTACTTCGACCATCATCAGTTATTTTACTCCCCAAATAGCAAAACTCCTTTACTACTTTAAGTGTCTCATTTCCTAATCTCATTCCCTCAGCATCATCCGACTTAATTCGACTACATTCCATTATCCTCGTTTTGCTTTTGTTGATGTTCATCTTATATCCTCCTTTCAAGACACTGTCCATTCCGTTCAACTGCTCTTCCAAGTCCTTTGCCGTCCCTGATAAAATTACAATGTCATCGGCGAACCTCAAAGTTTTTATTTCTTCTCCGTGGATTTTAATGCCTACTCCTAACTTTTCTTTTGTTTCCTTTACTGCTTGTTCGATATACAGATTGAATAACATCGGTGAGAAGCTAAAACCCTGTCTCACTCCCTTTCCAACCACTGTTTCCCTTTCGTGTCTCTCGACTCTTACAACTGCCATCTGGTTTCTGTACAAATTGTAAATAGCCTTTCGCTCCCTGTATTTTACCCCTGCCACCTTTAGAATTTGAATGATAGTATTCCAGTCAACATTGTCAAAAGCTTTCTCTAAGTCTACAAATGCTAGAAACGTAGGTTTGCCTTTCCTTAATCTTTCTTCTAAGATAAGTCGTGAGGTCAGTATTGCCTCACGTGTTCCGACATTTCTACGGAATCCAAACTGATCTTCCCCGAGGTCGACTTCTACCAGTTTTTCCATTCGCCTATAAAGAATTCGCGTTAGTATTTTGCAGCTGTGACTTATTAAACTGATAGTTCGGTAATTTTCACATCTGTCAACACCTGCTTTCTTTGGGATTGGAATTATTATATTCTTTTTGAAGTCTTAGGGAATTTGCCTGTCTCATACATCTTGCTCACCAGATGGTAGAGTTTTGTCAAGAATGGCTCTCCGAAGGGCGTCAGTAGTTCTAATGGAATGTTGTCTTGACGTATAGGAAAAGTGAATGGCAGTGTAAGAACAAATGTAAGAAGAGTACAAGAGTAGTAGATGTAAGATTGGTGGTTGGGGCTTTCAGTGGCGTACGTACCCCGACGCAGAGCAGGAGTCGATGCAGTCGGCAGCGACGAAGCACGCGAGGTCCATGGCGAGCTGGTCGCTGTCCGTGGCGTCAGTGAGGCGGGCGAGAGCAGCCAGGCCGGCGTCGCAGCCCTCGTAGCCGAGGCTCCAGCGTCCCAGCGTCCAGCTTGTTATCAGACGAACCATGACACGCACCGCGTGGGACCGATTCTGGAGAGTCTTGTAGGCTATCAACACCTCGGTGTGTTCTGCAAAACGTTGTAACGTATTACTATCTTTACGACGTTTCTCGTCGAGTCATATGCGTTACTCGCATTTCTAGCTGCTTTTCTTACACAAATAATGATAAAAATTCAGAAATTCAGGGTCGCCACCAGCCCAAGCCCTTCCTAACCATTTACAAAATAAAACGGACCTGGAAAATATTAGTTTAATTACTTAAATAATTTAATTACAAGTACGCAAATTTCTTCAAGCAGCCAGATAAATAGCACTCCGTGTCGTGCATGAAGCAACTTCCAGAATGAGATTTTCACTCTGCAGCGGATTGTGCGCTGATATGAAACTTCCTGGCAGCTTAAAACTGTGTGCCCGAACGAGACTCGAACTCACGGTTTTAACCTGCCATGAAATTTCATATCGGCGCACACTCCGCTGCAGAGTGAAAATCTCAATCTGGAAACATCCCCCAGGCTGTGGCTAAGCCACGTCTCCGCATTATCCTTTCTTTCAGGAGTGCTGGTTCTGCAAGATTCACAGGAGAGCTGCTGTAAAGTTTGGAAGGTAGGAGACGAGGTACTGGCAGAAGTAAAGCTGTGAGTACCGGGCGTGAGTCGTGCTTCGGTAGCTCACGTGGATAGTCTGCCGCCGGAAGTGCTGCGAGGCGGTCAGGCGCCAGAGCGCTGCGGGCGAGGCGCGCACGGTGTGTTTGTGTTTACTTCGGCCGCTGTCAGTGCCGTTCTCCCTTCTAGACCACCATGGCGCACAACTATCGGAAGAAGACACTACGTTTCAACTTTTGTTCCGACTTCGCCCGACCCGAGGCCCCGGATGTAGAACGATTTATTCGCGATCAAGTTAAAATACCACCAACGGATCTAATTGGTATTCACTTGTCCATAGTTAGCAGTACCGTCTACGTCAAAATGATCAACGATGCGGCGTGCAACAAGGTGCTTCGAGAGGCAAAACGTGGACTGCGCTTCTGTCATTCCGACGGCAACGTCGGACCCGTTACCGTCGATCACGCAGGTCTCGGCACACGGACGATAAGGATCTTCGAACTGCCGTTCGAACTACCTGCAGACGTCGTCATCGAGGTGCTCCGTCCCTATGGCAACGTTCTGGAACATGTTGCCGAACGATGGGTACAATTTCAAACCCAACCAGTTTTAAACGGTGTTAGACAGGTCCGCATCGAGTTGCAGAAACTCGTGCCTTCCTATCTACGTATCGGAGGCTGCCGTGCCATTATAATGTACGACGGCCAACCTCGGACCTGTTCCGGTTGCGGGAAAGAAGGTCACCTACGGTCTGAATGCATTCCACGACGTGTCGCGCAGCTCCTGCTGTCGGAAGCGTCCGTCACACCCACGATGACCGCCCTGCCGGTCACTTACGCACCGGCTTTCGCCACGTCTACAGTTTCGTCCAGTCCGTCGCCCGGTCCTTCCGATCGGCACGTCCCACCGTCCCTGTGCGGACGTCCCACCTGACAACAATGCCGCCGAACAGGCTCCCGCACCGGACGCTGAGGAGAACAGTACTTTTTCACCTGTTTGACCATTTCATTGTACCCACCGACGCCTTCGAACCAGGGCGACGCTCCTCCTTGCCGTCGTCCGACACTGAGAAACACGTGCGCAAACAACACTCGCCACGTAGGCGCAAACGCCGTCGCAGTTCGCCCACGGGCTCTCAAAGCGTCGCCACCCGCGACGACGAAGACGACACCCAACCAGCCGACATTTCCACACAGAGGTCGACGGACAACTTTCACGATGAACAAGACGTTTCGCAGGACGGGACCACCATGGAGGTCGCCACGCACAATGTAACGATCGGTGCGCCGGTTGAGACGCCTGTCTCCCCGCCGACAACTCCAGATCTCTCTCACTACGACGCAATTCCCATGGACATTGGACAGACCCACGGCACAGGAGCATGGGCCGATGACATTGACGAAGATACGCCCCCTCCTCCGGATGAGTTGCCTCCGCCGGACAAGGCTGCCTGTTAACATCAAAAGCGAGGCACTGCAGCTGATGGGACGGGACTTCCTGTCGGTGCCCTCCTCTTACTTCCCTTGGTGATGGTAGATGCGCGTCCACCACCACTGAAACAAACATACCGGTTTGCCACACTGAACATCAACATGATCGGCACTGCACCCAAGCTGCAACTCCTATGTGACATGCTTCGGGCCTCTGACGTCGACGTCGCCCTTCTTCAGGAAGTACGCGTCGCCACACTACCACCAGTCTACGGCTACGACTCATACACGTCCACATGTGATCAGTCAGGGTGTGGAGTGGCTTTCTACATACGCGAAGGAATCCCACTCAAGGACACGACAATCCTTCCCTGTGGAAGAGGCATGGCTGTTACCATCTTCAACACGCGCGTCATCAATATCTACGCTCCGTCTGGCTCCACGAACCTTCGGCAGCGGTCCACTTTCTTCGGACATGACGTGGCGCCCCTGTTTTCTGGACGCTATGATCGCCGTATCATGGGAGGCGATTTCAACCGTGTCCTCCATCCGCAGGACCAAATAATGCCTGGTTATTCGCCATGCCCGGCGCTGCTCACCTTAATCGAAGATTTTCATCTAGTGGACGTTTGGGAGAAAATTCATGACAATACCCCCGGTTTTACCCATTATACAGCACATTCTGCGAGCAGACTGGACCGGTTTTATGTCTCTGCCCACCTTGGCAATGAAGTCGCCCAAGCTGAACGATGGCCCCTTCATTTTCGGATCACTGCGCCGTCATTTGTTCCCTGGCTCTGCCACCTCAGTCAGTCACCACAAATTTTCACTACGCCGTCCTCCGTGAGCTCGATGCACTCCATCACCTGACACCCATAGGGAACGTCAACGTACTAAAGCTCGTCTCCTCTCTCTTCAACGTGGTGCGTTCCCGACGACAAGACCTCCTCCACGACGAAACCCCATCCACAATCCATGCCGCATCCGACCATAGTCGTCGACGTCGACTGTTCGTCCCCAACATCACGACCTCTGATGGTGTTCACCACACAACACAGGCGGCAGTGGTGTTGCCTTTGCTGAACATTATCGCCAATTTTATGATGATGAACCGATGGCGACGCCCATTTCTGATGATCTCCGTCCTTCCCCTGATCGGACCCTCACCGTAGCGGAGTCAACGTCCATGATGTCTGCAGTCACCGCAGAAGAGGTGGTAGATGCGATCAGCAAGGGGGCCAAGAACAAATCACCCGGACCAGGTGGTCTCCCGGTGGAGTTTTACCGGGCGTTCACCACGTTAATGCTTCCTCGCTGGACGGAAATGATTCAGGGACTCTTTACTCCGTCCTTCCCAATTCCACCTGAATTCGTCACTGGCATTCTTCTACCTGTGCCTAAACCGAAGGGAGGGTCTCATGTCTCTCATATCGCCCCCTTTACACAACTGAATGCAGACTATAAAATCTATGCACGCCTCTTAGCAGCGCGCATACGCACCGTCTTACCTACGGTTCTTTCACCTGAGCAGACTGCACGTGGTTGTGGGGCCACCTTACAAACAGCGCTAGGAGAATGCCGTGACCTCATTGCACTGGCGTCGGTTTGTCGCCTTCGTGCAGCACTGGTATCCGTCGATTTCACGAGTGCCTTTGATCGCGTTCGACACCCATTCCTCCTCATGGTGGCGACACGTATGGGGTTCCCATTGCTTTTTGTCGATGCCATTCGCCGGTTACTCCTTCCCGCGGTCTCGATGGTACAAGTCAATGGGAGGCTTGTAGGACCGATTCCTATACGCCGCTCTGTGCGTCAAGGATGCCCTATGTCTACTTTACTATATGCCATTGCACTTGAGCCCCTCATCACTGGACTTACCTCTAGACTGCAGGGCCTCACTTTGCGTGACTACACCTTTCACTGTAGGGCTTATGCGGACGATCTCCTCTTTCTCACCTGCTCCTCCACGGAACTCAATGACGCCATCCAATGGATCCACCAGTATGGACGTCTTTCTGGTAGCATTCTTAATGTCCGTAAATCGACTATGATGCACATTGGGCGCGGCCTCCCGGCTATGGTGCCGACCCCACTCCCAGTCAGTGCCACCCTTCGTTACTTGGGTATCGAATTTACGAGCGCCACACGCCGCACAGTGGCCCTGGCTTACCGGCGGCTTTTGCAGTCGATTCGGCACCATGTCCGCGGTCAAGTTCACCGTAACTTAAACCAACTCAGACGTGTGTCCTATGTCAACATGTACGTCGCCCCTAAACTGGTACACGTCGCCCAGATCCTCCCAATGCCGTTACTCCTTGGCCGCCGCATCCAATCAGCCTTTGGATATTTCGTGTCAGCAGGGGCACTTTTCAAAGTCCGCTACAACACTCTAACACTGCCTCCTGCAAAAGGTGGTCTCGGACTCGTCAACGTGCGGGCACGATCTTCTGCACTCTTTGTCCACACTCTGTTGCGACACTGGCAGGGGCCGGTCCCGTCCTTAACACGCAGTCTCTTAGATATCCTCCGAACAGCTTCTCTTGACCCACCGATCAATGTGGTACCTATTTCTCCATTATTGTACCACGTCGCCAATTGTTTCATAGAGCTCAGCTACGTTCGGGCCGATCTTCCAGTCACCCGTCCTCCCCGTACAAAAGATTATTATCGTTTGTTTATGCTGTCCAACCCTTGCGACCCCATGGTGCTACAGCATCCTGACATTCACTGGCGCACGGTTTGGGGGTGTGTGCATGAAGCCTTTTTACCGTCGTCTGTGTCTGCACTCTGGTATATTTTAGTCTATGGAAAATTCCCGACTAATAGTCGACTTTATCGCATAGGACTGGCCACCTCCCAACTCTGCCCTGACTGTCAGCTCGAAGACACCGACGAGCACCGTCTTACGTGCCCCCTGAAACAAAACGTATGGCTCCTCATCCAACGAATCGTGGGCTTTTACCTCCGTGCCCCGCCAACGACGGTAACCCCGGATTTCTTGTTGTTGCCCCAGACATTTCACTACCCTCTTGCTAAGCACCATGCCCTCATCTGGTTTCGAGGACAGGCTTTAGAATACCTCTTTTAGAGTGGTCCACATACAGTCCTTGACTTCTGATACAAAGTTGTGACCGTGCATAGCACCCTCACCCGAAAACCATCTTACCGACAAACTTTTGCCGGTTATCTCCGCAGCGTCTTCCTTGACCCCCTCAAAGTTGGGGTGTACCATGCCTACCTGTCACATGATACAACACCCTTATCCACGTTCTCATGCATCGACCAAAAAAAAAAAAAAAAAAAAAGGAAGGAGAGAGAATATGTTATATTTTGTTGTATTTAATGTTTTTCTTTTTAATATTTTTTTTGTTTAACTGACAGTCATTTGTATTTTTTAAATGGTACCTTGAAGAACTCTTGCATAGTGAATATACATGTACTCTTAGTTTGTTCAATACAAATTATTAAAAATAACAAAGAAAACAGGATGTGTTATATTTTGTTGTATTTAATGTTATTCTAATAATTTGTTTACCTAACACTCATTTGTATATGTTTAACTGGTACCTTGAAGAACTGTTGCTTTGTGTGTGTATATATATATATCTATATATATATATATATATATATATATATATATATATATATATATATATATATATTTCAGCGTAATCTCAGTGCAATGCGACGACCATATGCCACTGTAGTGGGAAGGCCTGTATGATCGCTTGGTACCACTCTAATGGTCGTAACCAAAGTCTTGCTGCATCAGCAACCTCCCAATTATAAACGTACTGTATGCCGCGAAGTGCATCCTTCATTCAACCAAACAGATGGAAGTTGGAATGTTTAGACGCGCCGAGGAACCCAGCGAGTGCACACCTTTTGAGAAACGCAACTGGCCAGCACTACCAGAGAGACATCGAGTTCAGCGGTGGCATGATACCACCTTACTGGGTGCACCCCTAAGTCCATACGGTACCAATCTACTGGTCGACGTTGGAGCCAACGTCTTGTCGCATCAGTATCCTGCCCATCATCCGTGTACTGCTTCCTGCTCACTGCATCCTTCATTGGGCCAAGCAGATGGTAGTAGCAAGATCCGGGCTGCGGGGTGGATAAGGGAGAAGAGTCCAGTGAGTTTTTGTAAGCTCCTCTCGTGTGTGCAGCCTTGTGTGAGACCTTGCACTGTTGTGGAGGTAGAGAAGTTTGTTTGCATTTCAATTTACGGAGGGTAGCGCATCACACTTCAGAGTTGATCGTTACATTATGCGAGGTAACGGGCAAGATGTGGCGCCATGAAAATGTTCTAAGTTCCGAGTTGGCGTGGCTGCACGGGCCGCTAGGCAAGCCGGGGCTGCTCAGCGACCACGTGGTGCCGGACGTCAGCCGGAGCGAGAGGGGCAGCCCCAGTGCGAGAGCCAGGCCAACCGTGTGGCTGGGGATTCCGTGTTGACGCTGTGTCGATGAAGGAGATTTGTAGGCCGGGAATGCCAAACATGGCGGACTTCGTGAAACCATAATGGCAGACATTTCACAGTTCATGTAGAAATGAATAATAGCTGGAGGAATCATTATACGGTCGCAGGTTCGAATCCTGCCTCGGGCATGGATGTGTGTGATGTCCTTAGGTTAGTTAGGTTTAAGTAGTTATAAGTTCTAGGGGACTGATGACCACAGATGTCAAGTCCCATAGCCATTTGAGCCATTTGAATCATGATACCTCAAAAAGATACATATGCATTACCATTATGTGCGCGACGATTCTGGTGGTTTAATTAGATTTTCAATATCTTTATTAGGTTAAAGTTTAGTATCTCATTGTAAATTATATAAGTAACACCCAGCAGCGAATTTTCAAAACCTGGACGGTTCATCCGATTTTGACGATCGACGTGTCTTTAGAAAGCTATTAGTGTAAACCTAAATTGGTATGAATTGCAGGCATGTATCTTTAATAGTAGATGAGTTATTGGAGGTCATTATTGATGGTATCAGGCGATAAGTACTCCACAGTTACACGAAAAAAGCAGTAGCACCATGCTTATAAATGTAGTTATTCGTCTACGTCTTGGTCTATATCCGGTATGTGCTATTCATGAAGAAATTGGTCAAATATTTACTGTGTTTTAGGAAGCTCTGAGTCATTAGGCTACTGGCCTACTTCTGTTTCTATTCCTATGATATATGTTTATTTAATTTGTTTATGTATTAAATATGTGTGTTAGAGCGCATTTATGATCCAGCCGTAGGAATATTTATTTAATTTCAAGTCATTTAAATGTAAATCCAGTATTTCGTATGTGTTTCAATATGTTTGTGAGTGAGCGTTGGCTTGGAGACATGGCGAGAGCGCTCTAGCCAATCACAGCCCTCGTTACTACAGGTAGGCTCGATGTGGCTCCCACTTCCGCGCAAGGACTTATACCGCCCCAAACAGGTAGTGACGCAGCTGGTAGTGACCTATCACGGAAATGTGACCCTGAGACTGAGGTCACAGCTGCAACAACTGCATCAAGTGCAGAGCCCATACAGTGCGAACAGTACGAGGAAGTACCAAGTAAACAACCTGCTGACTCCGAAGCGCACGGCCGTTGCGCCAGACGGCCACCGCCGGCGGCTGCGACCGACACCGGGTCTTGCGGTCACGCTTCATCAGGCGAAAGCCACACCAGAGAAGAAAGACATCAAGATAAAGAACATTAAATGTGAAGTCATCAGGGCCTACACTGAAGAGGAGAAAAAGAAGGGCCACAGTGACTTATAGCAATGCATTGTCAGGATTTCAGGATACTTTTCTTCGCAAGCTCTTTGTTTAAAAGCAGTGCAAATTTTTCTAGGAAGTTAGTACATGTAATGGGCACACAGCTTGTCCATACAAGCACTATGCACTATGCGACTTAACTTCTGAGGTCATGAGTCGCCTAGAACTTAGAACTAATTAAACCTAACTAACCTAAGGACATCACACACATCCATGCCCGAGGCAGGATTCGAACCTGCGACCGTAGCGGCCGCGCGGTTCCAGACTGTAGCGCCTTTAACCGCTTGGCCACCACGGCCGGCCACAGCTTGTAAAGATCGTGCCTTGTAGGGAAGCACGTTGCCGCTATAATCATACCGATCCTCATCCCAAATAGCTTCTTCTGGTATGTCTGTGATGCAAGCTTATAGCATTACTACTATTAACATTAATAAAATACAGTCACCCTTGAAATTGGCAGCACTAAAAGAATTCTTGTACCAGTCCGGGACAGATATCGCGTTGCTACAAGAAGTTGTGATAACGGAATTTCGGGTCCCAACCTTTTTTGAAATTGTTAATGTTTCTACGGAAGCCAATATCGGTACAGCCATTCTTATAAGGGAAGGCATTCCGGTGACTGAAATCGAACGACTAGAATCAGGAAGAGCCATAGGCATAAAAATTTTCGATGTGACAGTGCTTAACCTTTACGCCCCATCAGGAAATTCCCACAAATTGGATCGTGCGTAGTTTTTTCAAGATGAACTGATTTATTTATTGAGGAAAAATTCGTGTTCTCTTATACTAGGTGGAGATTTTAACTGTGTTTTAAACCAGAAACATCAACAACCCAACTTTAACTACTCGCCACAGTTAAAAAAGTTAGTAAGTGATCTACACCTTAACGATGTGTGCGAACTTCAGCACCCGACGTCAGTCGGGTTCACGTATATAACCAGCCACTCCCGCAGCAGACTAAATAGAATTTACGTGTCACCAAATTTGCAAAATTATTTATTAAACGTTGAAACTATTTCCGTGTATTTTAGCGATCACAGTACACTTTTAACTTGCTTTAATTTAAGTGTACAGCCAACCCGTCGATTCAGAGGCCAATGGAATTTAAATATCTCTGTTTTAGCTGACGAAGAACTGGAACAGGAAATAAGAATAGCGTGGACTATGTGCCTCCGCACAGTAGACAAGCACCCAACAGTCATTGACTGGTGGACTAGGAGGGCTAAACCAAGGCTGCGGAAAGTTGTCATGCAGTATAGTGCAGCGAGGCACAGGGAGTTGAGGAATACAAAATGGAGTTTTTATTATAAAGTTTTAAGAGACTTATATCAACAGGCCCATGATGACGTAATTCGTCTGAATGATATCAAAAAAACAAAAGCCAAGTTATTAAGCATTAAACGGCAACAGATGGAGGGACTCAAAATTAAATCGAAAGCCACATCAGTCGTACCAGATGAAACAGCTTCTCTGTATCACTTGGTGCGGCATGCTAAAAACAGACGTCTAACTTTAATTGATGAAGTCCAGACGCATACTGGTACGAGGCTCACATGCCAGAAAGAAATACTGGACCAAGTTCACAGGTACTATGAAACCCTATATGCCCCCTACCACAGTGGAAGATGCAGCTCTCGAGGACTTTCTCACTAATTTAGGTCCACAATTGTCGGTAACAGACAACGCTGACATTCTGTCACCTATTACTAAAGATGAAGTGCATGAGGCAGTGCGTAACTCACTTCTCAAAAAATCTCCGGCACTTGATGGCCTCCCTGTGGAGTTTTATGCTCGCTACTGGTCTATAATTTGGGACAAGATCACTTCCATGGGAAATGAGGTCCTAAACGGAAAACCGGTCCCTGCAGAGTTTAAGGAAAGTAAAATAGTACTGATTCCTAAGAGTAAAGGCAAAACCAACTTAAACAATTTTCGGCCTCTTTCGCTACTAAATTCTGATTACAAAATAATTTCGCGTATTATCAACAAAAGACTCTCTGCCTTTTCCAACAAAATATTGAGTCATCATCAATCTTGTTCTCCGACCAGAACGATATTCGAAAGTCTATCTGCATACAGAGACGTCATTGCAATTACCTCAGTGACAAGTATAAAATGTGCTTTAATCTTTATAGATTTCAAGAAAGCTTTTGACCGCGTTAGTCATAGATACCTCTTTGCGACGCTGTCAAGAATGGCTTTCCACCCCCAGATTGTGAACATGCTAAGGAATATTGCAACAGGTATAAATGCGAAAATAGCAATCAATGGCCAAACATCTAAACCCATACAGATAAGACGAGGGGTTCCACAGGGCAGCCCCTTATCTATGTTTTTATTTTCCGTATCTTTCGAGCCCTTCCTCCGCACTGTCCACGCAGGTTTAACAGGTATAACATTGAGTGGTGAGAAAACTGTCATACGAGCTTATGCTGATGACTTGGGCGTTGTAATAGGGAATAAGGAGGAGACAGTTAGACTGGAAAGGGAAATCCAAAGATATTGTCTAGCGTCGGGAGCGACAGCAAATGAAAACAAAAGTCAAATATTGAATCTACGGGGCCTAGATCACCTTCGACTGGCATGGGCAAAACAAGACAACAAACATAAAACTTTGGGAATAATCTTAATGGCATGTCCGATGAGGATGGCTGCTTTTAACTGGACGGAAACTAGGAGGAAAGTTCATGGTGCTGTAATGGAGAACATCCATCAAACTATGGACCTGGTGCAAAAAGTCAGATTCATCAACTCCTGCGTTTTGTCTAAAGCGTATTTCACTGCGCAGGTATTTCCAATCCCTAAACTAGTAGCGAAAGGGATCATGTCCACTGTTACCAATTATTTATGGCGAGGAGACATATTCAGGGTTGGTGCGACTACCGTTATACTGGGTGTCAGAAACGGGGGCCTCGGTTTGGTGGATATTCGCAATAAAGCGTCTGCTCTGTTCCTCAAACGGACTTTCCATATACTCAGAGAACTTCCACAATGTATAACCACAAAGCTCTTTCAGGCTGTGACACCCCATAGCCTGCAAGCACCGATTGATGTGCTAAGGATTAATGCCCGTCTGCAGTATGTGAGGAACTTTTTCCTCGAAGCAAGTTATCTTAGTGACGAAATCAGAAGCAACACACGTATCACAGCGCGCGACATCATACTTGAAAGGAAGTTAAATGATGGTAGAAACAAAATTGAAACGAAATTCCCAAATTGTGACTGGAAAGCTGTATGGCGGAACATCAACTATGCCGGGCTATCTACAGACGCTATTTCCGCATGGTACAAAACAGTTAATAATGTCATCAGCACCAACGAGAGACTATATGGGATCGGTTTAAACCAGACACACCTTTGTGGAAAATGCAATCTGGTGGATACACTCAGCCACAGATTCACCTGTGGTGGCAATGTGCATAACTGGAATTGGATCAGACAACAAAACGCCTTTCTCACCAGATCCTCTACGGAATATATAACGCCATCGCTCCTCCTGAGACCAGGCATGACATACTTTCCGAAATAAAAAACCAACGCCATTAGCTGGTTACTGGGAAAATATGTTAGTTATGTCATCCACAAACTTGGGTCGGACAAAGAGATAGAATTCCTCGTTTACATGAAGTGTGAATATGCAAAAATCAGCACGTATCGCAACCACAAGAAGCACTACGGCAACATGCTGAAGATCGTTTTTGAAAGAATGGGTGTTGGTTAAATATGTGGAACCACTACAACACCTTAAACGAGAACGAACAGAAGAAAACTGAAAGTCACTTGGTTTCTTATTATTATTTACTATTACCTTGCTTCCAGAACATTTTTTTTCTTTTTTCAAAACATTTTATCAAAATTACTCGTGTTCGACTTCCAACGTATTTGTGTGATTCGAGAGGAATTGTTAAGTTTTTATCAGTGTTCAGTTTCTACTCAGAGAAGAGGTTTCTTCGTCTTTCTTACATCGGAGAATAAAATATTTGTATGGTGCGAAAAGTGGCAATTGACCCTGAATAAAGAAAAGTGTGAAGTTATTCATATGATTACTAGAACAAATCAGCTAAATTTCGATTACGGGATAAGTCACAAATCTGAACGCTGTAAATTCAGCTAAATACTTTGGGATTACAATTACAAATACCTAAATTGGAACGATCACATAGATAATATTATGGGTAGAGCAAACCAAAGACTGCGATTCATTGGCAGAACACTTAGAAGGTGCAAGAAGTCTACTAAAGAGCCTGCTTACACCACGCTTGTCAGCCCTATTCTGGAGTACTGCTATACGGTGTGGGATCGGCATCAGGTGGGACTGACTGATGACTTCGAAAAAGTACAAAGAAGGGCAGCTCGTTTTATATTATCGTGAAATAGGGGAGATAGTGCCATAGACATGATACGTGATTTGGAGTGGCAATCATTAAAACTAAGGTGTTTTTCGCTGCGACGGGATCATCTCATGAAATTTGAATCACCAGTTTTCTCCTCCGATTGCGAAAACATTCTGTTGCCACCCACCTGCGTAGGGAGAAATGATCAACACGATAAAATACGAGAAATAAGGGCTCGCGTGCCGTTCGAAAGTGGAACAGTAGAGAGACAGCTTGAAGGTGGTTCACTGAACCCTCTGGCAGGCACTTTATTGTCAATAGCGCAGTAATCACGTAGAAATAGATGTATATGTAGAAATTTGTGAGGTAACAAGGCACTAAGTAGATAGAATCACGATGAGCGTTAACTGTAAACCTATACCTTATTAACTGATACGAAATTTACTTAGATGTTACGTTCAGCTTGTTAGATTAAAAACCACATATGATCACCGCTATGTTGGTATGGTTCCGCACGATCTCATGCGGGGGATGAACAAGGTTATATGTCAGTACCGCGAGAACTTCTCAGGGTTAGGAGAAGGTGCAAATAAAATAATTTCCATTATACATGGAGTAATACGTCACTTTGTAAACGCGAAACTTGACTAAGGTAGTTATCTTATGGCACTACATTACTACGCATTTATGGCTGACTGGGTGTGTAAAGCTTAGGGCATCATTTATGGCTTTATACACAGGTGGTCAACGCTGTGTTTAGGAAATCTGTAATAACTTAACCAAACATACACTAACTGTAAATATAATATGTACGAGCGTCCACTGTATGTAGTCACAAGGGTGACGTGGAACAAAACTCTTAAGGGAAAGATTGATTATTAGTTAGCAGTGGGTTCAAGACCCTATGTATTCAAATACACTCCTGTAATTGAAATAAGAACACCGTGAATTCAGTGTCCCAGGAAGGGGAAATTTTATTGACACATTCCTGGGGTCAGATACATCACATGATCACGCTGACAGAACCACAGGCACATAGACACAGGCAACAGAGCATGCACAATGTCGGCACTAGTACAGTGTATATCCACCTTTCGCAGCAATGCAGGCTGCTATTCTCCCATGGAGACGATCGTAGAAATGCTGGATGTAGTCCTGTGGAACGGCTTGCCATGCCATTTCCACCTGGCGCCTCAGTTGGACCAGCGTTCGTGCTGGACGTGCAGACCGCGTGAGACGACGCTTCATCCAGTCCCAAACATGCTCATTGGGGGACAGATCCGGAGATCTTGCTGGCCAGGGTAGTTGACTTACACCTTCTAGAGCACGTTGGGTGGCACGGGATACATGCGGACGTGCATTGTCCTGTTGGAACAGCAAGTTCCCTTGCCGGTCTAGGAATGGTAGAACGATGGGTTCGATGACGGTTTGGATGTACCGTGCACTATTCAGTGTCCCCTCGACGATCACCAGTGGTGTACGGCCAGTGTAGGAGATCGCTCCCCACACCATGATGCCGGGTGTTGGCCCTGTGTGCCTCGGTCGTATGCAGTCCTGATTGTGGCGCTCACCTGCACGGCGCCAAACACGCATACGACCATCATTGGCACCAAGGCAGAAGCGACTCTCATCGCTGAAGACGACACGTCTCCATTCGTCCCTCCATTCACGCCTGTCGCGACACCACTGGAGGCGGGCTGCACGATGTTGGGGCGTGAGCGGAAGACGGCCTAACGGTGTGCGGGACCGTAGCCCAGCTTCATGGAGACGGTTGCGAATGGTCCTCGCCGATACCCCAGGAGCAACAGTGTCCCTAATTTGCTGGGAAGTGGCGGTGCGGTCCCCTACGGCACTGCGTAGGATCCTACGGTCTTGGCGTGCATCCGTGCGTCGCTGCGGTCCGGTCCCAGGTCGACGGGCACGTGCACCTTCCGCCGACCACTGGCGACAACATCGATGTACTGTGGAGACCTCACGCCCCACGTGTTGAGCAATTCGGCGGTACGTCCACCCGGCCTCCCGCATGCCCACTATACGCCCTCGCTCAAAGTCCGTCAACTGCACGCTGTCGCGGCATGCTACCATTGTTAAAGACTGCGATGGAGCTCCGTATGCCACGGCAAACTGGCTGACACTGACGGCGGCGGTGCACAAATGCTGCGCAGCTAGCGCCATTCGACGGCCAACACCGCGTTTCCTGGTGTGTCCGCTGTGCCGTGCGTGTGACCATTGCTTGTACAGCCCTCTCGCAGTGTCCGGAGCAAGTATGGTGGGTCTGACACACCGGTGTCAATGTGTTCTTTTTTCCATTTCCAGGAGTGTAGGTTATGCCACGCTAATTGTCAAAATACACACTCTAGTGTATCAGATATTACCTATTTAGGATGTTGCCTACAAGGCTATTAACTATTTAGGATGAGGATTATTGTGAGCGTCCTGGAATTCTCGCATAGACTACCAAGAAATCAGGACCTAATATTTAAAGTAGGGTGTGTCAGAATGAGCTTCTCACTCTGCAGCGCAGTGTGCGCTGATATGAAACTTCCTGGCAGATTAAAACTGTGTGACGGGCAGAGACCCGAACTCGGGACCTCTGCCTTTCGCGGACAAGTGTTCTACCTACTGAGCTAACCAAGCTCGCCTCACGCACCCTCTTCACAGCTTCACTTCTGCCAGTACCTCGTCTCCTACCTTCCAAACTTTACAGAAGCTCTCCTTTGCAGGAGAGCACTTGTTCGCGAAAGGCAAAGATACCGAGTTCGAGTCTCGGTCCGGCACACAGTTTTAATCTGCCAGGAAGTTTCATAGGGTGTGTCAGGACGTACAACGCAACTGCCAACACACTTATGTACTATTGACCGATAAAGGTCAAGCTAATACTATGAACATAAGCTGCATTCTTCCCTATTGAACGGGAACATAAATTACGGATATGGTCTAACAGCGAGCAAAGTGTAAATGTCTCACGTATGTTAATAGCATAAATCAGAACCTAGTATTTAAAGTAGGGTGTGACAGGGCCCACAACGGCCCCATCATCACGCTTACGTGCTGTTGACCGACATAGGTGAAGCATTTACAGAATATTATCTGCAAACTAACCTTTGATAGGAATAATATCTCAAAGGTTACACTGTACACTGCGTGACTAAGCGGGCAACGCTATAGTTCTCATAAAAAAGATTCTTTAGAGCAACAAGGTCAAAGTTATCTGCCTAGGGAAGAATACTTTAAACTGTATTCCGTAAATATTAAAGTTAGCTTAAATTGGCGTCAAGATCTCATGAAATAGCATCGGCCAGCTTGAATTAAAGGAGGGCATAAGTTTTAATGCCTATTGGTAGAAAGAAAAGGCAATGTGTGACAGCACCGTCGGTATGTTTGACTACCATATTGTCAGTTATGTTGGAACGAGAACTATATATACCGCAAGGAATATTAATTAAACCATAGTATTGAACGTCACTAAATGTTGTGGTGAGTTTCTAAGTCTTAAGCGTCGAAGTATCAGGAATGGATATGCAGCGACAAGGCACGAAAGATAGTGTGATACTTTAGCTACGTGCCTTTCTTAACTGTTACTCGTAAACTAATCATTCACTGAATGGGATAACGTTGACCATCTGTATTGCAAAAGTCATCTATATTCAAGTTGCATATAGTGATTTCGACACATAACTTGTATGTAACAGGACTAAGTATGACAGTACACTACTGGCCATTAAAATTGCTACACCAAGAAGAAATGCAGTTGATAAACGGGTATTCATTGGGCAAATATATTATACTAGAACTGACATGTAATTACATTTTCTCGCAATTTGGGTGCATATATCCTGAGAAATCAGTACCCAGAACAACCACCTCTGGCCGTAATAACGGCCTTGATACGCCTAGGCATTGAGTCTTGCAGAGATTGGATGGCGTGCACAGGTACAGCTGCCCATGCAGCTTCAACAGGATACCACAGTTCATCAAGAGTACTGGCTGGCGTATTGTGACGAGCCAGTTGCACGGCCACCATTGACCAGATGTTCTCAATTGGTGACAGATCTGGAGAATGTGCTGGCCAGGGCAGCAGTCGAACATTTTCTGTATCCAGAAAGGCCCGTACAGGACCTGAAACATGCGCTCGTGCATTGTCCTGCTGAAATGTAGTGTTTCGCAGGGATCGAATGAAGGGTAGAGCCACGGGTCGTAACACATCTGAAATGTAACGTCCACAGTCCAAAGTGTCGTCAATGCACACAAGAGGTGACCGAGACGTGTAACCAATGGCACCCCATACCATCACGCCGGATGATACGCCAGTATGGCGATGACGAATACACGCTTCCAATGTGCGTTCACCGCGATGTCGCCAAACACGGGTGCGAACCTGGATTCATCCGAAAAAATGACGTTTTGTCATTCGTGCACCCAGGTTCGTCGTTGAGTACACCATCACAGGCGCTCCTGCCTGTGATGCAGCGTCAAGAGTAACCGCAGCCATGGTCTCCGAGCTGATAGTCCATGCTGCTTCAAACATCGTCGAACTGTTAGTGCAGATGCTTGTTGTCCTGCTAACGTCCCCGTCTGTTGACTCAGGGATTGAGACGTGACTGCACGATCCGTTACAGCCATGCGGATAAGATGCCTGTCATCTCGACTGTTAGTGATACTAGGCCGTTGGGATCCAGCACGGCGTTCCATATTAGCGTCCTGAACTCACCGATTCCATTTTCTGTTAACAGTCATTAGATCTCGACCAAAGCGAGCAGCAATGTCGCGATATAATAAACCGCAATCACGATAGGCTACAATCCGACCTTTATCAAAGTCGGTAACGCGATGGTACACATTTCTCCTCCTTACACGAGGCATCACTACAACGTTTCACCAGGCAACGCCGATCAACTGCTGATTGTGTATGAGAAATCGGTTGGAAACTTTCCTGATGTCAGCACGTTGTAGGTGTAGCCACCGGCGCCAACCTTGTGTGAATGCTCTGTAAAGCTAATCATTTGCATATCACAGCATCTTCTTCCTGTCGGTTAAATTACGCGTCTGTAACACGTCAGCTTCGTGGTGTAGCAATTTTAATGTCCAGTAGTGTAGCATCACAAGCTAGTATATTATGTGTAGGACTATGAGGTCAAAGATATGGTACCCAAAGGTCTTTAACAAAATCAAAGTAATAGCTTATACATACTGGGCAAATAAGAGTGCATTCATAGGATGTAAGTACGCGGTGACCAAAAGAGAATAAGGTGGTCGATGTTAACATAAAATGAATTACGTTGGACGAAACAATGGTTGGAAACCATCGAAAAAGTCTTATGCATGCTACTCCTCACATTCCACAACCTCTAACACGCACTCTCACACATTTCGAAAACGTCTTGGGCTCAATAAAGAGATGTAGATTGATTATTTTCAGCCTTCCAAACCGCACTTCGTACCATATGGTCACACGCGAAAGGCTGGACAAAGTCGATTGATGTGTAGTGAGTGTCACAGTCATTTGCTGTCAGAGTGTGAATGTTTTATTTTGTTTGATAACGATATATGCAAGCAAATCCTACTCTCAGTACTTCAAAACAGGACGGTGATTAAAGTAGTATGAATCAGTGCTATACGAGAAAGTACTCACTGAACTCTCCACAGTAGGCGCTATATATCCAGTCTGCACCGTAGCCCTCGAAGTTGTGTGTGGAGATCTTCTTGCAGACACAGTCGAGCACCGTAGTGCCGTTCGCCGCCAGCAGAGCCAGCAGCGGGGCAGCTACCCCCAGTGGATGCATTGTCAGCTGTTGTTGAGACCGAGAGGGAATCACACGCAGTGAGCCTCGCAGGCACCGCGGGCCCACTATAAGGATTCTCGTAGCGGAAGTCTTTCCACAGGATGGGAAAACCACAGGAAGGACGACGACTTCCGTGCTTATTCTTTTTTCCTGTCACAGCACCAACCTGCAAGCACACAGTCGTTACAAAAAGATATTCCTTCTTTTTACGCGTACATCTGCCACACGTTTTTAGGACGACAGAGAAAGCCACTAAGAGATAAACGGGTGATACCCAGAAGTGAAGGTTTAGATTCCGACATAAGAATTGCGAGGCTTGATCTTCTTTAACACTGATTCACCAACTGAGAGAGGTTGTAGGTAACTCCGCTCATTGTAACAATAAATTTGTTCATCCCTGTGATTGACGCTATGCCTGTTATCTTATACAGGGAGACAATATCATTGAAATACGTGCAATAAAATCGTCATTACGGTTTGTGTTAGGATGTTCAAACTGCTGGCCACGCGGCACTCTGGGAAATAGTATGCTCTGGCGTAGTTTGGTTTAGCGACGAAGCCCACCTTCATTTGGAGGGTTCGTCGACAAGCAAAATTGGCGCATTTGGGGGACTGAGAATCCGCATTTCGCGACCGAGAAGTCTCTTCACGCTCAACGGGTGATTGTCTGATGTGCAATATCCAATCACGGAATAATCGGTGCGATATTTACCTTGATGGCACGGTAACTACCGAACGGTACATGAAGGTTGTGGAAAATGGTTTCATCCCCATTTTCCACAATCATCCTGATTTCGACAATATGTGCTTCATGACAGGCGGAACTCGACCGCCACAGAAGCAGGAGAGTGTCTGATGTCCTGGGGGAGCAGTTTGAGGGCCGCATTCGTGTTCTGGGGCACCCAGAGGCCACTGCCATGGGTCTCGATTGGCCGCCATATCTGGATCTGAAGACATGCGACTAATCTTTGTGAGGCTACATTAAAGACAATGTGTACAGCAATAACCCCAAAACCAATGCTGAGCTGAAAGCAGGCATTCAGGAGGTCATCGACAGCGTCGATGTTCCGACACTTCACCGGCTAGTGTAGAATTTCGCTATTCGTCTGCGTCAAATAATCGCCAATGATCGCACCCATATCGAGCATGTCACAACCTACATCCGAAAAGGGGTAGTGACGTTTACATGTTGAATAAAGTGTATGTACGCCGTAGTTAGTAACTAATTTAGGTTTTTTTCCACATAGTTCAAAAATTGTCACTCTATATCTTACATATATTATAAAAATGAAAGTTTTTGTGCGTTGTAGTGTGTCTGTTACCCCTTCACGCGGAAACGGCTGCAAGTGTATAGATAAAATTTGCAATGAGGGTTGCTTGTACCTTGAATTAAAACAGGCTAGCTTATATATTTCTAAAAACCAAAGGGTTTCGGGTGCGGGAGAAAAGAAGTGTACCTCATGAAGCGGAAGTAGCCATACTTCATTCATCCAGCATCTGTGAATGAGAGCACTAGGGACTTTACGCGTGATTTCAAACCTTTACGAAACTTTTCATCGCTGAGATCCCCCACAAAAAGATGAAAGATGTTCGTCGCTTACTTAATTTTCGTTGTTCATTCAGGAAAACTGGCGCCTAAACCATAACACTTTATTTTATTACTTCTTCACTACTATCTGTGTTCGCAGCACATTTTGAATGCAATATTCACATATATCACTGTTTTTTTTTTTTTTTTTTTTTTTTTTTTGTCATCAGTCTTCTCACTGATTTGATGCGACCCACCACGATCTCATCTCTTGTGCCAACTTCTTCATCGCACAAGGGGAGGCCACGACGTTTGGAACGCGGACTTACTTCAAACTTCTCACACTCGTAGTACTCCATTAGGACAACAAAATTTGTAAGCAGTAGCGCATACTTCTCAAGCGTTATTGAGAAAATCGCAAGATAATTTCGGTCGTCAAGTACATACCTGTGCGTGGCCGTTTTTACCATGAAGCGGCGGCAGCCGAGTGGGTAGCGTTCAAGCCCCTGATCGCTGGATCGAGTCCCGTTCGTCAGTTTTTTTTTATTTCTAACACAGTCGTTTCCTTTACTATTTACATTACAATTGATATAACGGGAAAAATACGTGTAATCGGATGAACATTTATTAAATTTACAATGTTATTTGGCAGTCTCCAAATGTTTATTATCACAAGTAATATTATATTCATAACTATCGACTAGTAAACGACCAAACGCATAAAGTGATACTGAAAATGTCTGCTTATCCGTGATTTGAGAAATCACTTATACCTGGAAGGAGCCCGAAACTACTTGTTATCTCCAAGATTTGACCAGCACAGACGGCTTTCGAAAGATGTACAATTAATCGTCGCTTTCGACATTACGAGTACAATGGCAGAATGGTATTTTTCGTAAAAACATGGAAAACATAAAGTTAAACGGCACCAGCTGCATTGAATAAATGCTGTTTCCCCATACGCAAGGTCTTTTGAGATTTTACGTGGAAAAACAAACCTCGTTAAAATTTTCAAAAACCTCTCTTTCAGCCAAGAATTGGGAAGAAAACCATGCATGACGCAGCATTTCCTCAAATATCGGCGCTGTTAATTGATCATGCAGTATCGAGTGTATTTTAATAGCGTCTTCAAGTGGCAATTTTCGATTAAATACGAACAGTTTTGAAGACACGGACAACCACACATTTTCAGTATCATTTTATGCGTTTGGTCGTTTACTAGTCGATAGTTACGAATATTATATTATTTGTGATAATAAAAATTTGTATACTGCCAAATAACACTGTAAATTTAATAAAAGTTCATCCGATTACATGTATTTTTCCCATTATATCAATTGTAACTAGTAAAGAAAATTGTGTTAGAAATAAAAAGAGTGACGAACGGGACTCGATCCAGCGATCCAATGATTACGGGGCTTGAACGCTACCCACTCGGCTGCCGCCGCTTCATGGTAAAAGCGGCCACACACAGGTATATACTTGACGACCGAAATTATCTTGCGATTTTCTCATTAACACTTGAGAAGTACTCGTTACTGGTTACACATTTTGTTGTCGTAATGGAGTACTCCGAGTGTGCGAAGTTTGAAGTAAATCCGCGTTCCAAACGTCGTGGACTGCCCTTGTCAGAGCTGCACTTGGAAACTACGTCCGCAACTATTTTCAGGATTTACTGCAATCTCTGTCTACGGTTTTTGTCCTCTATAGCTCCCTCTACTACAGTGCAAGTCATTCCTGATGTCTTGACAGATGTCCTATTGCCCTGTCCCTTCTTCTTGTCAGTGTTTCCATAAATTCCTTCTCGTCAGTGTTTCCGTAAATTCCATTCCCATTTTGCGCAGAACCTCCTCGTTCCTTACGTTATCAGTCCACCTAATTTTCAACATTCGTCTGTAGCACCACATCTCAAATGCTTCGAATCTCTTCTGTTCCGGTTTTCCCACAGTCCATGTTTCACTACTGCACAACGCTGTGCTCCAAACGCACAGTCTCAGAAATTTCTTTCTCAAATTAAGGCCTATGTTTGATACTAGTGAACTTCTTTTGGCCGGGAATGCCCTATTTGTCAGAGCTAGTCTGCTTTCGATGTTCTTTCTCCGTCCGTCATTGGTTATTTCGCTGACTAGCTAGCGCAGTTCCTTAACTCCATCTACCTCGTGGCCATCAGTCCTGATGTCATGTTTCCCACTTTTCTCATTTCTGCCACTTCTGCTTCGATTTACTCTCAATCCATATTCTGAACTCATTAGACTGTTCATTCCATTCAGCAGATCCTATAATTCTTCTTCAGTTTCACTCAGGGTACCAACGTCGTCAGCGAGTCGTATCGTTGGTATCCTTTAAATTTGAATTTTTATTTCACTCCTGAACCTTTCTTTTATTTCCATCATTGCTTCCTCGATGTAGAGATTGAAGAGCAGGGGGGAAAGGCTACGTCCCTGCCTTACAGCCTTCCTAATCCGATCACTTCATCCTTGGTCGTCCACTGTTATTGGTCCCTCTTGGCTCTTGTACAAGTTGTGTATTACCCGTCACTCCCATTAGCTTACCCCTATTTTTCCCAGCATTTCGAACACCTTGCACCATTTTACACAGTCGAAAGTTTTCTCCACGTCGACATATCCTATAAACGTGTCTTGATTTTTCTTTAGTCTTGGTACCACTGTCAACCGCAACGTCGGAAATGCCTCTCAGGTGTCTTTATGTTTCCTAAAGCCAAACTGATCGTCATGCAACACATCCTCAGTTTTCTTTCCCTATCTTCTGTATATTATTATCATCAGCAGCTTGGACGCACGAGCTGTTGAGCTGATTGTACGATAATGTTCGCACTTGTGCGGTCTTGTAGTCTTCGGAATTGTGTGGATGATATTTTTCCGAAAGTCAGATGGTATGTCGCAGACTCATACATTCTACACACCTATTTGAATACTCGTTTTGTTGACACTTTCCCGAATGATCTGACCATGATGTAATGTAACTGAAATCTTCCCGAATCGCCCGGCCTTTTTCAAGCATAGCTCCTCTCCTTGTGATTCTTGAACAGAGTACTCGCTATAACTAGCTGAAATTTATTGCAAAACACAGTTAGTCTTTCTCCTCTCTCATTCCTTGTCCCAAGCCCATATTTTCCTATAACCCTTTCTTCTACTCCTTCCCCTACAACTGCATCCCAGTCTCCCATGACTATTAGATTTTACCTCCCTTTACGTACTATGTTACCCTTTCAATATCCTCATATACTTTCTCTACATCTTCGTCTTCATCGTCGGCATGTATCCCTGAACTATCGTTGTCGATGTTGGTTTACTGTCGATTCGGATAAGAATATCCCTGTCACTGAACTGCTCTACCATCCTATTGATAAAGACTCCTACTCCCGTTATAGCATTTTCTGCTGCTGTTGATATTACCCTATACTCATCAGGCCAGAAATCCATGTCTTCTTTCCACTTCACTTTACTGATCCCTACTATATCTACACTGAAACTTTGCGTTTCCCTTTTCAGATTTTCTGTCTTCCCTGCCACGTTCAAGCTTCATCAGTAAGAGACTTTTTCTACATCTACATCTACATGGTTACCCCGCAATTCACACTTAAGTGCCTGTCAGACGGTTCATCGAACCATTTTCATACTACTTCTCTATCATTCCACTATCGAATGGCGCATGGGAAAAAGTAACACCTAAAGCTTTCCATTCGAGCTCTGATTTCTCTTATTTTATTATGATGAGTGTTTCTCCCTACGTAGAAGGGTGTCAACAAAATATTTTTGCATTCAGAAGAGAAAGTTGGTGATTGAAATTTCGTAAATAGATCACGCCGCAAAGAAGACCGCCTTTGTTTCAGTGATTGCCATCCCAACTCGCGTATCATATCAGTGACACTCTCACCCGTATTGCTCGATAACACGGAACGAGCTGCCCTTCTTTGCACACAACTGTTCAGGAACGTACTTACATCCACCTACTTCGTCTTCAATGGCCAATACTATGAGCAAACCGACGGTGTGTCTATGGGGAGCCCTCCCTCACCAGTGGTAGCAACTTATTTATGGAGAGTTTCGAAGAGGAGACACCTCAAGCGGACGAACGGAAACCCGTGTGTTTTTACCGATACGTAGACGACACGTTTGTCATCTGGCCCCACGGACCTGATCATCTACTGACGTTTTTACGACATCTAAATTCCGTCACGACAACATACGGTTCACCATGGAGATCGAGAAGAAAGGGAAATTGCCCTTTCTTGACGTACTTGTAGATCTGAGATCAAATGGCACTCCGGGTTATAGCGTGTACCGTAAGCCTACACATACGGACATATATCTACATGCCTCGAGTTGCCACCATCCTGCACAACTCAACGGGATGCTCAACAAACTGGTTCATAGGGCATACTCGATATCGGACGAACAAAGTCTGCACAAAGAACTCAAATACCTGGAATATGAGTTTCACAAGCACGGATCCAGCAAACGACAGATTCAGACAGCCCTCAGACGACGGAAACACTGCAGAAACCCCAGATGAAGAACAGTCTAAAGATGAGGAAACAAGCCTTGCTTTTCTAACGTATACAGGCAATGCGACATCAAAAACTGGGAGACTGCTAAAACAACACAAAGCTGACACGGTCTTCCGACCACCATCTGAGATACGGGCCCTAGTGGGGACAGTGAAAGACGGATTTGGCCTCAAGAAAGCGGGCGTATATAATATGCCATGTGGTTGCGGTCAAACAATCCGAACAGTCGATGACCGCTGCAAAGAACACCAACGCCACTCGCGCCTAGACCAGCCCACAAAATCAGCACTGGCAGAACACTGCTCGGAAACTGGACATAAAGCGAAATACGAAGACACCAAGATTCTTGCCTCTACCAGTTTCTACTGGGACAGCATCTTCTAGGAGGCCATTGAAACTCGCGTAGCCGGCTGTGGTGGTCGTGCGATTCTAGGCGCTGCTGTCCGGAACCGCGGGACTGCTACGGTCGCAGGATCGAATCCTGCCTTGGGCATGGATGTGTGTGATGTCCTTAGGTTAGTTAGGTTTAAGTAGTACTAAGTTCTAGGGGACTGATGACCTAAGATGTTAAGTCCCATAGTGCTCAGGGCCATTTGAACCATCAAATTCGCGTAACGGACAATCTCATAAACCGAGACACAGGTTTTCAACTGAGCGAGGCAGGGCAACCATTACTTAACTCCATGAAGGAGTCGCACCACAAGCGGACACAAGACCCTTCTACGACGGCCGCATAGGACACTCCACGGGATTTACTGACGGACATAAATAACACTGACAATGAGCAGACAGACCAAAAAAAAAAAGACATTAGGCTACCAGACAGTAGAATACAACAGTAAAGAATTAGAAATCAATAGAATACAAATAGGAAATAGGAATAGCATGTCAGAATAGTATATAAGAAATCCACCCAGTGTTGGAATAAAGAGTCCAAACAGAATCAAATAAGATAAGGCGTCAAAATGGCATTAGGCCCGCCTCTCCCCATAAGGGACTGGAATGAAACGTGCAAAAAATAAATAAATAAATAAATAAAATTCTCCGTGCACGGGGACAACCGGACGTGCTCGATATTGCTCTTCTGAAGGGCATCGAGCGCGACTGCTGAGACGCGTAACGTCATCTCCTCCGACCACGTACCGGTCACTTTTGGCCTCGACGTGGCCGGAGCTTCTCTTCCAGACAGCCGTCCGAGCTATCGCAGGCTCGACGCAGAGCGCTTTCGAACGAAAGCCCTCGAACTGCTCGAGGACGCCCCACATTCCGCCGTGGTAGGGGCAGACGCCGCCCTAGCGTTCCTCACCCGAAGAACACTCCGAGCAGCGGAGGAAGCCACGCCGAGACGTCGCCAAGGAGCACGAGACTTCTCGCGACAGCTACCGCGCCCCATCCTGGAAGCGATCACCGAGAAGAACCGACTATTTCGTGAATGGCAGCTCACTCGCCAACCAGACACGAAGCGCCGCTTAAACAGCACGAGACGGGAAATTAAGGCAGCAGTCGAGCAACACCGGAACCAGGAATGGGAAGACCTTGTGTCTACCCTCAATCCTGAGGATGGCAGTGCCTGGAGGGTGGTAAAGTCCTTCCTACGCCGGCGACAGCGAATGACGCCTTTACAGGTCGGGAGCGACTTCGCCAGCGACCCCGACGCGAAAATCAGCGTCCTGGCTGACGCATTTGCGGCAAACTTCACACCGGTGGCCGACGTCATCGACGACGACCACATACAGCGGGTCCACGAGCAACTACCAACCTTCTGCGCCGTAAAGGAGGAAGGCGACGTTATCGAGCCGATAACGGAGGAGGACGTCGCTGTGCAGCTTCGCTCGCTGAACCCCAAGAAGCCTGGAGGCAGCGATGGCGTCACAAACCTCCTGCTGAAGAACCTTCCGCCGGGCTTACACCGGCAACTTGCCGATGTTTTCAACGAGATTCTCCGGTCAGGTGTCTACCCCTCTGCGTGGAAACACGCGGGGGTCGTGGCCATTCTGAAATCCGGCAAGGACCCACGCAAGTGCTCTACCATCTGAGCTACCGAAGTTTGGAAGGTAGGAGACGAGATACAGGCAGAACTAAAGCTGTGAAGACCGGGCGTGAGTCGTGCTTAGGTAGCTCAGAGGGTAGAGCACTTGCCCGCGAAAGGCAAGGGTCCCGGGTTCGAGTCTCGGTCGGGCACACAATTTTAATCTGCCAGGAAGTTTCATATCAGCGCACACTCCGCTACAGAGTGAAAATCTCATTCTGGAAACATCCTCCAGGCTGTGGCTAAGCCATGTCTCCGCAGTATCCTTTCTTTCAGGAGTGCTAGTTCTGCTAGGTTCGCAGGAGTGCTTCTGTATAGTTTGGAAGGTAGAAAGCTTTACTTCGGAAATTAAACATCACCAAATTGTATTTCCAAAATTCATCATTCTCGGTATCTTTCTCTCAGAGCTCTAAAAACTATTCCCAAACCTCTCAGCACGACTAACATCTGGAATGCTACACCAATGACAATGCTACTAGCAATCAGAGACCACATTGTTTGTAGTCAGAGCCTCTGTGATATAAAATATCAACTGTTTAAAACCTCTGTCTGAAAAATATCCAGTACACAGATTTGAAGTATGACACATCGAATGAAAATAGAGCTTACATCACTTCTCTTGAATAACAAAAATAACCTAGAAAACTTACAATTGGAGACGCTATCATTCGCTAGCTACGCTCCCACGTACCACCGACAGGCAATTTACGGGGAACTGTGAGACTGTGCGTACGTCCCTCGTGACACACAGCTCCGAAGAAGCGTCAAGGATTTTTCGAAACCATTCCACGCAGACTCAAGTGATTACAGTGTGTTTCGTTCGTTTCCATGCTGTTAAAACAGTTGATCGTGATCAGGATTTCGAGTGAACGGGACTGCGTAATACCAACACTTCATGCCACTCGTAATTTCACTTGTTTATAATTTTTTTCTATATTTTGTATATACTCTGTAACTTTGTACTGAATACGGACATTTTCTGTATCTGTATTAAAAGCTGTAAAATACTGTATAGTATAATTTTACCCATTGGTGTCAATGTTACTTGCGGTACCTTATTACTTTCGTAAAATAAATAACAACCGCCTTCATTCAGAACCGCGATTTCATTTCAATGCACGCTGAATTTTGAGCCCTAGGGGTTTATCATCACGTGCTTTGACAATCCCCATACATTTTTAGCAGATTTAGGTTACCTGTTGACATGGTAACTTAACAAGGTATATTACAAAGTAGCATATTGTCAATGTAAGTTTACAAAAACTAAGACAAATTGAAGAATAACTTACTGTTTCCATCAGTGGATACATAGTTTCGAAGCACAGTATGACTAAACATCTTTACACACACATATATACACTTTCGATTCTACAGCACATGTGCACACAATAATCAAAACGAGTCAAAGTGTTTCAGAAGCAAAAAGATGCTGCAGTTCTACAAATACAAAGCTTTTGTTATTTCAAAGAAGATACAAAGCTACTAGTTCGTTAGCTGTACAACATATCACTTACAAAGCGTTTGTGAATATTTCAAATTCGGATGAATGTTGTCAAATGGTTGCACTATTAAATATTTGTTTATTTAGGAAAAAATAAATTTTGATATTTTAATATTGGTGTTTTTAAATAGAAATTGATACGATCAAAGCAACTGCAATAAGTAAACGGTATTCAGAAAAATCTGTTGACAAACTATAGAACAAAATGTAGAACAACACCAGTAATTGAAGCACTACAGGAATAACAACTTACACATAATATATTTTCACAATAATTCCATTTTTAGGCACAGCATCACAAAATATTGCTAACTTATTTAGAAAAATTACTGTTACAATATACTTCTCCACAAACAACAAATACCAAACATGGACACAGTAAACACAAACACCTCTGTAACAGAAGATGGTGAAATATATAAATTACAATGTAACTGCTGCCCTGCATTTTACATAGTCAAAACAGAAAGAACTCTCTACACATGTTATGAAGGACACACTAATGCGTTTATGTTTAACCACTCTGACAAATCCACAATAGCCAACTACATGTACCTTAATAGAAAAAAGAGTAAGTGACATCCACAACAGCCTAACAACACTACAGACAGAAAAACATGCTAAGAAACTTGGTCTACAAGAACAAACATAAATAATGTTACATAAAGAAAAATCTTCTGAAAATATGTTGAATGAATAAACAGAGTTTAGCAGCCACAATTTTCTCAGTAAATTTAAAAGCTCATTTTTCCCTAATCAAACAAATATTTAACACTGCAAACCATTTGATAACATTCACAACATTTGACAAGTTCACAAATAATTGTTTTGTAAATGATGTCTCGTAACAACTAATATTGTAATAACATTGTATCTTCTTTCAAATAATAACTCTTGTGAATATTTCGTCCATCATGGGTCTTTGACTGTTTATCAATACAAATAAAACAGATTCTGCAACAGTCACTTGTTTATTTTGCTCCTACACGTTTCGATGGTTCACGCCATCATCTTCAGGTGGAGAATTGTTTACGGTAAATAAGTTACATAAAACCGAAACCAGTAACTTTTTTGCATAATTATGTTTTATTCCCTGAATCAGTTTTCGAACCTTTTCAGGTTCATCTTCAGATGGTTTCTGGAAGTTACATCATTATTTCTGGCATAATGCTGGGTGCTGGCTCTGTGATAATAAGATGTAACACGCTTTAATGTATCGCCGTGACTATTGTTTATCTGTCGATATGGATTTAAATTTAGTTTTTTACTTATTGCGACAGTATGGGCGGCTTTTTTCGTTAGTGTACGTCTCTCTGCTTCCGTTTTGATGGCCAGTTCATCTACATCACTTCACACATTATTACACAGTCTATATTAATTTACACTCAGACAACAAAAATTTGCCAGCATCTAGCAAGTGCTATACAACTGTTGTTTGTAACAAAAATCTTGACAAAAAGATATGGCATATGCATACTTTGCACACAGATGTAATCTGTTCTTTTTTACATTTATTAAAGTCGATATAAAGGCAAATATTGTAACTAGACTGGCGATAACATGAGAGCACGAGATAAAATAAATAAATAAATTACTACAAGAACAAAATTCAAGTGACCTGATATCTTATTTCTATTCGTATATTAACGTAGAATACAGCCAGTTAATAGCAAATATTTTAATCAAGAGTGTCCTTAACATGAATGCCCAGTAGTTAATAATACAGAGTTATTGTATTTGCAACGAGAAACAGCTGTTTGTATGACCACCACCTTTATATGTAAATTTAAATTTTAAATAATGTTTTTACGTTAACATGATGTGGAATATTAGTAAGAGTAGCTTGTGTTTATATTAGCTGAAGGTAATAGGTATAAATGTTATAGTGTTTGTAATGGACTATAGCTGTTTGTATGACCATGCACTTTATATTTAAAAACCAAGAACAAAAGTTCAAGAGAACTGTTGACTTATTTTTGTTCTGACATTAACGTGATCTGAAATATTGGTAAAGGCAGATTCTGTTTGTTCCAGCTAGAAGTAATATGTATAAAAGTACTGATTTATATTGATAGTAGAGGGCTTTACCACTTAGAAATACACACACATCAAAAGTTTTCGTATAACCCGGGTACCCAGAACTCCTGAAAACAGACATTCACTGAGGATATTGTATCACAGACACAGTCCCTTTGGCTGTTCAGAGATGTCACTAAAGCCGCCCAAAGATGCAAACAACCATGCATGAGCAGCGGCTATTAGACGGAGGGGATCCGACAGCCGATCAGTTCCAGTCATTCCACCGGGAAGGAGGTACACGGCTCGTGTCGTCTGTAGTTCAACCACCCGTAGACGGTCAATATCGTGGTTCCATCGCATCCTCATTGTTATTTTGTGCCAGGAAGGGCTCTCCACAAGGGAAGTGTCCAGGCTTCTCGGAGTGAACCAAGTGATGTTTCTCGGACATGGAGTAGATACAGAGAGACAGGAACTGTCGATGACATGCCTCGCTCAGGCCGCCAAAGGGCTGCAGCTGCAGTGGATGATCGCTACCTACGGATTATGGCTCGGAGGAACCCTGACTGCAACGCCACCATGTTGAATAATGTTTTCCGTGCAGCCACAGGACGTCGTGTTACGACTCAAACTGCGCGCAATAGGCCGCATGATGCGCAACTTCACTCCCGACCTCCATGGCGAGGTCAATCTTTGCAACCACGGCACCATGCAGCGCGGTACAGATGGGCCCAACAACATGCCGAATGGACTGCACAGGATTGGCATCATGATGAGTGTCGCATATGCCTTCAACCAGACAACCGTCGGGTTTGGAGGCAATCCGGTCAGCCTGAACGCCTTAGGCACACTGTCGAGCTAGTGCAGCAAGGTGGAGGTTCCCAGCTGTTTTGGGGTGGCATTATGTGGGGCCGACGTACGCCGCTGGTGGTCATGCAGGGCGCCGTAATGGCTATAAGATACGTGAATGCCATCCTCAGACCGATAGTGCAACCCTATCGGCAGCGTATTGGCGAAGTATTCGTCTTCTCGCCCCCCATCCAGCACACCTTGTGAATGACTTCCTGCAGGATAACGACATCGCTCGACTAGAAAGGCCAGCATGTTCTCTAGACATGAAGCCCATCGAACATGCCTGGAATTGATTGAAAAGGGCTGTTTGTGAACGACGTTACCTACCAACCACTCTGAGGGATCTACGCCGAATCGGTGTTGAGGAATGTTACAGTCTGGACCAGTAGTGCCTTGATAGACTTGTGGACAGTATGCCACGACAATTACAGGCATACATGAAGGCAAGAGGACGTGTTAATAGGTATCAGAGGTACCGGTGTGTACAGCAATCTGGACCACCACCACTGAGGGTCTACCTGTATCGTGGTACAACATGCAATGTTTGTTTTTCATGAGCAATAAAAAGGGCGGAAATGATGTTTATGTTGATCTCTATTCCAATTTGCTATACAGATTTCGGAACTCTCTGAACCGAGTCGATTCAAAACTTTTTTTTTTTTTTAAATTGAGTACTACAGGTTTTATTCCGTGGTAGGATATTTACATTGACACCATTGAAGTTAGATGTAAGGAGAGAGGTAGGGGGGTGATGGGAGGGGGGCGTTGGGGAGGCAGTGTAGGGTTGGTTGAGTGATTACTGGTTTTCAACTAGTAAATCTTCAAAGTTCTGAAGGATAAATTTTTCCTTTTCAGTTCAGTTTGGTCAAAATGGTTCAAATGGCTCTGAGCACTGTGGAACTTAACATCTGAGGTCATCAGTCCCCTATAACGTAGAACTACTTAAACCTAACTAACCTAAGGACATCACAGACATCCATGCCCGAGACAGGATTCGAACATGCGACCGTAGCGGTCGCGCGGTTCCAGACTGAAGCGCCTAGAACCTCTCGGCCACAACGGCCAGCCCAGTTGCGTCAATGAGTAGGTAGTCAGATGCTGTATTTGCGTAGATAACTATTTGAATTTCTTCAAGAAGGTCAAGTATAGTGCCTTTGTTGGCAAAATGGAGTATTTGGAGATTTTGTTCTATGTTCTTTGCATAATGATTGTGTTGGGCAAGATGTGAGGCAAAGCTGGATTTGTTCAGGTTGTTAAGACAGAGTGCATCTATGTGTTCTTTAAATCTTGTTGTGAAGCTTCTACCAGTTTTTCCAATGTAGCAGTTTGGACATTAGTTGCAAACGAGCGTCTGTACACTTGACTTTTGATACTGTTGTTTAATAGTTTTGGTGCAGTGTGTAAATTTATTTTGTGTTTTGTTTTGGTGAAGAAGGTTATTTTTATGTTGTATGTCTTGAAGAGGTTGGCAATTTGGTGAGAACTACTGAACAACCATCCACAAACAAAAAGACCACATTCATAAGCCTGCCTTTCCTGGGGAAGATTTCTCAGCAGATTGCCAATCTCTTCAAGATTGCTAATGACAGAGATTAATGATTTAGAAAGGCGCTTTAGATGTTGGAAAACATGAATTTCTGACACTGAAATGTACTTACAACCATGTTCAAAGAACACATCAATGCCTTCCGGTAAAACACACCACACAAATCTGCAGAAACCCCCAATGTAAAAGATACAGAATATTCATTTATCAATGTAGAAAGCAACCTCGAAACACTACATACAGTGAGCAAAGGACACAAAAGTATGAAGAACTAGAAATCCACATACACCGAAAAAAACCTTGGGGAATATCTATCCAGTCTCAATACTGAAAAACAATATTAATCAACTTTTTCAAAAGCGTTCACAATACTTAATGCATTTCCATAATTTACAGTTTCACTGCGCAATAATTAATGTAATACTGCTAGTCGTCCCTCAATAATTTCAACTTACAGTACATATGTATGATCTCTTGTAATCGTTATATAGGTAAGAAGTTAATATAATAACTGAAGTGTACATATATCTTGTAACACCCCACCCGTCACTTATCTTGTTTCGGTGTGTGTTCACCCCAGGTAATTGACTAACAGATCAACAGATATTATATCTCTTAAAAGAAATATAATGTAATGTTATTTATTTATTTAGAGGAAACACTCTCCCAGTAAATTTGTTTGTCCTTTGATTTTTCGTGATCTGTTACTGATTTTTAATGGAGTTAGTTTTTACTTTTAGCTTTCAAAAAAATACAAAAGAGATATAATAAGCAAAATAATGAATTTCGTAGGTTGCCAATTACGTATTATATCTGGTTTTATCGAGCGCCAGGCTCCCTACAAATTACTGTAAATGCAATAGCGTAGTAGTACTCAGCTCTGAAATTATTACTATCACAGAAAATACACAAGTTTTAATAAAATTGTTTCACTGGATTCCTTCCATTAATCTCACTGAATATTTTTACTTAATTTCTTCCGCTCCGGCTATCAGACATTGTGCTGTGAAAAAATATCTTTTAAATGTACCGCGTAATGGCGGCTAATTGTTAACAGTCAGAGATTACTGTTACTCGCTCCACAGCAGCTGGAAACATGCTAAATAATTTTCATCAAATATTCTTTTCATAAGATAAATGTGGCGTAGGTTCTTGAAATAACATACGGAGTTCACTTTATACTAATGTATTCTTACTAGGACACAGTTTACACCATTAAATATTTGCAATTTCGTTACGACAGAAACAAATGCTAGCGCAGCACAATAGCTTGCGTACCTTATTCCAGCTAACACCAGAACAAACAGAACAAAACAGACAAGACAGAAGAATGAGCATTGCATTGTATTTTGTACTCTTACAAAGATAATCACATTATAATCCCATACAATAAAAATAATGTCTTTCCCGCATTTATCGATATATATATTGTATATTTTTACAGGTAAATCAATGATAAATCAATGTTTGCAATACTTCAAATGGTTCAAATGGCTCTAAGCACTATGGGACTTAACTTCTGAGGTCATCAGTCGCCTAGAACTTAGCACTAATTAAACCTAACTAACCATGCCCGATTCAGGATTCGAACCTGCGACCGTAGCGGTCGCGTGGTTCCAGACTGTAGCGTCTAGAACCACTCGGCCACACTGGCCGGAGCAAGTATTATGCTCTATGACAATTGTTAAGTGGAAGGAGGGCCATTTGTGAGCGGTGCATGGACGGAAGCTATGTTCACGCAGTACTTGCCTGCACCGACACAGCACTTCCCGTCGTAACGTCCAGTAAAATGTTTTCACTAGAACTGTAAAAGGGCGAGGCCAAGTGTCGATTTTATGCAAGTTTTTTTGTGAAATATTGACACAACTTACGTGTGATCCACACTATCGCTGATACAAGTCACGTTACGTCTGATAGCATCCTAGCCCGAAACCTAAAATATACGTTAGTCTTATGTTATTAAAGGAAGTGTAATTTATTCTAGCATAGATTGTCACAGATGAGTGAAGTTTGTTCATTTGCTTCAGAAATAATTTACGGATTGAACGTAGCAAAAATGTTTAAATTTTATTTATCATTCCACTGTGTCATGTGGGTTTCAGAACCATCCAGATAGTTTTGACAATCTTTAGTGTGAGAAGAAATAAAAACTTTAAGGTTCGCCGATGACGTTGTGATTCCGTCAGAGACAGCAAAGGACTTGGAAGAGCGGTTTAACGGAATGGACAGTGTCTTGAAGGGAGGATATAAGATGAACATCAACAAAAGCAAAACGAGGATAATGGAATGTAGTCGAATTAAGTCGGGTGATGCTGAGGGAATTAGGTTAGGAAATAAGACACTTAAAGTAGTAAAGGAGTTTCGCGATTTGGGGAGCAAAATAACTGATGATGGTCGAAGTAGAGAGGATATAAAACGCAGACTGGCAATGGCAAGTAAAGCGTTTCTGAAGAAGAGAAATTTGTTAACATCGAGTACAGATTTAGGTGTCAGGAAGTCGTTTCTGAAAGTATTTGTATGGGGTGTATCCATGTATGGAAGTGAAACATGGACGATAAATAGTTTGGACAAGAAGAGAATAGAAGCTTTCGAAATGTGGTGCTACAGAAGAATGCTGAATATTATATGGGTAGATCTCATAACTAATGAGGAGGTATTGAACAAGGTTGGGGAGAAGAGGAGTTTGTGGCACAACTTGACTAGAAGAAGGGATCAGTTGGTAGGACATGTTCTGAGGCACCAAGGGATCACCAATGTAGTATTGGAGGGCAACGTGGAGGGTAAAAATCGTAGAGGGAGACCAAGAGATGAATACACTAAGCAGATTCAGAAGGATGTAGGCTGCAGTGCGTACTGGGAGATGAAGAAGCTTGTACAGGATAGAGTAGCATGGAGAGCTGCATCAAACCAGTCTCAGGACTGAAGACCACAAGAACAACAACAGTGTGAGGATCTGATTTTCCTGTCAGTTAGTATTCCTTAGCCGGCCCCTGTGGCCAAGCGGTTCTGGGAGCTTCAGTCCGGAACCACGTGGCTGCTACGTCGCAGGTTCGAATCCTGCCTCGGGCATGGATGTGTGTGATGTTCTTAGGTTAGTTAGGTTTAATTAGTTCTAAGTCTAGGGGACTGATGACCTCAGATGTTAAGTCCCATAGTGCTTAGAGCCATTTGAACCATTTGAAGTATTCCATAATAAAGATCAAAGTTAATACTGAAGGTAAAAGTCTAAAACCTTCTAAGTTTTTCGACATCTCTGCTGGGATCATCTCGATTACCTGGTGTCCCCTGTCAGCGTTCACTTATAAAAACGGATTTTCTCGTCGCTCTTGCCGAAGAAGTGGTTTTATTGGGTAAAATTCTTCCGGTTACAATTATTTGGTTGTCGTCATTAGGTAGAGAGCGTAAAAGGTGAACAGAGAGAGTGGAAGTGTTGACCGAAATATTATTGTCGTGCTGCAGATGTGGCTTCCTGCTCGTTCTTTGTGCTCCTCGCGCACCGTAGCTGGGTGTTTACTTCCCTGATGGCGGGAAACCACGAAGCCGGAAGCCAGTATCCGTCTTCTCTATTGAAGTTACATTCATTTTTGGAAATCTGAATCTCTTCTCGGACTTTCCTTCTGGCAGAAGTAAAGCTGTGAGTACCGGGCGTGAGTCGTGCTTCGGTAGCTCAGATGGTAGAGCACTTGCCCGCGAAAGGCAAAGGTCCCGAGTTCGAGTCTCGGTCGGGCACACAGTTTTAATCTGCCAGGAAATTTCATTGTTTGAATTATTCTGCACAACATTTTGCATTCTATTTGTTAAGTATGAATCAAACCAGCTGTGTGTAAGGGCATCATTTCCATTGTAGTGGCAAGGCAAGATTGGAAGCAAAAGTTATGCTTGATATGCAGCAAACTGAAATTAGAGGTAAAGAAAATGGTTGATTAAATGCTTCATGTGGAGTATTTTTCTGTACGGCTGTTAAAGCTGGGCATTGAAAATGATAAGAAAAGGAGAAAATTGAAGCATTAGAGATGCAATTTTGGAGTAGAATAGAGAAAATAAAATGCGTGGATAAACTGCAGAACACAGAAGGACTGGGAATGGTTAAGGAGTCAAGAACTCTCTTAAATATACTTAAGAAAAGGAAAGCTGAATGGGTAGGACATACTGGGAGGAAACAGCCTGTCAAACGTACAGTGGCAGGACAGAAGAAAATAGGAAGAAGGTTGAAGAAGGATGAAGGATGAGGAAGGATGAAGCGAAAAGAGGAAGATACCATGATACGAAGAAGTTGGCTTGGAACGGGCCACATGGGGAAAGCAGCGGTGTTAGGAACCTTCCAATGGGCAGAACATCTTATGGTGACGATGAAATTAGGTAGGTCATCTTCGCTTCAAACATTTGTGTTGTAATCTACAGAAAAATCTAATTAACTAAAATGCAATCATATTTGTTACAAATAAAGTTTTCACTGAGGGTATTTCGGTAGGTAGGGCGCAGCACGTTATCTCGGACGGGGAGTCATCGGCAGAAGCAACTGCAGGCGTGTTCCAGGGAAGTGTGTTGCTACCTTTTCTGTTAACGCATATGACATACGGAAGTTGTGTCTGGCCCAAAGTAGTGCGCGGGTAGCCTAATGGTAAGGCGAACGCTCGCAATAAGTGGAAAATCCATGTTCGAGTCACCGGTCCGGCACAAATTTTTACTGTCGTCATTCCATTATACAGATGGGAATACGTTTCATGTCCTCCTGTTAATGTTGTTGGCCGTAAAAGCGTAGGGGTGTTTGAAACTGTCGAAGCTTTTGAGAAACAAAAGAGGAGACAGCGAAGGGGAAATTAATAGCGCAGCCAGTAGGAGGCAGAGCCGGGTCGAGGAAGTAATCCGATCTGCAGACCTTCAAAGCTTATCACTTACTGAGTAATGTCAGGGTCGTCCTTAGTGTGTCAGAGGAAAACGTTCCGAGTATATCAGCAGCGTTACGCTGTCAGTATCTGGAGCGGTGCTTCCCCACGAGGATAATATCAAACACTGGTGACCTCTGTCAAGGACAGAGAGGGCCTTTACTTTGTATTTATCCAAGAGAAATGGAGAGGATCAGTGGCGACCAATACCAACGCCTCCAGATCGAGCAGTGCTTGACACATAGCCAACATGGGTTTAGGAAACATCGTTCCTGTGAAACACAACTATCTCTTTATTCACATGAAGCGTTGAGCGCTACTGACAAGGGATTTCAGATAGATTCCGTACTTCTGGATCTCCGGAAGGCTTTTGACACTGTACCACACAGGCGGCTCTTAGTTAAATTGCGTGCTTAACCTTTTGTTACCTGACGGTACTTAAAAGTACCAGTAAGTTTTGACTCTCATTATTTTCTTGTGGTGCAGTTTCGTGATCTGAAAGCCTGTCGGTACGTAACAGTAACTCTGCTCTACTGTTTCATAGATGTTATTGTGCAATACATAGACCTCTCTGGCGGTCAGAGCTTGAAATTGTTTTTCGCGCGCTGCTGTGAAAACAGAAGATTGTATGTGCTTGTTTCCATGGTGTTGCCTGAATTTTTGTGCAGTTTATTGAAACTTCCGTTGAGTTTTCCATTGTACGTACTTACCTTCTTTGTTTTTTTTTATAATAGCTTGAAGCATTACGTTACAAGTGAATGAGATAAAGTGGAAAATATAAGTCGGACTTATTAGTACCGTCAGGTTGTGCGAACAGTTTATTGTAGCAACAATACGTTACCTCTCACTAGTTTTTCTGTCCACTTTTTCTCACACAGAAATCCGTAAATACATTTGCCTGTGGAACAATTAGAACAAACAGGAAAGGTTTGCCAGGGAATTTACCTAAAAAAAAATGTCTAAAACGTGGGGAATCAAATCACAGAGAGTCATCTTTAGACATGACAGTATTTCAATGGAGGGAAAATAGTGTATTTTGCGTCAAACTTCCATGGCACTGAACAGAGCGTAGTGACAAGAAAACAGAAAGCTGGAACTAGTATGACTATACCATGACCAGTTATTGTATGTGATTACAATAAACACATGGGTGGTGTGGATCATGCAGACAGATTACGTTCAACTTACGGTCTTGACTGGCGATCAAAGAAACAGTGGCACCGTCTCTTCTGGGGAGCAATAGAAATTGCTTTTGTCAATGCTTACGTCATTTCCAGTGATCTACATGGGGCACTGCCACTACTGGAATTCAGGAGTGCTTTGGCACTAGGGTAATGAATGAACAGCAAGTGCCAAATCTCAAAAAGAGAAACTCCGGAAAAGATGAAATAACTCCCCCAAAGAGAAGGAAGGATAACTTTTCTGTTCCGAAGAATGTACGTCTTGGCAACTGAGAAAACCATTTTGTAGTGTTCAGTTGTAAAAGAGGACGATGCGAAATGTGTGCGAAAAATAAAATTCAGTCGACACCACATTCACAATGTAGTACATGTAAAGTGTATTTGTACTACAATGAGAAAAAGAACTGTTTCCTACAATTTCATGAGGTATCACTAACACTAAATATGTGATATGTATATACTGTCAAAAATGTATAGCTAAGTTACTATGTATTGTGAAGTTGCTCTAGAATAAATTTATGCGAAATTTAAAAAAAAATCAGAAATATCATATTTCTGTTAATTAATTTTCTATTGTAAAAATATTTAATATTTATGTGGAATAAAGTACAAGTTATAAAAATTGGAGCATTTTTCTGAGCATATTGTGATTCTGTCCATGGAGTCTGACGGTACTTCTGAGTACCAGGAGAGAAACAAGTTGTGAAAAATAAAATAAAATTTTACAAAAAATCCTACCGTCATTTGAGGCCACAATAGCATCAATTCTGCAAAGAAAATGTTAAAAAGTAAATTTTTTCTTATGTCAGGAAACAAAGGGTTAAGGAATATCGTCTCAGTTATGTGACTGGATGTGTGATTTCCTGTCAGAGAGGTCACAGTTCGTAGTAATTGACGGAAAGTCATCGAGCAAAACAGAAGTGATTTCTGGCGTTCCACAAGGTAGTGTTATAGGCCCTTTGCTGTTCCTTATCTGTATAAACGTTTTGGGAGACAATCTGAGCAGCCGTCTTCGGTTCTTTGCAGATGACGCTGTCGTTTATCGACTAATAAAATCATCAGAAGATAAAAACTAACTGCAAAACGATTTAGAAGAAATATCGAAATGGTGCGAAAAGTGGCAGTTGACCATAATAACGAAAAGTGTGAGGTCATCCACATGAGTACTAGAAGAAACTCGTTAAACTTCGGTTACACGATAAATCAATCTAATCTAAAAGCCGTAAATTCAACTAAGTACCTAGGTATTACAATTACCAACAGCTTAAATTGGATGGATTGGATTAGGGAAGGACGGGGAAGGAAGTCGAGCGTGCCCTTTCAAAGGAACCATCCCGGCATTTGCCTTGAGCGATTTAGGGAAATCACGGTAAGCCTAAATCAGGATGGCCGGAAGAGGTGTAAAAACGTAAATTGGAAGGAATACATAGAAAATGTTGTGGGGAAGTCTAACCAAAGACTGCGTTTTATTGGCAGGACACTTAGAAAATGTAACAGACCTACTAAGGAGACTGCATACCCTACGCTTGTCCGTCCTCTTTTAGAATACTGCTGCGCGGTATAGAGTCCTTACCAGATAGGACTGACGGAATACGTCGAAAAAGTTCAAAGAAAGGCAGCATGTTTTGTATTATCACGAAATATGGGATTTGGGCTGGACATCATTAAAAGAAAGGCGTTTTTCGTTGCGACGGAATCTTCTCACGAAATTCCAATCACCAACTTTCACCTAAGAACGCGAAAATATTTTTTTGACACCGACCTACATAGGGAGGAACGATCACCACGATAAAATAAGGGAAATCAGAGCTCGTACGGAAAGATATAGGTGCTCATTCTTTCCGCCCACTATACGAGATTGGAATAATAGAGAATTGTGAAGGTGGTTCGATGAACCCTCTGCCAGGAACTTAAATGTGATTAGCAGAGTATCCGTGTGGATGTAGATGTAGACTCATAAGTATGAGCAAAAAGTTTTCTTAAGCACTAAAAATTGTGAGGCTCATGTGTCCAGTAATTGGTTCTAAACGTTCTTTTAAGTCATATCAGCCCGTGGTAAAAGTTGGTATTGGTGCATTACGTGAACCATTCCTCGCATGCTAGAAAATGTGGCAAGCGTAGTAGAATTACAGCTGAGCAATAAAGCTAAATAATTTGTGGCATTCACGTCGCAAGGTTTTGACTCCGTTGGTGTCGTCTAGGTATCACATTTCTTCGATCAAAGATGTTAAAGTAAATAATCCACGAATTGAATCAAGAGCAACTGCGAAGATGAATACTAGTAATTTAAAAGCAGATCCCCTTCGATTATTTTATACAGGACTGTCTTTTGCTCTAGACTGTACTACAATTAGGTTGCTTTCCGAAATAATATGAGGAAATATCTCCATTTTTAGCAGTCGTATAAAAACTTCCTCTCAACGAAAGACACATATGTTAAGATCGGAAAGTTATGTAGAAAACTTTAACAAACAAGCAATCCGCAAAATTATAAACCTATTTCATTAAAATCTATTTATTGTAGGATTTTGGAACGTATGGTCATAGATACCTTGAAGAAAAGTCTGTTGACACATATCTGACAAGAATTAAGAAAAGGTGTTCTTCAAATGGTTCGTTCTTCAAAGGGTTCAAATGGTTTAAATGGCTCTGAGCACTATGGAACTTAACTTCTGAGGTCATCAGTCCCGTAGAACTTAGAACTACTTCAACCTAACTAACCTAAGGACGTCACACACATGACCGAGGCAGGATTCGAACCTGCGACCATAGCGGTGGCGCGGTTCCAGACTGTTGCGTCTAGAACCGCTCGGCCACTCCGGCCGGCCAAAATAATTCAGGTGAAACGCAACTGTCTATTCACCCCAACTAGTGAATGTTTCTGGCATAGTGCACCGGAATAATTCCTTCAGTAACTTACAGAATCGAGCAACATTTCTATAAAGACATGGCAGTTCGCAAAGAGTGACCGTGTTAAGATCCTGTGAAACTGCCTTAATATCACGAGGTGTTGCCACCACTTGTTTGTCGAAAACATAGTATTCAAGGACGTTGTGTGATGATTTTAGTGACTTCCAGGAATGATGGAGAAGAGGACATGTTTCAGTCTTTGAGGTAAAAGACCCTGGTCCCAAAACGATTGGGTCAAGCGTTATAAGTGAAAATCGTTCTGGTACCTCTGACAGTGGAATACATATACTTCTACTATTATAACAAAGATTTTAGGGTAAATATCTTGTTAAGGTACTTATCGGCTCGTAAATCGTTTATAAAATTCATGACACACCAATTCTGGTTTTATTTATATTTTACTCTGACAGGTTTCTGACATAAACTGTGTTCACAGCACCGTATGAAACAAAACAAAAATCGTGTCAATTGAAAGACGAAATGGCCAAGAGGTCACAAGATTATTTCGAATGGTCATACTTTGCTATTGATCCTCATGTGATATTCTCTGATTGCCTTAGCTGTAGGTATTTGATTTTTTGTTTAAGTGACAAATACGTTTATTGAAGGTACTTAAATTTTATTGCTCTATGTGTAGGTCTGCTAATTTCTAGCTTTGCATGTCAGCATGAATTAATTAATTACACTCTATGTTATCCTAAGCTAGTATTTTTATACTTTACACTTAGCAAATTGTACACTCCTGGAAATTGAAATCAGAACACCGTGAATTCATTGTCCCAGGAAGGGGAAACTTTATTGACACATTCCTGGGGTCAGATACATCACATGATCACACTGACAGAACCACAGGCACATAGACACAGGCAACAGAGCATGCACAATGTCGGCACTAGTACAGTGTATATCCACCTTTCGCAGCAATGCAGGCTGCTATTCTCCCATGGAGACGATCGTAGAGATGCTGGATGTAGTCCTGTGGAACGGCTTGCCGTGCCAATTCCACCTGGCGCCTCAGTTGGACCAGCGTTCGTGCTGGACGTGCAGACCACGTGAGACGACGCCTCATCCAGTCCCAAACATGCTCAATGGGGGACAGATCCGGAGATCTTGCTGGCCAAGGTAGTTGACTTACACCTTCTAGAGCACGTTGGGTGGCACGGGATACATGCGGACGTGCATTGTCCTGTTGGAACAGCAAGTTCCCTTGCCGGTCTAGGAGTGGTAGAACGATGGGTTCGATGACGGTTTGGATGTACCGTGCACTATTCAGTGTCCCCTCGACGATCACCAGTGGTGTACGGCCAGTGTAGGAGATCGCTCCCCACACCATGATGCCGCGTGTTGGCCCTGTGTGCCTCGATCGTATGCAGTGCTGATTGTGGCGCTCACCTGCACGGCGCCAAACACGCATACGACCATCATTGGCACCAAGGCAGAAGCGACTCTCATCGCTGAAGACGACACGTCTCCATTCGTCCCTCCATTCACGTCTGTCGCGACACCACTGGAGGCGGGCTGCACGATGTTAGGGCGTGAGCGGAAGACGGCCTAACGGTGTGCGGGACCGCAGCCCAGCTTCATGAAGACGGTTGCGAATGGTCCTCGCCGATACCCCAGGCGCAACAGTGTCCCTAATTTGCTGGGAAGTGGCGGTGCGGTCCCCTACGGCACTGCGTAGGATCCTACGGTCTTGGCGTGCATCCGTGCGTCGCTGCGGTCCGGTCCCAGGTCGACGGGCACGTGCACCTTCCGCCGACCACTGGCGACAACATCGATGTACTGTGGAGACCTCACGCCCCACGTGTTGAGCAATTCGGCGGTACGTCCACCCGGCCTCCCGCATGCCCACTATACGCCCTCGTTCAAAGTCCGTCAACTGCACATACGGTTCACGTCCACGCTGTCGCGGCATGCTACCAGTGTTGTAGACTGCGATGGAGCTCCGTATGCCACGGCAAACTGGCTGACACTGACGGCGGCGGTGCACAAATGCTGCGCAGCTAGCGCCATTCGACGGCCAACACCGCGGTTCCTGGTGTGTCCGCTGTGCTGTGCGTGTGATCATTGCTTGTACAGCCCTCTCGCAGTGTCCGGAGCAAGTATGGTGGGTCTGACACACCGGTGTCAATGTGTTCTTTTTTCCATTTCCAGGAGTGTATTTGTGCTTCATTTTCGTACACTTTTTTTGCGAAAAAGGCATTGTTAGTAAGGCACTCTTGACAGAAACATTATGACAATTCTTTGTATCCTTGAAAGTTGTCACTTATGATTTTGTGAACGTATATTCTCTGTTGATTTGGTATGCTGTTAGTATATCACTTCTGAAGGATTTGATCCTAATTATGCCACGGGATAGCCCACTAACGGGTCTCATCTGTTCTGATCGTTTCTCATGAATTTGACTATGCCAGTATCTGATTACCTTTGCTGTAGATGTATCAGATATTGGGTTTAGTAACTTCTGTGTTGCTAGATGGTACTTTTTTCCATAAAAATATGTAAACTGAAGTAATACCTTTTAGATATATATGTCAGCACGAATTGGATATTTGCAGTATGTTATTTACCCAATTCTGATAAGTTTATATTATGTTGTAAAGATGTGACCCTTCAGTCTTTACGGTAAAGAATGTTGTTATCGTGTGTAAAAAAAACACTTATGTAATATAATTTAAATTTTTATTACTTTGTTTTGTTGAAAATGTTTGTCTGGATACAGTTTTGTTGCGAGATGTATGATTCGTGTTATCTTCATCCTGGCTACAAATGTATTATCTTTGTAGTCCTTAATCTTCGTGTTGTTTACTATAAGTTTTGGCCCTGTACTGTCTCGTTTTGGTTCTCTTCAGTTTGTTGCTCTTCACACTGATATCATACTTGTAATGTTGGAAATGAACGATACTTTTAGTTTTTACGTGTAATGTTTGCTGCAGATTAATTTTTCGATGTAACTAATTTTTCTGTTGTTACATTCGAAATAATGTTGTATCCTTGTAGGTCATTTCCTTTCTGCAATTGACATGATTTTTGCTTCGTATTTGATACAGGACCATGAACATGGTTTATGGACGAAACCGGTTTGAATAATATATAAATAAAGTCCGCATTTGTGTATCATGACTTTTTGGGGGGAGTTTGTAGGGTAGACACTTTTCAGTGCTGGACCAAATCATGAAAATAAGTTTGTTAAACAGGGGCTCTGAAATATATACCTGAGGAGCTATGTCGTTCATCTTCAACTGAACAAGTGTTCATAGCTCTTAGGGTATGCATTTTAGAGTCCTTGTTTTTTCAGACGTTTGGATGTACTGTCAATTATTTTGCAGTTCGTTTTTTGATCTTGTGTGGACTTCAACAAATTTTGAAAGAAGGAGTTAAATGTAAGAAATCTGAGAGCGTTGCTCAGATGTTTCTAAATTATTTATAAACATCAAAAATAGGAAAGGGTCAGTCATATGTCATTGGGGAATGTCAAATATTAAATTCCGCTTGATGAGATTTCATTTGTTAATACATAGTGTGACCCTACTGACAAGAAATCACGTTTTCAGTCAGTGCTGCGAAAAAACGTATGGGGTGAATGAAGTTCTTTCTTGCACTACTTTAAAAAATATGTATAACAGGAATGATGAGTCATGTTTCTGTTGTAATGTTTGTTATTGCGTAGCTTAGTGGAGGATTTGCTAATGAGCTTAGGTTCGAAACTAGTCACCAGGTAATGAATTAAATGAATACTGCAACTTCGAAGGCCCTCTCCAATTTATTGCATAATTTGGTACTTTTGTGTTATCGCTACATAGGGAAGAGAGAGTCACGGATATAGTAAGTGTACTGGCATGGTAGTCATAAAAGTGAAGGCGTGTTTCTTTGCCTATAAATCTTTGTACCAAATTTCAGTCAACGACTTTCTTTTCCCAATGTCAAAATATTTTTCCACTAAACACTTATGCAGCATGGAAGGACGATAATAGCGTAATAAGAGAAATCAGGGTTCACACGGAATGATTTAGGTATTCACTAATGCCGCACCCTTTTCGACACTGGAATGGTATAGATATAATTCGCACACCTGCAAGCAAGTGCGATTTGCAGAGCAGTCATGTAGCTATAATTATATCAGAGGTGAACTTGTGACGTAAAACTCATTAGACATTGTGCAAGATGAAATATGGCTGAATTGCATTCACAATGCAACAAGAAAAACTATGTTAACATTACGCATATTCCACTTCTTTTCTTTTCTAGGACTACAGTCTCTATAAACGATGAATTTTATTTCCAAATCCATGACTGATACACACTTCGCACAGCAGTTCGCACTGCAACGTCTTGAGTAATGTATAACACGATATTCCATACTGCAGTTCACTTCATAACTCCTTGAGGAATGTATGGCATATTCCAGCAGTACAATGCATTACTTCAAACTTTAGTTTCCACCACAGCACCTCGACGAATGTATGGCTCATTATAGCAGTATATCGCAGTAATGTACACTGCAGTTGGCACCACACCGACTTGTTGAATATACAGCAGAATCCAGCAGTATAATGGAGTAACACTGCGGTTCGTGCCACACTGCCTTGTGGAATATAGGGAATATTCCAGCACTATAACGCAATAGCCCAAACTGCGGTTCGCACCACGCCGCCTCATGGAATGTGTGGCATAATCCAGCAATATAATGCAGTTACCCACAATGCAGTTCGCACCATACCACCTTGTAGAATGTGTTGAAAATTCCAGCAGTATAACATAATAGCCCACACTGCAGTCCACACCACAACGCCTTTTGAATTGCATGGCATATTCCAGCAGTATAACACAATACCTCGCACTGAGTTCGCGATCCCACCACCTTGAGGAAAGTATGTGCTCTGAAATGCTTATCTTTTCATCTTACAATCTTATTTATTTATTTCACATGTTCCATTACATTGTAATATCAAATCTGTGAATTTTAGATTAACAAAAATAAGACAACTCAGCTCATGCAAATACAAAATAAGATTACATCAAGACTTAACAGTTTACTGAAATGTCAAATTATATTTGCTTGTACAGATCTTCATCTTGACTTATGACTCGCAATCTGTTAGCCATCTAGCATACATTCGGGTGTTTAAAGATATGTATAAAATTACAATTGATACCAAAGAGGATCAATATAAGTGAGAATCTTATTGAATTACAAAAGTTGTAAATGTATCTTATGAATTTACTAACTAAGTCTGATTTATTGATCGGCCGTCGTTCACGCTTTTCCGTTATTTTCTTTCTGATAGTGTCCTGTCTGTCATAAAATTACTGCAGTCTAAAAGCATGTGGTCAATATTTTGGTTGTTTCCTCCAGTACAGGCGCACAGTGCGTCATCAATTATGTAGCACCATTTACAATAGAGTTTTAGTTTTCCATTACCCATTAGATGACTCCAAAGTTCGCTGATAGTGGTAGCTTAATCGTTAAACGTCGGAGGATCCTAGGAAAACACGGTTTCGTATTTCCCTCCTTTTCCACTAAATCTCCTATTTGATGCTGAACCCTTCTGTCAGATTTCCTTTATTCCATGTGAGGTATTTTGTTGCATCTTATTGTTTTCCACGATTTGGCTGTTCTGTTTGCCAGGTTATCAGCTTGCACATTGCTCCACATTCCTGTACAAGCTGTATTCCGTCATAAATCCACCTATCAGTTTCTGCATCAGAAATCTTCTGATTTGGCATCGTATATCTTCAACCAAGAAGTTATAATACTTTGGATTTCGTAATTGTCAGTGTGGATTACTGCAACACTTCAGAGTGGATTTTTGTATGTATGTTGTATGTTAACCGGGGGCCTAGATTCTCGATTGGGTTTAAGTTCGGCAGTTCGATGTGTAGGGGAGTAAACCTATCCTGTGTGTAGAACCACGCATGTGCACTGCAAGCGAACTTTCACATTGCGTTGTCCTGCTTGTAGCTGGCATCGAGGTGAGGAAGAAACAAACTGCATATAGGGGTGGACATAAGGACACACGCATACCTATGTTGATCCAGCGTGCCTTCCAGAATGACGACATCACCCAGGGAATTCCAAGATAACATTCTGCATACCATAATGCTCCCTCATTTGGTCTAGAACTATCCGACGATTTTTACAGGGACACGTTCTGCGCCACCCTCCCATCATTTTGCACCACAATGCGCGGCGCATACAGCGCAAGCTGTGGCTTCTCTGTTCGGTCGATAGAACTGGGAAGTACTCTACCATCCGGACTTAAGTCCTTGTGACTTTGATTTGATTCCGAAGATGAAGTAACCACTTCGTGGTATTCGCTTCAGAACTGTTCCAGATATTCAACAGGCTGTAGACCACACCGTTTGCACCGTCAACAGAATAGGCTCTGCTAACGGTGTACTACGCCTTCCACATCACTGGCAACGGGTTCTACACAACGCTGGGGACTACTTTGGAGGACACTAACAGGAGCAAACATGTATCTCTTTTGCATCCGTTGTGAAAAAGTAGTTGCCACTGTTTATGTTCCAACCCTCGCATTTTGCTTTAACATGGTGATGTATGGACCAGTTTTTTACAATTTTTCTGGGACATGGTGTTGTATGAGATGATTTGTTATGGTTTGGCTGTAACATTTCGATGTATGGAGCCTTGTTTAGAATTTTGCTGTGAGATGGTGACGTACATGTAGTCTACACTTCATTATCAGCAGAAGATGAAACATTGTGTACTGCAAGGTAATGTCAGTATCCCAAGATAGGGTCACTATAAAGTTTAGGGGACTATGGCATCAGTTATAGGCAACATAAGACGAGTTTTTGACCAATAATACATACAGTTTAGACCTGAGAATAACATTGTTTACTTTGGCACAAAGATAAAACTTTTCTTATTGATAAGTCTAAGTGTAAGTTAAGTTAACAATAGTGCTACATGTATTTTGTAGTGTTATAGAACAAGCCATTACATATTTTGATGAATAATACAAACAACTTTGGTTTCTTTAAGGTGTGGTACAAAGAACAAACTAGCTCATCGATATGTTCACGTGCTACTTAAGCCCTTATTTAGATCAACAGTGTTACTATGCCTCTATCCTTGCCTTATATACTTTTAGTGCTACAGAACAGTAACTTACAGCTGTAGTGAATGTGTGTCATGTGTGTTCTATATTCGTAATCTATGCATATTTTGATAATTAATTTGTGATAAGTAATATTATTTTGGTGTAAAGATACAAGTTTCATTTATAATAAGAACTCTGTAATTACAGCTATGTACTACAATACACAACCTATATGTGTTTTGTACTTCAAATCTTTATGAATTTTGATAAATAGTTCTATTTTGGTGCGAAGATAATATATTCAACATATACAACGTTTCTATCTGTGAGGAAGCTTGTTCCATCATTGTCTTTGGCCATATTCTGTTGCGTTTACAATCATGTTTCATGTATTATGAAGTTATCCTTGCTTATTATGAAAATATGTAGTTTAAGTGACACAATCCATTAAACATTACACCAAAACAGCTTTTTTATTTTGGGTTATTGTTATAAAGTGTTTTAAAATGTGACGTCGGTGTACAGAGCACATTTTGTATGTAAGCACAATTGTGTTGAAGATCAAAACATAATTAAAGAACCTATATTATCCAGTTAGTATGTTTTCCTATAGTAGAACATGATCTATTTTCTTCTTCCCCCATAAAATAGTACTTGGTAAGGTGAAACATCACTGAAAAACTTCTAAGAATATCAGGTGACGATAGTTTGATCAATGTACATGCAGTAAAACATAGTCTCAAGTAAGCCAATGATCGAAATGCCAGCACATTTTACATACTGGGACACATATTTTAGACACTAACTGAAGCCTCTCTCCAAAAAAGGGGACACCACAGATGTCAGTAACTACTGGCCCATATCCTTGCTTACAGAATTTTAAAAAATCGTTGAGAAAGTAATGTACTCAAGCGTGGTTAGCCATCTCAACAGAAACCGGATATTTAGTAAATCACAATTCGGATTTCAAAAATGCTGTTCTACTGAAACAGATATATACAATTTCACTGCCCACATAGCAGAGTTTTTAAATAATTAAATGTCAGCAATAGGAATTTTCTGTTAATTATCCAAAGCATTTGGTTATGAGAACCATGAGATTATGTTACAGAAATTACGATTCTATGGTATAAATGGAACAGCAAATGAGTGTTTTAAGTCATATCCACAGAGCAGGAACCAAAAAGTTTCTTTATATGGCTTAAGTGCTTTAAAGAAGTTTCCCATTTCATCTAATTGGGGTGAAATTACAGTAGCTGTGCCACACAGTTCGATCATGGGTCCCCACCTGTTCTTGATATATGTGAATGGCCTCCCTTCTTATCTGAAACAAGAAGCTAAAAACTAAACTGTCACTGTTTGCTGATGATTCAAGCATCATTATTAATCGAGTAAAAGAAACTCCACAAGGAAATGATACACATAATATCTTCGGAAAAGTTGTGAAATGGTTTTCTGTGAATGGGCTTGCTCTCAACATCGAAAAACACAGCACATCCAATTTTCTTCTGCGAGGAGTACAGTTTATTCAGTAAATATAACACATCAACAGAAGTCAGTAGCCAGGGTAGAGCATACTAAGTTTTTTGGTGTACATATAGACGAGAGCCTTAAATGGGAAATTAATATTTTGGGTCTCCTAATGCGATTATTTTCAGCAACTTTTGCAATCAGCAAAATTGCTAATTTTAAGGGCATAGAAATTAGTAAGCTAAGATAATTTGCATACTTTCACTCTGTGATATCAAATGGAATAATATTTTGGAGCAACTCAACACTTAGGCAAAAAGTATTCACTGCTCAAAAGAAAGCGCTTTGAATAATGTTTGGGGCTCATAGTCGCACATCTTGTAGGCATCTGTTTAAAAGATTAGGAATTATTACAATAGACTCATAGTACATTTACTCAGTAATATAATTTGTTCTCAATAACATGAACCAGTTTAAAAACGACAGTGACATTCATGATTATAATACCAGAAGAAAGAAGATTTACACTGTCCTCTACTTAACCTATCTTTGACACGAAAAAGGTAAAAATATGCTGCTGTAAAACTTTTCCATAAATTACAAGATGCAATAAAATATCTGACAGACAGCAGTAATAGTTTCAAAAATCTTGTCTCTTTGACAACTCCTCCTATTCCATAGATGAATTCTTGAACAGGAATAAATAAATCTATAGGTATAATATACGCATTTTGTGCCATTTAACAGAATGGGGTAGGTAATAAAAGTTTTAAGCTTAAAAAAAAAAGAAACTTGATTCATGTGTGCATGTCTTATGCACTTGGCACATTCCACATCATAAAAGTTACTGTGATATTGCTCACTGGAACTTGACATAAACATTGTGTGTGCTATTAATGTAGTTTCTTATACATGTTTTAGGCTGGAAATACTGGTAGTTACACTGTTTACAATTTTGATGGACATTTTAAATGTGAAAATAACACTTTGACGCTTGACATAGGCATTGTGTGTGTTTTTATCTTCTTTACTACTAAAATTATTTATGATCATGTTTACTTTTGTGCGTAGTGCCATTTAGGCATATGATGAAACATCAGCTGTGTGTGTAGTATCATATTTAAGTAAAACACATGGGTTTTGTACAGTTGTACATACATGCACAGGTGGAAATAATGTAAGTTAGACACTACATGTTATCAGAGATATTTTAGACATAAAAGTTACACATTGTGTCCTTGACATAAATATTGTGTTGCTGATGGATTCTTCACATATGTCTTCCACGTGGAATTATTGTAAGTTACGCCCTTTATGTATTTTAGATGTGGAAAAAACATTGTGAGACCTGACTGATGCATACACTGCTTATGTGTGTTGCTGTCATATACTTTGACATACACTCTAGATGTGGAATGAAAATTGTAACTCTTGACAACACTGTGTACATGTGTGTGTGTGTGTGTGTGTGTGTGTGTGTGTGTGTGTGTGTTTGTGTTTGTGCGTGCACTTACATATTTTTGATAAATAATAGTGACAATTTGATATGAATATATTTAATTTGAGGGCTCCATTACACCTTACATCAAGTGTGGTACAAAGGATTGAAATAAGCTTGTTGACAGGTGGTGCTTAACTTTAAAGTTAGATCACTAGCGCCAAAATGCAGATGTATTGTCAATATCTTTACAATGTTTCTGATAATTAATCGAATGCTTTTGAACAATGGACAAAATGCCACTTGTTTGGATACTTTTAATCATTGCACTAAAAGCTGTTCCAATATTTTTCAGCATGACACCATTGTACACAATTCAGATGTAATTTACATATTTTAGATGCATAATTTGGATGAAATATTATTCAGTAACACCCTTTACATATTTTTAGTAAATAATTCAGATCGTTTATATACTTTTGAGCATGTAATCATAATGACTGGCAGACAAGTTGTTGTTTTCACCACCTTAGATTTTTTTAATTTCCCACAAACACAATTGAGCTAATTCTACATCTACATCTACATCTACATCCATACTCCGCAAGCCACCTGACGGTGTGTGGCGGAGGGTACCTGCAATACCTCTATCGGTTATCCCTTCTATTCCAGTCTCGTACTGTTTGTGGAAAGAAGGATTGTCCGTATGCCTCTGTGTGGGCTCTAATCTCTCTTATTTTATCCTCATGGTCTCTTCGCGAGATATACGTAGGAGGGAGCAATATAGTGCTTGACTGTTCGGTGAAGGTATGTTCTCGAAACTTTGACAAAAGCCCGTACCGAGCTACTGAGTGTCTCTCCTGCAGAGTCTTCCACTGGAGTTTATCTATCATCTCCGTAACGCTTTCGCGATTACTAAATGATCCTGTAACGAAGCGCGCTGCTACCCGTTGGATCTTCTCTATGTCTTGTATCAACCCTATCTGGTACGGATCCCACACTGCTGAGCAGTATTCAAGCAGTGGGCGAACAATCGTACTGTAACCTACTTCCTTTGTTTTCGGATTGCATTTCCTTAGGATTCTTCCAATGAATCTCAGTCTGGCATCAGCTTTACCGACGATCAACATTATATGATCATTCCATTTTAAATCACTCCTAATGCGTACTCCCAGATAATTTATGGTATTAACTGCTTCCAGTTGCTGACCTGCTATTTTGTAGCTAAATGATAAAGGATCTATCTTGCTGTATATTCGCAGCACATTACACTTGTCTACATTGAGATTCAATTGCCATTCCCTGCACCATGCGTCAATTCGCTGCAGATCCTCCTGCATTTCAGTGCAATTTTCCATTGTTACAACCTCTCGATACACCACAGCATCATCTCCAAAAAGCCTCAGTGAACTTCCGATGTCATCCACCAGTTCATTTATGTATATTGTGAATAGCAACGGTCCTATGACACTCCCCTGCGGCACACCTGAAATCACTCTTACTTCGGAAGACTTCTCTCCATTGAGAATAACATGCTGCGTCCTGTTATCTAGGAACTCCTCAATCCAATCAAACAATTGGTCTGATAGTCCATATGCTCTTACTTTGTTCATTAAACGACTGTGGGGAACTGTATCGAACGCCTTGCGGAAGTCAAGAAACACGGCATCTACCTGTGAACCCGTATCTATGGCCCTCTGAGTCTCGTGGACGAATAGCGCGAGCTGGGTTTCACATGACCGTCTTTTTCGAAACCCATGCTGATTCCTACAGAGTAGATTTCTAGTCTCCAGAAAAGTCATTGCCGGCCGCGGTGGTCTAGCGGTTCTGGCGCTGCAGTCCGGAACCGCGGGACTGCTACGGTCGCAGGTTCGAATCCTGCCTCGGGCATGGGTGTGTGTGATGTCCTTAGGTTAGTTAGGTTTAAGTAGTTCTAAGTTCATGGGACTTATGACCTAAGATGTTGAGTCCCATAGTGCTCAGAGCCATTTTTGAAAAGTCATTATACTCGAACACAATACGTGTTCCAAAATTCTACAACTGATCGACGTTAGAGATATAGGTCTATAGTTCTGCACATCTGTTCGACGTCCCTTCTTGAAAACGGGGATGACCTGTGCCCTTTTCCAATCCTTTGGAACGCTACGCTCTTCTAGAGACCTACGGTACACCGCTGCAAGAAGGGGGGCAAGTTCCTTCGAGTACTCTGTGTAAAATTGAACTGGTATCCCATCAGGTCCAGAGGCCTTTCCTCTTTTGAGCTATTTTAATTGTTTCTCTATCCATCTGTCGTCTATTTCGATATCTACCATTTTGTCATCCGTGCGACAATCTAGAGAAGGAACTACAGTGCAATCTTCCTCTGTAAAACAACTTTGGAAAAAGACATTTAGTATTTCGGCCTTTAGTCTGTCATGCTCTGTTTCAGTACCATTTTGGTCACATAGTGTCTGGATATTTTGTTTTGATCCACCTACTGCTTTGACATAAGACCAAAATGTCTTAGGATTATCTGCCAAGTCAGTACATAGAACTTTCGAATTCATTGAACGCCTCTCGCATAGCCTTCCTCACACCACATTTCGCTTTGCGTAATTTTTGTTTATTGCAAGGCTTTGGCTATGTTTATGTTTGCTGTGAAGTTCCCTTTGCTTCCGCAGCAGTTTTTTAACTCGGTTGTTGTACCACGGTGGCTCTTTTCCATCTCTTACGATCTCGCTTGGCACATACTCATCTGACGCATAATGTACGACGATTTTGAACTTTGTCCACTGATCCTCAACACTATCTGTACTTGAGACAAAACTTTTGTGTTGAGCCAACAGGTACTCTGAAATCTGCTTTTTGTCACTTTTTCTAAACAGAAAAATCTTCCTACCCTTTTTAATATTCCTATTTACGGCTGAAATCATCGATGCCGTAACCGCTTTATGATCGCTGATTCCCTGTTCTGCGTTAACTTTTTCAAATAGTTCGGGTCTGTTTGTCACCAGAAGGTCTAATATGTTATCGCCACGAGTCGGTTCTCTGTTTAACTGCTCAAGGTAGTTTTCAGATAAAGCTCTTAAAAAATTTCACTGGATTCTTTGTCCCTGCCACCTGTTATGAACGTTTGAGTCTCCCAGTCTGTATCCGGCAAATTAAAATCTCCACCCAGAACTACAACGTGGTGGGGAAATCTACTCGAAATATTTTCCAAATTATCCTTCAGGTGCTCAGCCACAACAGCTGCTGAGCCAGGGGGCCTATAGAGACATCCAATTACCATGTCTGAGCCTGCTTTAACCGTGACCTTCACCCAAATTATTTCACTTTTCGGATCTCCGTCAATTTCCTTCGATACTATTGCACTTCTTATCGCTATAAACACGCCTCCCCCTTCACTGTTCAGCCTGTCGCTGCGGTATACATTCCAATCTGAGTTTAGGATTTCATTACTGTTTACGTCTGGTTTCAGCCAACTTTCTGTCCCTAGTACTATATGGGCGTTGTGACCGTTTATTAATGAGAGCAGTTCTGGGACCTTTCTGTAGACGCTCCTGCAGTTTACTATTAGCACATTAATATTGTTATTCCCTGTTGCATTTTGCCTACTCCTATCTTGCCGCGTCTCAGGAGGCGTCTTGTCGGGCCTAGGGAGGGGATTCTCTAACCTAAAAAACTCCCATGTGCACTCCACACGTACTCCGCTACCCTTGTAGCCGCTTCCGGCGTGTAGTGCACGCCTGACCTATTCAGGGGGACCCTACATTTCTCCACCCGATAGCGGAGGTCGAGAAATTTGCACCCCAGATCTCCGCAGAATTGTCTGAGCCTCTGGTTTAAGCCTTCCACTCGGCTCCAAACCAGAGGACCGCGATCGGTTCTGGGAACGATACTACAAATAGTTAGCTCTGATTCCACCCCGCGAGCGAGGCTTTCCGCCTTCACCAATTTTGCCAACCGCCTGTACGAACTGAGGATGACCTCTGAACCCAGACGGCAGGAGTCATTGGTGCCGACATGAGCAACAATTTTCAGTCGGGTGCACCCAGTGCTCTCTATTGCCGCCGGCAGGGCCTCCTCCACATCTCGGATGAGAACCCCCGGCAAGCAGACAGAGTGAAGACTGGCATTCTTCCCCGATCTTCCCGCTATTTCCCTAAGGGGCTCCATCACTCGCCTAACATTGGAGCTCCCAATAACTAATAAACCCCTCCCCCCGTGTGCCTGCTCGGACCTTGCTGAAGGAGCAGCCACATGTTCACTCACAGGCAGAGCGGGCGATGCCACACGGCCAGCCTCCACATGGACCCTCCGCCTCGTGCGCCGCGAACGCCGCTGAACCCACCACTCCCCTTGGGGAGAGGGTGACCCAACCGCGCCCGGTACCCGCGAAGATGTCTCGACAGCAGGGACAGTGGGTGAAGCATGTAACACCTGGGGTGTACCTTGCGACGCACCAGACTCCCCACTGCCGCTACACTCCGAGGCAGCAGCCTGAAGACGGCTGACAGCGGCCGTCAACACGCTCAGCGGTTCGCGAACAGTGGCTTGCTCCTCCTGCATCCGTACACAGCAGTCACACATCCAATCCATCCTAAGGAATCAATTTACTGAAGAGAGTTAATCAACCTTTAACTAGACTGCTAATTCACTAAAGGCGGCTGTTTATTCACTAAACTGTGGTTGCTAGCCACTTCTTGTAGAAAACAATGAAAATAGCACTACCTGTCTCTGGACTGTATTGAAGACAAACACTAGCACCACTGGCACTATGGCTGACTGTATTCAAAACAAACACGAAATCTATGGATTCTGCCATATTGCAATTTTTTGAATTTCCCATCTCACCATTATCTGTTTTTTAATTACCTGCCATGCCGTATTGCAATTTTATTAAATTTCCCATAATGCCACTTAATATTTTTGAATTTCCTACTACTACCATCTCATATTTTTTTGGCGATTTCGCTATTGGCTATTGGTGGTTGCTTGAACTGTTGAACAGCTTTGCTACAGCCATTCTACTATCAGTGCTTGGTTAAATGGTTAAACGATATGAAGATTGGTTATGAACTATAATGGGTGATTCACGTTAATGAATATCATGGAAGCAATGTATTGTCACACAGATTCTTTGAAGTTCTTATGTTTACTCATCATGGTTGAATTCTCCAGGCTGTAGTGTGTAATTACTTGTAAACTGTTTAGAAGTGAGCTCTCTGATACTTTGGTTGCCTTCAGATGGCTGCTGTTGCAGAGTAATTTTCTTGTTATGGTTGTAATTGATGAAGTGGGGCATTTGTCAAAGAAAAGGTTAACCAACACTTAAATTTATTCTGATTAGCAAGGCATTCTTCTTCAACATTACAAGGTTCGTTTCTTTGGTGTTTCGTCCGTATGTGACATTTTAATAACGCAGTAGCGCTGTTGCACTCGAAATCACTTTCATGTCAAGTACCTTATGTTAGAGATAATGACCACTGAAGACGGTGCTGTGCACAAATATGCATAGCATGCGATCTCTTAATGCAGCGATGATGATGTATCCACGTCTGTAACTTAGTTAACTACTGTGTTTGTTTAAGACTACATCTGATGTCGTTGTAGTACGTTCATGTAGCTCTCTTACCTTAGTATGGTGTGTTGTTATATTTTTAGATGCAGTTGAGAATTGGCAGTGCGTGAAACTAGTGGTGGAAATAACATCCTTCTTCGAATAGTATGGGATTGTTTGATGTGAGGGAGCACCATGTTACCTGAGGACCTGTTTATATGGATATCACTGAAATGAAGTCATTGACGATGGTTATGAGGACATTGCGATTTTCCAGTTTCTAGAAGAAGATCACCGAGCCATTAGATGAGGTATTGTGATTTGATGATGGGTGAGAGTGGGCCCACATTTGGTTAATTGGGATCAGTAAAAGGAAAGACACTGATAGCCTAATAATGATAAACAAAATACATTCCCTAATACTGGTCATGATGAGATATTTACATCATGTAACCCAGTATGAGTGGAAACATATTATTTTACATTCAAAATGTTAGGAGCTGCAATATACATTGATTGTTTTGAAGTCGTAAGGCACATGAATTAGTTGAGATGAAGCGAGGCTAGCGAGAATTTAGTGATCAGTATTGTGTTTGAAGACAAGCAAAAGGCAGAAGCTGGAGCACTGAGAAAATGTATAAATTATAAAGATTCCTTCCTCTGTGAGTTAGATAAGTGATCACCCACTGTGAGCCACCACTCTAAAGTACCAACATGTGGATAGAAGACAAGTGAAGGTATGCAATGTTTTGATGAGTGCAGTATTGTGGTAAATTGCTTGGACTAAGTTTGCTTCTTCGTTGAATATGACCTAGTTTACTGAAATTTCGAGTGTTTAATTAATGATTTGAAATCAAAGGTGATGATAGATATTTTACAGATCTTCATTAGATTCCTGACACTTATCTTCACAGTGATGTCAAATTGCGTTCCTCCATTTACCAGCTATATAATAATCGGGTGTACTGAAATGATAATGCTACAATTTTGTAGGTTTATGTGTAAGTAATAATTTTTTTAGCAGTGTAGTTTGTTTTCTATGGCTATCAAAATATAGATGATACATGTGTCACCTATGTATGGTGTTATGTAAATTATTTTGTTTTTAAGAACACATTTTGTTGACATACCCAGCGAGTACTATGGTACTCTGATATCACTTGACACACTCTTATTACGACTAAGAGTCATAGATAGGTGGTGACATTTTTTATGTATACTATGTGCTCAATGATTGTTTTCTTCCCGACAGGTCGAGGAATGACTCGTTTAATTTGTTCTACTTTACTATACCAGATACAGATTTTTCTTTACAGGCCCTGATCGTTCTAGTGGCTACAGTGAGTAACAATGGGTGTTAGAAGGGTGAACAATGATACTGAAATTGTTTTGTGTAAATAATTATGTAGTTAGCTGTGCTCCATCATTCGCTAGTTTGAATATGTTGAATCACCTCAGATTTCTCTGGGTAATGGCCTCTTGTTAGCTGTGTTGTAAGCATGTTTACAATAAGTGGCACGTAATGCTCGTTCCACGTGTAATACACTCCTGGAAATTTTTGAAATAAGAACACCGTGAATTCATTGTCTCAGGAAGGGGAAACTTTATTGACACATTCCTGGGGTCAGATACATCACATGATCACACTGACAGAACCACAGGCACATAGACACAGGCAACAGAGCATGCACAATGTCGGCACTAGTACAGTGTATATCCACCTTTCGCAGCAATGCAGGCTGCTATTCTCCCATGGAGACGATCGTAGAGATGCTGGATGTAGTCCTGTGGAACGGCTTGCCGTGCCAATTCCACCTGGCGCCTCAGTTGGACCAGCGTTCGTGCTGGACGTGCAGACCACGTGAGACGACGCCTCATCCAGTCCCAAACATGCTCAATGGGGGACAGATCCGGAGATCTTGCTGGCCAAGGTAGTTGACTTACACCTTCTAGAGCACGTTGGGTGGCACGGGATACATGCGGACGTGCATTGTCCTGTTGGAACAGCAAGTTCCCTTGCCGGTCTAGGAATGGTAGAACGATGGGTTCGATGACGGTTTGGATGTACCGTGCACTATTCAGTGTCCCCTCGACGATCACCAGTGGTGTACGGCCAGTGTAGGAGATCGCTCCCCACACCATGATGCCGGGTGTTGGCCCTGTGTGCCTCGGTCGTATGCAGTCCTGATTGTGGCGCTCACCTGCACGGCGCCAAACACGCATACGACCATCATTGGCACCAAGGCAGAAGCGACTCTCATCGCTGAAGACGACACGTCTCCATTCGTCCCTCCATTCACGCCTGTCGCGACACCACTGGAGGCGGGCTGCACGATGTTGGGGCGTGAGCGGAAGACGGCCTAACGGTGTGCGGGACCGTAGCCCAGCTTCATGGAGACGGTTGCGAATGGTCCTCGCCGATACCCCAGGAGCAACAGTGTCCCTAATTTGCTGGGAAGTGGCGGTGCGGTCCCCTACGGCACTGCGTAGGATCCTACGGTCTTGGCGTGCATCCGTGCGTCGCTGCGGTCCGGTCCCAGGTCGACGGGCACGTGCACCTTCCGCCGACCACTGGCGACAACATCGATGTACTGTGGAGACCTCACGCCCCACGTGTTGAGCAATTCGGCGGTACGTCCACCCGGCCTCCCGCATGCCCACTATACGCCCTCGCTCAAAGTCCGTCAACTGCACATACGGTTCACGTCCACGCTGTCGCGGCATGCTACCAGTGTTGTAGACTGCGATGGAGCTCCGTATGCCACGGCAAACTGGCTGACACTGACGGCGGCGGTGCACAAATGCTGCGCAGCTAGCGCCATTCGACGGCCAACACCGCGGTTCCTGGTGTGTCCGCTGTGCCGTGCGTGTGATCATTGCTTGTACAGCCCTCTCGCAGTGTCCGGAGCAAGTATGGTGGGTCTGACACACCGGTGTCAATGTGTTCTTTTTTCCATTTCCAGGAGTGTATTTAAGCTGTTATTACCTTCCAGTTTTTATTTGGGTACAACAGGAACGAATCATTACAGTGAAACTTGTGAGACAGTTGGCACGTGCACGTTCAGTGATAGTGCCAGGCACAGTCCTACCTTCACTTGTATTTTGCTTTATTTCTATTGAACATTTATTAAAATATGCTAGTGTGAATTATTGGGACAACATTATTATTACTAGAACTGAGTAATTGCTCTTAATACGTTCTGTTTCTTTGTTGCATGATATGTGGAAGAGGAGAACAAAGGGAAATGAAGAAATGAGAACGAACAAACGCACAACCAGAAGGTACGTTGACGACAACAAACTGAGAACAGTAAATAGCTGATGGACAGGTATTCCTTAGCGAAGCTCCATTCCAGGTATAAGAGTGATAACAGGTAGATTGCCTGATGGCGAGTCTAGATACAAGTCCACTCCCAGGCGATCATCAAGCTGTGTTACTGGAACTTGACTTCATAGAGTTACATGTCTTCAGTCTATGGCACTATGCACAGCCTAGTCTGGACAACAAGTTGCCTCTCTAGTGACATCCCAGCCATTTAGGAGTCAGAGATGAACCAGTTACACCCTTGTGATGAACAGCCTGGAACTGTCAAAACAAGACATCAGCTAAGAACAGAGACTCCTATGCCATTGGCACATTCGCATCCATCTAACTTTAAGTAGTTGGCTGACGGACTGTCATACGATTCGATTCATCTCTAAGTTACTACTTCAACCTACATCCTCCTGAATCTGCTTAGTGTATTCATCTCTTGGTCTCCCTGTTTGCATGCTACTGACATGTCATCTCCTGTAAATCATTCAATGGTCCACCTAACGCCATTCTCCATATCCATAATTGGTGGCACCTTCTGTCATCATAATCCCTTAAGTGCCTGTGATGTGTCAGTGCGTATGATGACCCAGTGTGTGTTGAGAGTGCACGGTAAGTATCCCGCTCGTTCTTAGAAAACCATTTTGATGCTAGGATGCTATATTTTAGATATACCACTTTAAACGGAATTGTATAAAACAGTTTTTTCCATCAAGTTATCGTATCTCAAACACTGACTTAAAATTATCAACGTAGCTTCCGTTTTATTTAAAATCCTGTTTGTCATTCTTATCTTAAGGTTGTTCCTAGGTTATTTCAAGCACTGACTTGGAAATTAGCAGCAGATTCTTTTTCTTTATTACATCCGACGTACCTTGATTCTTTAAAAGGTAAGAATGGCGCTTGCCAAGTTATTGGAATGTCGTACACAACATAAAAAAGTAAAAGGTTTCACACAATTTCTTTTTAAATGAGAGAGGAAGGGACGAAGTGCGTCTGCTTTTCGAATCGAACCATTAACCAGCTCAAGCAGGTCAAGCTTTTACACTTTCCTCAACACACTACTGACTAATTGTCTCCGCTTCCCTGTACCTCTCATTTTGCGATGATATTAATTTCTCTGGACTCAGCATTTAAAATGAAAAACATCCACAGGTACAACTTCTTCAGACATGTGTAAAATGCACCTCTTGCAGATAAAAAGAAAAAACACTCCCCCTTCTGACCACGGGTGGCCCATCCAAGTGCCGTCCACGCCCAACAGCGCTTAACTTCGGTGATCTCACGGGAACCAGTGTATCCGCTGCTGCAAGGCCGTTGCTCCTTTCAGATAACATCAGTATATTAAATTTAAAAAATACGTAAGTACACTAAGGTGACAAACGTCATGTGGTAGAAATATGCACATATACATTTGGCTGTAGTATCGCGTTCACGAGGTATAAAAGGACAGTGTACTGGGGAGCTATCATTTGTACTCAGGCGATTCGTATGGTTTCCGACGTGATTAGGGTGCGCGACGGTTATTAACAGACTCTGAAAGCCGAATATCTTCACTTATCGACCTAGAGCAGCGGCAATTGCATATAGTTGTCACTGTTAACTCACAACGAGGACTGCGTGACATAACCTCAGAAATCAATGTGAGATTTACGACGAATGGATCCATTACGATAGCGTGGCCAAAATTGTTAATGGGCTATGGCAGCAGACGGCCGACCCACGTGCCTTTGGTAAAAGCACGCTTCTCCTGGGCTTTTGGGTATATCGGTTGGATCCTAGGCGACTAGAAAACTGTGGCCTGGCCAGATGAGTCCCAATTTCAGTTGGTAAGAGCTGATGGTGGGATTACAATGTGGCGCAATTCGCACGAACCCATGAACACACGTTGTCAACAAGGCATTAGACAAGCTGGTGGTGCCCCCAAAATGGTGTGAGCTATGTTTGCATGGAATGAACTGGGTCCTCTAGTCCAACTGAACCCATCATTAACTGGAAATGGTCATGTTCGGCTACTTGGAGACCACTTACAACCGTACTTGGACCTCATGTCCCCAAACAATGATGCACAATGTCACTGGGCCACAACTGTTCGCGATTGGATTGAAGAATATTCTGGACAATTCGAGCCTATGATTTGGCCACCTAGATCGCCCGACACGAATCCCATTGAACATTTGTTGGACATTATTGAAAGGTCAGTGCGTGTACAAAATCCTGCAGCGGTAATACTCTCGCAAATATGGACTGTTATAGAGACAGTTGTTGTTGTTTTGGTCTTCAGTCCAGAAACTGGTTTGATTCAGCTCTCCATGCTACTCTGTTCTGTGCAACCATCTCCCATCATTCTTATGAATCTGCTTGGTGTATTCATCTCTTGGTCTCCCTCCACGCTGCCGTCCAATACTAACTGGTGATCCCTTGATGCCTCAGAGCATGTCCTACCTACCAATCCTTTCATCTAGTCAAGTTGTGCCACAAATTCCTCTCCGCAATTCCGTTCAGTACTTCCTCATTAGTTACGTGATCTACCCCTTTAATCTTCAACATTCTTCTATAGCACCACATTTGGAAAGCTTCTATTCTCTTCTTGTCTAAACTATTTATCATCCATGCTTCATTTTCATGGCAGCACTCCATACAGATACTACCAGAAAAGACTTCTTCACACGTAAAACTGTACTCGATGTTAAGAAACTTCTTTTCTTCAGGAACGCTTTCCTAGTCATTGCCAGTCAACATTTTATATTCTCTCAACGTCGACCATCATCAGCGGTTATTTTGCTTCCCAAATAGCAAAACTCATTTATTCCTTTAAGTGTCCCATTTCCTAATGTCATTCCCTCAGCATCGCCTGATTTAATTCAACTACATTCCATTATCCTCGATTTGCTTTTGTTGATGTTCATCTTATATCCTCCAATCAAGACACTGTTCAGTTCAACTGCTCTTCCAGGTCCTTTGCTCTCTCCAACAGAATTACAATGTCATCGGCAGACTTATGGCGGTATGGCTCAGTATTCCTGCAGGGACTTCAAACGACTTGTTGAGTCCATGCCAGGTCGTTTGGCTGCATTATATCGAGCAAAAGGAGGTCCGATACGGTGTTAGAAGGTATCCCATGATTTTTTTTCACATCAGTGTAAGCAGGCACGCAAAGAATAATTTCGTTTCAAGTTGGATTTTCATGTCACACAACATTTATAAGAAACTGACAGAAAAGGGTAATTTCTAGACAGTCGAAGACAGAATCTCAGGTTTCTCCATATACCGTGAGAGAAATCAGATGAGCCATGACTGGGCAATCAGTTATTTACAAAGCCTCAATGTAATTTTAAACATAAGATAAAAATAGGCGTGCGTTAAAAGCTTCGCAAGAATCTGCAGAAAGGACGAAGTTCTTGTAAGTGTATACTAAGAGTAGATTCTGTTGCCTTCACTTTATAGAACGGCACTTAAAGTAATTCGCGGTTAACATTAAGTTCTTGTACTATCTTCGTCTTTGACATAGTCTAATATCACAAAATTTATCTTGTTTAATTTGTGAAGTGCACGTTAATAAGGTATATATGTGTAAATCTTTAACCTGTTGGGTAGAAGAAATAGAGACTTACATCTTATTTTCATATAGATATAATTTTATTTATTAATTATTTAAAGTCATTGCAGAAATGAAGATCATATTAGAAAATAGGGAAGCAGTTTTACATGAATCACAGTAATTTTGTCAAACCAGCTAGCATCTACATTGATAACTTATGACAGGGTTTAGCACAACGAAGACAATCCTTGGAAAAAACATACTCGTGGAGATTACAATGTGGATTCCGCAGCCGCGGCCTGTACATTGACTCTGTTTTGCGAGATTTCTCTCGGCAGATGAACACAATTCTTGTCCTGGACCAATGACATCGGGGTTCCACCATGCTAATAGTCTCTCCCTGAGCAGAGGGAGAGTTGCATTGTTGCAAACGAATAAAACGAAAAGCAGTGGACCCTGTACCATCGTAGCCATATGGACATAGTACACGTACTGTGCTATGCCTTGTGCCTGGTGGAAGCCAATTCTAACAGTCGTGCCTATGCCACTTAAAGCGACAGTCTTAGCTGACATGTAAAGAATTAGTGTCTTTGAGCCAAACGCCTCTTTACTATAAATTTTGAGCTGCCGCATGGAATTACGAGTACGTCGGTACATGTATCCCACCAGTCCAAGACAAACTATATTGTAAGTTACTGACAGAGAAATTGCGACGATGAATATTATACGACTGTGCAACAGGTAATATTCGCTCGTTCTTTCCAAAGCAATGGTTGCCACCAGTACTACGCTCCAGGGTATTAGCGAACACAACAGCTGACGGCGGAATACCTTCCTCGCTTCAGCACGATCTAGGTCGCTAGGAAGCCTGAGGTGACGAACGCATGCGTACATTTGATAGCAGAATGAGTTGAGCCAGATACAGTTCAGAAGAGTTAGTGCGCTATCAATCTGCACCGTCGCTGATAAGTCAGGTACACCTGCCATACGATACAAGACCTCAGAAAACAAGATCTGGACCATACCTGTTATCTGAAAGGACAAGAATATCTTTCCGGGCAAGTTACGTAAATTGGGAAGGTACACGTACACTGCGGCAGTCAAAAATCGGAACAGAATATTCACTGCTACAAATGTTATTTCTAAAGGTTCTAAGCCGTCGATTTTAAAATCCCTGTACTTCAAGGTGCCACTGTTTAGACTGTCTTTGTAGCTCAGTATTCTGTTTGTCGGCTTGTCTTTGTTCTGTATATTATATACACAATATGGTGAGTAAAATCCACGGTGGTCCATTAGGGAACGACATGCCTCGAGATAAGTTGTGGAAGCAAAATCGCGACACTTCAGCAGGAGAATAGCCCTGCAAACAGAGCAGACGGCGTCGGTTGCATTGAGTTGCGGACAGGGTTGGTCGTCAGGACCACCGAAAACGCAGCGGGCATCGCGCACAGAATGAATCATACTAAAGGGGACATCCTGGCAAATGCTGACCGAGTTGACAGTCATCCAGGCGAAGAGGCAGAGGTTGACGTTGGCCCTCTGCGTGTAGGCCAGGTAGCTGGTGACGGGTATGTGGGGCGACCCCTGTGACAGGTCGTGCCACAGCTGCACACGGCACTGCTTGCGCCGCTTAGTGGTTTCCGGAGGCAGGTCTTCCAGTGGGCACGTGGGGTGGTCCAGGGCGTTGGCCAACAGCTGCATCCAGCCAGTGTCCACGGACAGCGTAGCGTTGCTTTTGTCCTCCAGCTGCCACTCCTCGCCTGCAAGATCAATGACAGCAGTTGGGTGGTGGTTGTCGTCGTATGCTGAATGTGCCACAAATGCGGGCAACTTTCCACCATAAACGGTTATCGTATTATGCATGTCGCTACCAAACAATCCCATATATGAGTATCTCAACAAAGCACGTCATTCTTACACTGCCAGCTGGTGTGAATTGAATAAGTGTTCTTCAGTATTCTGAGACACTTACGATGATTATATGAAGCTGGCATCTGTTCCCGAAAGAACATTTACCACTGATCACCGTGCAGCTTCTCTAGAATAAATTGATAATTAAATCTAAACCCTTAGCTGTCAATAGGTGTTGTTGATATACATCAATGGGGACACCTGAAGATATGTGCTCTGACCAGGAGTCAAACCCGGGATGTCCTGCTTACATTGCAGATGCTCTATCCGTTTGAGCCACCGAGGGCACAGAGGATAGTGCGAATGCAGGGACGTATCCCTTGCACGCTTCCCGTGAGACCCATATTCCCAACTGTCCACAACCTACATTCGTAGTGTTCCTAATATGAGGGTCACTCCAAAAGAAATGCACACTACTTTGTTTAAATCCATCTTTTATTCTACATGTCTGAAAGTTTCACAGTGTGTAGATACATTCTTTAGGAACAATATTTTCATTTCTCTACATAATTTACATCCCTCTCAACTGCCTTACGTCATCTTGGAACCAGCGCCTATATACCTGCACGGTAAAATTCTGGACCAACCTGTTGGAGCCATTGTTTGACAGCGTGCACAAGGGAGTCATCATCTTCAAACCTTGTTCTACGAAGAGAGTCTTTCAGTTTCCCAAAGAGATGATAGTCACATGGAGCCAGGTCAGGACTGTAGGGCGGGTGTTTCAGTGTTGTCCACCCGAGGTTTGTGATCGCTTCCATGGTTTTTCGACTGATATGTGGCCGTGCATTGTCGTGTAACAGCAAAACATACTGCTTTTGCAGATGTGGTCGAACACGACTCAGTCGAGCTTGCAGTTTCTGCTGTGTCGTCACATGCATCAGAATTTATGGTGGTTCCTCTTTGCATCATGTCCACAAGCAAGAGTCCTTCGGAATCGAAAAGCACCGTAGCCAAAATTTTCTAGAAGAAGGTGTCGTTTTAAATTTATTTTTCATGGGTGAATTTACATCATGCCACTCCAATGATTGCCTCTTGGTCTCTGGTGAAAAATGAGGGAGCCATTTTTCATCACCTGTCACAATTCTTCCAAGAAATTCATCTCCACCACTCTCGTACTGTTCCAAAAGTTCGCTGCATAGCGTTTTTCTTGTTTCTTTGTGAGCCACTGTCAACATCCTGGGAACCCACGTGGCACAAATCTTTTTTAACGGCAACACTTTCAGTATTGTGCAAACACTTCCTTCCCTTATCCCAACGTAGCGTGACAATTCGTTCACTGTGATGCGTCTGTCAACAGTCACCAATTCGTTAACTCTCTGCACATTGTCTGGAGCGTGTGCAGTACGAGGCCTGCCGCTGCGAGGACAATCCTCAATGTTGCCGCGCCGGCTTTCATCACCTAACCTGCTTGCCCACCGACTAACTGTACTGCGATCGACAGCAGCATCTCCGTACACCTTTTTCAACCTTTTGTGGATGTTTCCCACTGTCTCGTTTTCACAGCACAGGAATTCAATGACAGCACATTGCTTCTGACGAACGTCAAGTGTAGCAGCCATCTTGAAGACATGCTGTGACGGCGCCACTCACGGGAACAGGTTGAACCAAGTTTGAAAACAAGCGGGAAGGATGTATCTACACACTGTAAAACTTTCACACATGCAGAATGAAAACTGTATTTTTACAAAAATAGTGTGCATTTCTTTTGGAGTGACCCTCGTAGATATTTGCCCATCCAGTGGTATCTGTTCTTTCGGGAACAGATACCATCTTCATACAGTTAAAGGCTACCTGGCCATTTACCTCCTTCTGTGCGAATGCGCACACTTTGCCCGAACTCTTACTTGACTCGTCAGCTTAGGCTGGCGCGAGTAATGAGTGAATGGGCAAATACCTATTAGGAACACTACGCATGTAGGTTGTGAACTATTGGGACTGTGGGTCTCACAGGAAGCGTGCAAGGGATAAGTCCCTGCAGTCGCACTATCGCCTGTGCCCTCGGTGGCTCAGATGGACAGAGCGTCTTCCATGTAAGCCGGAGATCACGGGTTCGAATGCTGGTCGGGCCACACATTTTCAGCTCTCCTCATTGATGTATATCAACAACACCCGTCGGCAGCTAAGGGTTTCGATTTATTTGTCATTTCACTTAGGTTGAAGTTGTTGTTTGTCGTATTATGTTACTATCCTGAAACTTTCTATGCTGACAGTGAAAAGGTGACCAGTATTAAATTAATTTTAATTACGGTATGGGTGTATAAATGTAGACTAAAGAATCAACTTGCTTAAAATAATGAAGGGTAATCATTCAATCACTAGAAAGAAGGAAACTCATCGTCCACATACTATGAGCTATAATTTTGTACCGCCATTTTTGCTCTATTCTTCACAGCTGCAACTGCTAGTTTCAACAATCAATTCTAATTACGCTGCAGTCCTCTTCTAAACTTTACAGGACTTATTAATTCGTACTCTTTCAATATTAATATTTGTTAACATGTCATTTAATGTTTGGAATAAATCATAATTAATTATTCATGTTTTGTAGTAATAAGCAACATCTGTTGTTACGTAAATCGCCTCAAAAACTGTACCTGATAAGAAAATTACAAGCACAATTGGTGCACGTTCATATTCAAATACTATCACAGAAAAGCTTGCAGAAACTCTTGAACTGATAAGGGCTGTCGAAATCACGTGTTGTTGTTGTTGTGCTCTTCAGTCCAGAGACTGGTTTGATGCAGCTCTCCATGCTACTCTGTCCTGTGCAAGCTTCTTCATCTCCCAGTACCTACTGCAACTTACATCCTTCTGAATCTGTTTAGTGTATTCATCTCTTGGTCTCCCTCTACGATTTTTACCCTCCACACTTCCCTCCAATACTAAATTAGTCATCCCTTGATGTCTCAGAATATGTCCTACCAACCGATCCCTTCTTCTAGTCATGTTGTGCCACAATCTCCTCTTCTCTCCAATTCTATTCAGTACCTCCTCATTGGTTATGTGATCCACCCATCGAACTTTCAGCATTCCTCTGTAGCACCACATTTTGAAAGCTTCTATTCTCTTATTGTCTAAACTATTTATCGTCCACGTTTCACTTCCATACATGGCTACACTAAATACAAATATATTCAGAAAAGGCTTCCTGACACTTAAATCTATACTCGATGTTAACAAATTTCTCTTCTTCAGAAACGCTTTCCTTGCCATTGCCAGTCTACATTTTATATTCTCCCTATTTCGACCATCATCAGTTATTTTGCTCCCCAAATAGCAAAACTCATTTACTCCTTTAAGTGTCTCATTTCCTAATGTAATTCCCTCAGCATCACCCGATTTAATTTGACTACATTCCATTATCCTCGTTTTCCTTTTGTTGATGTTCATCTTATATCCTCCTTTCAAGACATTGTTCAGTTCAACTGCTCTTCCAGGTCCTTTGCTTTCTCTGACAGAATTACAATGTCATCGGCCAACCTCAATGTTTTTATTTCTTCTCCATGGATTTTAATTCCTACTCCGAATTTTTCTTCTGTTTCCTTTACTGCTTGCTCAATATACAGATTGAATAAAGTCGGGGATAGGCTACAACCCTGTCTCCCCCCCTTTCTAACCACTGATTCCCTTTCATGCCCCTCGACCCTTTTAACTGCCATCTGATTTCTGTACAAATTGTAAATAGCCTTTCGCTCAATGTATTTGACCCCTGACATATTCAGATTTGGAAGAGAGTATTCCAGTCAACATTGTCAAAAGCTTTCTCTTAGTCTACAAATGCTAGAAACGTAGGTTTGCCTTTTCCTAATCTATTTTCTACGATAAGTCGTATGGTCAGTATTGCCTCACGTGTTCCAACATTTCTACGGAATCCAAACTGATCTTCCCCGAGGTCGACTTCTACCAGTTTTTCCATTCAACTGTAAAGACTTCGTGTTAGTATATTGCAGCTGTGGCTTATTAAACTGATAGTTTGGTAATTTTCACATCTGTCAACACCTGCTTTCTTTGCGATTGGAATTATTATATTCTTCGTGAAGTCTGAGGGTATTTCGCCTGTCTCATACATCTTCTTCAATAAATGGTAGAGTTCTGTTACTCCAGAATCCCATAGGGAATTGTAAATGCACAGAGTGGTCTAATAGGGCACAGGTTAAATTATAAATTATTCGTAAAAGCGCTGCACACGACAAAGTATGGTCGCCCTACAGTGTCCTCAGTACAAGATGAGCTTGCGTTTTTACACCACACTGAAGTTGTCAGCCATTTCGCATTTCCTATCGATATATGATTTGAGGTCCATTCTTAAGAACTACGAGGGTTGGAACTTTAATAGAGGCAAATATTTATTTACAACTTACACAAAGCAGACACATGTTTGCAAGTTTTCCTGTCCTTGTGTATAACCCCTTGCCAGCAATGTGGAAGTCGTAGGGCACATGCAGCAGCGCCAGATGTGTTGATACACCGAGTGGAGCGGTCTACTTCCTGACGAATCTCTGTGACAGTTCTGAAACGAATGCCATAAAGAGGTTCCTTCATCTCAGGAATCAAGCCCCATCGATCGACCAAATCAGTCGCAAGCTGTGCCACACGAGACCGGACATCCTCCTGCAAAATGATGGGCGGATCTGTGCAGAAAGTGTAGCCACTTCTTTGTCTAAGCTGTTCATTTTTGAGACACAGCCTGCAAGCCACCACAGTCCCAGGACTTAAGCCCTTGTGATTTCAACTTGATTCCTAACATGAAGGAAGCACTACTTGGCAATCGTTTCAGACCTGTTACAGAGATTCGGGAAATAGACCGCTCCTCTCGATCTATCAACACAACTGGCGCTGCTAAAACTATCCTACAAGTTCCACATCACTGACAACTGGTTACACACAATTCTGGTGACTACTCTGAAGGACCGTAAAGCTTTGAAATATTTAACAAGTTTGTTTGTGTGTACACCCTGCGTAGAAAGCATATAAATACTTATTTTGTAAATAAAACTGCCTTTTCCTGCTGCTAGTTACTTAATTTATCCCATGCGCGTTTCGCCTTCTCCTGTTCTAAGGCGTCTTCAGTGGTATCTATGACGACACAGTTTTGTAAGTTTTAGATTATTAAACAGATCACTTCGTGATTTATTGTAAAAAAAAGTAATTACTGGAGATTTGCTGATCTGCGTTTCCTCACATCTGGTCTGAAGGTCGCACTACCACTTTTATCACTGCCGTATAATCACATCTTTGTGTTCTCGCCTTCCACAACCTGTTCACCATGTTTCTCTCTCTTTTTCGTGGTGGAATATTGTTCTTTTGCCACTCTATACAACTACTTCGTCGTCCACTGTTTTTCACAACGTAAATATTGCGACTCCATTACGTGTTTCATCTTCTTTGGTATGATTACCTATTTGTTGCCAACCTAACGAAGTATATGTTCGAGAGTAACTTCTATTTACGATCTTTATACCGTGTGTGTGTGTATGAGTGAGAGAGACTTTATAACTCACATACAGTCGCTGAGTGCATCCACTTTCCGAATGGAAGGTAACCTGAGAATTGAGGTAATTACTTCTACGGCAAGGGATCGTGACAGAAAGACAAAACTTTCAATTAAAGCCGGAAAACTTCGACTGAGAAAATAAATGACCATCAAGAGAGACGGCAGAAACAGAAGTAACAAATGAAACTGGCAAAAGAGATCAGAGCGGTTCTAGGCGCTTCAGTCTGGAACCGCGCTACCGCTACGGTCGCAGGTTCGAATCTTGCCTCGGGCATGGATGTGTGTGGTGTCCTTAGGTTAGTTAGGTTTAAGTAGTTCTAAATTCTAGGGGACTGATGACCTCAGATGTTAAGTCCCATAGTGCTCGGAGCCGTTTGAACCATTTGAAAAGAGGTCAGAGCAATTAACAACCCAGAAGTGACATCACATAGCGATGTCGATATTAAAATAGTACTAGGTGACGAAACCAAAGTCAGTATTGTGTCGTCAGGGACTGGAAGTCCATCAGGCTGGCACAGAAACAAAAGTTCATGATCTAAACAAATGTTAATGGGGTGATTATTTGTCAACTACGATGAATTATACCTTAGCAATGTCGGTTTAAAAATGGTACTCGATGACGAAACCAGAGTCAATATTGTGTCGTCAGCAACTCGCTATCGACCAGGTTGGCTAAAGAAACAAAGGCGTGTGATCTAAAAATTGTTAATAGGGATGATTATTTATCAACTACGGTGAACTATACCTCGGTGTGGTTACAAGTATCGAGAAAAACACATCGCAAGTAAATGTATTGGGTAAGTCCAATATGAGCTGGAAGTGACCTGCTGCAGAAGATGAACTTTGATATGACGTTGGAAATGCAGTAGAAGGGATTTCTGAGTCCAAGGAACTATCAACACATGGACTTTGACTGATTCTGTATTGCCAAAATAATTTTTAATAGCCATATAAGGTAACTGCTACAATACATTAAACGATTACACGTATGAGAAAAAAAAAACACGCACCACGAAGGAATTATCCGAATGGGACAGAAATTGGTAGATGTGATATACATGTAAAGATCAGGAAAATTGGGGTATTTATTCAAGAGCAATAGCTTCCGAAATTGAGCAAATCAATTACAATCTTTGCTCCTTATGTAAGCATTTATTCGTCTTGGCACTGCACTGACTGTTAGAGTTGTTGGACTGCTCCTGAGGGATATCGTGGCAAATTTTGTCTGATTGGCGCGTTAGATCGTCAAAATTCCGAGATGGTTGGAGGGGCCTGTTGTTGTGGCTGTTTTGTTGATGGAGAATTCGTGTTTTGGGTCTTGAACGTAGTAACCCAAGAGTGTTACTTTATTGTGTTAGATCCTAGTGTATATCCACGGAAGATTTGCTTGTTCCTACAGCGATAATACGCCCTAGCGTTTTTTAGATATAGACCACGAACACTGAATGTACCACATAGCTCTCACGTATTGTTGTTGGTCGTGTCGAGTGACCACTCAACCTAGGGACTGTAATGGGACGGCTAATGTCAAAACCTGCAGAACGTGTGAACTTTGAACAAATGTAAAATTGTGTGGTTAAAAGTGATGGTGGCACCTAGTTCCTTTTTTCCTTCTTTTTTGTTTTGTTTTTTAGTGCTGTCCGTCAGTGGTATTGTAAATTTTTTGCTTGTACTCGTACGCTACTCCGATTTCGGTTCTACGGCTTATATTTGAAACAAAGAGGAAAGGCGTTAGTTGGAAAAAGTCGTCCTAAGGAAGGCAAAGATAATCAACATTTTCTATATAATTGTAACTGCGATGAAGTTGTCATAAAGAGATTAATGAAGTTACGACTGTCTAGTTGTCAAGAGGAAAACTGTTATTCTTAATTGAAACTAAATGAGAAGCATACTTCGGATGTTCTATTCGAATAATTCGTTTATTACAAAAAGTTCTCTTAAACGGGAAGATACACAAAAGTGTAAAAAGTTACTTTTTTTGATCGCAACAGAAAAATAGAAGAAAGCCAGTAAAGGTGGTGAATTACATCGGTGGTCTTAGTTGTAACGTAATCGTGATACAGTATCAAACAGATACAACAGAAGATAGTAGTTTTCGCTGGATCTAACTTTCTTTACGAAAAGGGTTTACTTAAGTAAATTTACTATTGGAACTGACACACGACCGTAGAGCGAAAAGTTTTATTTTCGGTATAGAATCCATTATTAAATTTAAAGGAAATTAGCCTATGTAGACAGCACGATTTATTTATGAAAGGATACGATAGATAATTCACAGTGCAATCAGCTTTAAATGGTTATAAGTTTTGTATATCAGTGCAATTAATTCCAACCAGCTAGATTTCATGTTACCCACACGTTTCTCTAACGCGAGCGCTTCCGTATACATTTTCCCATACTTTGAAATTCACGCATTCATATGAGAATTACTTATGAATTAGGGAATCCCTTATGATAGCAAGACAGTCAGATGCGTCAACATTAACAGTGGTTATACGTATGTTATTTCAGTTAGAAGCTACACTGAAGAGCCAAATAAACTGGTGCACCTGCCTAATATTGGGTAGCACAACCACGAGAACAAAGAAGTGCCGCAGCACGAATTTGCATGGACTCGAGTAATGTCTGAAGTAGTGCTCGAAATACCTGACACCATGAATCCTGCAGGGCTGTCCCTGAATGCGTAAGAGTACGAGGGGGTGGAGATCTCTTCTTATCAGCTTCCCAGAAATGCTGAATAATGTTCACGTGTGGGGAATTTGGTGGCCAGCGGAAGTGTTCAAACTCAGAAGTGTTCTTGGAGTCATTGTGTAGCAATTCGGGTTATGTGGGGTGTCGCAGTGTCCTGCTGGAATTGCCCAAGTCTGTCGGAATGCACAATGGACATGAATGGATGCAGGTGATCAGACAGGATGCTTATGTACGTGTCACCTGTCAGAGTCGAATCTAAACGTATGAGGTGTCCCATATCACTCCAACTGCACACGCCCCACACCACTACAAAGCCTACACCAGCTTGAATTCATGAGGTTGTCTCCATGCCTGTACACGTGCATCCGCTCGATACAATTTGAAACGAGACTCGCCCGACCAGGCAACATGTTTACACTCATCAGCAGTCCAATATCGTTGTTGACGGTCCCAGGCTAGGAGTAAAGCTTTGTGTCGTGTATCCATCAAGGGTACACGAGTGGGCCTTCGGCTCCTAAAGTCCATATCGATGATGATTAGTTGAATGGTTCACACATTGACACTTGTTGATGGTGCAGCATCGAAATTTGCAGCAATTTGCGAAAGGGTTGCACTTCTGTCACGTTGAACGATTCTCTTCAGTCGTCGTTGGTCCCGTCCTTGGAGGATCTTTTTCCGGCCGCAGCGAAGTCAGAGATTTGATGTCTTACCGGATTTCTGATATTCAAGTTGTTGTGCTGGCAGAAGAGCCAACACCGTGTTAGTAGTGGAGGCCGAAATGCACGCGTTTTAGCTCACGCAGGCTGGCGTGAGGAGGGAAGAACTATACTAACGTGAGGTCTGGAACATGACGAGGAATTAGAATTCAGAAAGCGGACGTAATTAGTTTGATACTTAACCTTAATCCATTAATGATGAACGTCGCTCTTGACGGTACATGAGTCACAATATTACCTGTTCAGAAGACATAGTAACTGAATGTGGCGCCTCGCTAGGTCGTAGCAAATGACGTAGCTGAAGGCTATGGTAAACTGTCGTCTCTGCAAATGAGAGCGTCTGTATACAGTGAACCATCGCTAGCAAAGTCGGCTGTACAACTGGGGCGAGTGCTAGGGAGTCTCTCTAGACTAAACCTGCCGTGTGGCGGCGCTCGGTCTGCAATCACTGATAGTGGCGACACGCGGGTCCGACGTGTACTAACGGACCGCGGCCGATTTAAAGGCTACCACCTAGCAAGTGTGGTGTCTGGCGGTGACACCACACATGTCACACTCGTGAAATGGTCATACTAGAAAATCCACAGTTCGTCGCTACCTCGGAGATGACGTGTGCTGTCGCTCTTGCGCCGACTATAACACTACGTTCAGACTCACTTAAATTTTGATAACCTACCACCGCTCTAACAACTGCGCCAGACACTTGTTGTCTTTTATAGGCGTTGCCAACCGCAGCACCGTACTCTGCCTGTTTACATATCTCTGTAATTGAATACACATGCCTAGACCAGTACTTTAGCTCTTCTATGTATTTTCTAGTACCTAGTTGCACAGGGCTAAATGTAGTACGTCATAAATCGTGACTGATTACTGAGGCAGCCTAGTACACTGTGTTTCGGTGGACAGAGCCCTCTTTCTCAACTCCATGCAGTCACATGAGAGTCGTTGAGAACGTTCCGCACTTGTTAACACACATCCACACAGATATTTCTCAGATTTACTGTAGTTCAGAGTAATGACATTTATATCAAAAATATTGGCAAGTTGTCTTGTGCAATTAGCTGTCTACATCTACATGCTTACTCCGCAAGCCACAGTACGGTGCGATGCGTAAGGACGCTTTACCGCAGCTAGTCGTTCTACTCGCAAAAAGAACGAGGAAAAAACGACTATGTATGTGCCTCCGTATCAGGCCTAATTTCTCATATCTTGTCTCCGTGGTCCCTACGCGAAATGTATGCTGACGGCAGTGGGATCGTTGCGCAGTCAGTTGCAAGCGCCGGTTCTACAAACTATTCAATTAGGGGCCGAAATGTCGAAACATTATTAATTAACTGTTAAATTAGAGATCGAAATTTTATTCATTAAATAAAAATGGAATCTATGGGATATATTATATATAGTTCATGTATGAGAAATTTACAAAACAACACTAATTAGAAGAAGCCGTTTGTATATAGGGCACAAAAAATATCTACACAAAATTTTAATGCGCTTAGAAGAGATAGAAACACTTCCTTGTATGACATAAATGTCACAGGTGGACCATTTGCTTGATAGCTGTCCATGAAGATTTATGCCAGGGGTAGCCAACATTTTCACCTACTGGCCACTTTCGTATCTCTGTTACCAGTAACATTTTCTAGCCACCCACCTGTTCCATAGTAACGATTACATATGAATTAGGAAAATAACTCTACTTCGTAAAATTTATAAGGCATAGTTACAGGAACTTAAAACATATAAAATAACTAATTACCAAATACACAATGCGATCAAAAGTATCCGGGCACCAGGCTGAAAATGACTTACAAGTTCGTGATGCCCTCCATCGGTGATGCTAGAATTCAATATGGTGTTGGCCCACCCTTAGTCTTAATGATAGCTTCCGCTCTCGCAGGCGTACGTTCAATCAGGTGCCGCAAGGTTTCTTGGGGAATGACAACCATTCTTCACGGAATGCTACACTGAGGAGGGGTATCGATGTCCGTCGGGGAGGCCTGGCACGACGTCGGCGCCGGCCGGTGCGGCCGAGCTGTTCCAGGCGCTTCAGTCTGGAACCGCGCGACCGCTACGGTCGCAGGTTCGAATCCTGCCTCGGGCATAGATATGTGTGATGTCCTTAGGTTAGTTAGGTTTAAGCAGTTCTAAGTTCTAGGGGACTGATTACCTAAGATGTTCAGTCCCATAGTGCTCAGAGCCATTTGAACCAATTCACCTCCCACCTAACGGTCATAGTACTTGCAGTGGGCCCTGATGCAGTTTGGAATTTGTATGTGATGGTCTGGATAGATGTCTGCCTATTACACGTTACGACCCTCTTCAACTGTCGGCAGTCTCTGTCAGTCAATAGACGAGGTCGGCCTATACGCTTTCCACTTCACTATCATATCGGGAACAGCGGACCTAGGGATGTTTAGGAGTGTGGAAATCTCGCGTACAGACGTATGACACAAGTGACACCCAATCACCTGACCAAGTTCAAAGTCCGTGAGTTCTGCGGAGCGCCCCGTTCTGCTCTCTCACGATGTCTGATGATTACTGAAGTCGCTGATATGGAGTACCAGACAGTAGGTGGCAGCACAATGCACCTAATATGATAAATTTATGTTTTTGGGGATGTCCGGATTCTTTTGATCACACAATGTACTTCATGTCAAAGTTTTATGAAAAGTTAAATTTATTTCTTTTCCTTTTTTTTTTAAAGTTGTGTTAAGGTCTTATGGGACCAAACTGCTAAGGTCATCGGTCCCTAAGCTTACACACTACTTAATCGAACTTAAAATAACTTATGCTGAGGACGACACACACACCCATGCCCGAGGGAGGACTCGAACCTCCGACGGGGGGAGCCTCGCGGATCATGACAAGACGCCCTAGACCACGCGACTACCGGTCGCACCAAAAGTTAATTAAAATATTTTTAAAATCCTTACTGGCTACCGCCCACCATGAAACCTGGTACACTCGGTCGTGGCCAGTGGAGATCGGGTTGACAACCACTGAAGCACTAATGATGTTCACAGATGGTGTTCATACTGCTGTGTGATGAAAATAGTTTTATAGATGCTGCCGAACTCCTATGGATTTGTCTTGGTAGGGGTAGATAAAGCATTTGGAATACAAGACTGGAATAGGCACTCCAGAAGAGATGGTTACTAGTTTGGCTGAGGCTACAACCATTATGCATGGAGCATGTGGTTGTTCTGAGTATGTTAGACAGTCGTTAGTAAAACCTTCATGGACCCCTAGCCGTCAAACGGTGCAACTGTGACATTTTTGTCACATAGTAAAAGTGTTTCTTTGCTAATATAAAGACACTAAAATTTTGTGAGTTGTGAATATGCTCATATTAATACCTCTGCTTGCAGAACGCCTTTGGGTTTCCTTATACAGTAGGTACTGGGAGATGAAGAAACTTACGCAGGATAGAGTAGCATAGCGAGCTGCATCAAACCGGTCTCTGGACTGAAGACCACAACAACAACGACATAAAGCTACAATTTTTTTTTCCTGGCCTGTCGGTAGGTGGCACGCTCAGTTTGCCACGACCGGGGATTTATCTGCGTGTGCAGCTGACGCACGTGTTTTTCTGGGGGTTGCCTGTCTGGGACGCAGACTCTCTGGATCTGAGCCTGAGCTCGCTATCGTGGAGTCGCCATGAATCGATCCCTGTCAGCATGAGTGGGCTGTGTGCGACAACTTTGCTGCCTGGCGTCAGCCAATAACGTAATGCAATTTTGTAAACGTCTCTATGGGAACGCCTCACTGTTGACACAGCTGTGTAGACGTCTTCTGTTTTCTCAAGCAGCCAATGGCGCTTCGCAGCTGAAAGCTGGCAACGGGCGCTAGAGCTGCCAGCTGTTCTCTTACACTGTCTCAGCTACAGCTGTGGAGGTCTGTTCGCCACATACGGATGGCGGATGTTTACTTTGGAAAGCGTGTCTGCAGTTACTGGAGAGTCGCCACTTCCCAAACACTATGGAGTTTGGCTAGGCCTGTTTCCTGCTACCTCGGTTGGGGGTCGTGGCAAAAATAAACGGGGCGTTATTTCTTGAGAGCGTTACCAAAGTGTCCACCACGGTTCGTGAAAACCCCTGTGTTTTGCTATTGAGCTGGCCATTGTGACCGAGCGGCTCTAGGCGCTTCAGTCTGGAACCGCGCTGCTGCTACGGTAGCAGGTTCGAATCCCGCCTCGGGCATGATGTGTAAGATGTCCTTAGGTTAGTTAGGTTTACGTAGTTCTAAGTCCAGGGGACTGACTACTTCAGATGTTAAGTCTCACAGTGCTTAGAGCCGTTTGAACCATTTCAGTTTTGCTATTGAGTTCCCTTAACGCTCTCTCCATAAGATAGCCTAGTTTATACTGCTGCTTGCTATTTGTCGAAACCCTTTAAGTTGATCAGCATCGCAGTAATACGAAGTTGGCCAGGCAGTATAGTGGTTGGCACATTGTACTATATATATGGATCTGAGCACTATGGGACTTAACATCTGAGGTCATCAGTCCCCTAGAACTTGGAACTACTTAAACCCAACTAACCTAAGGACATCACACACATCCATGTCCGAGGCAGGATTCGATCCTGCGACCATAGCGGTCGCGCGGTTCCAGACTGAAGCGCCTAGAACCACACGGCCTCACCGGTCGGCGCAAATTATACTCTCATTCAAATCCACATACGAACATCCCGGCCTAGGTTCTCCAAATCACTCCAGGCAACTGCCGGGTTGGTTCCCTTGAAAGGGCACGGCAGATTTGTCTCCACATCTTGACACTACCCAACCTCGTACTCTGGTTCTAATTATCTCGATGACGACGAGGCATTAAAACCTAATCTTCTTTTTTCCAGTAATAAGAACATTGCTGAGTAATAATTGGGACAGAATTTTGTGTATTTCCGTTTGTGAGAGATTTGCGTAAATGGTGTGTGTATTTTCTAGGTTTGCGCATCTTTAATATTTGTCATTATCAGTTAACACTGAATTTCAGACATTGCCCTACACCACAGACAACGCAGTGGCAGACTACCTTCACTTAACGACCGAGAGCAGCGGCGTTTTCGTAGAGTTGTTAGTGCTGACAGACAAGCAACACACAGAAATCATTGTGGGACTTACGACGAAGGGTCCGTTAGAGCAGTGCGGCGAAATATGGCAGTAATGGGCTATGGCAGCAGACGACCGTCGCGAGAGTACTTTTTCTAAGGGCACGACATCGCTTTCAGCTCCTCTCCTGGTCTTTTGACCATATAGGTTCGATCCTAGTCGACTGTAAAACTCGTGACTTGGTCAGATGAGTGCCGGTTTCAGTAGATAAGAGCTGGAGTTCGAGGCTGACGCTGACCAAACAATGCCGTGGACACATGTTGCCAACAAACTAAAAAAACTAAATTAAACTCCGTCAGAACAGGCCTGGGAAGGCCCAACGGTACCGACCGGCTGCCGTGTCGTCCTCAGCTCACAGGCGTCACTGGATGCGCATATGGAGGGGCATCTGGTCAGCACACCGCTCTCCCGGCCGTATGTCAGTTTACGAGACCGGAGCCGCTACTCCTCAATCAAGTAGCTCCTCAGTTAGCCTCACAAGGGCTGAGTGCACCCCACTCGCAGACCGGTTGGTCACCCGTCCACGTGTTCGCCCAGCCCGACAGCGCTTAACTTCGGTAATCTGACGGGAACCGGTGTTACCGCTGCGGCAATCCGATATGTTACTTACAAAGCTACCGGTGTGGGATCCGTACCAGATAGCGTCGATAGAAGAGATAGAGAAGATCCAACGGAGAGCAGCGCGCTTCGTTACCGGATCATTTAGAAATCGCGAAAGTGTTACGGAGATGATAGATAAACTCCAGTGGAAGACTCTGCACGAGAGACGCTCAGTAGCAAGCTACTGGCTTTTGTTGAAGTTTCGAGAACAAACCTTCACCGAGGAGTCAAGCAGTATATTGCTCCCTCCTACGTATATCTCGCGAAGAGACCATGAGGATAAAATCAGAGAGATTACAGCCCACACAGAGGCATGCCGACAATCCTTCTTTCCACGAACAATACGAGACTGGAATAGAAGGGAGAACCGATAGAGGTACTCAGGGTATCCTCCGCCACACACCGTCAGGTGGCTTGCGGAGTATGGATGTAGATGTAGATGAAATAGATGAAAGCACTGTGAAATCTGGTGGTGGCTACATAATTGTATGGGCTGTGTTTACATGGAATGCACTGGGTCCTGGTTATGCTCAGCTAGTTGGAGACCATTTGCAGCTGCTTATGGACATCATGTTCCCAAACAAAGATGCAGTTTTTATGGATGACAATGTGCCATGTCGCCAGACGGCAACTGTTGGCCCTTGGTTTAAACAACTTTCAAGACAATTCAAGTGCATATATGGGCACCCAGATTACCCAGCATGAATCACATCGAACATTTGTGGGGTGTAACCTTGAGATCAGTTATTTCACAAAATTCTGCAAATTCTGCACATAATTTAGCAATTATGGACGGCTACAGAGGCAGAATGGATCAATATTTCTGCAGGGGACTCCCAACGACTTGTTGTGTTCATGGCGCATCGAGTTGCTGCACCAAGGTATTAGGAGGCACCACATGACTTTCATCGCCTCAGTGTACATAGAGAGACTTTTGACGCTTGAAGTGCTATTCTTATTGTAATACCGATTTCAAAGTAACCAAAACTATTGTCGAATCCAGTAAGGGCCTCTGGGGTGATTTATAATGCTTACAGAGTTCAAAGAATTCGTTTTGTTTTAGTTAAAAGACAAATGGAATTTTGTGTCCTGTTACAGAATCTGTAATTTAAATTTTTGCTAATTGATTTGATGCACAGGGTGTCCTACTCAAACCTCCCTGATTTCAAGGACCCAGGAGAGAAAAACCACAGTAGATACGACATGAAAAATGCACCACATTGTAGAGCATAACAAAGAATTTACATTCCCGCGTCAGAAGTGTAAACTATCGTCGCCAGAGTGCAGCATGATCGCATGAAGTGAAAATGGCGACTCCACAGCAGCGCGCGGAAGCAGTAGTGTGGTTTGCAGAAACAAAATCGCCGATTACTGTGCAAAGAAATTATCGTCTTGCGTATGAATGTGATCCACCTGATGTGAAAACAGTTAAGGTATGGTATAGGAAGTTTCTGGAGACAGCAAGTGTTCGGAAACATTCTGGCGGTGCACGTTACGGAGTTTCAGAAGAGACAGTGGAGGACATCAGGCAAACGTTACTCAGATGCCCATGTAAGTCAATTCGTCAAGCATTTAGGCAACTTGATGTACCTCGATCAACATTGCATCGTGTAGTTCACCAGCGTATTCGTATGTGTGCTTACTGAGTGCAAATTCTGCAACATCTGACGCCGAACGACAAATCACGCCGATAACAATTTGCTGTGGATATACTGCAGCTTATTGATATGGATGCCAGCTTCCTGGAAAATGTTTATTCTCAGATCAGGCAACTTCCATCTATCAGGAAGTGTTAATAGGCATAATGTTCTGATTTGGGGTTTGCAAATTCGCACATTGTCATTGAACATGTTCGTGATAGCCTTAAAGGCCCAAACTAAACGTCTGGTGCTGGCCAATGCACGACAGAATTGTTGGACCGTTGTTCTTTGCGGAACAAACACTGAATGAGTCACTGTATATGGACATGCTGGAGCAGTTTGTGTACCCTCTGATACAAGACTTGGAACCCAACATCATTTTTCAACAAGATGGAGCTCTGCCGCATTGGTCAACGGATGTTCACAAGTTCCTGGACAATAAATTTCCCAATCGTTCGATCGGACATGGAGGACCCATTGCCTGGCCACCACGTTCACCCGACATTATGCCACTTGATTTGTTCATGTGGGGATTCGTGAAGGACCGAGTGTATGCGACCAAAGTGGACGACATTCCTGCTTTGCGACATCGTATCACAAATGCGATTGCAGCAGTAACAGAGGAAATGTTACAAAGAACTCGGCAAGAAATTGAATGTAGACTCTATATTCTTCGTGCTACAAGTGGTTCATATGTAGAGGTGTATTCACGATGAACAAATAAATTATTTGAGATGCTCTACAATGTGCATTTTACATTGTATCTACTGTGTCTTCTCTTCCTGGGTCTTTGAAACCAGGGAGATTTGAGTGGGACGCCCCGTACTTCTACATCTACGTCTGATTACTCTGCTATTCACAATAAAGTGCCTGGCAGAGGGTTCAGTGAACCACCTTCAAGCTGTCTCTCTACCGTTCCACTCTCCAACGGCACGCGGGAAAGACGAGCACTGAATTTTTTCTGTGCGAGCCCTGATTTCTCTTATTTTACCGTGATGACCATTTCTCCCTATATAGGTGGGTGCAAACACAATGTTTTCGCAATCGGAGGAGAAAACTGGTGATTGAAATTTCATGAGAAGATCCCGTCGCAACGAAAAACGCCTTTGTTTTAATGATTGCCACTCCCATTCACGTATCATGTCTGTTGCACTATCTCCCCTATTCCACGATAATACAAAACGAGCTGCCCTTCTTTGTACTCTTTCGGTGTCATCCGTCAGTCACACCTGATGCGGATCCCACACCGCACAGCAATACTTCAGAATAGGGCGGACAAGCGTAGTGTAAGCAGGCTCTTGAGTAGACCTGTTGCACCTTCTAAGTGTTCTGCCAATGAATCGCAGTCTTTGGTTTGTTCTACCACAATATTATCTATGTGATCGTTCCAATTTAGGTTATTTGTAATTATAATCCCTAAGTATTTAGTTGAACTTACAGCCCTCAGATTTGTGCGACTTATCGCGTTATCGAAATTTAGCAGATTTCTTTTAGTACTCATGTGAATAACTTCGCACTTTTCTTTAGTCAGGGTCAATTGCCACTTTTCGAACCATACAGATATCTTATCTAAATCATTTTGCAAGTCGTTTTGATCATATGATGACTTAACAAGACGGCAAATGACAGCATCATCTGCAAACAATCTAAGACGGCTACTCAGATTGTCTCCTATGTCGTTAATAGAGATCAGGAACAATAGAGGGCCTATAACACTTCCTTGGGGAACGCCGGATATTTCTTCTGTTTTACTCGATGACTTTCCGTCCATTACTACGAACTGTGACCATTCTGACAGGAAATCACGAATCCAGTCGCACAACTGAGGCGATACTCCATAGGCACGCAGTTTGATTAGAAGACGCTTGTGAGAAACGGTGTCGAAAGCCTACTGGAAATCTAAAAATATGGAATCAATTTGACATCCCCTGTCGATAGCAGTTATTACTTCATGAGTACAAAGAGCTAGTTGTGTTTCACAAGAACGATATTTTCTGAATCCGTGTTGACTATATGTCAATAAATCGTTTTCTTCGCGGTACTTCATAATGTTCGTATACAGTATATGTTCCAAAACCCTGCTGAAAATCGACGTAAGTGATATAGGCCTGTAATTGAGCGGATTACTCCTACTTCCCTTTTTGGGTATTGGTGTGACTTGAGCAATTTTCCCGTCTTTAGGTACGGATCTTTCTGTGAGCGAGTGGTCGTACATAATTGCTAAATATGGAGCTATTTTATCAGCATACTCTGAGACGAACCTGACTGGTATACTATCTGGACGGGAGGCCTTGCCTTTATTGAGTGATTTAAGCTGCTTTGTTACACCGAGGATATCTACTTCTATGTTTCTCATCTTGGTAGTTGTTCTTGATTGGAATTCAGGAATATTTACTTCGCCTTCTTTGGTGAAAGAGTTTCGGAAAACCGTGTTAATAACTCTGCTTTGGTGGCACTGTCATCAATGGCTTCACCGTTGTTATCGAGCAGTGAAGGTATTGACTGCGTCTTGCCACTGGTGTGCTTTACATTTGACCAGAATCTCTTTGGGTTTTCTGCAAGATTTCGAGACAGAATTTCGTTGTGGAAATTATTAAAAGCATCTCGCATTGAAATAGGCGATGCATGTCGAACTTCTGTGGAACTTGGCCAATCTTGGGGGTTTTGCGTTCTTTTAAATTCGGCATGCTTTATTCGTTGCTACTGCAACAACGATCTGACCCGTTTTGTGTACCGTGGGGGGTCGGTACCATCACTTATTAATTTATGTGGTATATATATCTCAAATGCTGTCGACACTATCTCTTTGGAAACATTCGACAACTTTTTTACACTTACATGATATTTTCCGAAAGAATAATGGATTTCTACTGTTAATGTTAAACCTCTGGTTTAGTCAGTTAATCCAGGTCCCATCTCCTTAAATTCCCACCTTTTTGCAGCTTCTTCAGTTTTAATCTATAGTTCATAACCAATAGATTGTGATCAGAGTCCACATCTGCCCCTGGAAATGTCTTACAGTTGAAAACCTGGTTCCTAAATCTCTGTCTTACCATTATATAATCTATCTGATACCTTCTAGTATCTCCAGGATTCTTCCATGTATTTAACCCGCTTTTATGATTCTTGAACCAAGTGTTAACTATGATTATGTTATGCTCTGTGCAAAATTCTACCAGACGGCTACCTCTTTCATTTCTTACCCCCAATCCATATTCACCTACTACGTTTCTTTCTCTTCCTTTTCCTACTCTCGAATTACAGTCACCCATGACTATTAAATTTTCGTCTCCCTTCACTACCTGAATAATTTCTTTTCTCTCATCATACTTTTCATCAATTTCTTCATCATCTGCAGAGATAGTTGGCATATAAACTTGTACTACTGCAGTAGGCGTTAGCTTCATATCTATCTTGGCACAATAATGCGTTCACTGTGCTGTTTGTAGTAGCTTACCCGCACTCCTATTTTTTTATTCATTATTACACCTACTCCTGCTTTACCCCTATTTCATTCTGTATTTATAACCCTGTATTCACCTGACCAAAAGTCTTGTTCCTCCTGCCACCGAACTTCACTAATTCCCACTATATTCAACTTTAACCTATCCATTTCCCTTTTTAAATTTTCTAACCTACGTCACGTGGAAATGAAGTGTAAGCTAGAGACAAACAGAGATGGAGAGCTGCCAGCCAGTCGAAAGATGGAAGATGGAAAGTACACGAGCAACTATCGCAATCATCTTACGTGGTGTAGAAAATCGCGGAAGATCTAAAAGTGAATATCTACAGGTGTTTTTTGTACCTGATTCCTCGAATGACAGTAGAGTCAACAGCCTTCGGTGCATAAACGTGAAGCGCGTGTATCCCAGAATCAAACTTACCTTTGATGTAGATAGGACGTTCATTTGGTACTTCAGGCATGCGGGTCAAACGGTAATGAACTTCGTAAAGCGGCAGGAAACTTCGAGCTTCGCTTAACCAGAGGTGGTAGTAGAAGCTGTAGAGCACGTCGGCGAGAGCGAACATTGACGACGCCTCTGGCTGTTGTTTCTCACACTGCGCGCTGAAGTCGTCGCGAAAGGCGATGTACGGCGCGTGATACGACAGCAGGCGATCACTCAACAGCGGCAGCCTGTTGACGCACAAGCAGCGAGGTTGAACGTTAAAAGCAAATAAAACAAACACGCCAAATCATGTACAGTGCAAGCAAGAACGTAAAAATGTGCATGATGGAATTTTCGCTCTGCAGCGGAATGTGTGCGCTTATTTGAAACTCCCTGGCAGATTAAAACTGCTTACTGGACTGCGCCTAGAACCGTCGTGTATTTTTTTTTTTTTTTAAGTAAAGGTATTTCCTTGTGATGAGCTACAGTGATAAACATGATCGTCCATTCATCGTGACCGGACCAAATATCTCACGAAATAAGCGTCAAACGAAAAAAACTACAAAGAACGAAATTTGTCTAGATTGAAGGGGGAAACCAGATGGCGCTAAGGTTGGCCCGCTAGATCGCGCTGCCATACGTCAAACGGATATCAGCTGCGTTTTTTAAAGTAGCAACCCCCATTTCTTATTACATATTCGCGTAGTACGTAAAGAAATATGAATGTTTTAGATGGACCACTCTTTTCGGTTTGTGGTAGATGGCGCTGTAATAGTCACAAGCATATGGCTCACAATTTTAGACGAACAGTTGCTAACAGTTCGGTTTTTTAAATTAAACTACAGAACGTAGGTACGTTTGAACATTTTATTTCGGTTGTTCCAATGTGATACATGTACCTTTGTGAACTTATCATTTCTGAGAACGCATGCTGTTACAACGTGATTACCTGTAAATACCACATTAATGCAATCAATGCTCAAAATGATGTCCGTCAACCTCAATGCATTTGGCAATACGTGTAACGACATTCCTCTCAGCAGCAAGTAGTTAGCCTTCCGTAATGTTCGCACATATATTGTCAATGCGCTGAGGCATGTTGTCAGGCGTTGTCGGTGGATCACGATAGCAAATATCCTTCAACTTTCCCCACAGAAAGAAATCCGGGGACGTCAGATCCGGTGAACGTGCGGGCCATGGTATGGTGCTTCGACGGCCAATCCACCTCTTATGAAATATGCTATTCAATACCGCTACAACCACACGCGAGCTATGTGCTGGACATCCATCATGTTGGAAGTACATCGGGATTCTCTCATGCAGTGAAACATCTTGTAGCAACATCGGTAGAACATTACGTAGGAAATCAGCATACATTGCGCCATTTAGATTGCCATCGATAAAATGGGGGCCAATCATCCTTGCTCCCATAATGCCGCACCATACATTAACCCACCAAGGTCCCTGATATTTCACTTGTCGGAGCCATCGTGGATTTTTCGGTTGCCCAATAGTGCATATTATGCCTGTTTACGTTACCGCTGTTGGTTAATGATGCTTCGTCGCTAAATAGAACGCGTGCAAAAAATCTGTAATGGTCCCGTAATTTCTCTTGTCCCCAGTGGCAGAATTGTATACGGTGTTCAAAGTCGTCGCCATGCAAATCCTGGTGCATAGAAATATGGTCCGGGTGCAATCAATGTTGATGTTGCATTCTCAACACCGACGTTTTGATTCCCGATTCTCGCGCAGTTTGACTGCTACTGATGTGCGGATTAGCCGCGACTGCAGCTTTAACACCTACTTGGGCATCATCATTTGTTACAGGCCGTGGTTGACGCTTCACATGTGACTGAACGCTTCCTGTTTCCTCAAATAACGTAACTATCCAGACACTTAGATGATGCCGTCCAGGGTACCGAGCAGCATACATAGCACACGCCCGTTGGGCATTTTGATTACAATAGCCCCTTTTCCGCAGTTGGTAAACGGTCCATTTTAACACAGGTAATGTATCACGAAGCAAATGCCTTCCGCACTGGCGGAATGTTACGTGATACCACGTACTTATACGTTTGTGACTATTACAGCGCCATCTATCACAAAGCGAAAAAAGTGGTCCAACTAAAACATTCATATTTCTTTACGTACTACACGAATATGTAATAATAAATGGGGGTTCCTGTTTTAAGAAATGCAGTTGATATCCGATGGACCTATGGCAGCGCCATCTAGCGGGCCAACCATAGCGCCATCTTGTTTCCCCCTTCAAAAAAGTGGTTCAAATGGTTCTGAGCACTATGGGACTTAACTTCTCAGGTCATCAGTCCCCTAGAACTTAGAACTAGTTAAACCTAACTAACCTAAACACATCACACACATCCACGCCCGAGGCAGGATTCGAACCTGCGCCGTAGAGGTCGCGCGGTTCCAGACTGTAGCGCCTAGAACCACTCAGCCACTCCGGCCGGCTTTCCCCCTTCAAGCGACAAGTTTCGCTCTTTGTAGTTTTTTCGTTTGACTCTTATTTCGTGAGATATTTGGCCCAGTTATTATCAATGGAGCACCCTGTATAACGTTAAACAAATGTTGATGTAATTTTTTATCTTTGCCAACAGGTTCTGCTATTTATCTACATAAAGCATGGATCTTTAACGAACGACAATAGCAGCATACATTTTTCATCCGCAGAAGACGTACACGAATGTCTATGTTCTGTGTTATTCCACCCATCTCCGGACAATCCAAGTCAAGGCACGCTCCTGTCTCCGTCTCCTCAAGCTCCTTTCCGGCAGTATGTGAGGTCTGGACCCCTCCACCATACTCCACACCTATAAATCCCTCATCCGCCCTATCCTCTGTTACACCCATCCGGCCTGGATCTCCGCCCCCCCTACTTTCAGATCCTTGAAAGCCATGCCCTCCGCCTCGCCTATCGCATCCGTCTCCCCTCCCCCACGCGGATCCTGTACGACCTAATTCCGTTCCCCCACCTCCTACTTTTCCTCGAACAGATACGGATCCTCTACACCTCCCGTAAACTCGATCCTCCCCACCCGCTTGTCTCACCTATCCTTTACCACCCCTGTCCGCTGCTGCGCCTGTATTCCCACGTCCCACCTGCTCATCTCTCCACCCTCCTTACCCTCTCCCAAGGTGGCTTCCGCCAGCTCCCCCTCCTACCAAATTTGATCCTTCCCCCCTCTTCCTGTGTTTGTTCCTTTGGGCACCCACCTTCCCTTGTCTCCTCCTTCCCTCCCTCCTCTCTTTCTCCCCACTCCTCCCCCGGGCTTCCCCTACCCCCGTTCCTCTACTCCTCGTCCCATCTCCTCTGCCATTGGCATCTTTGTTCTCCCATCTCCCTCCCCCTCACCCTTCTCACCCTCTTGGCAGGTCCCCGGACTCGCACACGTTACGTGAACATTCGCGCGCCGGAGATCATCGCCATCCGTTTCTCGTGTGTGCCGCCGTGTTTTGTGTTTAGTGACCACCGTCACACTCCATCGTTCACATGTGCCACCGACATCATCAGTGTTAGTGCGTCGTGTCAACAGTTTGTAGTGTGGATTATCGTCGAGTGTGAACGGCTCCGTGGTTTTGTATTTATGTGGCTACTGTTTTATTACCCGCCATTATGTAAATTATATCTATTCCTTCTGTTTTATTACACAGGGTGGTGAGACTTAGTCTGAAAAGTTTGTGATGGAGTTGCAAGGTATATTGTCGTGAGAAATAATTCTTTAAAAAATAATTCGATACCTAGCGCCGTTTCCGAGATAATAGCACTGAATTTAAACAGTCAGACAGTCAGACAGTCGCCACCAGATATAATTATCGTCAGTTGATGTCAGCGTCGATGGCAGCACACGAAACTGCTCAACCTTTGAGTCGGTTCGATGCTTACCACCATCACATGTCCCATTTTTATATCATTTTTTTGGTTTTCGGGAAAGCAAACCAAGAACACGATCGGCAACCCCGTTTCTTGATGCTGCACACTCAGTAACTTGACTGGATAACTTCAGTGCTAATTAACTCAGAAACAGCGCAATGTGTCTAATTTTCTTTGTGACGTTTATTTCTGAGTGCAACCTGCCCTGTAACACCCTTAGACGCTTTTCAGACTTTTCCTGACCACCCTGTGTACAGGGTGCCTGGTAGAATAAAACCGAAAGTATGATAGTAGCTGAAACGTTTTTGGGACATATGTTGCATGGGGAAACAGGGGTCACAATATGACGTTGGTTTTTTGTTGCTCGGTGGGGTCGCTTTAGAGATATGAAGCTCACCTTCGTTTTTTAAATGGGATGCTATAGTTTGGCACTTGTTTTTGACGGTGGCTATCGAGACGAATCCAATGATGTGTAACAGTAAGGTCTTTGAAGGTCAACGAAGATCAAAAATGTGTTTTTTGTTGTTGTGGTCTTCAGTCATGAGACTGGTTTGATGCAGCTCTCAATGCTACTCTATCCTGCGCAAACTTCTTCATCTCCCAGTGCCTAGTGCAGCCTACATCCTTCTGAATCTGCTTAGTGTATTCATCTCTTGGTCTCCCTCTAAGATTTTTACCCTCCCCGCTGCCCTCCAGTACTAAATTGATTGGTGATCCCTTGATGCCTCAGAACATGTCCTCCAAACCGGTCCCTTCTTCTTGTCAAGTTGTGACACAAACTCCTCTTATCCCCAATTCTATTCAATACCTCCTCATTAGAAATGTGATCTACCCATCTAATCTTCATCATTCTTCTGTAGCACCACATTTCGAAAGCTTCTATTCTCTGCATGTCTAAACTATTTATCGCCCATGTTTCACTTCCATACATGGCTACACTCCATACAAATACTTTCAGAAACGACTTCCTGACACTTAAATCAATACTCGATGTTAACAAATTTCTCTTCTTCAGAAACGCTTTCCGTGCCATTGCCAGTCTACATTTTATATCCTCTCTACTTCGTCCATCATCCATTATTTTGCTCCACAAATAGCAAAACTCCTTTACTACTTTAAGAGTCTCATTTCCTAATCTAATTACGTCAGCATCACCCGATTTAATTCGACTACATTCCATGATCCTCGTTTTGCTTTTGTTGATGTTCATCTTATATCCTCCTTTCAAGATACTGTCCATTCCGTTCAACTGCTCTTCCAAGTCCTTTGCTGTCTCTGGCAGAATTACAATGTCATCGGCGAACCTCAAAGTTTTTATTTCTTCTCCATGGATTTTAATACCTACTCCGAACTTTTCTTTTGTTTCCTTTACTGCTTGCTCAGTATACAGATTGAATAACATCGGGGAGAGGCTACAACCCTGTCTTACTCCCTTCTCAACCACTGCTTCCCTTTCATGTCCCTCGACTCCTATAACTGCCATCTGGTTTCTGTACAAATTGTAAATAGCCTTTCGCTCCCTGTATTTTAACCCTGCCACGTTCACAATTTGAAAGAGAGTATTCCAGTCAACATTGTCAAAAGCTTTCTCTAAGTCTAAAAATGCTAGAAATGTAGGTTTGCCTTTCCTTAATCTTTCTTCTAAGATAAGTCGTAGGGTCAGTATTGCCTCACGTCTATGTGGTATAAGCGACCATTTACAGAAGATATTCGAAGTGATGATCATTGGTAACTATGCAGTGCTGCAATCTTCTTATCATGTACTGAGTGATATTCCTTATCACTTCGGCACTTATCGCAGCTCATGCTCTGACAATTCTCTCTCGTATATCATGCAAATAGTAAATATTCGCCGAATACGGCGCATCCATCTAACGTGGCATCGATATGTAAACACCATTCGACGGTTTCACAATACATCACTAATGGGAACGACATGACTAGTATCGTCGAATCAAGCGAATGTGAAAGACGTATTCCTTCGAAGAATACGTCGATATGCTTCTCATTTACAGAGACTGCCAACTAAATTCAGTGAGATCTAGAGAGTTATTCGCTGAAAGATATCCCCAACGTACTCACCCTACACGTGTGTATGATAGATTGAGAACAACTGGATCAAAAATGGATCTGAGCACTATGGGACTTAACATCTGAGGATGTCAGTCCCCTAGAACTTACAAGTACTTAAACCTAACTAACCTAAGGACATCACACACATCCATGCCCGAGGCAGGATTCGAACCTGCGACCGTAGCGGTCGCGCGGTTCCAGATTGTAGCGCCTAGAACCGCTCGGCCACCCCGGCCGGCACAACACAACATTGAGTCTAACATAGGTTGCAATGTACACTGGTTTATACCTTACTATATACTTCCCAGGCGACTCCTTGTCTTCTTCCACCTTGTAATTCGCTGTCTGCTCGCTGACGTATTGCATATCCTGTACCCAACCCCTTAATTTCACGTGCAGCATGTCCCTCATATGCTCCACGTGATTAATCCAGGTACTGAGTACCTCATCATTCGGGTGCGTATCCTGAGAAACACAGAGAAAAATTCAGATTACTGGCATAATATTCGCAACCAGCAGCCAGTCTTAACTTACACTTATAGGTAGCGCTATCACGTAACATTGAAATTGTGGCCGGCATATGGATTAACACTCAGTTTTCTACAGCCATTGCAACATGAATCCAAAATAAGTGTCTAGTGATGTCTTATTAAATACAGACAATTTTCAACCTATAACAACAGATAAGAGAGTTCCAATTATTTCTAGGTAGCAACAGTATGTGAAGATAACACGATCTAGATTTTTTTCCCTTTTTGCTGTGCTTTCTTTTTCCTTGTTTTCCACTTTACTTTCTTTATAAATCGAAAAAGTTATTTCAGGATGAGTACTGTAAATTTATTTTTTCCTACAGCTATGTTCCTGTTTGCCTCATGTCATCACCATCACAAATCGTTGTGCTGATTGCTGAGCATCGTGACTCTATTACCCATATGTCTCCACCCTGGCCAGTAACCAGCTTCTCTCAGAACCTTCTGGGGAGGCAGACCAGAGATGTCCTTGATTTGATCTCTGCAACCGGTCGTTGCTCCTCCCTCCGGTCTTGTGCTTTAGACCTTTCATGATTATTTTTTCGAGACTTTCTCCATCTCTTCTCACAATTTGGCCATAGAACTGCAGAATTTATTGGTTGTTCTTCTTTCGGTCTGTTTTACGTGCAGCATCGTGCGCCAACACCAAAGCTCACACGGTTCGATGCGCTGTTAGTCTCTCGCTTTAAGAGTGCGTGTCTCGCAACTAGGAGTGTTGATATTTTCAAAAATATCGGAAAGCCGATATATTGATATTAAAAGCATATCGTTAGAGGCCACCGACTTATCGAAAAATGTGTCGATATATCGACGGAAAACGTGGATACGTACGGGCCTATAAATATATCGGGTGAGTATTGTAAAAATACAGCCGGTTTTAGATCTATATATTTAAGTATTGATTTATAATTTGATACTCTGTACATCAACAAGCTAGCTACCAGCTTATCACCCTTATAGCGAGAATTAAAAAGAAAACGATGCGCGTTCCCGCTTGGTGATAACCACTTTGCTAACTGTATGTAAGAGGCACAATATAAGGTGACCGACGGGTCCGTCGCTGGGTTTCGTCGCATATCTGATTTGCCCAGAACACTCCTTGTCGACTTCCCTGTTTTTTCCCATTTCTGCAAACGCCAGCGCCCTAGCAGCTGCAGTGTCAAATTTGCGTGATGAAGTTAAACGTTGCAGTTTCTGCTGGTAGCGCCGATTACGTCAGCATACCCATCCCCCCCCCCCCCCCCCCCCCACACACACGTCTCCGCCCAATCGCGTCATTTACATTGTGGTCATCTATTTCAAATTCTTTTTAATAATGCCGATGTGAAGAAATAGCACACAGCTGGTGTGCTATCTCTCAACATCGGAAATCTTGTTGTTTAATTGACCCAACCATCAGCTAGTGCATTCGGACTTCCTCTTTGTGCCTCCTATACTTCGGTGAAGGGAGAAATACTGCAGGTGATGGGAGCTCAAAAAGTAGTAAGACTCCTTCACACAGTGAAAGTAAAATTATGTTTTACTACAATTTGGAAACAACAGCAACATACACTACTGGCCATTAAAATTGCTACACCACGAAGATGACGTGGTACGCACGCGAAATTTAACCGACAGGAAGAAGATGCTGTGATATGCAAATTATTAGCTTTTCAGACCATTCGCACAAGGTTGGCAGCGCTGGCGACACCTACAACGTGCTGCCATGAGAAAACCGATTTCTCATACACAAACAGCAGATGACCGGCGTTGCCTGGTGAAACGTTGTTGTGATGCCTCGTGTAAGGAGGAGAAATGCGTACCATCACGTTTCCGACTGTCATAAAGGTCGGATTGTAGACAATCGCTATTGCGGTTTATCGTATCGCAACATTGCTGCTCGCGTTGGTCGAGATCCAATATGGAATTGGTAGGTTCAGGAGGGTAATACGGAACGCCGTGCTGCATCCCAACGGCCTAGTATCACTAACAGTCGGGATGACAGGCACCTTATCCGCATGGCTGTAACGGATCGTGCAGCCACGTCCCGACCCCTCAGTCAACAGATGGGGACGTTTGCAAGACAACAACCATCTGCACGAACAGTTCGACGACGTCTGCAGCAGCATAGACTATCAGCTTGGAGACCATGGCTGCGGTTACCCTTGACGCTGTATCATAGACAGGAGCGCCTGTGATGGTGTACTCAGCGACGAATCTGGGTGCACGAATGGTAAAACGTCATTTTTTCGGATGAATCCAGGTTCTGTTTACAGCATCACGATGGTCGCATCCGTGTTTGGCGACATTGCGGTGAACGCACATTGGAAGCGTGTATTCGTCATCGCCATACTTGCGTATCACCCAGCGTGATGGTATGGAGTTCCATTGGTTACACGTCTCGGTGACCACTTGTTCGTATTGACGGCTCTTTGAACAGTGGGCGTTACATTTCAGATAATGTTACGACCCGTGGCGCTACCCCTCATTCGATCCCTGCGAAACCCTACATTTGAGCAGGATAATGCACGACCGCAAGTTGCAGGTCCTGTACGAGTCTTTCTGGATACAGAAAATGTTCGACTGCTGCCCTGGCCAGCACATTCTCCTGATGTCTCACCAATTGAAAACGTCTGGTCAATGTTGGCCGTGCTACTGTGTCGTCATAATACACCAGTCACTACTCTTGATAAACTGTGGTATCGTGTTGAAGCTGCATGGGCAGCTGTACCTATACACGCCATTCAAGCTCTGATTGACTCAATGCCCAGACGTATCAAGGCCGTTTTTACGGCCAGAGGTGGTTGTTCTGGGTAGTGATTTCTCAGGATCTATGCACCCAAACTGCGTGAAAATGTAATCACATGTCGTTTTTAGTATCATATATTTGTCCAATGAATACCCGTTTATCATCTGCATTTCTTCTTCGTGTAGCCATTTTAATGGCCAGTAGTGTATAGATAAAAATATCACCACTCCATATTGTCATAGCGATATCGATACAGCTGGGAAAGATATGTCACCGATATATATCGAAACATTTTGGGAGGTATATCTATATTTGGGCTTATCAATATTCTGCCAACAACCCTACTCGCAACCATAAAACTAAAGGGAAAACACGAGTCTTCCAACAAGTCGCAAGTTTGAGATATTCGTTATTGATCTGTTCTGCGAAATCACGGTGATTTCCTTCATATTCACTCGCTCTAGCGTGATCCGTCTTCTTATCTCATCTTCACACCTTGCCGTGTCACAGATGTTTGACACAAGATATATGAAAGACTTCCAGTTCCTTTAATCGACCTGTGAGCTGGGCCTATACTCCTCTTCCAATTATTATGAATTTCGTCTTGTTGAGATTGAGGTCCAACCCATATGATAGACTAATGTCCTTTACTGTTGTTAACAGCTCAGCAACTTCATTTTCGCTGCTGTGTACAGGTACGGTGTCCACAGAAAATCGGAGCTTGTTAAAAATTCTACCAGCAATTGAGATGGCTTTAGTCCAACCATCACCACCATTCCATATAAAATTTTCTTTATAAATATTCTACAGTTGGGGGCATAAAACTCAACCCTCTCTGACTCTTTTTGATACGCTGAAGAAATCAGATGTACCAGCACTTGTCTTCGAATCTGCGAGGTGATTATTGTGTGAACTTCGGATCAGTATGTAACAATAACAACTGTACCTATAATAATTTTTTTCTTTGTGAATTTAGATAAATTTTTCTTTCTGAATTTATGTAGAGTAATATAAGTAATGTTTTGAATTTCTTTTTCTTTTCGTGTCGTGTTAAAGAAACTGTAAACAACTTTTGAAATGAATGTTATTATTTATGTTAGATTTCAAGCAATTTGATAACCAAAGGAAAGTGTATTTAATGTTAAAACTATTGTATGATGTGAAAATTGTAATTTATACACTTGGTCCATACGTAGGTAATGCATTAGAATATGTGTAGTAGAAAACCTGTGGTGAATACCCTACCTGTAGGGGAGCGGGAAAAGGTGGATGCAGGCGAGCGCGGGAAAACGCACACTGGCGCGGTTCGGCACAACGGGCTCAGTGTAACAGTCGGAGTTGGGCATCGGTCAGAGGAACATGTACTGTACCGAGGAGGCTATCTAGGAAAAGTGGATTCCATTGAGCCTCGGATGGGCCGATTCCGACGACTACTTGGCATGGCTATATCCTTAGGCACAAAATTGGAAAGATTACGACGCTAAGAAGAAAGAAAGTGCCGATGCAGTGAGAGCCTTAGCCGTGCTTGTATGTGTGCTGTGCTGCCCGCTATCTCGCTGCCCGCCATCCGCCGCACCGACGTGCACAGGTCAAACATTTATTTCATCTTTAGAAGTGTATCTGTGTGGACCAGTGTCGAAACTGTTTTAACTGTTCAATAATAACGTGACTTTTACCAGAATTGCCTTAGCCGTTACTTATCCTTATCACTGACCTAGATAGGGTCCTTACCACGTATTGTGCAACCCGAGTATCCCGAATTGAAAGTTTACAGTTAGTATTAAATTATCTGCAAACCAATCTATGCTATAAAGACGTTTAAATTTAGGTGTGTTAATGCAAATGTTCGTAAAGAACAACAGTGTGATTAAATTGAAAGATAAATTTTGAATTGAGCTAGCGATGTTATTTAATTAATGTGTGACAGAAATAATGACAATTAATTAATCCAGAAGCGAGACAAAAGAGTAGTTATCCACAGATTGATAATTTTGAGTGTTAATTTACCTTCAGGACTTAATAGTTTCAGTATAACGACCATAACAGTTTCAGGGTCCCCCCCCCCCCCCCTCTTCTCTTGCCCATTCTTTCACATCTTGAAGTGTACTGATTAGATTTGAACAGTAAAGTTAATTTCTATAATAAACCTAAGTGTATTAGTGTTTTTACCGATTTTAATAGTGACATTGTATGTATGCTTTCAAAATTGCTAATTCTAGGGTAATCTATGCCTGATTTCAGCCTGATCAATATACAAATGCAGTTCGTAGTAATCATTGCTGTGTGGTGTTGTGTAGATTTAGTTTGTCCAAATCAGTACAAAAGAAGAAAACTTTAGTTCAGTAGATTCTTTCTGGTTCCAAATTTTGCTATAAAACGCAACATTACTACGTGTCATAATGCTTGTACTTGCACCCACTTGTACAGGGAAAACTCACTCAATGCCTAATTAGGCTGGCGACCGAATTATTAATCATTGGCAATATTTACTGTGTGAAATTCTTGTCCATGCGAACGCGTAATTATACTTTACATTTGCCTGGCGCATCACTGTAGTTACTAACTGAGTATAGGTTCGATCTTGCTTCCATTAGGTACATGCGGTCAAATTATGTACTAAAATCCTTGTTTTTAAGGTGAAGCCCGTGAACTTATTACAGTACAGGCTTTATAGAGCTAACGCACGTCCGACAGGACGGAAGTGTTACAAGTACTGTCAAGTGCGGTGAGACACCAAACTCTGAAGTACCTGTCACAACTCTTCCCAGACAATGCAGTCAAAGACTTTCCTATAGTCACGGAAGCAGACAAGACAAGAACCCAAGGATTCGCAATTCCTTGTCGTACGTTGAGAAACTGTTCACGAGTTCCTTTTCCTTGAATATAACCTGTTTGTCCTGCGGATAAGCGAGGCTGGATACATGTTTTCAAACATTGGGTCGAGATGTAGTCGTCGTGAATGTAATTCCTATTTTCATTTTTTCTGGTGCTGTGTACTCGCACGTTTATTAACACGTTATTTAAAAATTTTCCCTTGAACAGAATAATGTGAGATTGCAATTTTGTGTTACAATATAAATCGATGTATTCGTAAAGTTTTGAAAGTGTAATTTTAAGCGAGATATGTTGAGCTGTAGAAACATACCGATAGATCGACAGAGAAAAAACATCAACGAAGAGTCTGGACTGAGAACGAGAGTGTGTTTGTCGTGCCACGGGAATGAGGGTGTACTGCGTGCCGTGGTCGGTGTGAAACAGTTGTTTCCCTCAGTATTACGTGCACCGCGGAAGAGCGACTAATTATCATATGGTTCGCGTTGCTTCTTACATGGGAAACTCCCCATCGCATCCCCCTCAGATCTAGTGGTAAGGGGGCCCAGTGTACAGACTGCGAAAAGCTGAACATAGATCAAGCACGAAAACAGGAAGAAGGTGTACTGTACAGTGAAATAAAAAGCAAAATAGAAAGTGTGAACGGTCCAAGCTCGAGAAGTAGTGAGGTAACGGGCGAGTTGTGGCGACCTCGAGTGCCAAAGATGGCGGACTTTGTGAAACCTTAATGGCAGACATTTCACAGGTCGTACAGAAATTAATAGTAGCCAGATGAACTATGATTTCTCAGAAAGAAACATGTAGATTACCATTACTAGCGCTAAGATTCTGATGTTGTAATCAGTTTTTCATTATCTTTGTTAGTTTAAAGTTTAGTATCTGACGCTCAATTATACAAGTAACACCCAGCAACGAATTTCCAAAGTATAAAAGCTTCATCCGATTTTCTCGATCGCCGCGTTCTCCGGCGGTACACCGGAAGGTTACCGCCCTTCGATAGTGCAATTTTCGCGCTCATCGAAGTGCTAGGGGTTCCAGGAGCCAGCAGCCAGCCAGCAGCCAGCAGCAGCCAGCAGCAGCAGCAGTTCCCGGTCCCGGCCTGCAGCAGTGGTCCCGCAGCCAGCCAGCCAGCCAGCCAGCCAGCCCTCCGGTGGCAGCAGCAGTCCAGCCAGCAACAGTCCAGCCAGCAGCAGCAGCAGCAGCAGCAGCCGCCGCCGCCGCCGCCGCCCCGGCCCCGTCCGCGGCAGCAGCGTCCCTGCCTCTCGCCGTCGCCGTCGCCGTCGCCGTCGCCGTCGCCGTCGCCGTCGCCGTCGCCGTCGCCGTCGCCGTCGCCGTCGCCGTCGCCGTCGCCGTCGCCGTCCGTCGCCGTCCGTCGTCTCCCAGTGTGTGTCCTGTCCTTTTAGTGCTGTGTTTTTTCTTTCTTCTTCTTGTCGTCATGTCCGCCCCCACCACCACCGTCACTACTACCACCACCGCCATCGTGTATACGTCCCCTTCCGCCGCCTCCACCTTTATCACTTGGTGTGCCCAGTCCCACCCCCCTCCTTCCATCCCTCCCCTCCTCTCTATCCCTTCGCCCTCGCTCTTTGTCTCCCCATCTCCCGCCTCTTCCTCTCGTTCTGATCCTTTCCCCCCACTCCCCCAGCCTGTCACTGCAGCTCCGGCTAGGGTGGTGGCCCGTCGGGCCACTGCCCACGCCCAGCTCTCCCCGTCGCCATCGCCATCACCGCCGCCACCGCCACCACCGTCATCATCGTCGCCATCACCATCGCTGACTCATTCGCCTGCACCGTCACAGTCACTATCTCCGGCGCCGACTGCTGCATCCGTGCCGGGATCTGTCCCTTCCCATCACCTCCCCATCGTTCCCGTCCCCCATATCACCACCCGCCCATCTGCCGCTGTCAAACGCACTAGTGGCGCCTCCACTTCCTCTGCTCCTAAAAAGGCTCCACCCCGCCCCCCATCCCCACCCCAAAATGCCATGGACGTCTCCCCACCAGGCCCCACTCCCTCCTCCTCCTCCTCCCCACCCGGTCTCTACAAATATCTCCTGTCCCGTCCCGATCCTTCCTTCCTCGAGGCCCGGAATCTCTCCCTCCTCCTCCGCCAACATTTCCCTGGCGCCCCCATCTCTCTCCTTACTCCCAGACGGGATTCTGTTCTTATCTCCTCCCCCAGCCCAACCCTCCCGCCTCCCCATCACCCGTTTTGGTCCTCACGCCTCCCTCACCCCTGCTCCCTCCCCATCTCCTACCCGCCAACCCAACCCCCGCGTCGCCCGCCGACCCTCACCGCCATGATCACTCGGCTTAGCCCGTCGATCACGGAGGAGGAGGTGCTGGCGGAGCTGAAGGCCCATCCCACCCTGGAGGTGCGGGCAGTCCGCCGCATTTTCAACGCGACCGGCCCCACCCGCCTTATGCGGGTTTTCTCTGAGGACGCCCCCTCCATTGACCGTCTCCTGAAGGAGGGTGCCCTCCTCTTCAATCAGCGGTACAAGGTCGACCCCTCCCGTTCCCCCCCTCAATCCCTGCGCTGCCAGAGATGTCTGCGCTACAATGCACATCCAACAGCAGAGTGCCGCGAGGCCCCAACCTGCCCGCATTGTCGTCAAGCGCACTTCCTCCGGCAGTGCCCCAACCTCCAATCCCCTCCCTCCTGTAATACCTGCAGCCTCCCCCACCCCACCTACTCCCAAAAGTGTAAAGCCCGACCCCCTCCCACCACTCCTGAACTCACCATACCTGTCCGTCCCCTGGACGCCCCCACCCCTCCTGGCAATTCCCTTCGTCCGCCCCCCCCCCCCCACTGCTGAGGACATCATCAGGTTCCTCACCATTGTCCTCCAAAATGTCCATCCCTTTCAGTGCCCCCACACCTTACAACAGATCTCCCTCGCCGCCCGTTCCATATTCCACCTTAAAATGTACGCCACCTTTTCCAATAACCAGGCCCATTTCACCTTCTCCCGCCTTGACACCCTCGTATAAGTCCTTATCATGGCGCGACAGCATCGTATCCTTTTCAACAATATCCGCTCCCTTCCCGCCAACAAGAACCTCTTCCTGCACACCCTTGCTACCCACCGTTTGGATGCCTTCCTCCTCAATGAAACCTTCCTCCAACCCCACCACTCCATCCACACCTCCCCCTATCTCCTCCACCGCTCCGATAATCCCCTCCCAGTTGCGCGTGGCGGAGTTGCCATTGGCCACCACCGCCAGATCCCCGTTCGGCTCCAACCTCTCCTTCCCGACCCCACCGAACACCTGATCCTTAGTCTCTTCTTCCCCGGCCTTACCATTACCTGTGCCACCATCTATGTCCGCCCCAACGCCCCTCTTCCTTTCGACTTCCTCTCCCACATCGACCGTACCTTCTCCTCCTATGTGATCGCCGCCGACCTCAACATCCATAGTCGCTCCGCTGCCCAGTTACGGCGGTGGCATCGGTTCCTCTCCTCCCTTCAAGGCGACCTCATCCCCATCCCCCAGCACACCCGTCCCGAATCCAACTCCACTCCCGATGTTATTCTCTCCTCCCCCAACCTCCTTGGTCGCATTACGGTGGATGTCCTGGAGCCTATTGGTAGCGACCATCTCCCTGTCCTCCTCACCGTTTCAGACGGCCGTCGCCCCCGCCCCGACCCTCGTCATGACCCTCCCCCTAAGTACATCCATGACTATTCCCGTGCCAACTGGAATGCCTACCGGGATACCCTCTCCACTCAGGTCGATAGCCACCCTCTCGCCTACCGCCGTCCCGATGATGTCACCCATGCCGCCTCCTTTCTCCAGCAGACCTTGTCTGAGGCCGTGGAGGCCCACGTCCCTACTGTTGCCATCCACCCCCACTGTCGTACCTTACCACCACAGGCTGTCCTCCTCCTCCGTGAATCCCGTCGTCTCTACCGTGCCTTCCTCCGCACGCGTGACCCGGACACCCTACGACGCCACCGGCAACTCCAGCGACACATTCGAAATTTGCTCGCGGCTAAGAAATGCCGGGACTGGCGACAGACATGCACCCATTTAAATGCTACCCTCCCTATAAACTCGTCCAAGTTCTGGACCGCCTTCCGTCGCCTTACCGGAACTAAACCCTCCCCCTACTATCCTCGTCTCCACGATGATCACCCCTTCCCTGACGCCCTTAGTAAGGCCAATCACTTTGCCTCCTACCTGTCCGATGTGTTTTCCATCCCTGATGATCCCCAGTTCGATTACTCCCTCTTCCCAGATATCCGCGATCGAATTGACACCTCTGTCCCTCCCCTCGCTCCTGGTTTCCAGTACTTGGACAACATTCCACACACGGACCTTAATGCCCCCATCACCACACAGGATCTCATCACTACAATCCGCACCAAACGCAACACCGCTCCTGGTCACGATCGTGTCACCTACCGTCACCTTCGTGAAGCTCCTGTCTCTTTTCTCTCCACCCTGGCCAGGCTCTACAATGTAGTCCTGTCCACCGGTTACTACCCCGACCTGTGGAAAACCTCCCGTATCCTCATGTTCCTCAAACCTGGCAAACCGCCGTCCGCCGTCTCCTCCTACCGTCCCATCAGCCTTACCTCGGTCTTCAGCAAGGTCCTGGAATCTATCCTCACCCGCCGCATCCACCAGCATCTCCGCCAGCACCGCCTCCTCCCCGTTACCCAGTGTGGCTTTCGGCCGTCCTTCTCTTCCGACGATCTTCTCCTTCACCTCACTCATCTCCTTTCCGAACAGCTCAATTCCCGTCGCTCCGCAATCTTCCTCTCTCTTGACCTCGAACGCGCATATGACCGCGTGTGGCATTCCGGTCTCCTCTTCAAGCTCCAAACCTTCGCCCTTCCCATTAACTACGTTCGTCTGATCGGTTCCTTTCTCTCCCGCCGTCCTTCCCATGTCACCATCCATAACACCGATTCCTACACCTTTTTCCCCTCTGCCGGTGTGCCCCAAGGCTCCGTCCTCTCCCCCCTTCTGTACTTGTTGTACACGGCGGACATGCCGCCGTCGTCACCCCCCGTCCACCTTCTCCAGTTTGCCGATGACACCGCCTTCCTTGCCCTTGCCCCCACCCTGCAACGCTCCCAACACCTTCTCCAATCCCATCTTGACCAGTTCACCGCTTGGTGCAACCAGTGGTTGCTCAAGGTCAATCCTTCCAAAACCCAGGCGATCATTGTAGGCAAAACCACTCCCTCCTTCCGCCTCCTTGATTTCTATCTCACCGTTTATGGCCGTCCCATCGCTCTCACCCCCACCCTTAAGTACCTTGGCGTCACCCTCGACCGTCGCCTCTCCTGGACTCCCCATCTCCAGACAATCCAAGCCAAGGCACGTTCCCGACTCCGTCTCCTCAAGCTCCTTTCCGGCCGAACGTGGGGTCTGGACCCCTCCACCATCCTCCACACCTATAAGTCCCTCATCCGCCCTATCCTCTGTTACGCCCATCCAGCCTGGATCTCCGCCCCCCCTTCCTTTTATAAATCCCTCCAAATCCTTGAACGCCATGCTCTCCGCCTTGCCTATCGCATCCGTCTCCCTTCCCCCACGCGGATCCTGTATGACCTTATCCCCTTCCCCCACCTCCTCCTCTTCCTCGAAAGGATACGAATCCTATACACCTCCCGTAAACTCGATCCTCCTCACCCGCTCGTCTCCCCGATCCTCTCCCACCCCCGCCCGCTGCCGCGCCTGTACTCCCATGTCCCACCCGGTCTCCATCTCTCCACCCTCCATACCCTCTCCCAAGGTGGCTTCCGCCATCTCCCTCTCCCTGATGATGTCCTCGCCCCCTCCATCTACCCCTCCTATCAACTTTGACCCTGCCCCGCCCCCCACTTCCCGTGTCCTTTCCTTTCGGCACCCTCCCTCCCTTCTCTTCTCTTCCCTTCTTTTTCCATCTCCCTGTCCCCTCCCTTCCCCCTCTTCCCCCGGGCTTCCTCTCCCCCTTCCTCCCTCCCCCTATCTCCCCTGCCCGTGGCATCTCTGCTCTCCCCCCTCGCTCTCCCACTCCCCTTCCTCCTCCTCCTCTCTTGGCAGGTCCCCGGACTCGCACACGTATAGTGAACATTCGCGCGCCGGAGATCGTCGCCTTTTGTGTCTCGTGTGTGTGACGTCATATAGTGTTTTTGGTGTCCGCCGTCCCACTCCTACGTTCACTTGTGTCGTCGGACTCATCAGTGTTTTGTGCGCCGTGCCAACGTGTTTTCAGTGTTGTTATCGTTACATGTGAACGACTCCGTGTTTTTCTGTCTCTGTGACCTCTCTCTTTTGCCCGTCACTTTGTTCATTGTCATTCACCATGTTTTTATACTCTTGTAAAACGCTATGGCTGAAGAGCGGCGTAGTGTGCCGCTGCCAGCCTACCTGAGTTGTACAGGTTTTAAAATAACACTAAAGTAAAAAAAAAAAAAAAATTCTCGATCGCCATGTCTTTAGAAAGCTATTAGTGTAAACCTAAATTGGTACGAATTACAGGCATGTAACGTAAATAGTACATGAGTTATTGGAGGTCAAAGTGGCTGATTACTATCGATGGCGTCAGACCATAAGTACTCCACAGTTACACGAAAAAATGGTTGCAGCGCGCTTATAAATATATTTATTCATCTATGTCTTTGTTAATATCCGACATATGCTATTCATAAAGAAACTGGTGAATTATTTACTGTGTTTTAGAAAGAACAGAGACATTAGGCTTCGGGCCTATCTTTGGCTTCTTTATTTTTTATATATGTGTGTGTGTGGTCTTCAGTCCAGAGCCTGGTTTGATGCAGCTCTCCATGCTACTCTAACCTGTCCAAGTTTCTTCATCTCCCAGTTCCTACTGCACCCTACATCCTTCTGAATCTGTTTAGTGTATTCATCTCTTGGTCTCCCTCTACGATTTTTACCCTCCCCACACTGCCCTCCAATACTAAATTGGTGATCCCTTGATACCTCAGAATATGCCCTACCAACCGATCCCTTCTTCTCGTCAAGTTGTGCCACAAATTTCTCTTCTCTCCAATTCTATTCAATGCCTCGTCGTCTGTTATGGGATCTACGCATCTAATCTTCAGCATTCTTCTGTAGCACCTCATTTCGAAAGCTTCTCTTCTCTTCTTGTCCGAACTGTTTATCGTCCACGTTTCACTTCCATACAAGGCTACACTCCATACAAATACTTTCAGAAAAGACTTCCTGACACTTAAATCTATACTCGATGTTAACAAATTTCTATTCTTCAGAAACGCTTTCCATGCCATTGCTATCTACATTTTATATCCTCTCTACTTCGAACATCATCAGTTATTTTGCTCCAAAAATAGCAAAACTCATTTACTACATTAAGCGTCTCATTTTCTAATCTAATTCCCGTAGCACCACCCGATTTAATTCGACTACATTCCATTATCCTCGTTTTGCTTTTGTTGATGTTCATCTTATATCCTCCTTTCAAGACACTGTCCACTCCGTTCAGCTGCTCCTCCGGGTCCTTTGCTGTGTCTGACAGAATTACAATGTCATCGGTGAACCTCAAAGTTTTTATTTCTTCTCCATGGATTTTAATTCCTGCTCTGAATTTTTCTTTTGTTTCCTTTTCTGCTTGCTCAATAAACAGATTGAATAACATCGGGGATAATCTACAACCCTGTTTCACTCCCCTCCAAACCCCTGCTTCCCTTTCATGCCCCTCGACTCTTATAACTGTCATCTGCCATCTGTACAAAATGTAAACAGCCTTTCGTTCCCTGTATTTTACCCCTGCCACATTCACAATTTGAAAGAGTGTATTCCAGTGAACACGGTCAAAAGCCTTCTCTAAGTCTACAAATGCTAGAAACGTATGTTTGCCTTTGCTTAATCTATTTTCTAAGATGAGTCGTAGGGTCACTATAGCCTCACGTGTTCCAACATTTCTATGGAATCCAAAATGATCTTCCCCGAGGCCGGCTTCTACCAGTTTTTCCGTTCGCCAGTAATAAATTCGTGTTAGGATTTTGCAACCGTTGCTTATTAAACTGATAGTTCGGTAATTTTCACATCTGTCAACACCTGCTTTCTTTGGAATTGGAATTATTATATTCTTCTTGAAGTCTGCACTAGTAATTCAATTTCTGACTCAGCAGACTGATAACACATTACGAGGAAGACGAAAGTGTCGAATTTTTTCACCGTCCTTATCCGTTTTCAGCTTGCATTCTCTCTCTCTAACAACGCTACAAGTATCGTAGACGTATGGGAGAGTCAGAACTCTTACAGATGATTAACGTCACAATCGGACACGCAAAGATAACGACAGTGTGAATCAGACATAGGAAGCAGACTCTCAGAACTGACCACTTAAAGCATGGCTGCGTGTGCCATTTTCTTACCCATCTTACGTGTAACAAACTGAGTAAGGGAAACGTCACTTACCAGGTTGTCGAATGCGAACGGAACCAAAGCTGCTGATATATGCCTCACACCACGTGAGAGCAACTGGGCAACATTCCGTGTGTAGCTGGAGACGTGTTCCAGGTAGACGGGCACCTCGGCCTCCAGTTCTGGACAAGCCAGACGACATTCTAATGAACTACACAGCTGACCAGATTTCTGTCAGAAACACAGCTTTCACTTCCTGGCTTCACCTGTTAATATGCTACATGTAGGCAAGACTGCAGTGGTACTTGTCAGCAAAGCAAAATCCAGGAAATATACACCAAATTTATTAAAAAAAACTTAGAATACTATAGCTCCATATTTAGCAATTATATACAACCACTCGCTCACAGAAAGATCCGTACCTAAAGACTGAAAAATTTCTCAAGTCACACCAATACCCAAAAAGGGAAGTAGGAGTAATCGGCTGAATTACAGGCCCATATCACTAATGTCGATTTGCAGTAGGGTTTTGGAACGTACACTGTATTCGAACATTATGAATTACCTCGAAGAAAACGATTTATTGACACATAGAACGGATTCAGAAAATATTGTTCTTGTGATACACAACTAGCTCTTTATACCCATGAAGTAATGAGTGCTATCGACAGGGGATCAGACTGATTCCATATTTTTAGATTTCCAGAAGGCTTTCGATACCGTTCCTCACAAGCGTCTTCTAACCAAACTGCGTGCCTACGGAGTATCGCCTTAGTTGTGCGACTGGATTCGTGATTTCCTGTCAGATAGGTCACGGTTCGTAGTTCTAGAAGAAAAACAGAAGTAATATCCGGCGTTCCACAAGGAAGTGTTATAGGCCCTCTATTGTCCCTGATCTAGATCAACGATATAGGAGACAATCTGAGTAGCCGTCTTAGATTGTTTGCAGGTGATGCTGTCATTTACCGTCTTGTAAAGTCATCAGAAGACCAAAACGAATTGCAAAATTATTTAGATAAGAAATCTACATGGTGCGAAAAGTGGCAATTGAACCTGAAGTTATTCACATGAGTGATAAAAGAAATCACCTAAATTTCGATTACGCGATGTGACACAAATAAGGGCTGTAAATTCGACTTAATACTTAGGGGTTACAATTACAAATAAAATAAATTGGAACGATCACATAGATAATGTTGTTGATAGAAAAAACCAAAGACTGCGATTCTTTGGCAGAACACTTAGAAGGTGCTGCAGGTGTACTAAAGAGACTGCTTACACCACGCTTGTCCGCCCTATTCTGGAGTATTGCTGTGCAGTGTGGGATCCGAATCAGGTGGGACTGACGGATGACATCGAAAAAGTACAAAGAAGGGCAGTATTATCGCGAAATAGGGTAGATAGTGCAACAGACATGATTGGAGTGGCAATAATTAAAACAAACGTGTTTTTCGTTGCGATCGGGATCTTCTCATAAAATTTCAATCACCAGTTTTCTCCTCCGGTTGCGAAAACATTCTGTTGCCACCCACCTACATAGAGAGAAATGATTAACATGATAAAACATGATAAAATAAGAGAAATCAGGGCTCGCACAGAAAAACTGAAGTGCTCGTTTATCCCGCGCGCCGTTGGAGAGTGGAACGGTAGAGAGACAGTTTGAAGGTGGTTCACTCAACCCTCTTCCAGGCACTTTATTGTGAGTAGCAGAATAATCACGCAGGTGTAGATGTAGATGTCCACATTGTAACGTTCCTTAAAAGGTGATATAACAGACTTGACGATTAAGTTGAATGAATGTCTGATCTGTGGAATGACTACTGAACTCGAATTGTCGTGTGGCGTGTTGTAAGTGCAAGTAGTGTTCTTAGTGTGTGTAATTGTTAGCAAAACTTAACACGAATCGATTGGGTAATGCAACTCTCAATACCAATAAAGAAACAGTCACTGCAAAATACATTCACCCCCTTTACCACTGAATGCCAAAGCCCTGTTAAAAAATCAAAAAGTTTGTTCCCTGTACACGTAACAAGTAAATTAAATGGTCTTACGTCTAAAGCAGCAACGGTGGAACGTGTATATTCTGGTCTCTCATAAAAAAATATAAATATACTAACTACAGGCTCATCAGTGTTCAATGGTGGCCATAATACTTGAAATGCACATGAAATTCATTTGGCTGATAAACGAGAACATTTAAGAAATTCCAAATTCTTTGAAAAATATATGCCCTGGACCGGGAGGCGTTGCTTATTATGATGGATTACTAGCACCCACTGCATATAGCAAAATTATATTGCAAATTAAGTTTGTCTTTTCAAAAACATCTGACAGTTGAAGTTACATCACTCGCAATTGATTCACAAACAATGAGATTTAAACAGCTAGTATTATCTAACTTCATTAATCCAACGTAAAAGCAAACCATCAAATTACACATAGCTCTGTTAACAAATCTTAAAAGCATTACAAAAATGAAATACCTAACTAGACCTTCTGTGAAAACCGTTTACGTACATCGTGGGGTTACTCAACAATAACAAATTGTCAGCCAACTCACCTATACTAACGCTCTGGCAAAAACAGAAATCGTAATTATTGAGAATTTTTACCTCGCATACATGAAGACTTCTGCTTCTGTGTTCAACAATATCGACATACCTGCATTGATCTAACTCTTGGTGACTTCACACAGCACACCACAGAAGCCGCCCACCCCACCGTCTTTCCCTCACACACAGCTGCCTACAAATGTGCGCCCAGCTCTCTCCAACACTGCATTCTCAGACCAGAAACAGTGTCTCTGGCTCTACGGTCGCGCACAGTCAGCAATACACATTATCGAGCCTATCAGAGACATTTGTCGTTTATAATATACTAGTTTCATTTTAATTTATTGATATTCTTATCTTATTCTGGTGCCACATACAAGTGCGACCCATTGTACTCCTTTCAGCATTGTTGGCCGTATTAGCAGTTGAAATTGTTGGAAGTGAGGTCCTTCAGTTATGCAAAACACCATTTTCTCTCAGTACCCAAACATGTTACGGGACCCCTGTGCCACCATCAGTGGGTTTTCGTTTTTTTAATTCTTCAATGTGAACATTTCTGTTAAATGATTATAAAATTATGTGCATCTTAGTTCAAACAATAGATAGTTTCTTTTTGTAAATACTCACACGCGCACACACGCACACACACGCACACAGGCACACATCTACACACACACACACACGCGCGCGCGCGCGCGCGCGCGCGCGCTAAAAAATGATACACTAAAATCTGCAAAGACGCACCATTTACACACAAAATGAATACCATATAAAAGAGAACACACACAGCTAAGAAGCGCACAGAAAACACACACACACACACACAGACGCACACGCACACATACAAAGATAAAATGCAAACAAAATTCAAATTTGGCTCCGAACTCTCTGGTGAACAAATGAACAGTGACTGCACTGGGACACACAACAAACCACAATCACACTGTGTTTTGCTGAAGTGAAGAGTGTTTTACTACGTTATTTGGGGAAAATACTTGTTACAGTTACATGTGCATCACAACACCTCAGCATGATGCGGAGAATGTAAGTGCTTGGCACACGAAAACGTAAGTAAAAACGAATATAGGCGCGGAAACATTGCGACAAACTAAATTACGTTCTAGAAGATAGGTTAACTTCCAGCAGAAAACTTTCTCATCAACATCGTTTGGTTGCAGATGGCAAGCTACCTCTAGTAATTAACACACAATTGATCCAGAAAATTCATGCACACCAAACGTAAAGGTATTTACAAAAAGAAACGATATGTTGTTTGAACTAAAGATGGACATAATTTTATAATCATTTAACAAAAATGTTCACATTGCAGAATAAATAAAAACGAAAAGCCACTGATGATGGCACAGTGGATACTGAGAAAAAACGGTGTTTTGCACAACTGACGGACCTGACATCCAAGAATTAAAGACGAGATTCAATCTTTAGAAAAAAGTGGAATGTATACTGCTTCATGTTACTTTTTTTGTGACAATGTATATGAAGACCAATCAGAAAAGGATAGAACTGCTAGACTGACTTAACACGAAAACATATGGAGACTGAAAAAGAGAGATTCCAACTTTGGTGAACAGGCTCTGAACGAATATCGTTCTGGTGATATTGAAAGTTGTAGTATCTTTGCCACAGATACTACTGCAACGCCGCGCCAACGCAAGGTCGGCAGCCCCTCGTCTGCCGAGCACAGCGCACTCTGGCGGGCTGTGCAGCTCGGCGGAGCTGGAGTGTGCCTCGTGCACTTCTTAGCTAGACTTCAGCCTAGGCAGACGCACTTTCATAATCGGCCCTCAGCCAGTTCTGCAATGTTTGCATTGATTCTGTGAGGAGGGCCTATCAGGCTTAGTCCATGAGAATATGTTGTATTAGTTCATGGTATTCCATGTTATAAGACTGTCAGTTCATAGCCGCAGCTGCAGTCCTACAAACTACTGAAGAAAAGTAATTTCATTGTACTACGTGTTTCCTGAATAGTAATCCTTTTCTCTAACAGTGTGCCGAACCGCATAGTATTGCAACCTGGACTCCTTCAGCTCCTATCAACTCGGCCTCCTACTTATTTGCATTTAGTAACGAGCTGAAAACACCCGCGCGTTTTGTGCCTCTAAACAGTGAGACACAATAAAAGTGATCTCCTCTATAGAGCGAGTAAAGGTATAAAACTAACGTTACTTGAAATCTGTCTGTCAAAAACACCACTCACAGGATCCTTAACGATAAATTACAGTTCCTCTACTCAAACTTGCTAACGTAGCAGTGACCAGTTAATATTGTCCTGATATAAGGAGGGGGGGGGGGGGGGGACAGTCGGACGGCCGTATTGTCCAGAATCGGTATGCCAGTCAGGAAAATCGCCGTGAGCAATGAGGCTGTCATTCCACCGACGCCACTTGAGCTGGCGCTACGACATTCGCGATATGGGGACGTGCGCTGTCATGAAGCAGTAGGATTCTCTGTCGAAGTTTCCTCGGCCGTTTCGCCTTAACCGCACACATTCTTAATTCTCCAATGGATGCCTCCCAGTATTCGTCCTTCGGCATCCAAGAGAAGAATAACAGCACGTTGGTACTGCTTGGACACAGTTGGTAATAACGTCTCCATAGTACACGCACGGAGGGAAGACGCGAATGCCATACTAATCCCTTGCCTACATGTCGGTGCTTATATACCTGCATAGGAGTCTCGCTACGTTGCGTACGCGCTGCAGCAACGCCGTCGCCCATATCGGAATGCGTGCGGGAAGCATGCGCTACCTGATATATTAAAAAACGTCGCACATAAAACGGGATTCTTCCGGAGCTTATACCTCGGGTTCTATTGCTGACAGAAATGTAGGATCAAGTGTTTTGGATAGTCCTTGGGCTGGGGACCATTTGTATACCCCACAGAAGGCTCTTCTTAGTGTGGCTATCCAACAGTATGGGGCCAGTTTCGGATTCTTCCGGGGCTTATACCTCGGGTTCGATTGCTGACAGAAATGTAAGGTCAAGTGTTTTGGATAGTCCTTGGGCTGGGGACCATTTGTATACCCCACAGAAGGCTCTTCTTAGTGTCGCTATCCAACAGTATGGGGCCAAAGATCAATGTTACAAATTTCCTCCTGCTTAGGCAATCGGAGCGATTCAGTTGTCTTTTTGCATTTGATGCCTACGGTGAGTCTTAAGTGCCTTTTGGAAACACAATTACTTCATGGGCGTTCCCTTAGGAGCCACCCCCAACCCCCGAAATAAACCTTTTCCTATACCACCCCTTCGTACCAAAACCGAGCCGCGGATTCCAAGTAAATGGCTGAAATTCTTACGATGTATTCCCAAGATCCCGATCTCCAAAAATTTTACTGATTTCTTTACCCGTTTACAAGATACTGAGGTTCATAGTTACCTCTCATGTACGTGTCAAATATGCACTTAAAATCCGGTTTTATAATACCAACCATGGAACATGCTGCACCAATATGGATGATATGAAACGTTCAAACCGGCCGCTGTGGCCGAGCGGTTATAGGCACGCACTGCTGCTGCTGTCGCAGGTTCGAATGCTGCCTCGGGCATGGATCTGTGTGATGTCCTTAGGTTAGTTAGGTTTAAGTAGTTCTAAGTTCTAGGGGCTGATGACCTCAGATGTTAAGTCCCATAGTGCTTGGAGCCCTTTTTTTTACAAACGTTCACACACCAAAAATATTTAACATAATGATACGAACAGCGATAAATACTAGTCCAAGAGCCAATAGAAGATATCCATACCATGTAGCACATGTACAGCTACTAGAGCAGAGACTGATATAAGTGACAGCAAAATACGGAGAATCTAGATTAACAACAGAATCAAAAACAACGCTCTCGTTAAAACAACCACCGATCCAGCTTAATTTTCCAAAACATAAATACTCGTTCCCACCAAGTGCTACTAAACAACCATGACAGAACCCAGCAAGTACAAGTTATGCCGCAGGAATTACAGGATCAAAATTTGTAAGAGGATTAATATAGATTAGTTTAACATACAAATTACCATACTGAAGTTTTTAGGGAGGTTTTTTCCTCAGTATGGACCCAAATTCCACCTCACAGCCAAAAGAACGGGAACTAAAATTAATATAAGGTAAAAATCTCAAACCCTAACAAGAATAAAGAACGCAACCACAGTATAAGAAAGGAATTACCCTTGGCTCAAACGAATTCATCGCCTGTTCGAAAATGGGTCCGCCATTCCCTTCAATAATATACACTACTGACCATTAAAATTGCTACACCACGAAGATGACGTGCTACAGAAGCGAAATTTAACTGACAGGAAGAAGATACTGTGATATGCAAATGATTAGCCACTCAGAGTATTCACACAAGGTTGGCGCCGGTGGCGACACTTACAACGTACTGACATGAGGAAAGTTTCCAACCGATCTCTCATACACAAACAGCAGTTGACCGGCTGTGGCCGAGCAACTGGCTCGTCACAATACGCCAGTCACTACTCTTGATGAACTGTGGTATCGTCTTGAATCTGCATGGGCAGCTGTACCTGTCTGTACACGCCATCCAAGCTCTGTTTGACTCAATGCCCAGGCGTATCAAGGCCGTTATTACGGCCAGAGGTGGTTGTTCTGGGTACTGACTTCTCAGGATCTATGCACCCAAATTGCGTGAAAATGTAATCACATGTCCGTTCTTGTATAATATATTTGTGCAATGAATACCCGTTTATCATCTGCATTTTTTCTTGGTATAGCAATTTTAATGGCCGGTAATGTATCAGTGACACCTGACGAGGAATGACTGCTAGTTAGACACACGCTTGGTGCATGTAGTATCAGTGAGTCTGCTGTCTGTGTGTTGAATGGGGAAGGTGCCCGACCTATTTCAGTTTGACCGAGGCCACATGGTGATGTGCAGGAGTCTCTGTAGGAGCATTTCGTAAATTGCACGACTTGTATGCTTTACGAGCAGTTCTGTGGGGAGTGTCTTCAATACGTGTCGAAACCAAGATGAAACCACGTCCAGACGTCGTCGGGTTGGGCTGCCACCCCTCATTACAGATGTCGGCTGTCGTAGGCTGGGCGGACTGGTAAAACAGAACAGTCGGCGAACTGTGATGGAACTAACATCAGACTTTCATGCTGGGCAGAGTACAGTGCAGCGACCACTTCCATCGATGGCCGTCCGCAGACGGCGACCCATGCATGTGCCAATGTTAACAACACAACGTAGACAACTACGACTGAAATGGGCTCGTGACCATCGGCACTGTTCGTTAGCACAGCGGCAGAGCTTTGCATGGGCTGATGAACACCGATACCTCCTTCAAATGGTTCAAGGAGCACTATGCGACTTAACTTCTGAGGTCATCAGTCACCTAGAACTTCGAACTAATTAAACCTAACTAACCTAAGGACATCACACACATCCATGCCCGAGGCAGGATTCGAACCTGCGACAGTAGCGGTCGCTCGGTTTCAGACTGTAGCGCCTAGAACCGCACGGCCACTCCGGCCGGCATACCTCCTTCATCATGTCGACAGGAGGGCGCGAATTCGTCGTCTTCCAGGGGAACAGCTCCCTGACACCTGTACTGCTGGGCAGAGGCAAGTTGGTGGCCATTCCATTATGCTCTCGGGAACATTGACATGGGCATCCATGATTCCAATGGTGCTCGTGCAAGGCACCATGGTGGCCAAGAAGTATCGTAAACTGGTTCAATACTGTACTGTCTGCCATCGGGTTCCCCTATATGGCAGGCAGCACTGCATAACAGCCACGCTATGAGGGAAACAAACCAATAGCCAAACAGGCGAAGACATCAGGAAACACGCCGAAGATTCCAGTCGATTAATAGGAACCTTTAGTTGCAGAGGTCGCAGCGACATATCCGGCCACGGATTTCTAAACTGGGTTTCTATTGGCTCCAGCTCACTATATAGGCCCGGCCGGTCGAAGGCAGACCAGTCTTCGTCCGCTGCTAATGGCAACCGCTATAGCGGAGTCTCCATGAAGATATCACCGAAGCCGCTGCACTGCACCGCCGATCGAAGTACCAGCCGACCGAGAGGAATCACATCTCCGGCTAGATCGACGGACCCACGCCTACATCTATTGTACAGCCAGCTATTGTATTGTAGAAGAAGTTACGTTCAATAAACTGTTGGAGAATACAACAAATACCATGTACACCCCTTCATGACGCCAGTGACATTTTTCACAAGACAATGCGCCATGTCACAAGACGAGGAGTGTGATGGAGTGGTTTGAGGAATACAGTGGCGAGTTATAATTGATGTGCTGTCCCCCCAGCTCGCCAGATCTCAACCCAATGGAACACATCTGGGATATGACTGAACGTGGCGTCAGATTTCATCGCACCCCCCCCCCCCCCCCCATTTTCCCGAAAATTACGGGAATTAGGTGTGTGCAGATGTGTGTCAACTCCCTCCATAGACCTACCAAGGCCTCATTGCTTCCATGTCACGACACGTTGCGGCTTTTATCCGTGCCAATGTGGACACACTGGCTATTACGTATATGGTCATAATGTTCTGCCTGATCAGTGTACATGCGTACAGTTGCACATAGTTTTTTATAATATGTATGGATACCATTGTATGTATTGTATTGTATGTTAACCGGGGACCTAGAAATGACGGAGAGGCTCCGTCCCCGCCGCAATCGCATTGGTCCACAACCCCACGACGACTACCGCAGTCCACTTCCCCCCTCCGTCGCCCCACACCGAACCCAGAATTATTCTGCGATTCGGCCACCGGTGTATCCCCCAGGGAACGTCTCACACCAGACGAGTGTAACCCCTATGTTTCCGTGGTAGAGTAATGGTGGTGTAAACGTACGCGGAGAACTTGTTTGCGCAGCAATCGCGGAATAAGGGGAACCAGCCCGCATTCTCCGAGGCAGATGGAAAACCGCCTAAAAACTATCCACAGACTGGCCGGTTCACCGGACTTCAACACAAATCCTCCGGGCGGATTCGTGCCGGGACCAGGCGCTCCTTCCTGCCCAGAAAGTCGTGCGTTATACCGCACGGCCAACCGGGCGGGCCATGGATACCATATTGTATAAAATTTTCGCACATTGCGAATTTCTAACTCGTCATCTTCCAGCGAAGGCGCCGCGATTCGGTTGATTCCTCGAAAAGTTTCGACACTGAAATTCACCGAGAAAACCTGTATTCCCAAAGAACTTACTTACAAATAAAGACTCGCCTGTTTTGCTGATGAATTCTCCTCGTGTTTTCAGCCGAGTGGTGGCGTCGTCTTGTGGCAACGTTTCAATGAGTTTCGTACCCATCACCTTCTGGCGAAGTGTGTCAACTCCCTCCCATAACCCGAGAATAATTCATCAGTGGAATACGCCGAGAAAGACTGCAATCGCATGTATCTCACCTGTTTTGTTCAAGTGCTGCTGGAGAAAATTCCATTTTTGGCGCCCGGCGCATATTCTGCCTAGGCGTATGGCTTTTGTGATGTGCCGAAGGGTGCGCAATAATTTGGAGAGGACAGGACCCCTCTGATCGTCTGAGGTCAGCCTTTCCACGTTCCACTCCGTGATGTTAGACCTTTAAAAACAAAACGCAATCAGCTGGTGTAACAAATGAAATCCTGAAATTTGATTGTAAGAAGGGATGTGATACGCTGGAGCCAGTTGCTTTCTCCGTTCGATTCACCCGGATCTTTGCCTTTTTGTCCGGTGGTGGTGCTGGTGGGGTGGCGGGCAGACTGGGTTTTGCCTTCGGAACGGCCGGTACGTGTCGCTGCTCAGAGAGTGAAACTAGTGTTTGCGTGGAGTTAGCTGGATTTGACCGGTGTATGTGGCTCGGAATGCGGAAGCGGGCCTGTTATTGCAAGTTCTTGAGGCGTGACTGGGTCATGGTCTTCTACACAGGACGCTGAGCAATGTGCTATTCATTTTGGCTATTGAGGTTGAATTATGTACCACGCAGCTTTCTATTGAAGAAGTAGACATTCAAGCTTTCTAGTTTTACAATCAGACTTACCCGTGTTTTCACTAGCTTCTTTCTTATGAGTGTCAATATTGTATTGGAACTGCGACGTACTGGTGTAATAATATTATGCTTTGTCTCATCGTTGCCCTTTTAAAACTAGCCTGTTTGTGCTGGGGCAGTTCTACGTATTTTGAAATTTGAAGTCTACAGATAATGCTCTTAACCATTTTTAATTTGCTTTTGTCTTGATGTGATCTCTCATTCCAGAATTTTATCTTAATATATTCTAGGGGCTGTTAACATTGTTTCTTTTCACTGTGGCTGTGTGTTTGTGCTATTCTGTTACAGCACTGCAGCGGCCACCTAGTCCATGTCTATATCGATGTCCGGAGTACGACGCCTTGGCCGACCAATACCAGAGGGAACGGGAGGTTCTTTTGGCCGCGGGGAAAATGGCAACCGATACGGCGGCCACTGAGTTCTTCGGGTTGCAGTGAGTGGGGATCTTGCATTCAGTTAAGTTTCCTCTGCATTGGGACGCCAAGGCGCCTGTTCCGTTTTCTATACTCCTTATATACACTACTAGCCATTAAAATTGCTACACCACGAAGATGACGTGCTACAGACGCGAAATTTAACCGGCAGGAGAAGATGCTGTGATATGCAAATGATTATCTTTTCAGAGTATTCACACAAGGTTGGTGCCGGTGGCGACACCTATAACGTGCTGCCATGAGAAAAGTTTCCAACCGACTTCTCATACACAAACAGAAGTTAACCAGCGTTGCCTGGTGAAACGTTGTAGTGATGTCTCGTGTAAGGAGGAGAAATGCGTACCATCACGTTTCCGACTTTGATAAAGGTCTGATTGTAGCATATCACGATTGCGATTTATCATATCGCGACATTGCTGCTCGCGTTGGTCGAGATCGAATGACTGTTAGCAAAATATGGAATCGGTGGGTTCAGGAGGGTAATACGGAACGCCGTACTGGATCCCAACGGCCTCGTATCACTAGCAGCCGAAATGACGGGCATCTTATCCGCATTGCTGTAACGAATCGTGCAGCCACGTCTCGATCCCTGAGTCAACAGATGGGGACGTTGGCAAGAAAACGACCATCTTCACGAAAGTTCGACGATGTTTGCAGCAGCCTGGACTATCAGCTCGGAGTCCATTGCTGCGGCTACCCTGGACGCTGCATCACAGACAGGAGCGCCTGCGATGGTGTACTCAACGACGAACCTGGGTGCACGAATGGCAAAACGTCATTTTTTCGCATGAATCCAGGTTCTGTTTACAACATCATGATGGTCGCATCCGTGTTTGGCGACATCGCGGTGAACGCACATTGGAAGCGTGTATTCGTCATCGCCATACTGGCGTATCACCCGGCGTGATGGTATAGGGTGCCATTGGTTACACGTCTCGCTCACCTCTTATTCGCATTGACGGCACTTTGAACAGTGGACGTAACATTTCAGATGTGTTACGACCCGTGGCTCTACCCTTCATTCGATCCTGTGAAACCCTACATTTCAGCAGGATAATGCACGACCGCATGTTGCATGTCCTGTAAGGGCCTTTCTGGATACAGAAAATGTGCGACTGCTGCCCTGGCCAGCACATTCTCCAGATCTCTCACCAATTGAAAACGGTTGGTCAATGGAGGCCTAGCAACTGGCTCGTCAGAAAACGTAAGTCACTACTCTTGATGAACTGTGGTACCGTGTTGAAACTGCATGGGCAGCTGTACCTGTACACGCCATCCAAACTCTGTTTGACTCAATGTCCAGACGTATCAAGGCCGTTATTACGGCCAGAGGTGGTTGTTCTGGGTACTGATTTCTCAGGATCTATGCACCCAAATTGCGTGAAAATGTAATCACATGTCAGTTCTAGTATAATATATTTGTCCAATGAATGCCCGTTTATCATCTGCATTTCTTCTTGGTGTAGCAATTTTAAGGGCCAGTAGTGCATTTACCTTCAAAATCATAAAGGAAGGAGACTAGTGTCCTGAATTATACCTTATGTGCATCGGGAGTTGAACCTATGTACATGTTAAAGAGAAATACTTGATGGGAAGCGGAAATCGGAAATTATGTGAATTGTCCTATTGCGATTGCCCAGGTGACCTATTTAAAAGAAACTTACTTCACCTTTATTATTCAAGTACCCTTTGTCAAATGAAACTGAGTTTACCTTTTATTATTGAAGTTGTTACAGTTAGTATAGAAGTTATAAGAAGCTCTTGTTTGCAAGTAATTCAATCAGAAAGGATTTGTGTAATATATATTTTTTTTACTTGTGTATCCTGTTCAAAAGAAACTTATTTCACCTTTATTTTTCAAGTGTCCTCGTTAAATGAAACTGATTTTACCTTTTATTATTGAAGTGCTTACAGTTAGTAGAGAAGTTATAAGAAGTTCTAGTTTGCACCTAATTCAATTAGAAAGGTATTGTGTAATGTGTTTTCTGACTTGTGTATATGATACACTTGTACAAAATTTTTGTGTAAGTACTGTGCCCTTTGGGTTAAACTGTTGATCAGTAATATCTTGCAAGCCCTCTGTACTTATTATTTCACTTGGCACCGGTTTGCACGTAAACACGACGTTGCAGCATGCTTAAAAGTGATGCCTCCGGATTGTTAGTGTGAAACTCTCAACGCTTTGAAAATAAAACATTCTTCATCTTTTCGCTTCTCGTCCGGATATTTGCAGCCCTCTGACGCTAGAGGGCTCACAACTGTAGTGTGTAAGACGGCGGTGTGTGACGTAACTTTATCAGTGCGTGAGAAACAGAGTGCTGTAATCGTGTTTCGAATTCTAAGAGATCGTCCAGACACAGGGCACCCTCTCCCGACAGACCACACATGAACGCTGAAGCGATCCAGCGCCTCGAGTTCGCTCTCGTCCATCATCCTCCATACAGTCCGGACTTTGCGCCGTCCTACGAGGCGTGTTTTGTAAGTAAGTACCGTTTTGAAATTTAAAGAAGACGTGTTAAGATATCTCAATAATTTTATTTCTACATGAAAGCCTGTACCTTAATCTACTTTTCTACATAAGTTCCGTTAATATTGAGGGACTTCTCATAACGTTGTACCAGTTTTTGAATACCCTCCTCATAGAAGTCTCCCCCCGACTTGTTAAGCACTGCATCACCACTGTTTTGACTTCGTCATCGTCTTGAAGACGCTGACAGCCCAGGTGTTTCTTCAAGTGCAGGAACAGATGGTAGTCACTGGGCGCAAGATCGGGGCTGTACGGAGGATTATCTAGAGTTTCCCATCGAAAAGATGTGATCTTTGGTCTGATTCGCCAGGTGCGGACGGGCATTGTCTTGCAGCAAAACGATGCCCTTGCTCAACTTCCATGGACTGTTGCTTTGATTCTGGTGTGACGTAGGCCACCCACGTTCCATCGCCCGTAACAATTTGACTTAAGAAATCATCACCGTCGTTGTGGTACCGCTCGAGGAAAGTCAATGCACTGTCTAAACGTTTGGTTTTGTGCACATCCGTCAACATTTTTGGTGCGCAACGTGCGTACAATTTTCGGCAATTCAAGTGCTCGGTCTGAGTGCTATACGAAACACTACGAGAAACATTAGGAAAGTCATCCCGCAACGACGAAATCGTAGGCCTAAAGCACCTGTTTTCTCTCACCTTATAGTCCACTTCCTGCACTAAACTTTCATTAACGACCGAAGGACGCCCACTCCGTTCTTCATCATGCACATTTGTGCCGCCATCTTTAAATGCTATCACCCACTTTCTTACCATTCCATCACCCATAATATTTTCTCTGTTAACTGCACAGATCTCACGATGAATATCGATCGCTTTTAGGCCTTTAGCACTAAGAAATCTTATAACAGCCCGTACTTCACAGTCGGCGGGACTCGCGATTATCGGAGGCATCTTAAACACTCAGTGCACAACGTAAACAAGGAAGAATCAGACTGTAATGGCGTCAGTGCGTAGATTAAGGTACAGGCTTTGACGTAAAAATAAAATTATCGAGATATCTTAGCACGTCTTTTTTTTTAATTTCAAAACGGTGCTTACTTAAAAAACACGCCTCGTATATTCATCTATTTCAAAAAGTTGAAGAACACTTTCGCGACGGTAACACCAAACTGGTCTCTCGTGGAGAGAAATGTGGTCGTTCCCGAGGCGAGTACATAAAAAAAAGCACTCCGTCTTCAGGCCACGAGTGGCCTACCGGGACCATCCGTCCGCCATGTCATCCTCAGTGAAAGGTGCGGATAGGAGGAACGTGCGGTCAGCACACTGCTCTCCCGGTCGTTACGGTGGTATTCTTGACCGAAGCCGCTACTCTTCGGTCGAGTAGCTCCTCAGTTGGCATCACGAGGCTGAGTGCACCCCGAAATATGGCAACAGCGCATGGCAGCCTGGATGGTCACCCATCCAAGTGCCGACCACTCCTGACAGCGCTTAACTTCGGGGATCTCACGGGAACCGGTGTAGCCACTGCGGCAAGGCCATTGCCAAGGCGAGTAAGTAGAGAAAGAAATATACGGACATGAAGAATAAAGATGTAGAATGTTACTAAATTTTCTTTTATTCAAAAAGCTATAAGAATTTTCACATAAAAAATTCGGAGACACTATTTTTCAGCACATCCCAGTATTTTGTGGAACAGAATTGTTAAAGCTAAACCCAACTTGTCCTTTCACAAATTTTAATGTTTTCCTTTTACAGGTGCCCAGGTCATAAGAGATGACTGAGAGTGAGCTCCTCCAGCGTAGCCGACCAGAGTGGCCGAGAGGTTCTACGCGCTACAGTCTGGAACCACGCGACCACTACGGTTGCAGGTTCGAATCCTGCCTCGGGCATGGATGTGTGTGATGTCCTTAGGTTAGTTAGGTTAAAGTAGTCCTGTTCTAGGGGACTGATGACCAGAGCAATTAAGTCCCATAGTGCTCAGAGCCATCTGAACCATCATCCTCCAGCGTAAATTAAGGGTGGTATGCGGTTCTACTGACACATTTTCGAAAACTGACTGGTCTCTGTTGAAATACAGGATGTCCGAAAAGTCTTTCCCTGATTACATAAATTCAGGCTAGAAGTAAGAAACAAATATCAAACTTGTGACGAATTGTTTAGAACTATCAAAGTTTTAGGATCGCAGCTCGTAGGTAGTGTATGAGGGGAAGTGCCCAAGAAGCCATGTTAACCAATCAGGAGAAAGCACAGTGTGTCCTGTGGTACCAGAAAACTTGTGGAAGGAATCCACCTGATGTCAAGAGCATTAAAGCCTGGTATGAGAGGTTTAAGAACACAGGTTCGGTTGCTGACCTTCCGAGGTCTGCTCGACCAAGAACCTCAGCAGACAGGGTCGAAGCTGTAAGGCAGTCTTTTCTGCGAAGTCCGAAGAAATCGGTGCGCAGGACCTCACGTGAATTACAGATGCCAGAAAGCTCTCTCCGTGACATTTTACACAAACGTTTATAGTTTCGTGCATACAAAGTGCAAATCGTTCAGGCCTTGTTGCCCAATGACAGTACACGTCGATATGACTTTGCGGTCGATATGCTATCACGTATTGAGGACGATGATGCTTATCTCAGACGAATTACCTTTTCCGACGAAGCGACCTTTTTTGTCAGTGGAGTAGTGAATCGCCATAATGTGCGCATTTGAGGTTCACAACCCCCTGGCGAGGGCATGGAGTGCACCAGAGGCGGTCCAAAGGTGAATGTTTGGTGCGCGCTATTGCACGATCGAATTATTGGGCCATTCTTCTTCGCTGAGGCTACCATCAGATCTGCAGTGTATCTGGACATGTTGCAACTGTATGTTGTTCCTCAGCTGCTTCAGTATCACCCCGATTTGTTTGAGCAAGACGGTGCACCGCCTCATTGGGGTTTGGACGTCCGTGCCTATCTCGATATGACCTTTCCTGGGCGATGAATTGATCCTGATGGGCCAACGGTTTGGCCTCCACGCTCTCCTAACATAACCCCATTAAACTTCATTTTATAGGGTTATGTCAAGGACGAGGTCTATCGAACACGTGTACCAGATCTTGAAACCCTGCGGCAATGCATAACTACAGTCGTTGAATCGATCCCTCCAGTGATGTTGGCTAATGTCTGGACGGAAATTGAATATCGCCTATATGTGATACGTGCTACCAAGGGCGCTCATGTGGAAATTTACTGATGTGTAAAAACCTTTGATAGTTTACAAACAATTAGACACCAGTTTTGTATTTGTATCTTACTTCTAGTCTGAGTTATCAATTTATGTAATCAGGGAAAGACTTTTCGGACACCCTGCACGACAATGCCTGTGCTCCAAAGAATGAGACAGGACAAGAACATGCCCTAGTACATGAGGATCATTATCGCCATATTGTGGATTTTGGAAAGCGCTGTTTAGAAATGACTTATTATGAGATTGTGTCTTCTCAGTAATTTGCTTGTTGGCAGCCGTGATTCTGGGATTAATAATAGAATTGTGAGGGCCTTCAGGGGCTCCACATTCGTTTGCTGGGTATGGGTTGGCGATCCCGGGTTTTCTGAGCTGGGGACTGGTAAGCGCCGGCAGTCCCCTGTCACCGTAGGCTCCGGGGAATGCTTCAGCGACCACCATGGCAGTGGTGGTTGAACGTTGTGTGTCACAGGGAATGGGGATCTTGGTTTAATTTCCCCGGATCGCGAGGATGGTACAAGCCTCCAAAAAAAAGCCTATATCTCGAGGTGTGCTGCATGCTGGTGAGATGCATGGCTGTTGAGGTGTGACAGTCTGTGGGGACTTACAGGTCATCACCAGGGGGAGCTTTATGGTCAGAATGGGGCTCTGCCCCTTGGACATCAAAATTAGAGAGCAGGCTGCGTGGTTCTGGGTCAAGAAAGGAAATGTTACGAAGATAGAGGAAATTTTAGGCACTGGGGCAAGGGACAAGGGTGAGATTCGGCAAAGGGTTGAACAACTGTGGCAAGAACTATGGGAGACGGTTGAAACAGGACTTAGGACATATGAACTTATTCCGAACACTAGGGAACGATTAAAAATGAAATACTTTGAACCCACCAGAGGGCTGATCCATTTTCTCACTGCAGATGGGCCTTACTCGACATACTTACGTTGGTTCGGGAAAAGGGCCACACCCGCGTGTGAATGTGGTGAACTGGAGGGTACTCCCGATCACGGGATTTACGAGTGTCCCCTTTTGCTTCCACACTACGTGACCAATTACCTGACCATGACGCATACCACCTAATAAGACAACAAGACACTTTTCAAACTCTTAACAAACTAGTAGACGAGGTATCACGAAAAGTGTTAAAGGAATACCTGAGAGAAATAAATTAACATAAATTAAAGTAAAACTGAAGATATTCTAACACCAAACACGCGCCCTACTCCTATACCGCCTGCGAGTGGATAGGCCGACCTTAGTAGTCCGGGATCCGCCACGTGCGGGACTAGGGGGAGTGGGGAATAATATCACGGAGTAGACGAAGCACCGGAATTGACTTAGGTTATAACTAGTTAGTAGGAATTAGATTAGGAAATTAGTATTAGGAACCTGCAGCGAATAACATCCTAGCCTGCGTAGTGTCAGGGGCATGCCCATCGGGATAAGATCGATGGGGCAGGCAGTAAAATAGGTTTATATATATATATATATATAGGTATATATATATACAGGGTGAGTCACCTAACGTTACCGCTGGATATATTTCGTAAACCACATCAAATACTGACGAACCGATTCCACAGACCGAACGTGAGGAGAGGGGCTAGTGTAATTGTTTAATACAAACCATACAAAAATGCACGGAAGTGTGTTTTTTAACAAAAACCTACGTTTTTTTAAATGGAACCAAGTTAGTTTTGTTAGTAGATCTGAACATATAAACAAATACGTAATCAGTGCCGTTTGTTGCATTGTAAAATGTTAATTACATACGGAGATATTGTAACCTAAAGTTGACGCTTGAAACCTCCGACGTTCAGTTGCGTGTTGTAACAAACAGGGGACACGGTCGGCGAGCAGCATCTGAAGGGACATGTTTACGATGACGACCGTGTTTACGAGTGTGGCTGTAGTGCACTGTTGTGGTTTGGTCTAGTTGTCGCAGTGTCCGCATGTAGCGCTTGCTGCTATTGTTATTCTGCATTCGTCTCCGCACGCAGACCAACTGTAGTACACCGTGTTACCAGACGTCTGTAATAGTGTTGTGGGAACTGTGACCATGGTGTATTCGAACTCTGAAAAGGCTGAGATGATACTCATCTATGGCGAGTGTCGACGAAATGCAGCTGAAGCCTGCAGGGTGTATGCAGAACGGTACCCGGACAGAGAGCATCCAACGTGCCGCACATTGCAAAACATCTACCGCCAACTGTATGCAACAGGTATGTCGTAGCACGCAAACGGGTCCGTAACAGGCCCGTCACAGGAGAAGCGTGTGCAGTTGGTGTGTTAGCTGCTGTTGCCATGAAACCACACGAGTACGCGGGACATTGCGAGAGCCGGTGGACTGAGTCAAAGTAGTGTCATGCGCATACTGCATCGTCACCGCTTTCACCCGTTTCATGTGTCGCTACATCAGCAATTACATGGTGATGACTTTAATCATCGAGTGCAATTCTGTCAATGGGCATTAACAGAGAATGCAGTGCAGTCCTACCTGTTTACCGATGAAGCGGGTTTCACAAACCACGGGGCAGTGAATCTACGGAACATGCGTTACTGGTCCGGGGACAATCCTCGCCGGCTCAGACAGGTAGAGCGACAGCGACCGTGGACTGTAAATGAATGGTGCGGAATCATTGGCGACCACCTCATTGGTCCTCACTTCATTGCAGGGGCCCAAACAGCTGCAACATACATCGCGTTTCTACAGAATGATCTGCCAACGTTGCTCGAAAATGTCCCACTGGAAACGCGTCGATGTATGTGGTATCAGCATGATGGTGCACCTGCACATTCCGCAATTAACACTAGGCTGACCCTTGACAGGATGTTCGACGGGCGTTTCATAGGACGTGGAGGACGCATAAATTGGCCAGCCCGTTCTCCTGATCTTACACGTCAGGACATCTTTCTGTGGGGTACGTTAATGGAGAATGTGTACCATGATGTGCCTACAACCCCAGAAGATATGAAACAACTTATTGTGGCAGCCTGCGGCGACATTACACCAGATGTACTGCGGCGTGTACGACATTCATTACGCCAGAGATTAGCAATTGTGTGCAGCAATTGATGGCCACCACATTGAACATCTATTGGCCTGACATGTCGGGACACACTCTATTCCCCTCCGTAACTGAAAACGGAAACCACGTGTGTACGTGTACCTCACCCCTCATGGTAATGTACATGTGCGTCAGTGAAAAAGACCAATAAAAAGGTGTTAGCATGTGGACGTAATGTGCTGTTCCAGTCTCTTCTGTACCTAAGGTCCATCACCGTTCCCTTTGGATCCCTACGTAATCCGGTGCTCTCCGATACACACAATCGAACAGCGGAGGTGTGGTACTCAAGCGTCAACTTTAGGTTACAATATCTCCGAATGTAATTAACATTTTACAATGCAACAAACGGCACTGATTACGTATTTGTTTATATGTTCAGATGTGCTAGCAAAACAAACGGGATTCCATTAAAAAAAACGTAGATTTGTGTTAAAAAACATACTTCCGTGCATTTTTTTATGGTTTGTATTAAACAATTACACTAGCCCCTCTCCTCACGTTCGGTCTGTGGAATCGATTCGCCTGCATTTGATGTGGTTTACGAAATATATCTAGCGGTAATGTTAGGTGACTGACCCTGTATATATATACCTCGTTCAAACTCAGTGAGGTGTTGATAACGGTACCTTTGTCACCCCAAAGGCAGGATTCACTAACGTCAACTCACCATGACGTGTCTCAGAGGTAACTAACGCTTCTAGTATGACAAAATAAAAAGAAATAAGTTAAATATATTTCAATTTTTTTCAGTTTTAGTCTGATAATTATGTATATATTGTGTTTCATACTAGAATGTCGTGTTCCCAGTTTGGCACAGCTTTGCCACAGGAAACACGAAAGCTGTCGAAGACGTCCGTCATCTGGTCGACTAGTGATCGTTGTCAGAAGGAGGCTAGTTTTCGATTACGCAAACGCCTCTATTATTCGGAAAAGGACAAGCCGGATTTACTTACGTAATCAGCGTGGTGTCACCGCCAGACACCACACTTGCTAGGTGGTAGCCTTTAAATCGGCCGCGGTCCGTTAGTATACGTCGGACACGCCTGTCGCCACTATCAGTGATTGCAGACCGAGCGCCGCCACACGGCAGGTCTAGTGTAGAGAGAGTCCCTAGCGCTCGCCCGAGTTGTACAGCCGACTTTGTTAGCGATGGTTCACTGTTTACATCCGCTCTCATTTACAGAGACGACAGTTTAGCATAGCCTTCAGTTACGTCATTTGCTACGACCTAGCAAGGCGCCATATTCAGTTACTATAATCTGAACAGATAATATTGTGACTCATGCACCCTCAAGAGCGACGTTCATCATTAATGGAGTAAAGTTAAGTATGAAACTAATTACGTCCGCTTTCTGAATTCTCATTCCTTGTCATGTTCCAGACCTCACATCAGTATAGTTCTTCCCTCCTCACGCCCGCCTGCGTGAGTTAAATCGGCGTGCATTTCGGCCTCCTGTAGTAACACGGTGTTGGCTCTCCTGCCAACCCAACAATCAGTATGAATTTTATAATTACCTAAGGGACCTTTAACAATGAATAATAAAAAAATTTGCATTTGCAAATGAAATCATTAATAAATGGGGCAGCTATGAGTTGTATAGGAGACAAGGAGCGGCCTTGTGTCTACGACCAGGATGCCGCAGTATTCTCTGCTGTAGTAAAGGCTGTTTGACATTTATAAAAATAACATGATGTGGAGGTAGAAAAAAGTAAAGGAAAAGAATAGAATAAGAAATCTGGTAAACACTAAATATATTAAAATAATCCTCACAAGCAATTAGGGCTTATTTATAAACAGTGTAACTTACATAAGTAATTTTCCAACTGTATGGTGTGATCAGATTTCAGCCTGTCCTGCGTTAGCTTCTTGGTTATCGTTGTTTTGTCACAAATTACAGTCATTACTTTTCTCCTTCCTTCGAGACAATTCTTGCACCAATCAACCCCTTCATAACAATAACTTGCCGGTTTACAGTATCGAACATAAATTACTCTAATTTTATTAATTAATAATGTTGTCTGCACGCTGGCAAGACCGCTCACTTTTATGGCTTAAAGACGACCTTCTTTACGCTTTCACATTACAAGCAGAAGTACGATAAAATCTGAAGATTTACAAAGGTTTTTACTGTCATCTTTTATTTAGATCAAAGCGGAACGTTCAGTTCAGCTTCTGTTAAAATGTTTCTTTGACTGCGCAAACGATTTATTAGCGTCCGCGCTAGATGCGCATCTTTACAGTTACGTAAATTATATAAAACGTCTTTCAAAGAATAGGTCTCACCTCTTAAGTTGATAATTTAATATACAGATAGGTGAATGCCTTTCCAAGGGTACTCACAGCTTCCACACGACGGAAATCCCAATAATATTACACGCTGACGACAGTGTGTACCTAAAGTAAACTGATGTGCATCCTCAAAATGGCGCTAGTGGGACCACTCTTATGCGACTGGCGCGGAATTTGGATAGACGTGGTCTTTCAGGTGTACAAACACTTCTACCATCTTTCGTGTACAACGCACCGCTCTTCTGGTTTTTGCGTTTTTTCCGTCAGTGTGCTTGCATGACATCTACATAATACAGATGTATATAAAAATGTGGTATGACCATAGCACGGAAGTACATTCAGCAGGCTAGATTACACTCTGCTGACCGCGCGGAGTGGCCGCGCGGTTTAGGGCGCCATGTCACGGACTGCGCGACCCCTCCCGCCGGCGGTTCGAGTCCTCCCTCGGGCATGGGTGAGTGTGTTGTTCTTAGCATAAGTTAGTTTAAGTAGTGTGTTAGTCTAGTGACCGATGACGTCAGCAGTTTGGTCCCTTAGGAATTCACATACATTTGAACACTCTGCTGAATGTACAAGTTCTGTATTATGATTGTACGCCTTTTTCATATGCAACCTTATTGCGTTGATGTCAAATAAGTATATCATTGGAATTGTGCTTTAAAGAACACCTGAAATGTAGTGGTTTGAGAATGAACGTTTAAATTGGAAATTACTCACTACCAAGAAATAGCACGCAACGCTAACAAAAACCTGAATAAATAATAATCTATCATAAAGAAGTATTTTGTTTGTTTTGTATTTTTAAAGAAACTAATGTCCACTAAGGTACTAAAACTAATTTTGAAAAATGCATAACGCCCTGCTGTTTGTAATAATGTTAATTTATTTTTCTACCGGTTTCGGTTTTGAGCCATCATCAAAGGCAAGGCAGCTGTACAACGTACAAAAGTGGACACTGTGAAAATGCCAAACGAAAGACGAAAAACAGAAAAAACCTAAAATTGATCAAAATACTCACGAAAATTGTCGCAGATGTACCATATTCCATACATGCTTTAACAGAAGTTTCCACAGGAAACCATAATTGCCAAGATAATATAAAATCAAAAATTGTAACATGATAAAAATATGATGGCACATTGACACAAGTACAGCAAAATAAATCAAAGAAATTATAGGTCAAAGATTACAGTCTTGATAAAACCTAACAAGTTTCCATTAAATAATTATGTGACAATAGGCTAATAAAACTGGATTGAGATTACATAAAAACGCCAATAAAATAAAATGTAAATTAACAGATGAATGTAAAATTATAAAATGTTTTACAATCCATTCAGAAAACGTAAGCATGTAAAATGCATACTACAAATTAATACAACAAGCAAGATTAACAAAAACTAGCGACAAACAGGCAGGACACAACGCATCACAATAACATGCAATGAAATCAGAAATATTATCAAAGATTGCAGTACGTTTAAGATCCATTAGTAACAGGGTATAACATTTTTTTAATATCATAAGAAATATTATTAGAGAAGTTTAGAGTATCAACTATGGGAGTACAACATATAAATCTCAGAGCAACATCAAAACACCTTGGAATATAATGAGGACGGTCTCAGGGAAGCAGGCAGTTCACTCATATGGTAGGATGAAGACGTTGTTAATATTAACGAGACATGAAAAAGTTTGAATAATAAATTACTGTTCGTGGTAGACAAATTTAATCTCTTGCACAACGTCAACTATTCAGATTTCTCATAATACTAGGTGTGTCTGAAAAGTTCGGTTAGGGGTCTCAAAAAACAAAGGAAACAAGAGTTAGAAATAAAATACGTTTACGGGTCTTCATAGGAAGCAGCACTGGCTACAATACACTTCTGACAACGGCTGTAGAGCTCTTGAAAACTGTCAGAAAAACACTTCTTGTGGAATCTATCGAAGCACCATGGTCACGTATTGTTGGATATCCGCAGGCTCAACTTTCTCGCTCAACGCAAGCAGTTCTTGAACACCGTCTTATTATCCAGATTGGGCGCCATATGACTTCTTCCTAGCAGTAGTGGACACTGGAAGATCCCAATGAAGATCCCAGCAGAAGGGTCGAAACATTGATCCTTTTAGAAGAAGTATGACGCGGCGTAATAACCCAGAACATTTTAACTTCGGTGACAACGTCCACGAAAGCCTGCAGACTTACATTAAGCCTGCTGACTTACATATAACTTCTTTTTGTTTCCTCGCTTTAACTTAATGCTGAATGGCTTACGCTTCACAGGCATTTCGGGTATACAACAAGGCGTGACCACGCTACTTCGGGAGATTCCATAAGAAGCGTTTACTGACAATTTTCAACAGCTTCACAAACGATGTCAGAGGTGAGTTGCACCTAATGATGACTACTCTGAAGGTATTCTGTTCGTAACTAACGTTTCCTTAATTTTCGGAGACCATGCACCGACCTTTTCAGGCTCATCTTGTACTATTACTTGAAGGGAGTAACAGAACATAAAGCTGATGGGTGCAAATACTAGAGAAACTGAAGTAATAATTTCGTTGCGCGAGAATAAGGGTGTATATCTTTGAGGCCACTTATGAAACTTTTAATGACATGTAAATCTACTTGTTCGTCCATACTCTGCAAACCACTGATAAGTAAATGGCAGAGGGTACTTGTCCCACTACCACGTACTGGGCTGTTCTCATGTTTCATTCTCGTCTATGCGAGCCGTCACTAGTCTAACCTTGCCTCTGCTATTTTTACGAGAGCCTTAACTAGGGGTCCTATTATACAGTCAGCATCTTTATCGGCAATAGTTTAAGTTCAATGAGTGATACGATACTTTTCAGTAGTTACTCCCATCTAAGCACAGTCCTCTAAATGTTCGAACCTCATATAGCGCACAAGCATTCTTTCACCAGTGACGCACCGATTGTCGTCCATTGCACACACGAGAATCTACCCTAGTTTTGTCACGCTAAAATAAGAACGAGCAGTTCGTAGTTTACTCAGTATTAATCACAGCCTCTCTGCGGTTCAAACGATACGAAGAACATAGTGACCGAACTGTTTTATTTGTTTGTTTATCCACAAAAACACCATCCACGCCATCACAACAATCAGCGTTCTTCTCTCCTCGTCACTCCCTACTACTCGACTGTTGAATGTGGTGTGGTCGAAACTCTGTTACGGTATAACAAAGGTATGTACAATGAAACATTTTTGTTCTTGATGCTTATATAGTCGTGCAGTCCGAAGCGGCCAATAAGCACTTGTACTGAGCCTGGAATTCAAACCGGGGTCTCCTGCCGACTAGGCAGATGCGCTGACCACTGCGCCACCCTGGCATAGTGACTTTGGATAACCGCTCAGACTACCTTAGCGCACCTCCCTCCTCAGTCCTAATTCCCATTCATGCCTCAGTCCACTTGGCATTCACTCACTAGGACAGCATTGCAGATGCTCCGCAACTGTGTTAGAAGTGCATCTCCGCATCTAGCGGAACTGGGGATCCTGCCCGGATCTGGAGCGTAAATGCTTTAAATAAATGAAACCATATGGTTCCGAACATTTTTTCAGTTCCCAAGAACCTATGATGTACAGTACTGGCCATTAAAATTGCTACACCAAGAAGATGATAAACGGGTATTCATGGGACAAATATATTATACCAGAACTGACACGTGATTGCATTTTTACGCAATTTGGGTGCATAGAACCTGAGAAATCGGTACCCAGAACTAGCTATTCTGGCCATAATAACGGCCTTCAAACACCTGGGCATTGGGTCAAACACAGCTTAGATAGCGTGTACAGGTACAGATGTCCATGCAGCTTCAACACGATACCACAGTTCATCAAGAGTAGTGACTGGCGTATTGTGACAAGCCAGTTGCTCGGCCACCTCTGACCAGACGTTTTCAATTGGTGAGAGATCTGGAGAATGTGCTGGCCAGGGCAGCAGTCGAAAGTTTTCTGTTTCCAGAAAGGCCCGTACAGGACCTGCAACATGCGGTCGTGCATTATCCTGCTGAAATGTAGGGTTTCGCAGGGATCGAATGAAGGGTAGAGCCACGGGTCGTAACACATCTGAAATGTAAAGTCCACTCTTCAAAGTGCCGTCAATGTGAACAAGAGGTGACCGAGACGTGTAACCAATGATACCCCATACCATCACGCCGGGTGATACGCCAGTATGGCGATGACGAATACACGCTTCCATTGTGCGTTCACCACGATGTCGCAAAACACGGATGCGACCATCATGATGCTGTAAACAGAACCTGGGTTCATCCGAAAAAATGACTTTTTGCCATTCGTACATCGAGGTTCGTCGTCGAGTACACCATCGCAGGCGCTCCTGTCTCTATGCAGAGTCAAGGGTAACCGCAGCCATGGTCTCCGAGCTGATAGTCCATGCTGCTGCAAACGTCGTCGAACTGTTCGTGCAGATGGTTGCTGTCTTGCAAACGTCCCCATCTGTTGACTCAGTGATCGAGACGTGGCTGCACCATCCGTCACAGCCATGCCGATAAGATGCTTGCCATTTCGACTGCTAGTGATACGAGGCCGTTGGAATCCAGCACGGCGTTCCGTATTACCCTCCTGAACCCACCGATTCGATACTCTGCTAACAGTCATTGGATCTCGACCAACGCGAGCAGCAATGTCGCGATACGATAAACCATAATCGCGATAGGCTACAATTCGGCCTTTATCAAAGTCGGAATCGTGATGGTACGAATTTCTGCTCCTTACACGAGGCATCAGAACAACGTTTCACGAGGCAACGTCGGTCAACTGCTGTTTGTGTATGAGAAATCTGTTGGAAACTTTCCTCATGTCAGCACTTTGTATGTGTCTCCACCGGCGCCAACCTTGTGTGAATGCTCTGAAAAGCTATTAATTTGCATATCACAACATCTTCTTTCTGTCGGTTAAATTTTGTGTCTGTAGCACGTCATCTTCGTGGTATAGCAATTTTAATGGCCAGTAGTGTATATTTGCAGACTGAAGCGAGAATGAAAATTTATTCCCAGGCCGGGATTCGAACCCCAGATCTCCTCCAACCACTGCGCCACTTTGACACTATGGATTTGGAAAACTGCTCAGACTATCCTAATACGCTTCCTTCATTATTCAAAATTCCCAGTTACGCCTCAGCCCACTTGGTATTCCCCTCCAAACTCAAACAGCATTACAGAGGCTCTGGAACTTTATTAGAATAACGCCTCCACATCAAACGAACCGGGAATTCGGAGAGGAGGAAAGCATATGAAAGGGTCCTGTGGTCCCCTTTCATTATCATTTTATTTGCTTTCCACTGATACAGAACTCTATGGCATGCGCGCGAGTGAATGAACGGAGGAGTGTTTGATCTTGCTATACGGTAGTTTAGTCTGCTGCAGAGAAACAGCGGTAGTCGTACAAAGTGGCCAACCCCTGTAGTTTTCAGGTAGGCAAAGAGGTTTGCCGACCCCCCCCCCCCCCCCCCTTGTGGTAAAATTACCGGTGTTAGGTTGGTGGCGGAAGCCTCATCTTTGGGTTTTCCTGGCCATGGGATCGCGTGTGAGACGTTGGAGTGTGTGAGACGATCAGTCTGTTTCCAGCTCGCCGAGGGTTTGCAGCCGAAGTCTCTTCGAAGAAGGGTGAGTTGACTTAACCGCGTGGTGCGCTGTCTCATAGCAAGAGGAGAGCTTTTAGAATTTGGTCTCGCATTTCATCTTATAAAGATTTATTTGCTGGGTCGCAGCAAGGAATGCAATGCTTTTGCAGACTTTCAGTTTGATTCCTAACGCCAACTTGACGTTGATTGTAAGAAGAACATAGTACAAAGATGTTGCATACGTTGAAGAGCTCTTGGTTGTGTGCCTGGAACTCCATATGTACGTATTTTAATCTTTTCCGAATCTTGGCAATTTTTCCTTCTTTGTGAATTTTCTTTGTCTCATTACTTTATGCGCAGTGGAAACCATCCACATGGGTTACAATTAGACTTCTTTGGCCCTCTGCCATTATGCTGTGTCTATTCAAATGTGTCGTCTGTAAGATATTAATTGTTTGTGACTGCGTGGTTTGATGTTACTAAAATATGGCGACAGTACGTAGAAATTGTGTCTCCACGAACCACGTGGGCACACGAGTCTGTTGTGAAACGTATAGCGTTTCACAAGCAATTGTACTTAAGTTACCAGGCAACAGCAGTCTATAGATGCATTACATCAATGTTTTAAGGAATAAATAATTTTGCCTCCAATCTTATCCAGTGTACCGATGCTGCGTCTCAGTTAACTACGCCATTTACCGAGTTGTTTTCCTTGTTAGCCCATCCATAGCGTTTCCATGTGCACAGGTCCAATAATTAGTAACCTATTCTTATTTAAAACAAATGCTCTGGAATAGATCAAGTTTTCAGCAATGTTGCTGCAAGCTGCCTTATGCACAGTATTCACGCACTCTTTACTTTATTCAATATTTGATTGACCAGTACAATGCGTGGATCATATTAATAATTACATTCCATTTTTATCACTTACTTTACAATGAATGTTCTTTTGTGAGTTTTCTTATGAATAAATTAAATAATTATCCAACTCAGCGCAACCTCTTATTTGTTGTGTGACTAGCGTTGGTGGCGACCAAATCTTTTACGCTGATTTCAGTGTCTGATAGCATTTTTTTATTAAAAGTGCGTGTGGCTCTTTCAGCCATCGGGATACATTCAAAGTGCGCTTCACGCTACTTACACATTCTACGGAAGGCGTTGTACCTCCTACATGTTAATGACGAATATGCTGCCATGTACCCTACGTTCGCCTAAAGAGACCGACAACCCCTTAGACACTGAAGCATTACGGGGTTGCATACGTGCATGGCGTAGCCTCCCCGGCCAGCGTCGAACAAGGACGACAGGCGGCAAGAAAATCGTCGCCAGAGGTCCTCCGAGCCAGGGACCTATTTCCTCGGCCATGTGACGTGTGCGGAACTGGATCTTCCGTGTCCCGGGTATATAGCCCGGCGCAAGCCAACAAGTCGGCAGTCAGCTGCACCGGAGCTCTGGGCCAGTTACTGCGCCGGTTCTTAGCAGCCCATCAGTCAGAGCCCGGTCGGAAGCCGTCACAGTGGGACCAACGACTTTCCATCGACACCGCGAGACGTACCTGTCGGCCAACAATGCCGAACGCTCAGCTCTGTCTTTAGCGACTATCAGTGGCACAGTCTTCATGCCTCTATACGTTTATGCAATGTTCCAGGCCTGTATCAGAAGTTGTAATAGTTTTTTGTTGAAGAGAATTTTTCCTTTGTTATTAAATTTCTCTACTGTGGTCCGAATAAACACCTGTTCTTGATTATCTCTGTTTTATTACTGAGCCCTATCTTTGGGGCGACGTCGTTGTTTTCCCGGGTCGTGTGATTGGGCGAGTTTGGTACTCAGGAGGAGCCAGGTCCGTGCAGTGCCAGAACACGCTGGCGGCACGCGTGGACATTTCACAATATATATAAATGACCTAGTAGATAGTGTCGGAAGTTCCATGCGGCTTTTCGCGGATGATGCTGTAGTATACAGACAAGTTGCAGCATTAGAAAATTGCAGCGAAATGCAGGAAGATCTGCAGCGGATAGGCACTTGGTGCAGGGAGTGGCAACTGACCCTTAACATAGACAAATGTAATGTATTGCGAATACATAGAAAGAAGGATCCTTTATTTTATGATTATATGATAGCGGAACAAACGCTGGTAGCAGTTACTTCTGTAAAATATCTGGGAGCGTGCGTACGGAACGATTTGAAGTGGTATGATCATATAAAATTAATTGTTGGTAAGGCGGGTTCCAGGTTGAGATTCATTGGGCGAGTGCTTAAAAAATGTAGTCCATCAACAAAGGAGGAAGCTTACAAAACACTCGTTCGACCTATACTTGAGAATTGCTCATCAGTGTGGGATCCGTACCAGGTCGGGTTGACAGTGGAGATAGACAAGATCCAAAGAAGAGCGGCGCGTTTCGTCACAGGGTTATTTGGTGAGCGTGATAGCGTTACGGAGATGTTTAGCAAACTCAAGTGGCAGACTCTGCAAGAGAGGCGCTCTGCATTGCGGTGTAGCTTGCTGTCCAGGTTTCGAGAGGGTGCGGTTCTGGATGAGGTATCGAATATATTGCTTCCCCCTACTTATACCTGCCGAGGAGATCACGAATGTAAAATTAGAGAGATTCGAGCGCGCACGGAGGCTTTCCGGCAGTCGTTCTTCCTGCGAACCATACGCGACTGGAATAGGAAAGGGAGGTAATGACAGTGGCACGTAAAGTGCCCTCCGCCACACATAGTTGGGTGGTTTGTGGAGTATAAATGTAGATGTAGATGTAGACTGCCGGATGGAAGGGTTGTGGTCACCACAGTGCACGACTTCGTCGTAAACCGGATCGAGCAAGCTTTAAGATCAGTGCATTTCATTCCAAGTAGAGAAACCTCCACCATTCTGACATCTCGCGATTCTCCAGTGACTTGGATTCGTGTTGCTGCTTTTAGCGTCGGCGAGACGAAGGGCAACGAGTGGAGTGCTTGGGGAAGGCGGATCTCATTAGCTTTCCTCGACTTCTTATTACTATTTACTGCGTTCAACCTCTTACAATTTGTTAAGTTCAACCAACGGCAATTTTTCTTGCGTGGTGGCCTCTGACGCCGACCCGACTTAATTCGACAACATTCCACTATCCTCGTTTTGCTTTTGTTGATGTTCATCCTATATCCTCCTTTCAAGACACTGTCCATTCCATTCAACTGCTCTTCCAAGTCCTTTGCTGTCTCTGACAGAATTTCAATGTTATCGGCGAACCTCAATGTTTTTATTTCTTCTCCGTGGATTTTAATGCCTACTCCGAACTTTTCTTTTGTTTCCTTTACTGCTTGCTCAATATACAGATTGAATAACATCGGGGAGAGGCTACATGCCTGTCTCACTCCCTTCCCAACCACTGTTTCCCTTTCATGTCCCTCGACTCTTATAATTGCCATCTGGTTTCTGTACAAATTGTAAATAGCCTTTCGCTCCCTGTATTTTACCCTTGCCACCTTTAGAATTTGAATGAGAGTATTCCAGTCAACATTATCAAAAGCTTTCTCTAAGTGTCGAAATGCTAGAAACGTAGGTTTGCCTGTCCTTAATCTTTCTTCTAAGATAAGTCGTGAGGTCAGTATTGCCTCACGTATTCCAACATTTCTACGGAATCCAAACTGATCTTCCCCGAGGTCGACTTCTACCAGTTTTTCCATTCGTCTGTAAAGAATTCGCGTTAGCATTTTGCAGCTGTGACTTATTAAACTGATAGTTCGGTAATTTTCACATCTGTTAACACCTGCGTTCTTTGGGATTGAAATTATTATATTCTTATTGAAGTCGTAGGGTATTTCACCTGTCTCATACATCTTGCTCACCAGATGGCAGAGTTTTGTCATGACTGGCTCTCCCAAGGCCGTCGGTAGTTCTAATGGAATGTTGTCTCGAGGTATAGGAAAAGTGAATGGCAGTGTAAGAACGAATGTAAGAATAGTGCAAGAGTAGTAGATGTAAGATTGGTGGTTGGGGCTTTCAGTGGCGTACGTTCCCCGACGCAGAGCAGGAGTCGATGCAGTCGGCAGCGACGAAGCACGCGAGGTCCATAGCGAGCTGGTCGTTGGCCGTGGCGTCAGTGAGGCCGGCGAGAGCAGCCAGGCCGGCGTCACAGCCCTCGTAGCCGAGCCTCCAGGGTTGCAGCGTCCAGCTCGTTATCAGAGGAAGCATCACACCCAACGCGATGGACCGATACTGGAGGGTCTTGGTGGCTATCAACACGTCAGTGCCTGCTGCAAAACGTTGTAACGTATTACTATCTTTACGACGTTTCTCGTCGATCCATATGCGTTACTTGCATTTCTAGCTGCTTTTCTCACACAAATAATGATAAAAAATCAGAAATTCAGGGTCGCCACCAGCCCAAGCCCTTCCTAACCATTTACAAAATAAAACGGACCTGGAAAATATTAGTTTAATTACTTAAATAATTTAATTACAAGTACGCAAATTTCTTCAAGCAGCCAGATAAATAGCACTCCGTGTCGTGCATGAAGCAACTTCCAGAATGAGATTTTCACTCTGCAGCGGATTGTGCGCTGATATGAAACTTCCTGGCAGCTTGAAACTGTGTGCCCGACCGAGACTCGAACTCACAATTTTAACCTGCCAGGAAATTTTATATCGGCGCACACTCCGCTGCAGAGTGAAAATCTCATTCTGGAAACATCCCCCAGGCTGTGGCTAAGCCATGTCTCCGCAGTATCCTTTCTTTCAGGAGTGCTGGTTCTGCAAGATTCGCAGGAGAGCTGCTGTAAAGTTTGGAAGGCAGGAGACGAGGTACTGGCAGAAGTAAAGCTGTGAGGACCGGGCGTGAGTCGTGCTTCGGTAGCTCACGTGGATAGTCTGCCGCCGGCAGTGCTGCGAGGCGGTCACGCGCCAGAGCGCTGCGGGCGAGGCGCGCACGGTGTGTTTGTGTTTACTTCGGCCGCTGTCAGTGCCGTTCTCCCTTCTAGACCACCATGGCGCACAACTATCGGAAGAAGACACTACGTTTCAACTTTTGTTCCGACTTCGCCCGACCCGAGGCCCCGGATGTAGAACGATTTATTCGCGATCAAGTTAAAATACCACCAACGGATCTAATTAGTATTCACTTGTCCATAGTTAGCAGTACCGTCTACGTCAAAATGATCAACGATGCGGCGTGCGACAAGGTGCTTCGAGAGGCAAAACGTGGACTGCGCTTCTGTCATTCCGACGGCAACGTCGGACCCGTTACCGTCGATCACGCAGGTCTCGGCACACGGACGATAAGGATCTTCGAACTGCCGTTCGAACTACCTGCAGACGTCGTCATCGAGGCGCTCCGACCCTATGGCAACGTTCTGGAACATGTTGCCGAACGATGGGTACAATTTCAAACCTATCCAGTTTTAAACGGTGTTACACAGGTCCGTATCGAGTTGCAGAAACACGTGCCTTCCTATCTACGTATCGGAGGCTGCCGTGCCATTATAATGTACGACTGCCAACCTCGGACCTGTTCCGGTTGCGGGAAAGGTCACCTACGGTCTGAATGCATTCCACGACGTGTCGCGCAGCTCCCGCTGTCGGAAGCGTCCGTCACACCCACGATGACCGCCCTGCCGGTCACTTACGCACCGGCTTTCGCCACGTCTACAGTTTCGTCCAGTCCGTCGCCCGGTCCTTCCGATCGGCACGTCCAACGGTCCCTGTGCGGACGTCCCACCTGACAACAATGCCGCCGAACAGGCTCCCGCACCGGACGCTGAGGAGAACAGTACTTTTTCACCTGTTTGACCATTTCATTGTACCCACCGACGCCTTCGAACCAGGGCGACGCTCCTCCTTGCCGTCGTCCGACACTGAGAAACACGTGCGCAAACAACACTCGCCACGTAGGCGCAAACGCCGTCGCAGTTCGCCCACGGGCTCTCAAAGCGTCGCCACCCGCGACGACGAAGACGACACCCAACCAGCCGACATTTCCACACAGAGGTCGGCGGACAACTTTCACGATGAACAAGACGTTTCGCAGGACGGGACCACCATGGAGGTCGCCACGCACAATGTAACGATCGGTGCGCCGGTTGAGACGCCTGTCTCCCCGCCGACAACTCCAGATCTCTCTCACTACGACGCAATTCCCATGGACATTGGACAGACCCACGGCACAGGAGCATGGGCCGATGACATTGACGAAGATACGCCCCCTCCTCCGGATGAGTTGCCTCCGCCGGACAAGGCTGCCTGTTAACATCAAAAGCGAGGCACTGCAGCTGATGGGACGGGACTTCCTGTCGGTGCCCTCCTCTTACTTCCCTTGGTGATGGTAGATGCGCGTCCACCACCACTGAAACCTACGTACCGGTTTGCCACACTGAACATCAACATGATCGGCACTGCACTCAAGCTGCAACTCCTATGTGACATGCTTCGGGCCTCTGACGTCGACGTCGCCCTTCTTCAGGAAGTACGCGTCGCCACACTACCACCAGTCTACGGCTACGACTCATACACGTCCACATGTGATCAGTCAGGGTGTGGAGTGGCTTTCTACATACGCGAAGGAATCCCACTCAAGGACACGACAATCCTTCCCTGTGGAAGAGGCATGGCTGTTACCATCTTCAACACGCGCGTCATCAATATCTACGCTCCGTCTGGCTCCACGAACCGTCGGCAGCGGTCCACTTTCTTCGGACATGACGTGGCGCCCCTGTTTTCTGGACGCTATGATCGCCGTATCATGGGAGGCGATTTCAACCGTGTCCTCCATCCGCAGGACCAAATAATGCCTGGTTATTCGCCATGCCCGGCGCTGCTCACCTTAATCGAAGATTTTCATCTAGTGGACGTTTGGGAGAAAATTCATGACAATACCCCCGGTTTTACCCATTATACAGCACATTCTGCGAGCAGACTGGACCGGTTTTATGTCTCTGCCCACCTTGGCAATGAAGTCGCCCAAGCTGAACGATGGCCCCTTCATTTTCGGATCACTGCGCCGTCATTTGTTCCCTGGCTCTGCCACCTCAGTCAGTCACCACAAATTTTCACTACGCCGTCCTCCGTGAGCTCGATGCACTCCATCACCTGACACCCATAGGGAACGTCAACGTACTAAAGCTCGTCTCCTCTCTCTTCAACGTGCGCGACTGCATGGTGTCGTGGTGCGTTCCCGACGACAAGACCTCCTCCACGACGAAACCCCATCCACAATCCATGCCGCATCCGACCATAGTCGTCGACGTCGACTGTTCGTCCCCAACATCACGACCTCTGATGGTGTTCACCACACAACACAGGCGGCAGTGGTGTTGCCTTTGCTGAACATTATCGCCAATTTTATGATGATGAACCGATGGCGACGCCCATTTCTGATGATCTCCGTCCTTCCCCTGATCGGACCCTCACTGTAGCGGAGTCAACGTCCATGATGTCTGCAGTCACCGCAGAAGAGGTGGTAGATGCGATCAGCAAGGGGGCCAAGAACAAATCACCCGGACCAGGTGGTCTCCCGGTGGAGTTTTACCGGGCGTTCACCACGTTAATGCTTCCTCGCTGGACGGAAATGATTCAGGGACTCTTTACTCCGTCCTTCCCAATTCCACCTGAATTCGTCACTGGCATTCTTCTACCTGTGCCTAAACCGAAGGGAGGGTCTCATGTCTCTGCATATCGCCCCCTTACACTACTGAATGCAGACTATAAAATCTATGCACGCCTCTTAGCAGCGCGCATACGCACCGTCTTACCTACGGTTCTTTCACCTGAGCAGACTGCACGTGGTTGTGGGGCCACCTTACAAACAGCGCTAGGAGAATGCCGTGACCTCATTACACTGGCGTCGGTTTGTCGCCTTCGTGCAGCACTGGTATCCGTCGATTTCACGAGTGCCTTTGATCGCGTTCGACACCCATTCCTCCTCATGGTGGCGACACGTATGGGGTTCCCATTGCTTTTTGTCGATGCCATTCGCCGGTTACTCCTTCCCGCGGTCTCGATGGTACAAGTCAATGGGAGGCTTGTAGGACCGATTCCTATACGCCGCTCTGTGCGTTAAGGATGCCCTATGTCTACTTTACTATATGCCATTGCACTTGAGCCCCTCATCACTGGACTTACCTCTAGACTGCAGGGCCTCACTTTGCGTGACTACACCTTTCACTGTAGGGCTTATGCGGACGATCTCCTCTTTCTCACCCGTTCCCCCACGGAACTCAATGACGCCATCCAATGGATCCACCAGTATGCACGTCTTTCTGGTATCATTCTTAATGTCCGTAAATCGACTATGATGCACAATGGGCGCGGCCTCCCGGCTATGGTGCCGACCCCACTCCCAGTCAGTGCCATCCTTTGTTACTTGGGTATCGAATTTACGAGCTCCACACACCGCACATTCGCCCTGGATTACCGGCGGCTTTTGCAGTCGATTCGGCACCATGTCCGCGGTCAAGTGCACCGTAACTTAAACCAACTCCAACGTGTGTCCTATGTCAACATGTATGTCGCCCCTAAACTGGTACACGTCGCCCAGATCCTCCCAATGCCGTTACTCCTTGGCCGCCGCATCCAATCAGCCTTTGGATATTTCGTGTCAGCAGGGGCACTTTTCAAAGTCCTCTACAACACTCTAACACTGCCTCCTGCAAAAGGTGGCGTCGGACTGGTCAACGTGCGGGCACGATCTTCTGCACACTTTGTCCACACTCTGTTGCGACACTGGCAGGGGCCGGTCCCGTCCTTAACACGCAGTCTCTTAGATATCCTCCGAACAGCTTCTCTTGACCCACCGATCAATGTGGCACCTATTTCTCCATTATTGTACCACGTCGCCAATTGTTTCATAGAACTCAGCTACGTTCGAGCCGATCTTCCAGTCACCCGTCCTCCCCGTACAAAAGATTATTATCGTTTTTTTAAGCTGTCCACCCCTTACGAGCCCATGGTGCTACAGCATCCTGACATTCACTGGCGCACGGTTTGAGGGTGTGTGCATGCACCCTTTTTACCGTCGTCTGTGTCTGCACTCTGGTATATTTTAGTCTATGGAAAATTCCCGACTAATAGTCGACTTTATCGCATAGGACTGGCCACCTCCCCACTCTGCCCTGACTGTCAGCTCGAAGACACCGACGAGCACCGTCTTACGTGCCCCCTGAAACAAAACGTATGGCTCCTCATCCAACGAATCGTGGGCTTTTACCTCCGTGACCCGCCAACGTCGGTAACCCCGGATTTCCTGTTGTTGCCCCAGACATTTCACTACCCTCTTGCTAAGCACCATGCCCTCATCTGGTTTCGAGGACAGGCTTTAGAATACCTCTTTTAGAGTGGTCCACATACAGTCCTTGACTTCTGATACAAAGTTGTGACCGCGCATAGCACCCTCACCCGAAAACCATCTTACCGACAAACTTTTGCCGGTTATCTCCGCAGCGTCTTCCTTGACCCCCCTCGAAAGTTGGGGTGTACTATGCCTACCTGTCACAACACCATTATCCACGTTCTCATGCATCGACCAAAAAAAAAAGAAAAAAAAGGAAGGAGACAGAATGTTATATTTTGTTGTATTTAATGTTTTTCTTTTTAATATTTTTTTTGTTTAACTAACAGTCATTTGCATTTTTTAAATGGTACCTTGAAGAACTCTTGCATAGTGAATATATATGCACTTTTAGTTTGTTCAATACAAATTATTAAAAAAAAAACAAAGAAAACAGGATGTGTTATATTTTGTTGTATTTAATGTTATTCTAATAATTTGTTTACCTAACACTCATTTATATATGTTTAACTGGTACCTTGAAGAACTGTTGCTTTGTGTATATATATATATATATGTACTCTCCGTTTGCTCAATTAAAAAAAAAGATGGTAGAGCGCTTGCCCGCGAAAGGCAAAGGTCCCGAGTTCGAGTCTCGGTCAGGCACACAGTTTTAATCTGCCAGGAAGTTTCATGAAGCAACTTTATTAATACAGGATTGGAAATCAGAGTAAGGGGGTAAGAATTTATCTTTAACGTAGATTATTTATTGTAACTAAATATTTGGTTGCACATCCTAACTACACATAACTCGTGCCTGACTCGAAATATTTAAGTAAGAAATACGTGAGACTGAAACAGAGCATAATTTAACTACAGCAAGAAGAAACACAGCAGACGGGGGTGGGAGACAATTATACTATCATCTCCTTTGCATTAATACCATAAAAATATCTAAGTGAGATTTGCATTACGATTATACGCATGCTCTATTCTGGACAGAGGTTTAACCAATACACAAGGCTGTGCGATCATTATTTAACATACTAACGGGGTCTGCTGCTTGCAAACGGCCGAACTAGAGCACGTGGTGCATTCTGACTCAAACTGTTGTGCTGCTTTGTAAAAAGCGCACGAAAGAACAGATATTCTTGTAGAAATTATAGCTCATTAAACAAGCAAACTGTTAAAACAAAGCCTATTGTGGTGTCGTGGTGAACCAGAAGGGTCATTGATTGCCAAACACGTGGCACAAAATCGGCACACACAGACAAAAGCAATTTCAACAATATATAAGACTAAAAATCATTTTAAAAAATAACTCGCTTCACACGCTTCAGTTTAGCTAAAGTTCTTAAGTATTTCGTCAGTTAAACATAACGAAGTCCTAACTCAACCTGATTCCTATCACTTGAAACCCCCCTTAACAGCTACGATCCGTGGTCACCAAGCGTTCACCGAAGGGTGCCCCTTTCTCTTACCTAGCTCCTCGTGCAGTGGAAGCTGGCAGAGGGGTAGCCCTCCAACCTCACACACAAATACAGCTTTCGACACAGCCGTCGACTAAGAAGGGGAAACCTCTCTGTTCAGGAATTGGAGACCTACGTTGGTCATCCAGTGCTCTACTTTGAACGAGAAACAACATCGTCTGCTCCCAGCAGCCGATGACCATCTCAGCGATTCCCACAAAACAAAACCGAAACCCACATTAAAACGCACATATAATAATCAATAGGCCTTGTTTGAGTGCTCAGTCTTTCTGGAAGAGTTCATGAATTGAGCTAAAATCAGGTAGTAAAATGAATAGGTTGCACAGAATTCGACAAGCGACTTATGAAACGACTTCACAGAGATGTTTCAATGTTTTCACTTATCTTCATGCATGTACACAATTCAGGCAAGATTTTATTAGCTAGTACTACACAGCGGTGATGGCGATATGCATATACAGGGTGGTCCATTGACAGTGACCGGGCCAAATATCTCACGAAATAAGCGACAAACGAAAAAACTACAAAGAACGAAACTTCTCTAGCTTGAAGGGGGAAACCAGATGGCGCTATGTTTGGCCCGCTAGATGGCGCTGCCATAACTCAAACGGATATCAACTGCGTTTTTTTATAACAGGAACCCCCATTTTTATTACATATTCGTGTAGTATATAAAGAAATATGAATGTTTTAGTTGGACCGCTTTTTTCGTAATCATGAACTGATGGGTGCTATCGACACGGGCTATCAAATTGATTCCACATTGTTAGATTTCCAGAACGTTTTCGACACTGTTCCTCACAAGCGTCTTGTAACGCAACTATCTATGGAATATCGCCCCAGTTGTGCGACTGGATTCGTGATTTCCTGTCAGAAAGGTCACAGTTCGTAGTCATAGAAGGAAAGTCATCGAGTAAAACAGAAGTGATATCCGGCGTTCCCCAAGGGAAGTGTTACAGGCGATCTATTGTTCCTGATCTCTATTAACGACATAGGAGACAATCTGAGTAGACGTCTTAGATTGTTTCCCGATGATGCTGTCATTTACCGTCTTGTAAAGTCATCAGATGATCAAAATAACTTGCAAAATTATTTACATAAAATATTTGTATGGTGCGAAAAGTGGCAATTGACCCTGAATAAAGAAAAGTGTCAAGTTATTCACATGAGTACTAGAACAAATCAGCTAAATTTCGATTACGGGGTAAGTCACACAAATCTGAACGCTGTAAATTCAGCTAAATACTTTGGGACTACAATTACAGATACCTAAATTGGAACGATCACATAGATAATATTATGGGTAGAGCAAACCAAAGACTGCGATTCATTGGCAGAACACTTAGAAGGTGCAACAGGTCTACTAAAGAGACTGCTTACACCACGCTTGTCCGCCCTATTCTGGAGTACTGCTGTGCGGTGTGGGATCGGCATCAGGTGGGACTGACTGATGACATCGAAAAAGTACAAAGAAGGGCAGCTCGTTTTGTATTATCGTGAAATAGGGGAGATAGTGCCATAGACAAGACACGTGATTTGGAGTGGCAATCATTAAAACTAAGGTGTTTTTCGTTGCGACGGGATCTTCTCATGAAATTTGAATCACCAGTTTTCTCCTCCGATTGCGAAAACATTCTGTTGCCACCCACCTGCATAGGGAGAAATGATCAACACGATAAAATACGAGAAATAAGGGCTCGCACAGAAAAATTTAAGTGCTCGTTTTTCCTGCGTGCCGTTGGAGAGTGGAACGGTAGAGAGACAGCTTGAAGGTGGTTCACTGAACCCTGTGGCAGGCAATTTATTATCATAGCATAGTCTTCACGTAGAAGTAGATGTATATGTAGAAATTTGTGAGGGAACAAGGCACTAAGTAGATAGAATCGCGATGAGCGTTAACTGTAAACCGAGACCTTATTAACTGATACGAAATTTACTTAGACGTTACGTTCAGCTTGTTAGATTAAAAACCACATATGATCACCGCTATGTTGGTATGATTCCGCACGATCTCAAGCGGGGGATGAACAAGGTTATATGTCAGTAACGCGAGAACTTCTCAGGGTTAGGAGAAGGTGCAAATAAAATAATTTCCATTATACATGGAGTAAAACGTCACTTTGTTAACGCGAAATTTGACTAAGGTAGTTATCTTATGGCACTACATTACTACGCATTTATGGCTGACTGGGTGTGTAAAGCTTAGGGCATCATTTATGGCTTTATACACAGGTGGTCAACGCTGTGTTTAGGAAATCTGTAATAACTTAACCAAACATACACTAACTATAAATATAATATGTACGAGCGTCCACTGTATGTAGTCACAAGGGAACAAAAGTCTTAAGGGAAATGATTGATTATTAGTTAGCAGTGGGTTCAAGACCCTATGTATTCAAATAGGTTATGCCACGCTAATTGTCGAAATACACACTCTAGTGTATCAGATATTACCTATTTAGGATGTTGCCTACAAGGCTATTAACTATTTAGGATGAGGATTATTGTGAGCGTCCTGGAATTCTCGCATAGACTACCAAGAAATAAGGATCTAATATTTAAAGTAGGGTGTATCAGAATGAGCTTTTCACTCTGCAGCGCAGTGTGCGCTGATATGAAACTTCCTGACAGATTAAAACTGTGTGCCGGGCCGAGACTCGAATTCGGGACCTCTGCCTTTCTCGGACCAACTGAGCTACCCAAGCTCGCCTCACGCACCCTCTTCACAGCTTCACTTCTGCCAGTACCTCGTCTCCTACCTTCCAAACTTTACAGAAGCTCTCCTGCGCAGGAGAGCACTTGTCCGCGAAAGGCAAAGATACCGAGTTCGAGTCTCGGTCCGGCACACAGTTTTAATCTGCCAGGAAGTTTCATAGGTTGTGTCAGAACGTACAACGCAACTGCCAACACACTTATGTACTATTGACCGATAAAGGTCAAGCTAATGATATGAACATAAGCTGTATTCGTCCCTATTGAACGGGAACATAAATTACGGATATGGTCTAATAGCGAGCAAAGTGTAAATGTCTCACGTATGTTAATAGCATAAATCAGAACCTAGTATTTAAAGTAGGGTGTGACTGGGCCTACAACGCCCCCATCATCACGCTTACGTGCTGTTGACCGACATAGGTCAAGCATTTACAGAATATTGTCTGCAAACTAACCTTTGATAGGAATAATATCTCAAAGGTTACACTGTATACAGCGTGACTAAGCGGGCAACGCTATAGTTCTCATAAAAAAGATTCTTTAGAGCAACAAGGTCAAAGTTACCTGCCTAGGGAAGAATACTTTAAACTGTATTCCATAAACATTAAAGTTAGCTTAAATTGATGTCAAGATCTCATGAAATAGGATCGGCCAGCTTGAATTAATGGCGGGCATAAGTTTTAATGCCTATAGGTAGAAAGAAAGGGCAATGTGTGCCAGCACCGTTGGTATGCTTGTCTACCATATTGTCAGTTATGTTGGAACGAGAACTATATATACCGTATGGAATATTAATTAAACCATAGTACTGAACGTCACTAAATGTCGCGGTCTTAAGCGTCGAAGTATCAGGAATGGATATGCAGTGACAAGGCACGAAAGTTAGTGTGATACTTTAGCTACGTGCCTTTCTTAACTGTTACACGTAAACTAATCATTCACTGAATGGTATAACAATGACCATTTGTATGGCAAAAGTCATCTATATCCAAGTTGCATATAGTGATTTGGAAACTTAACTTGTATGTAACAGGACTATGACAGTACACTACTGGCCATTAAAATTGCTAACCAAGAAGAAATGCAGTTGATAAACGGGTATTCACTAGACAAATATATTATACTAGAACTGACATGTCATTACACTTTCACGCAATTTGGGTGCATAGATCCTGAGAAATCAGTACCCAGAACAACCACCTCTGGCCGTAATAACGGCCTTGATACGCCTAGGCATTGAGTCAAGCAGAGATTGGATGCTGTGCACAGGTACAGCTGCCCATGCAGCTTCAACACGATAACACAGTTCATCAAGAGTACTGACTGGCGTATTGTAACGAGCCAGTTGCACGGCGACCATTGACCAGATGTTTTCAATTGGTGAGAGATCTGGAGAATGTGATGGCCAGGGCAGCAATCGAACATTTTCTGTATCCAGAAAGGCCCGTACAGGACCTGCAACACGCGGTCGTGCATTATCCTGCTGAAATGTAGGGTCTCGCGGGGATCGAATGAAGGGTGGAGCCACGGGTCGTAACACATCTCAAATGTCAACTGTTCAAAGTGCCGTCAATGCGCACAAGAGGTGACCGAGACGTGTAACCAGTGGCACCCCATACCATCACGCTGGGTGATACGCCAGTATGGCGATGACGAATACACGCTTCCAATGTGCGTTCACCGCGATGTCGCCAAACATGGGTGATGTTGTAAACAGAACCTGGATTCATCCGAAAAAATGACGTTTTGTCATTCGTGCACCCAGGTTCGTCGTTGAGTACACCATCGCAGGCGCTCCTGCCTGTGACGCTGCGTCAAGAGTAACCGCAGCCATGGTCTCCGAGCTGATAGTCCAAGCTGCTTCAAACGCCGTCGAACTGTTCGTGCAGATACGTGTTGTCTTGCAATCGTCCCCGTCTGTTGACTCAAGGATTGAGACGTGACTGCACGATCCGTTACAGCCATGCGGATAAGATGCCTGTCATCTCGACTGTTAGTGATACTAGGCCGTTGGGATCCAGCACGGCGTTCCGTATTAGCGTCCTGAACCCACCGATTCCATTTTCTGTTAACAGCCATTAGATCTCGACCAACGCGAGCAGCAATGTCGCGATATAATAAGCCGCAATCGCGATAGGGTACAATCCGACCTTCATCAAAGTCGGTAACGTGATGGTACACATTTCTCCTCCTTACACGAGGCATCACAACAACGTTTCACCAGGCAAAGCCGATCAACTGCTGTTTGTGTATGAGAAATCGGTTGGAAACTTTCCTCATGTCAGCACGTTGTAGGTGTCGCCACCGGCGCCAACCTTGTGTGAATGCTCTGTAAAGCTAATCATTTGCATATCACGGTATCTTCTTCCTGTCGGTTAAATTTCGAGTCTGTAACACTTCATCTTCGTGGTGTAGCAATTTTAATGTCCAGTAGTGTAGCATCACGGCGTTCCGTATTAGCGTCCTGAACCCACCGATTCCATTTTCTGTTAACAGCCATTAGATCTCGACCAACGCGAGCAGCAATGTCGCGATATAATAAGCCGCAATCGCGATAGGGTACAATCCGACCTTCATCAAAGTCGGTAACGTGATGGCACACATTTCTCCTCCTTACACGAGGCATCACAACAACGTTTCACCAGGCAAAGCCGATCAACTGCTGTTTGTGTATGAGAAATCGGTTGGAACCTTTCCTCATGTCAGCACGTTGTAGGTGTCGCCACCGGCGCCAACCTTGTGTGAATGCTCTGTAAAGCTAATCATTTGCATATCACGGTATCTTCTTCCTGTCGGTTAAATTTCGAGTCTGTAACACTTCATCTTCGTGGTGTAGCAATTTTAATGTCCAGTAGTGTAGCATCACGGCGTTCCGTATTAGCGTCCTGAACCCACCGATTCCATTTTCTGTTAACAGCCATTAGATCTCGACCAACGCGAGCAGCAATGTCGCGATATAATAATCCGCAATCGCGATAGGGTACAATCCGACCTTCATCAAAGTCGGTAACGTGATGGTACACATTTCTCCTCCTTACACGAGGCATCACAACAACGTTTCACCAGGCAAAGCCGATCAACTGCTGTTTGTGTATGAGAAATCGGTTGGAAACTTTTCTTATGTCAGCACGTTGTAGGTGTCGCCACCGGCGCCAACCTTGTGTGAATGCTCTGTAAAGCTAATCATTTGCATATCACGGTATCTTCTTCCTGTCGGTTAAATTTCGAGTCTGTAACACTTCATCTTCGTGGTGTAGCAATTTTAATGTCCAGTAGTGTAGCATCACGGCGTTCCGTATTAGCGTCCTGAACCCACTGATTCCATTTTCTGTTAACAGCCATTAGATCTCGACCAACGCGAGCAACAATGTCGCGATATAATAAGCCGCAATCGCGATAGGGTACCCTCCCCCTACTGCTGAGGACATCATCCGTTTCACCACCATTGTGCTCCACAACATCCACCCCTTCCAGCGCTCCCACACTCTTTCCCAAATCGCCCTCGCTGCCCGTTCCATCTTCCATCTTACCACCTATGCCACTTACTCCCACAACCAGGCCCACTTCACCTTCACCCCCCTCACCACCCTCGTCTAACTCTCCACTCCCATGGTACAACAACCGTACCGTATCCTGTACCACAACATTCGCTCCCTGCCCACCCACAAACTCCTCTTCCTCCACACCCTACGTCAGCACCGCGTGGATGCCTTCGTCCTCAATGAAACCTTCCTTCAGCCCCGTATCTCCGTCTCCACTGCCCCTTACACCCTACATCGTACCGATAACCCGTACCCTCTGGCACGTGGCGGAGTTGCTATAGGCCACCTCAAGCACCTCCCTGTCCGGCCCCAACCTCTCCTTAACAATCCTGCCGAGCATCTCACCCTCAGCCTCTTCTTCCCCGCCCTTACCATCACCTGTGCCACCATTTATGTCCGCCCTCGCACCCCCATCCCGTATGATTTCCTGGCCCACATTGACCGCACCTTCTCCACCTACGTGATTGCCGCCGACCTCAATATCCACAGCCGCGATCCTGCCGACCTCCGGCGGTGGCATCAGTTTCTCACCACTCTCCAGGGAGACCTGGTTCCCCTGCCCCAGCACACCCGGCCCGGATCCAACACCACTCCTGATGTAGTCCTTGCCTCTCCCAACCTCCTTGGGCGCATCACCGCGGATGTCCTTGACCTCATTGGCAGTGACCATGCTCCTGTCCTCCTCACTATCTCTAACGGTCGCCATCCCCGCCACGCTCCTCGCCCTGACGTCCCTCCTAAACTTGTCCATGATTACTCCCGTGCCAACCGGGATGCCTACCGGGATTCCATTCACACCCAGGTTGACAGCCACGACCTTACCCTCCAGTCTCCTGATGACATCTCTCGCACTGCTGCCTTCCTGCACCAGACCTTGTCTGACGCCGTCGCCACCCATATCCCCACCAAAGCCATCCACCCTCACCGCCCCGCCCTGCCTCCACAGGCCGTCCTTCTCCTTCGGGAGTCCCGCCGCCTCTACCGCTCTTTTCTCCGCACTCGTGACCGGGATACACTTACCCGCCACCGGCAATTACAGCGACACATCCGCAACCTGCTTGTTGCGAAGAAACGCCGAGCCTGGCGCCAGACATGTACCCACCTCAACACCACGCTCCCCATCAACTCTTCCAAGTATTGGTCTGCTTTCCACCGCCTTACTGGAAACCGCCCCACCCCCCAGTACCCTCTCCTCCTTAATGGCCGTCCCTTTCCTGACAACCTCAGTAAGGCCAACCACTTTGCCTCCCACCTCTCTGATGTTTTTTCCATCCCAGATGATCCCCACTTTGATTATTCCCTCTTCCCTGATGTCATGGACCGTACGAATACCTCTGTTCCTCCCCTTGCTCCTAGCTTCCAGTACTTGGGCCACACCCCACCATCTGCACTTAACACTCCCATCACTACACAGGACATCAGCCTCACACTCCGCACTAAACGCAACACTGCTCCCGGCCACGACTGCGTTACCTACCGCCACCTCAAACACTGCCCTCCCTCCTTCCTTTCCCTCCTTGCCGCCCTCTACAATGTCATCCTTGCCACTGGCTTCTATCCCGACCTGTGGAAAACCTCCCGTATCCTGATGTTCTCCAAACCCAATAAGCCTCCATCTGATGCCTCTTCCTATCGTCCTATCTGTCTCACGTCAGTGTTCAGCAAGCTCTTGGAATCCATCCTTTCCCGGCGCATCCATCTCCACCTCCACCAAAACCACCTCCTCCCAAACACCCAATGTGGCTTTCGACCTTCCTTCTCTGCTAATGACCAACTCCTCCGCCTCACTCATCTCCTCTCCCTCCAGCTTAACTCCCGTCGCTCCGCCATTTTTGTCTCACTTGACCTTGAAAAGGCCTACGACCGTGTCTGGCATCCCGGTCTCCTGTTTAAACTCCAAACCTACGCCCTTCCTATCAACTACATCCGTCTGGTGGCCTCCTTCCTCTCCCGCCGCCCCTCCTACGTTACCATCCATCATGCCAATTCCCGCACCTTCTACCCCTCTGCCGGTGTGCCCCAGGGCTCTGTCCTCTCCCCTCTCCTCTACCTCCTGTACACAGCAGATATGCCCCAACCCCCCCCCTCCACTGCACCTCTTGCAATATGCTGATGACACCGCATTCCTCGCCCTCGCTCCTACCCTCCAACGGTCCCAACGCCTTCTCCAAAATCACCTTGACCTTTTTGCTGCATGGTGTAACCAATGGCTCCTGAAACTCAATCCTTCCAAGACCCAGGCAATCATCGTAGGTCGTACCACTCGCTCCTTCCGGCTCCTGGATTTCTCCCTTACTGTCTGCGCACGTCCTGTCCGTCTCACCCCCACCCTCACCTACCTTGGCCTCACCATTGACCGTCACCTCACCTGGATCCCTCATCTCCGATCCATCCAATCCAAAGCCCACAACCGCCTCCGCCTCCTCAAACTCCTCTCTGGCCGGACATGGGGGTTGCACCCCTCTACCATCCTCCACACCTACAAATCCTTAATCCGTCCCATCCTCTGTTATGCCAGTCCTGCCTGGATATCTGCCCCCCCCTAAATTCTATCAGTCCCTCCAGATCCTTGAGCGTCATGCACTCCGCCTCGCCTTCCGTATCCGCCTCCCGTCCCCCATGCGGCTCCTCTATGATCTCATTCCTTTCCCCCATCTGCTCCTCTTCCTCGAACATATCCGCATCCTCTACACCTCCCGCCGTCTTGAACCCCCTCACCCCCTGGTTGCTCCTCTCCTCTCCCATCCTCGCCCCCTGCCCCGTCTTCACCGTTGTGTCCCCCCTACCCTCCATCTCTACACCCTCCATCTCCTTTCCCAAGGTGGCTTCCGTCAACTCCCCCTCCCGGATGATGCCCTCTCTCCCTCCATTTATCCTTCCTATCAACTCTGATCCTCCCTCCCCCTCCTTTCCTCTGTCCTTTCCCTGGGCTCCCTCTTCCCCCCCCTTCCGTCCTGTTTCCTCCCCACTACACCTCTCCCTACCTCCCTTCTCCCCCCCAGTCCTTTTGTCTTCCCCTCCTCTGCCTACCCCCTCCCTGTCGCGTCTGCCCCCCACCCCTCTTATGGGTCCTCATCCTCCATCAGCTCCTTTCCCGGTTCCCCCCCCCCCTTCGCTTTTACTCTCCTTTCCCCCCCTTTTTGTTTACCCATCTCCTGTTCAGTTTCCCCCCACCTGCTCTCGACTGTGGTGTCACCTTTGCCGACTTTTTCGTGCTGTGTTCTAGTGCCTATTCAGTGTTGTGTTGCGAACAGAAACCATGCTGTCGCTGGGTGTGCGTTTTATATACTTTGCGAACAGAATCCAGACTGTCGCCGTGTTTTTTTTTTTTAATTGTCTATTGTTTCCCCTGTCTGCTCCGTATGTATTTTTATTCGCTTCATCATCCCTCTGTTGTTTGTTTTCATTTCCCCATTTTCTTTTCACCTTGTTACTCAATGAGTCCCCGATTTTATCGCCTGTTTTTTATTATTATTTATTCTCCTGCTCTTTGTCAGAAAACCTGTAGGCTGCAGAGCGGCGTCCTAAGCTGCTGCCAGCCCGCCCCCTTCGGGGGGAATTGAAATTCAATAAAGGAAAAAAAAAAAAAAAAAAAAAAACGATAGGGTACAATCCGACCTTCATCAAAGTCGGTAACGTGATGGTACACATTTCTCCTCCTTACACGAGGCATCACAACAACGTTTCACCAGGCAAAGCCGATCAACTGCTGTTTGTGTATGAGATATCGGTTGGAAACTTTCCTCATGTCAGCACGTTGTAGGTGTCGCCACCGGCGCCAACCTTGTAGCTCTGTAAAGCTAATCATTTGCATATCACGGTATCTTCTTCCTGTCGGTTAAATTTCGAGTCTGTAACCCTTCATCTTCGTGGTGTAGCAATTTTAATGTCCAGTAGTGTAGCATCACGGCGTTCCGTATTAGCGTCCTGAACCCACCGATTCCATTTTCTGTTAACAGCCATTAGATCTCGACCAACGCGAGCAGCAATGTCGCGATATAATAAGCCGCAATCGCGATAGGGTACAATCCGACCTTCATCAAAGTCGGTAACGTGATGGTACACATTTCTCCTCCTTACACGAAGCATCACAACAACGTTTCACCAGGCAAAGCCGATCAACTGCTGTTTGTGTATGAGAAATCGGTTGGAAACTTTCCTCATGTCAGCACGTTGTAGGTGTCGCCACCGGCGCCAACCTTGTGTGAATGCTCTGTAAAGCTAATCATTTGCATATAACGGTATCTTCTTCCTGTCGGTTAAATTTCGAGTCTGTAACACTTCATCTTCGTGGTGTAGCAATTTTAATGTCCAGTAGTGTAGCATCACGGCGTTCCGTATTAGCGTCCTGAACCCACCGATTCCATTTTCTGTTAACAGCCATTAGATCTCGACCAACGCGAGCAGCAATGTCGCGATATAATAAGCCGCAATCGCGATAGGGTACAATCCGACCTTCATCAAAGTCGGTAACGTGATGGTACACATTTCTCCTCCTTACACGAGGCATCACAACAACGTTTCACCAGGCAAAGCCGATCAACTGCTGTTTGTGTATGAGAAATCGGTTGGAAACTTTCCTCATGTCAGCACGTTGTAGGTGTCGCCACCGGCGCCAACCTTGTGTGAATGCTCTGTAAAGCTAATCATTTGCATATCACGGTATCTTCTTCCTGTCGGTTAAATTTCGAGTCTGTAACACTTCATCTTCGTGGTGTAGCAATTTTAATGTCCAGTAGTGTAGCATCACGGCGTTCCGTATTAGCGTCCTGAACCCACCGATTCCATTTTCTGTTAACAGCCATTAGATCTCGACCAACGCGAGCAGCAATGTCGCGATATAATAATCCGCAATCGCGATAGGGTACAATCCGACCTTCATCAAAGTCGGTAACGTGATGGTACACATTTCTCCTCCTTACACGAGGCATCACAACAACGTTTCACCAGGCAAAGCCGATCAACTGCTGTTTGTGTATGAGAAATCGGTTGGAAACTTTCCTCATGTCAGCACGTTGTAGGTGTCGCCACCGGCGCCAACCTTGTGTGAATGCTCTGTAAAGCTAATCATTTGCATATCACGGTATCTTCTTCCTGTCGGTTAAATTTCGAGTCTGTAACACTTCATCTTCGTGGTGTAGCAATTTTAATGTCCAGTAGTGTAGCATCACGGCGTTCCGTATTAGCGTCCTGAACCCACCGATTCCATTTTCTGTTAACAGCCATTAGATCTCGACCAACGCGAGCAGCAATGTCGCGATATAATAAGCCGCAATCGCGATAGGGTACAATCCGACCTTCATCAAAGTCGGTAACGTGATGGCACACATTTCTCCTCCTTACACGAGGCATCACAACAACGTTTCACCAGGCAAAGCCGATCAACTGCTGTTTGTGTATGAGAAATCGGTTGGAAACTTTCGCCATGTCAGCACGTTGTAGGTGTCGCTACCGCCGCCAACCTTGTGTGAATGTTCTGTAAAGCTAATCATTTGCCTATCACGGTATCTTCTTCCTGTCGGTTAAATTTCGAGTCTGTAACACTTCATCTTCGTAGTGTAGCAATTTTAATGTCCAGTAGTGTAGCATCACGGCGTTCCATATTAGCGTCCTGAACCCACCGATTCCATTTTCTGTTAACAGCCATTAGATCTCGACCAACGCGAGCAGCAATGTCGCGATATAATAAGCCGCAATCGCGATAGGGTACAATCCGACCTTCATCAAAGTCGGTAACGTGATGGTACACATTTCTCCTCCTTACACGAGGCATCACAACAACGTTTCACCAGGCAAAGCCGATCAACTGCTGTTTGTGTATGAGAAATCGGTTGGAAACTTTCCTCATGTCAGCACGTTGTAGGTGTCGCCACCGGCGCCAACCTTGTGTGAATGCTCTGTAAAGCTAATCATTTGCATATCACGGTATCTTCTTCCTGTCGGTTACATTTCGAGTCTGTAACACTTCATCTTCGTGGTGTAGCAATTTTAATGTCCAGTAGTGTAGCATCACGGCGTTCCGTATTAGCGTCCTGAACCCACCGATTCCATTTTCTGTTAACAGCCATTAGATCTCGACCAACGCGAGCAGCAATGTCGCGATATAATAAGCCGCAATCGCGATAGGGTACAATCCGACCTTCATCAAAGTCGGTAACGTGATGGTACACATTTCTCCTCCTTACACGAGGCATCACAACAACGTTTCACCAGGCAAAGCCGATCAACTGCTGTTTGTGTATGAGAAATCGGTTGGAAACTTTCCTCATGTCAGCACGTTGTAGGTGTCGCCACCGGCGCCAACCTTGTGTGAATGCTCTGTAAAGCTAATCATTTGCATATCACGGTATCTTCTTCCTGTCGGTTAAATTTCGAGTCTGTAACACTTCATCTTCGTGGTGTAGCAATTTTAATGTCCAGTAGTGTAGCATCACGGCGTTCCGTATTAGCGTCCTGAACCCACCGATTCCATTTTCTGTTAACAGCCATTAGATCTCGACCAACGCGAGCAGCAATGTCGCGATATAATAATCCGCAATCGCGATAGGGTACAATCCGACCTTCATCAAAGTCGGTAACGTGATGGTACACATTTCTCCTACTTACACGAGGCATCACAACAACGTTTCACCAGGCAAAGCCGATCAACTGCTGTTTGTGTATGAGAAATCGGTTGGAAACTTTCCTCATGTCAGCACGTTGTAGGTGTCGCCACCGGCGCCAACCTTGTGTGAATGCTCTGTAAAGCTAATCATTTGCATATCACGGTATCTTCTTCCTGTCGGTTTAATTTCGAGTCTGTAACACTTCATCTTCGTGGTGTAGCAATTTTAATGTCCAGTAGTGTAGCATCACGGCGTTCCGTATTAGCGTCCTGAACCCACCGATTCCATTTTCTGTTAACAGCCATTAGATCTCGACCAACGCGAGCAGCAATGTCGCGATATAATAAGCCGCAATCGCGATAGGGTAGAATCCGACCTTCATCAAAGTCGGTAACGTGATGGCACACATTTCTCCTCCTTACACGAGGCATCACAACAACGTTTCACCAGGCAAAGCCGATCAACTGCTGTTTGTGTATGAGAAATCGGTTGGAAACTTTCGCCATGTCAGCACGTTGTAGGTGTCGCCACCGGCGCCAACCTTGTGTGAATGCTCTGTAAAGCTAATCATTTGCATATCACGGTATCTTCTTCCTGTCGGTTAAATTTCGAGTCTGTAACACTTCATCTTCGTGGTGTAGCAATTTTAATGTCCAGTAGTGTAGCATCACAAGCTAGTATATTATGTGTAGGACTATGAGGTCAAAGTTATGGTACCAAAAGGTCTTTAACAAAATCAAAGTAATAGCTTGTACATACTGGGCAAATAAGAGTGCATTCATAGGATGTAAGTACGCGGTGACCAAAAGAGAATAAGGTGGTCGATGTTAACATAAAATGAATTACGTTGGACGAAACAATGGTTGGAAACCATCGAAAAATGCATGCTACCCATCACATTCCACAACCTCTAACACGCACTCTCACACATTTCGAAAACGTCTTGGGCTCAATGAAGAGATGTAGACTGATTATTTTCAGCCTTCCAAACCGCACTTCGTACCATATGGTCACACGCGAAAGGCTGGACAAAGTCGATTGATGTGAGGTGAGTGTCACAGTCATTTGCTGTCAGACTGTGAATGTTTTATCTTGTTTGATAACGATATATGCAAGCAAATCCTAGTCTGAGTACTTCAGAACTGGACGGTGATTAAAGTAGTGTGAATCAGTGCTATACGAGAAAGTACTCACTGAACTCTCGACAGTAGGCGCTATGTACCCAGTTTGCACCGTAGCCCTGGGTGTTGGTGGTGTAGATCTTAAGGCAGACACAGTCGAGCACCGTAGTGCCGTTCGCCGCCAGCAGAGCCAGCAACGGAGCAGCTACCCCCAATGGATGCATTGTCAGTTGTTGTTGAGACCGAGAGGGAATCACACGCAGTGAGCATCGCAGGCACTGCGGGCCCACTATAAGGATTCTCGTAGCGGAAGTCTTTCCGCAGGATGGGAAAACCACAGGAAGAACGACGACCAGAAGTGAAGGTTTAGTTTCCGACATAAGAACTGCGAGGCTTGACCTTCTTTAACACTGATTCCCCAACTGAGAGAGGTTGTAGGTAACTCCGCTCATTGTAACAGTAAATTTGTTCATCCTTGTGATTGACGCTATACCTGTTATCTTATACAGGGAGACAATATCACTGAAATACGTGCAATAAAATCGTCATTACGGTTTGTGTTAGGATGTTCAAACTGCTGGCCACGCGGCACTCTGGGAAATAGTATGCGCTGGCATAGTTTGGTTTAGCGACGAAGCCCACCTTCATTTGGAGGGTTCGTCAACAAGCAAAATTGGCGCATTTGGGGGATTGAAAATCCGCATTTCGCGACCGAGAAGTCTCTTCACCCTCAACGGGTGACTATCTGGTGTGCAATATCCAATCACGGAATAATCGGTGCGATATTTACCTTGATGGCACGGTAACTACCGAACGGTACATGAAGGTTGTGGAAAATGGTTTCATCCCCATTTTCCAAAGTCATCCTGATTTTGACAATATGTGCTTCATGAAAGGCGGAACTCGACCGCCATAGAAGCAGGATAGTGTTTGATGCCATGGAGGAGCAGTTTGAGGGCCGCATTCGTGTTCTGGGGCACCCAGAGGCCACTGGCATGGGTCTCGATTGGCCGCCATATCTGGATCTGAAGACATGCGACTAATCTTTGTGAGGCTACATTAAAGACAATGTGTAGAATAATAACCAATGCTGAGCTGAAAACAGGCATTCAGGAGGTCGATGTTCCGACACTTCACCGGCTAGTGTAGAATTTCGCTGTTCGTCTGCGTCACATAATCGCCAATGATGGCACGCATATCGAACATGTCACAGCCTACATCCGAAAAGGTGTAGTGACGTTTACATGTTGAACAAAGCGTATGTACGCCGTAGTTAGTAACTAAATTGGGTTTTTTTCCACATAGTTCAATAATTGTCACTCTATATCTTACATATATTATAAAAATGAAAGTTTTTGTGCGTTGTAGTGTGTCTGTTACCCCTTCACGCTGAAACGGCTGCAAGTGTATAGATAAAATTTGCAAAGAGGGTTGCTTGTACCTTGAATTAAAACAGGCTATCTTACATATTTCTAAAAACCAAAGGGTTTCGGGTGCGGGAGAAAAGAAGTGTACCTCATGACGCGGAAGTAGCCATACTTCATTCATCCAGCATCTGTGAATGAGAGCACTAGTGACTTTTTGCAGACTTTACATGTGATTTCAAACCTTTACGAAACTTTTCCTCGCTGACATCCCCCACAAAAAGATGAAAGATGTTCGTCGCTTACTTAATTTTCGTTGTTCATTCAGGAAAACTGGCGCCTGAACCATAACACTTTATTTTATTACTTCTTCACTACTATCTGTGTTCGAGGGACATTTTGAATGCAATATTCACATATACCACAGATTTTTTTTTTTTTCATCAGTCACTGATTTGATGCGACCCAATAGGAACTCCTCTCCCGTGCCAACCTCTTCATCTCACAAGGGCAGGACACGACGTTTGGAACGCGGATTTACTTCAAACTTCGTACACTCGTAGTACTCCATTAGGACAACAAAATTTGTAAGCAGTAGCGCGTACTTCTCAAGCGTTATTGAGACAATCGCAAGATAATTTCGGTCGTCAAGTATATACCTGTGCGTGGTCGTTTTTCCCATGAAGCGGCGGCAGCCGAGTGGGTAGCGTTCAAGCCCCTCATCGCTGGATCGAGTCCCGTTCGTCAGTTTTTTTTATTTCTAACATAGTCGTTTTCTTTATTATTTACCTTACAATTGATATATTGGGAAAAATGCTTGTAATCGGATGAACATTTATTATACTTGCAATGTTATTTGGCAGTCTACAAATGTTTATTATCACAAGTAATATTATATTCATAACTATCGACTAGTAAACGACCAAACGCATATAGTGATACTGAAAATGTCTGCTTGTCCGTCATTTGAGTAATCACTTATACCTGGAAAGAGCCCGAAACTACTTGTTACCTCCAAGATTTGACCAGCACAGACAGCTTTCGAAAGATGTACAATTAATCGTCGCTTTCGACATTACGAGTACAATGGCAGAATGGTATTTTTCGTAAAAACATGGAAAACATAAAGTTAAACGGCACCAGCTGCATTGAATAAATGCTGTTTCCGCATACGCAAGGTCTTTCGAGATTTTACGTGGAAAATACAAACCTCGTTAAAATTTTCAAAAACCTCTTTTTCAGCCAAGAATTGGGAAGAAAACCATGCATGACGCAGCATTTCCTCAAATATCGGCGCTGTTAATTGATCATGCAGTATCGAGTGTATTTTAATAGCGTCTTCAAGAGGCAATCTTCGATTAAATACGAACAGTTTTGAAGACACGGACAACCACACATTTTCAGTATCACTTTATGCGTTTGGTCGTTTACTAGTCGATAGTTATGAATATTATATTATTTGTGATAGTAAAAATTTGTATACTGCCAAATAACACTGTAAATTTAATAAAAGTTCATCCGATTACATGTATTTTTCCCATTATATCAATTGAAACTAGTAAAGAAAATTGTGTTAGAAATAAAAAGAGTGACGAACGGGACTCGATCCAGCGATTCAATGATTACGGGGCTTGAACGCTACCCACTCGGCTGCCGCCGCTTCATGGGAAGAACGGCCACACACAGGTATGTACTTGACGACCGAAATTATCTTGCGATTTTCTCAGTAACGCTTGAGAAGTACGCGCTACCGCTTACACATTTTGTTGTCCTAATGGAGTACTACGAGTGTGAGAAGTTTGAAGTAAATCCGTGTTCGAAACGTCGTGACCAGCCCTTGTCAGAGCAGCACTTGGAACCTACGTCCGCAATGATTTTCAGGATTTACTCCAATCTCTGTCTACAGTTTTTGTCCTCTACACCTCCCTCTACTACAGTGGAAGTCATTCCTGATGTCTTGACAGATGTCCTATTGTCCTGTCCCTTCCTCTTGTCAGTGTTTCCATAAATTCCTTCTTGTCAGTGTTTCCATAAATTCCTTTCCCATTTTGCGCAGAACCTCCTCGTTCCTTACGTTATCAGTCCACATAATTTTCAACATTCGTCTGTAGCACCACATCTCAAATGCTTCGAATCTCTTCTGTTCCGGTTTTCCCACAGTCCATGTTTCACTACTGCACAATGCTGGGCTCCAAACGCACAGTCTCAGAAATTTCTTCCGCAAATTAAGGCCTATGTTTGATACTAGTATACTCCTTTTGGCCAGGAATGCCCTATTTGTCAGTGCTAGTCTGCTTTCGATGTTCTTGCTCCGTCCGTCATTGGTTATTTTGCTGACTAGCTAGCGTAATTCCTTAACTCCATCTACTTCGTGGCCATCAATCCTGATGTCATGTTTCCCACTTTTCTCATTTCTGCCACTTCTGCTTCGATTTACTCTCAATCCATATTCTGTACTCATTTGTTCATTCCATTCAGCAGATCCTGTAATTCTTCTTCAGTTTCACTCAGGGTACCAACGTCGTCAGCGAGTCGTATCGTTGGTATCCTTTAAATTTGAATTTTTATTTCACTCCTGAACCTTTCTTTTATTTCCATCATTGCTTCCTCGATGTAGAGATTGAAGAGCAGGGGGGAAAGACTACGTCCCTGCCTTACAGCCTTCCTAATCCGATCACTTCATCCTTGGTCGTCCACTGTTATTGGTCCCTCTTGGCTCTTGTACAAGTTGTGTATTACCCGTGACTCCCATTAGCTTACCCCTATTTTTTCCAGCATTTCGAACACCTTGCACCATTTTACACAGTTGAAAGTTTTTTCCACGTCGACATATCCTTTACACGTGTTTTGATTTTTCTTTAGTCTTGCTACCACTGTCAACCGCAACGTCGGAATTGTCTCTCAGGTGTCTTTATGTTTCCTAAAGCCAAACTGATCGTCATGCAACACATCCTCAGTTTTCTTTCCCTATCTTCTGTATATTATTATCATCAGCAGCTTGGACGCACGAGCTGTTAAGCTGATTGTACGATAATGTTCGCACTTGTGCGGTCTTGTAGTCTTCGGAATTGTGTGGATGATATTTTTCCGAAAGTCAGATGGTATGTCGCAGACTCATACATTCTACACACCTATTTGAATACTCGTTTTGTTGACACTTTCCCGAATGATCTGACCATGATGTAATGTAACTGAAATCTTCCCGAATCGCCCGGCCTTTTTCAAGCATAGCTCCTCTCCTTGTGATTCTTGAACAGAGTACTCGCTATAACTAGCTGAAATTTATTGCAAAACATAGTTAGTCTTTCTCCTCTCTCATTCCTTGTCCCAAGCCCATATTTTCCTATAACCCTTTCTTCTACTCCTTCCCCTACAACTGCATCCCAGTCTCCCATGACTATTAGATTTTACCTCCCTTTACGTACTATGTTACCCTTTCAATATCCTCATATACTTTCTCTACATCTTCGTCTTCATCGTCGGCATGTATCCCTGAACTATCGTTGTCGGTGTTGGTTTACTGTCGATTCGGATAAGAATATCCCTATCACTGAACTGTTCACCGTAACACTTTCTGCCCTACCATCCTATTCATAAAGACTCCTACTCCCGTTGTAGCATTTTGTGCTGCTGTTGATATTACCCTATACTAATCTGACCAGAAATCCTTGTCTTCTTTCCACTTCACTTTACTGATCCCTACTATATCTAGACTGAAGCTTTGCGTTTCCCTTTTCGGATTTTCTGTCTTCCCTGCCACGTTCAAGCTTCATCAGTAAGTTTTTCTACATCTACATCTACGTGGTTACTCTGCAATTCACACTTAAGTGCCTGTCAGAGGGTTCATCGAACCATTTTCATACTACTTCTCTATCATTCCACTCTCGAATAGCGCTTGGGAAAAAGGAACACCTAAATCTTTCCATTCGAGCTCTGATTTCTCTTATTTTATTATGATGATCGTTTCTCCCTTCGTAGAAGGGTGTCAACAAAATATTTTTGCATTCAGAAGAGAAAGTTGGTGATTGAAATTTCGTAAATAGATTTCGCCGCAAAGAAGACCGCCTTTGTTTCAGTGACTACCACCCCAACTGGCGTATCACATCAGTGACACTCTCACCCGTATTGCTCGACAACACGAAACGAGCTACCCTTCTTTGCACACAACTGTTCAGGCACGTACTTACATCCACCTACTTCGTCTTCAATGGCCAATGCTTTGAGCAAACCGACGGTGTGGCTATGGGGAGCCCTCTCTCACCAGTGATAGCCTTCTTATTTATGGAGAGTTTCGAAGAGGAGGCAGTTCATGTGGACTAACGGAAACCCGTGTGTTTTTACCGATATTTGGACGACACGTTTGTCATCTGGCCCCACGGACCTGATCATCTACTGACGTTTTTAAGACATCTAAATTCCGTCCACGACAACATACGGTTCACCATGGAGATCGAGAAGAAAGGGAAATTGTCCTTTCTTGATGTACTTGGAGATCAAATGGCACTCCGGGTCATAGCGTGTACCGTAAGCCTACACATACGGACCTATATCTACATGCCTCGAGTTGCCACCATCCTGCACAACTCAACGGGATGCTAAACACACTGGTTCATAGGGCACACTCGATATCGGACGAACAATGTCTGCACAAAAAACTCAAACCCCTAGAAAATGTGTTTCACAAGCACGGATACAGCAAACGACAGATTCAGACAGCCCTCAGACAACGGAAACACTGCAGAAACCCCAGATGAAGAACAGTCTAAAGATGAGGAAACAAGCCTTGCTTTTCTAACGTATGCAGGCAATGCGACATAAAAAATTGGGAGACTGCTAAAACAACACAAAGCTGACACGGTCTTCCGACCACCATCTGACATACGGGCCGTACTGGGGACAGTGAAAGACGGATATGGCCTCAAGAAAGCGGGTGTATACAATATTCCATGTGGTTGCGGCGAATCCTACATCGGTCAAACAATCCGGTCGAAGACCGCTGCAAAGAACACCAACGCCACTCGTGCCTAGGCCAGCCCACCAAATCGGCACTGGCAGAACACTGCTCGGAAACTGGACATAAAGGGAAATACGAAGAGACCAAGATTCTTGCCCCTACCAGTTTCTACTGGGACAGCATCTTCAAGGAGGCCATTGAAATTCGCGTAACGGACAATCTCATAAACCGAGACACAGGTTTTCAACTGAGCGAGGCAGGGCAACCATTACTTAACTCCATGAAGGAGTCGCACCACAAGCGGACACAAGACCCTTCTAAGACGGCCGCAGAGGACGCTCCACGGGATTTACTGAGGGACATGAATAACACTGACAATGAGCAGACAGACCCAAAAAAAATATTAGGCTACAACTATAAGGAATTAGAAATCAATAGAATAGAAATATGAAATAGGAATAGCATGTCAGAATAGTATATAAGAAATCCACCCAATGTTGGAAATAAAGAGAGTCCAAACAGAATCAAATAAGATAAGCTAAGGCGTCAAAATGGCATTAGGCCCGCCTCTCCCCATAAGGGACTGGAATGAAACATGCAAAAAAAAAAAAATTAAATAAAATTCTCCCTTCACAGGGACAACCGGACGTGCTCGATATTGCTCTTCTGAAGGGCATCGAGCGCGACTGCTGAGACGCGTAACGTCCTCTCCTCCGACCACGTACCGGTCATATTTGGCCTCGACGTGGCCGGAGCTTCTCTTCCAGACAGCCCTCGAACTGCTCGAGGACGCCCCACACTCCGCCGTGGTAGGGGCAGACGCCGCCCTAGCGTTCTTCACACGAAGAACACTCCGAGCAGCGGAGGAAGCCACGCCGAGACGTCGCCAAGGAGCACGAGACTTCTCGCGACAGCTACCGCGCCCCATCCTGGAAGCGATCATCGAGAAGAACCGACTGTTTCGTGAATGGCAGCTCACTCGCCAACCAGACACGAAGCGCCGCTTAAACCGCACGAGACGGGAAATTAAGGCAGCAGTCGAGCGACACCGGAACCAGGAATGGGAAGACCTTGTGTCTACCCTCAATCCTGAGGATGGCAGTGCCTGGAGGGTGGTAAAGTCCTTCCTACGCCGGCGACAGCGAATAACGCCTTTACAGGTCGGGAGCGACTTCGCCAGCGACCCCGACGCGAAAGCCGGCGTCCTGGCTGACGCATTTGCAGCAAACTTCACACCGGTGGCCGATGTCATCGACGACGATCACATACGGCGGGTCCACGAGCAACTACCAACCTTCTGCGCCGCAAGGGAGGAAGGCGACGTTATCGAGCCGATAACGGAGGAGGAAGTCGCTGTGCAGCTTCGCTCGCTGAACCCCAAGAACGCAGGAGGCAGCGATGGCGTCACAAACAAACAAAACCAAAGTCTTCGAGAGGCTGTACTCGAGAAGACTGATGCGACACGTCACCCAGGAGGGCATCATGCCGGACGAGCAGTTCGGGTTCCGAGAAGAATATGCCACTTCCCACCAGCTCTTGCGGGCGGTAGAACCGGCGATGAGGACATTGGAAACAAGGGAATTTTTTGGGGCAGTGTTCCTCGATGTCTCCCGAGCCTTTGATTCGGTGTGGCACGACGGTCTCGAGTTCAAACTTTTTGAACAAGGGATACCGACGTCCCACATGACGCTGCTGCAGTCGTATGTCTGAACGAATCTTTCACGTGAGGGCTGACGACGGTACGTCCACAGACAGGCAGATACGTGCAGGGGTGCCGCAGGGGTCGGTTCTCGGCCCCTCGCTGCACTTTCTGTACACTGCCGACGCGCCGAAAGTGGCAGGAGTTGAACTGGCGCTGTACGCCGATGATACAGCCCTCTTCACTCGCAGCATGAACGCCCAAGTGCTGAGAAACCGCCTCCAACGCGGGTGCGACGTCTTGGGCTCATGGTCAACAAAGTGGCGGCTGAAATTCAACGCCTCGACGAGCCAGGCAGTCGTCTTCACCTGAAGACTTCTGCCACCAGGGCTTACGCCAGTCGAAATCCTGGGAGAACCTATCCCATGGAGTGGGACGGCGAAATACCTAGGGGTTACCCTAGACTGCAGGCTCACCTTGAAGCATCATATCCGTGATGTGAAAGGGAGAGCAATAGGACGCCTTCGCCCCCTGTATCCGCTGCTAACCCTGCACTCGTCATTGCCACCGCAACAAAGCATCACGCTTTACCTAACATTGGTTCGCCCACTGTTAGAGTGTGCGGTCGTGGTCTGGGGGAGAGCCGCAGATGCTCACATTGTGACTCTGCAGCGGATACAGAACCGCGCCCTGAAGACTGCTATGCAACTTCCGAGGCGCTTCTCAACGCGCCGACTCCACGAGGACACCGGGATCCTGCCTCTAGCCGCCGCCAGGAAGTTCTACGAGAAGACGGGACGCTCCCGCAACCGGCTCATCCTTCGGCTGGGCCAACAACCTCATCACAGGCCAACCACGCGTTGGCCTGACCTGCTGAGGGATTAAGTTTTACTAATCCCTCAACAGAATGTGTCTTTCTCTTTTCAGGTTACACCAGACAGGACCAATCAACAAGAGTGGTAATATATCTTTCTCTCTCTTACAGAAACCGCAGTAATGACAAATTTGTTGTCTAAACTGCACCACCACGAGCCAAGGACAGGTTCGTCATTCCAGCGTCAGCGTCGGACTCCGCTGACGACACGAAGCGCGTTTTCTTGTTGCCGCGGGCCGCGCCGCCGGCCGTTTCGAGCGCTTCGGCTTCCGCAGAGTTAGTCTCTGCCCCTCCCCCCCGCCCTCCAATAATAGGGAAAAAGTAGGCCAAGACCTGGAAGCAGGCCGCGGAACCACATAAAGGTTTTCCGCCGCCCCCGTCCAGGATTCCGCGTCTACCTTCGTTCTCCTAGGGTCAGCAATGCAACCGGAAAAACCAACGGTGACAACAAAATTTACAACTGACAATCACCTGGCAGCAAGCCCCCTTTCCGCTCCAGACATAGCAAACACACGCAAATCACAAACAAACAAATACATTTCCAGAATGAGATTTTCACTCTGCAGTGGAGTGTGCGCTGATATGAAACTTCCTGGCAGATTAAAACTGTGTGCCCGACCGAGACTCGAACTCGGGACCTTTGCCTTTCGCGGGCAAGTGCTCTACCAACTGAGCTACCGAAGCACGACTCACGCCCGGTACTCACAGCTTTACTTCTGCCAGTACCTCGTCTCCTACCTTCTAAACTTTACAGAAGCTCTCCGGCGAACCTTGCAGAACTAGCACTCCTGAAAGAAAGGATATTGCGGAGACATGGCTTAGCCACAGCCTGGGGGATGTTTCCAGAATGAGATTTTCACTCTGCAGCGGAGTGTGTGCTGATATGAAACTTCCTGGCAGATTAAAACTGCAAGGTTCGCAGGAGAGCTTCTGTAAAGTTTGGAAGGTAGGAGACGAGGTACTGGCAGAACTAAAGCTGTGAGTACCGGGCGTGAGTCGTGCTTCGGTAGCTCAGTTGGTAGAGCACTTGCCCGCGAAAGGCAAAGATCCCGAGTTCGAGTCTCGGTCGGGCACACAGTTTTAATCTGCCAGGAAGTTTCAAACAAATACATTGTCAGTATTTGCGATCCCCCCCCCTTCCTCCCCTCTCCTTATCCGCTCCTGGTTGCCAACGGCCAAAATCGCCTCACCGAACACATCTTCAACCTAACTGGCAAGCAGAAGTCCCGTCAACCGACCAAATCCTTCCCAAACCCGCAACTGCTACCCAACCCCCTACCCGATCTCAGTTCCTAAAATCCCTCCCCCCCCCCACTCAAGTCCACCTCATCTAAACAGTGGCGTGCAAGGAAGGACAGGAAGCACTCCAAGGGAAAGAAACACTCCACCACCCCCAACCCAACCACCCCCTGTGACGAAACTGCGCCCCCGACAGCACCTGTCGTCGCTGTGAGAGGGGACCAGGAAACAACTGCACTGGAAGGGAACCACGTAACCGGGCAAGACTCGGATGGTTTCGTGCCGGCGAAGAAAAACTTTCGCCAGGCGAGGCTTCCGGCTGCTCGGGGAGTGGAACCCATCCCGAACAGGTTTCAGGCGGTGACTGATGAGCCAGAGACATCACATGACACAACACGAACACAAAATCACGTCACCCACCACCTCCCTCCGATTGTCGCAGAGTTTACCCAGAATTATGAGGAACTCTTCGAGATGCTAAAAACAGAAATCGAGGGAGGCAGTTTCCAGGTAAAACCTGCTGGTGGTGATAAAATCAAAATAACAGTACGCACACTTGGGCACTACACCACAATCAAAACACTTCTTAACAACAAAAACATACCCCACTACACATTCCCCACAAAAAAGACACGAAACAAGAACATTGTGATCCGAGACCTACTGAGGCGACTGTCCCCCCAGGTGATCAAAACAGACTTGACTGCCCAGGGGTACGTCGTCAAGGCGGTCCAGCAGATGGGCAACATAGGAAGCAAATGGCCCCTATACCAGGTCGCACTGCCAGATATCCCGCAAAACAAAAGGGAAATAAAGATGATCCTGGCTTTCTCTGTGACCACTGAACCACTGTGCCGCAAAAACAAGATGGTGCAGTGCTTCAGGTGTCAGGGCATCAATCATATTGCAGCACACTGCTCCATGGCAGTAAGGTGCAGAAAATGGGCCGAGGCCCATGACACAAGGACGTGCACAATAAAACACATGGACCCACAAATAAGGTGTGCGCTGTGTAGTAAAAACCACACAGCGGGTTACCAAGGTTGTGAGGTCACAAAAGACACTCACAGCAGGCAAAGAGCGCCAAGGCCGCCCCCCATACATGCAAACTAAACACCACCAACCCATCCAGCCACAGAACAAAACAAAACACGATAACACACAGGGACAAGGCCTGGGTAAAACCAAGACCGGACACGCCAAGGTCAAATTACGCGGAAGTGGTTTCACCTTTGAGAAGCCATGGAAACATAGCTCCATCACCACAACAGCAGACACCAACACAAGAACAACACCGGGAAACACACAGCAACAACAACCAGCTCCACCATGACAGAGAGAGCTCTGGGAAACCCCACACGTCCCCCCCCTCCCCCCCCCCCCTGTGGATCAATTGTTAGGAATAATGGTGCAGACCATGAACCTCGTCATAGAAAAGATGAAGGAATTCAAGGAAGCCCAGAAGCAGAACACACAGATTCTCGTTGCCCTTCAGGCAGCAGTCCAGCAGTCGCTCCCCTCTGCGACTTCCTCAGTTGTTTCAAAACCCCATCATGAATAGACGACCAAATATCCAAGGCCTGACAATGTACGTCTTTAACGCAGATGACATTGTCAATCAAGAGTTCAGATACTCATGAAGGAGTTTTCCATCGACATATGCATGATGGGGGGAACCCACCTAAAACCGGGAATAAAAGCGACAATTCACAACTACGTTAGCTACCGTAAAGACAGACCAACCCAAGGCATGGGAGTGGCCACATACATAAAAAGAGGGATCCCCCACCACCTAGTATTCTTACCAGCTACCAACAAAATCGAAGCAGTGGCGGTGGAAGTAACCACTACCACTGGACCCCTAACAACTGTTGCAATTTACCTACCCCCACAAGACCAGATAGATGAGGGAGACGTAGATGCTCTTGGGCAAATTGAAGGCAAACTCATAATATGGGGTGACTTCAATGCCAAACACCCTGATTGGAATTCTAGAGTAACCTCCAGAGCAGCTGGCAAACTGCAACAACTAGCGTGCACCCACCACATCGAAACATGGGGTCCGGTCGAGCCCACATCTTATCCAGAAAATGGAGGCAGGCCCGACGTGTTAGACATGGCTCTTACTAGGAGGATCTCAGGGTTTGTGGCCGCAAGGACAATCAACAGAATGTCCTCCGACCACAGCCCAGTGATACTAGAAGTCGATGTGGGAGAATGGGTAGCACTCTCACGGTTCCAGACGTCTTACAAACGTACAGACTGGTAGCGATACCAAGAAACTGTAGCCTCTGATATCACTCGCGCTCCGCCACCTACTGCCGAAACAGTAGAACAAGCGCTACAAGACTTAACAGGCAGCATCTTGCAGGCAGCGGAAGAGGCCACCCCTCCACAAAGGGATGGCCCACCGCCGCAAATACAGCTCCCGGAACACTTGCTAGCTCAAATTCGACATAAGAACAGAGTGGCAAAAGAGAGGAAGATCACCAGAGATCAGGGCACCAGGAGGCTGCTCAATCGTCTGCAGAGATAACTGAAGGTAGCGCTCAATGAGCACAGAAACCAGCAATGGCAAAACCGCCTCACAGCTCTCAAAGTAGACGATCATACACTATGGCAAGCAACCAAACAGTTCACAAAAAGACGCGCTAGGATTCCGCCACTGCACGGTGAGGGGGGTCTGGTCTACAGCCACGCTGAGACGGCTAACGCCCTCGCCGACTCCTTCGAGAAGCAGTCAAGCGGCAGAACCCCAGGATGAAGAGCATGAAGAGCATGAAGAGGTAGTCAGTCGTCAACTGGCTGTCTTCCTCAATGCTGAGGACGACCCAGAGGACGAACCCATACTATCTACCCCCGAGGACATGGCAAGAGTAATTAGGTCCCTCCTACAAAAAAGGCGCCAGGACATGACAGTGTCACCAATCAGTTAGTGAAAAATCCCCCACCCACAGCGATCACACACCTCACGAACGTCCTCAACGAGATTACTAGATCCCGCGAGTTCCCATCTTGCTGGAAACATGCGGAAGTGGTCGCGATACACAAACTGGGGAAAGACCCTCTATTCCCGCAGCACTACAGGCCGATTAGCCTCTTGCCAACTCTCAGCAAGATCTATGAGCGCTTCCTGCTAAGACCCATACAAGAACACATTACAAGAGAGCAAATTCTGCCGGATTTCCAATTCGGATTCCGGCAGAACCTCTCTGCCCCACAACAGCTCATGAGAATGTTTGAAGCAGCCACAGAGGGCTTCAACCACAGAGGCTACTGCAGCATAGTGCTACTAGACGTAGCCAAAGCCTTTGATTCAGTATGGCATAGAGGGCTACTCTACAAGTTGTACACACAAGGGTTTCCCAGGGGCATAGTTCAGCTGATCAAAAGCTATCTCACGAATAGAACTTTCTTCGTCAAAGGAGAAACTGCCACCTCCACCAAAAGGCCTATTCGTGCTGAGGTGCCACAGGGATCGGTCCTGAGGCCCGTTTTGTACAGTCTGTACACAGCAGACACTCCAGCGCCCCCCCCCCCCCCCCCTGGTGCACACTGCACAGTACGCAGACGACACAGCCTTCTACACGAGAAATGTGAACTAGGACCTGGTCATTCGTAGGCTACAAAGGGTTTTAGATGACACAGAAACCTGGGTTGTCGCTGGCGCATCACCATCAACTCTGAAAAGACGCATGCTATGCTGATTACCTGCAGGCTCGGAAGGCGCGAACCTCCTCAACGTCCCCCCCCCCCCCCTCCACCTTCACCTAAACGGAACCCAACTCCCCTGGCGCAGAACCGCCAAGTACCTTGGAGTAACCTTGGACTCTCGTCTTACGTGGAAACCCCACATAGACGAGGTCCACAGGAAGGTCTGCGCTAGAATGTCCGCCCTATACCCAATCCTGAACTCAACCAGCTCCCTTCCCTGCCCAGTAGGAGTAAATGAGTACCAGGCCCTGATCCGGCAGTAATGGAATATGCATGCCCTGTCTGGGGATACGCGGCAAAGCAGCACCTGGACAAACTCCAGAGGCTGCAGAACCGCGCCCTCAGGAGGGCACTGCATTTACCTCTTGGATTCCCCACAGATGATCTGCACGCCGCTGCCGAAATCCCGCTCCTGAGAGAGCGTTTCCAAGATCTGGCAAGGGCCTTCTATGAGGGTTCTTCCAGATCAGGAAACGCCCTCATCCACTCCCTAGGTCGGTATGACATGTCCCGCGACGAGCACAAGCGCCCCATGACGATCTTCGACGTTTAAGTCAAAGAGAAAATCCCAATATCCAATCCCAAATCCTGCTCCTTCCCATATAACACCAAACATCTCGCCAACCTCAGGCAAACACCAGACTCAAACAGAACAGTCATCACATATCACAGACACCAAAAAACTACAGAAAGAATCACACACACACACGTACACAGGAGAGTAAAAGCCGAAAGGCTAAAAACTCCCCCTCACACTTCCCCAAAGAGGGGAAAGTAAAAGATGAGAGCAGCAGCAGCAGACAGACCATTCCATCAGAACCAGCTAATGATGGCGGAAAGGTTATTCGCCGAAATATCGCGAGACTTCAACGATCGCATCCGGCTGGACACCCGAGAGCCCTGCAAACAACACATACGCCGGGAAAGCCTCCGATCACAAGAGTAATGATTTTTAGCGATTTTCAGTCCTGTTGCATAATAGTCTCATTACTAGTTGCAGATTGTTTGTAGAATTTAACGCTACTGTTATTCGAGATGGCAACACTTTTCTTTAAGCAAAATAAACCGTTTTGTCACACAACACGATTGTATTTTGTCCTGTCAAAATGTTTCATGTTACGCAATAACCAGGCTTCATACGTCAGCATATAAGAATTTGTATAACGTAAGATGCTATTTGCATTTATAGAAGTCAACTATATTTAGAGATTGTTCACAGTCTAACTGGAATTTATTACCTTAGATTGGGTTCTGGGCCACCACTACACAATTATTATCGCAATTATGACCAACAACATTCTTGTCTGTATAGAAAATCAATTTTAAAACTGCCGCTGCTATATTTCACTAAGATGGCGGCTCACATAAGACAACCACTTATCGATTCTGCTTCAACGCCTGTTTAGCTACTAAGAAATAATATATCTTAAATTTTTTGTACCTTCACTATTTGGATTAACATTTCAAAATGTTTCTCAATGTTAATCGCTTATTATTCAACATTTACCAATAAACCGCGCTGTAGATCAATAGCGCTAATGGCTGCGCTCCTTTGTAGCTGATCAGAAAACTTAACATTTATATAGGACCAGAATCACAATGAAATAAAACTCCTAACAAAGAAGTTTCATTTCAATGACACATAAACTCTATTTTTCAAATTTCAAATTAGCAACACAATACAGTTTTTTACAGACCTCTGTGTTCCGAGACATTAATCACATCCTATCAGAACAACAGTTCGAATAAGAAAAGATTGAGATTTTCAATATCTTTTTCCATGGGTATTGCCTGACACATAATTTTTTTACAAAATAAAATCACTGGCAACAATTATTTATTATTTTATTGACGATGAAGACCTTTTTATTAATATCGCGAGAATGTTCATTCACATTCCACAGTCAACGCTATCGCGAATATTATTCTTAATAAAAATATAGGCGTGGATACTACACCGTCCTTCAGGAAAGGCCACAGCCAATAATCACACGGCTTCAAATCTGGTGAACTTGGTCGCCACGCGGTTTGGAATGGCCGACCAATGATTCGGTTTCCTGGAAATGTGTGACCGAGTGATCTCACGGGCGATATGAGGTGCTCCAGAACAGTGGAGTCCAAACCATCTCTCCTTCGGTAGAGCACGGATCACATGCTGAGGATGCAGATCGCAGTAAAGTGTAGCGTCCACGCTGCATTTCTTTTGGTCCACTGGGATGTGAATTCACCCATGAAAAATGGACCAACTATGAAGTGCGTAGTCAACCCACACCACACAGTGACGTTTTTACCATGCCGAGAATTACACGAACTTTCGTTGGCGATGAAGATATCCAAATGCGACAGTTGTGATTGCTCAGTGCCCCAGTCAGAGTAAAGTGTGCTTTATCGCTCCATAAAACATTCCAAGGCCGTACGTCGTCATCACCAAATCTTGCAAGAAAAGTCTACACGAATGTCTGCATCACGTGGCAAAAATTGATGAGCAATGTGAAGTTCGTATGGATACTATTTCAAGTTGTTCGAACAGTGGACCACTCGATGTTCAGCTGTCGCGACACAGCTCGTGCACTGCTTGTAGATTGCACATTGCGCCCAGCTTTCTCAGTCACGGAAACAGTAGCTAACTACTTCAAAAATTTGTGGTACAATTCGTCGTCGGCCTCTCCCAGCAACATTTTCCAAATCGCCAATCAATCCGAACTTACGACTCATGTTCTCCAACTCCGACACGGAATGAGGGGCCCTCCGTATTCCTTTAATGCAGCGATACTCGCGAACAGTATTATTGCTACTGCTGTTCTGTATTGCGCAGTGCAATGAGCAGTGCTGCAATGGGTGACGTCACATTACGTGACTTCCAATTTCACCATACAAGACTAACAGGACAGAAATGCTTCATTACATTACAAAATGAATTTTGAAGGAATAAAAACCCAAACTGTTTCTGTGAAAATGCGCTGTAATTTTATGAACGCAAACTGACTAAACAAATTTCCGAAGACTGCATGATACACGAGTAAAAATCACGTAGCACTGTGAGGATAAAGAAATGAGATCGGAAATGAACTTTACCTAATCTAGCCCTAGCATTAATTTGGAAATGCAACACGTAGCTACGAATGTTCTACTGTTTCTAACTGATGTAAAACAGGCCCTAGTAAATCGATATCTCTTACCTGTGGCAACGGAAACTCTGTACTGTTCGAAGTAATAGACGTAAAAAAATGCAGCTCAGCAACAGACTAGCTAAAGGGGAAAAAAAGGAAGTCTTGCGCAAGGACGTGCATCTATGCTAAGCAGCAGCCGGCCGGAGTAGCCGAGCGGTTCTAGGCACTTCAGTCCAGAACCGCGCTACTGTTACGGTCGCAGGTTCGAATCCTGCCTTGGGCATGGATGTGTGCGGTGTCCTTAAGTTAGTTAGGTTTAAGTAGTTCTAAGTTCTAGGGGACTGATGACCTCAGATGTTAAGTCCCATAATGCTCAGAGCCATTTTTTTATGCTAAGCAGATCATACTTCAGTTCTATTCACCGTGTTCTGAATACTACTGTAACACATTCTCTGAGCACAACAATAACTTTTGTAACACACATTCCTCTGTCATGAGATTAATATGAAATGGCAAAAGAGTGATAAATCCAGAACTTCTGTGAGCGGATAATCTTGCTTCATCTCATCTGAGCAATGAAACCAAACCAATAAAGAAAATTCCTGCTAAAACTTTGCCCTTTTGCAACATACCGTAAATTCAGTGCAATCAAGCAGTGCAACAACAGCAGTATCTAGGAATCTTTACTTCGGAAATTAAACTTCACCAAATGGTATTTCCAAAATTCATCATTCTCGGTATCTTTCTCTCCGAGTTCTGAAAACTATTCCCAAACCTCTTAGCACGACCAACATTGACTCACTAGCTTCTTCTAGAATGCTACACCAACGACAATGCTACTAGCAATCAGAGATCACATTGTTTGTAGTCAGAGCCTCTGTGATATAAAATATCAACTGTTTAAAACCTCTGTCTGAAAAATATCCAGTACACAGATATGAAGTAGGAGACACCGAATGAAAATAGAGCTTACATCACTTCTCTTGAATAACAAAAATAACCTAGAAACCTTACAATTGGAGACGCTATCAGGCGCTAGCTACCCACCCACACACCATCGACACGCAATTTACGGGGAACTGTGAGACTTGTGCGTACGTACCTCGTGACACACAGCTCCGCAGAAGCGTCAAGGATTTTTCGAAACCATTCCACGCAGACTCAAGTGATTACAGTGTGTGTCGTTCGTTTCCACGCTGTTAAAACAGTTGATCATGATCAGGATTTCGAGTGAACGGGACTGCGTAACACCAACACTTCATGCCACTCGTAACTGCCACTTGTTTATAATTTTTTTCTATATTTTGTATATACTCTGTCAGTATTTAAGAAAACTTATAACTTTGTACTGAATACGGACATTTTCTGTATCTGTATTATAAACAATAAAATACTGTATAGTATAATTTTAACCATTGGTGTCAATGTTACTTGCGTTACCATACTACTTCCGTAAAATACATAACAACCGCCTTCAGTCAGAACCGCGATTTCGTTTCAATGCACGATGTATTTTGAGCCCTAGGGGTTTATCATCACGTGCTTTGACAATCCCCATAGATTTTTAGCCGATTTAGGTTAACTGTCGACATGGTAAGGTAACAAGGTGTATTACAAAGTGGCATATTGTCAATGTAAGTTTACAAAACTAAGACAAATTGAAGAATAGCTGATACATAGTTTCGGAGCACAGTATGACTAAACATCTTTACACACATATATACACTTTCGATTCTACAGCACGTTTGCACACAATAATCAAAAAAAGTCAAAGTATTTTAGAAGCAAAGATGCTGCAGGTCTACAAATACAAAGCTTTTATTATTTCACAGAAGATACAAAGCTATTACTTCATTAGCTGTACAAGATATCACTCACAAAGCGTTTGTGAATATTTCAAATTCGGATGAATGTTGTCAAATGGTTGCACTATTAAATATTGCAACTGCAATAACTAAACGGTATTCAGAAAAATCTGTTGAAAAACTATAGAGCAAAATGTGGTGCAACACCAGTAATTGAAACACTACAGAAATAAAAACTTGCACAAAAAAAATTTCACAATCATTCCCTTTTTAGGCAAAGCATCACAAAAATTGCTAACTTATTTAAAAACATTAAGATTGAAATATCGTTCTCCACAAACAACAAACAACAAACATGGTCACCACTTACTCCACAAAGTAAACACAAACACCACTGTAACAGCAATAGTGAAATATATAAATTACAATGTAACTGTTTCCCTGCATTTTACAGAGTCATAAAAGAAAGAAATCTCTGCAAATGTTATGAATAACACACTGATGTTTTTCAGATTTAATCACTTTGACAAACCCACAATAGCCAACAGCATGTACCTTAATAGAAAAAAGACTAAGTGACATCCACAACAGCCTAACAGCACTCCACAAAAGATCTTGCTAAGAAACTTGATCTACAATAACAAACAGATGTAATGTTACATAAAGAAATACTTCTGAAAACATGTTGAATGACTAAACAGAGTTTAGCAGCCACAGTTTTCTCAGCAAATATTCACCACATTTGACAAGTTCACAAATAATTTTTTGTAAATGATATCTTGTAACAACTAATAATGTAATAAAGTTGTATTTTCTTTGAAGTAATAACTCATGTGAATATTTCGTCCATTATGAGGACTTCGACTGTTTATGAATACAAATAAACGCGTAGTGCCAGATAAAGAAGTGAGTGACGCAGGAACTCTTTTTAATTGTGATAACACAAATGTATTTGTAGAAATGCGGCATCTTTGCTTTTAAAATTGTTTGCCTTGTTTTGACTTTTGATTACAAGAGACTGGCATAGGGAAGTGTATTCAAATATAGAGAAACAGTATGTTGACAGGCAGATTACGGCGCTTCGTTAGACAACGCCTATGTAAGACAAAAGACAACAAGTGCCTGGCGCAGTTGTTAGACTCGTTACTGCTGCTTCGTGGCAGGTTATAGAAATTTAAGTGAGTTTGAGCGTGGGGACATCGTCGCCGCACAAACGGACTCAGCATCTCCCAGGTAGCAATCAAGTTGGTATTTTCCCACACGACCATTTCACGAGTGTACCGTGATTATTAGTAATTCGGTAAAACATCAAATCTCCGACGTCGCTGCGGCCAGTAAATGATCCTGCAAGAACGGGACCAATGACGACTGAATACAACCATTCAACGTGACAGAAGTGCAACCGTTCCCCAAATTGCTGCACATTTCAGTGCTGGGCCATTAACAAGTGTCAGCGTGCGAAGCATTGAACGAAACATCATCGATATGGGCTTTCGGAGCAGAAGGCCCGCTTGTGTACCTTTGATGACTGCACGACACAAACCTTTACGGCTCGCCTGGGCCCGTCAACACCGACATTGGACTGTTGATGACTGGAAACGTGTTGCCTGATAGGAAGAGTTTCGTTTCAAATTTTATCGAGAGGATGAACGTCTAAGGGTATGGGACCTGCCTGTCAGCAGAGGACTGTTCAAGTTGGTGAAGGCTCTGCAATGGTGTGGGGCGTGTGCGATTTGAGTGGCATGGGACTCCTGACACGTCTGACTGTTCAAGTTGGTGGAGGCTCTGCAATGGTGTGGGGCGTGTGCAGTTGGAGTGGCATGGGACTCCTGACACGTCTGACTGTTCAAGTTGGTGGAGGCTCTGCAATGGTGTGGGGCATGTGAAGTTGGAGTGGCATGGGAATCCTGCCACGTCTGACTGTTCAAGTTGGTGGAGGCTCTGCAATGGTGTGGGGCGTGTGCAGTTGGAGTGGCATGGGACTCCTGACACGTCTGACTGTTCAAGTTGGTGGAGGCTCTGCAATGGTGTGGGGCGTGTGCAGTTGGAGTGGCATGGGACTCCTGACACGTCTGATGGTTCAAGTTGGTGGAGGCTCTGCAGTGGTGTGGGGCGTTTGCAGTTGGAGTGGCATGGGACTCCTGACACGTATGAGTGTTCAAGTTGGTGGAGGCTCTGCAGTATTGTGGGGTGTGTGCAGTTGGAGTGGCATGGGACTCCTGACACGTCTGACTGTTCAAGTTGGTGGAGGCTCTGCAGTGGTGTGGGGCGTGTGCAGTTGGAGTGGCATGGGACTCCTGACACGTCTGACTGTTCAAGTTGGTGGAGACTCTGCAGTGGTGTGGGGCGTGTGCAGTTGGAGTGGCATGGGACTCCTGACACATCTGACTGTTCAAGTTGGTGAAGGCTCTGCAATGGTGTGGGGCATGTGCAGTTGGGGTGGCATGGGACTCCTGACACGTCTGACTGTTCAAGTTGGTGGAGGCTCTGCAATGGTGTGGGGCGTGTGCAGTTGGAGTGGCATGGGACTCCTGACACGTCTGACTGTTCAAGTTGGTGGAGGCTCTGCAGTGGTGTGGGGCGTGTCCAGTTGGAGTGGCATGGGACTCCTGACACGTCTGACTGTTCAAGTTGGTGGAGGCTCTGCAATGGTGTGGGGCGTGTGCAGTTGGAGTGGCATGGGACTCCTGACACGTCTGACTGTTCAAGTTGGTGGAGGCTCTGCAGTGGTGTGGGGCATGTCCAGTTGAAGTGGCATGGGACTCCTGACACGTCTGACTGTTCAAGTTGGTGGAGACTCTGCAGTGGTGTGGGGCGTGTGCAGTTGGAGTGGCATGGGACTCCTGACACGTCTGACTGTTCAAGTTGGTGGGGGCTCTGCAATGGTGTGGGGCGTGTGCAGTTGGAGTGGCATGGGACTCCTGACACATCTGACTGTTCAAGTTGGTGAAGGCTCTGCAATGGTGTGGGGCATGTGCAGTTGGAGTGGCATGGGACTCCTGACACGTCTGACTGTTCAAGTTGGTGGAGGCTCTGCAATGGTGTGGGGCGTGTGCAGTTGGAGTGGCATGGGACTCCTGACACATCTGACTGTTCAAGTTGGTGGAGGCTCTGCAGTGGTGTGGGGCGTGTGCAGTTGGAGTGGCATGGGACTCCTGACACATCTGACTGTTCAAGTTGGTGAAGGCTCTGCAATGGTGTGGGGCATGTGCGAGTTGAGTGGCATGGGACTCCTGACACGTCTGACTGTTCAAGTTGGTGGAGGCTCTGCAATGGTGTGGGGCGTGTGCAGTTGGAGTGGCATGGGACTCCTGACACGTCTGACTGTTCAAGTCGGTGGAGACTCTGCAGTGATGTGGGGCGTGTGCAGTTGGAGTGGCATGGGACTCCTGACACATCTGACTGTTCAAGTTGGTGAAGGCTCTGCAATGGTGTGGGGCGTGTGCGATTTGAGTGGGACTCCTGACACGTCTGACTGTTCAAGTTGGTGGAGGCTCTGCATTGGTGTGGGGCGTGTGCAGTTGGAGTGGCATGGGACTCCTGACACGTCTGACTGTTCAAGTTGGTGGAGGCTCTGCAGTGGTGTGGGGTGTGTGCAGTTGGAGTGGCATGGGACTCCTGACACATCTGACTGTTCAAGTTGGTGGAGGCTTTGCAGTGGTGTGGGGCGTGTGCAGTTGGAGTGGCATGGGACTCCTGACACATCTGACTGTTCAAGTTGGTGAAGGCTCTGCAATGGTGTGGGGCGTGTGCAGTTGGAGTGGCATGGGTCTCCTGACATGTCTGACTGCTCAAGTTGGTGGGGCCTCTGCAATGGTGTGGGGCGTGTGCAGTTGGAGTGGCATGGGACTCCTGACACATCTGACTGTTCAAGTTGGTGGAGGCTCTGCAGTGGTGTGGGGCGTGGGCAGTTGGAGTGGCATGGGACTCCTGACACATCTGACTGTTCAAGTTGGTGAAGGCTCTGCAATGGTGTCGGGTGTGTGCGATTTGAGTGGCATGGGACTCCTGACACGTCTGACTGTTCAAATTGGTGGAGGCTCTGCAATGGTGTGGGGCGTGTGCAGTTGGAGTGGCATGGGACACCTGACACGTCTGACTGTTCAAGTTGGTGGAGGCTCTGTAGTGGTGTGGGGCGTGTGCAGTTGGAGTGGCATGGGACTCCTGGCACATCTGACTGTTCAAGTTGGTGGAGGCTCTGCAGCGGTGTGGGGCATGTGCAGTTGGAGTGGCATGGGACTCCTGACACATCTGACTGTTCAAGTTGGTGAAGGCTCTGCAATGGTGTGGGGCATGTGCGAGTTGAGTGGCATGGGACTCCTGACACGTCTGACTGTTCAAGTTGGTGGAGGCTCCGCAATGGTGTGGGGCGTGTGCAGTTGGAGTGGCATGAGACTCCTGACACGTCTGACTGTTCAAGTCGGTGGAGGCTCTGCAGTGGTGTGGGGCGTGTGCAGTTGGAGTGGCATGGGACTCCTGACACATCTGACTGTTCAAGTTGGTGAAGGCTCTGCAATGGTGTGGGGCGTGTGCGATTTGAGTGGCATGGGACTCCTGACACGTCTGACTGTTCAAGTTGGTGGAGGCTCTGCATTGGTGTGGGGCGTGTGCAGTTGGAGTGGCATGGGACTCCTGACACGTCTGACTGTTCAAGTTGGTGGAGGCTCTGCAGTGGTGTGGGGCGTGTGCAGTTGGAGTGGCATGGGACTCCTGACACATCTGACTGTTCAAGTTGGTGGAGGCTCTGCAGTGGTGTGGGGCGTGTGCAGTTGGAGTGGCATGGGACTCCTGACACATCTGACTGTTCAAGTTGGTGAAGGCTCTGCAATGGTGTGGGGTGTGTGCAGTTGGAGTGGCATGGGACTCCTGACATGTCTGACTGTTCAAGTTGGTGGGGGCTCTGCAATGGTGTGGGGCGTGTGCAGTTGGAATGGCATGGGACTCCTGACATGTCTGACTGTTCAAGTTGGTGGATGCTCTGCAGTGGTGTGGGGCGTGTGCAGTTGGAGTGGCATAGGACACCTGACACATCTGACTGTTGAAGTTGGTGAAGGCTCTGCAATGGTGTGGGGCGTGTGCGATTTGAGTGGCATGGGACTCCTGACACGTCTGACTGTTCGTTGGTGGAGGCTCTGCAATGGTGTGGGGCGTGTGCAGTTGGAGTGGCGTGGGACTCCTGACACGTCTGACTGTTCAAGTTGGTGGAGGCTCTGCAGTGGTGTGGGGCGTGAGCAGTTGGAGTGGCATGGGACTCCTGACACGTCTGACTGTTCAAGTTGGTGGAGGCTCTGCAGTGGTGTGGGGCGTGTGCAGTTGGAGTGGCATGGGACTCCTGACACGTCTGACTGTTCAAGTTGGTGGAGGGTCTGCAATGGTGTGGGGCGTGTGCAGTTGCATGGGACTCCTGAGACATCTGACTGTTCAAGTTGGTGGAGGCTCTGCAATGGTGTGGGGCGTGTGCAGTTGGAGTGGCATGGGACTCCTGACACATCTGACTGTTCAAGTTGGTGGAGGCTCTGCAATGGTGTGGGGCATGTGAAGTTGTAGTGGCATGGGAATCCTGACACGTCTGACTGTTCAAGTCGGTGGAGGCTCTGCAATGGTGTGGGGCGTGTGCAGTTGGAGTGGCATGGGACTCCTGACACGTCTGACTGTTGGTGGAGGCTCTGCAATGGTGTGGGGCGTGTGCAGTTGGAGTGGCATGGGACTCCTGACACGTCTGACTGTTCAAGTTGGTGGAGGCTCTGCAATGGTGTGGGGCGTGTGCAGTTGGAGTGGCATGGGACTCCTGACACGTCTACATACGACTCTGACAGGAACACGTACCTAAGCATCCTTTCTGATCACCTGATCCATTCATGCCCATTGTGCATTCCGACGGAGTTAGGCAAACCCAGCAGGACAATGCGAAACGCCACACGTCCAGAATTGGTAGAGTGGCTCCAGGAACAGTCTTCTCCCTGTAATGCATGAACGCTATTGAGTGTATCTGGGATACCTTGCTGTTCAGAACAGATATCCACCTCCTCGTACTCTTACGGATTTATGGACAGTCCTGCAGGTTTCATGGTGTCCATTCCCTCCAGCAATACTTCAGACAGTAGTCGACTCCATGCTAGGTCGTGCTGCGGCACTTCTGCGTGCTCGCGGGAACCCTGCATGATATTAAGCAGGTGTACCAGTTTCTTTGGCTCGTCAGTGTATTTGCATAAACATTTTTATTCGTATTGTGCTACAAATCGCCATGTACAGAGCTGGTGGTTAGAATTGTAACAGTAGAAGAGGGAGAGTTGGAAGGAAGTGCCTCTACGCTGGAGAGGCAAAAGCGCGCCAAAGTAGAGGGCACAAAGAGATCGCGGCAGCTGAGGCAGACCGTACGTATCCACTAGCGGACGTGGTATTTCATTTAAAACCGCACGAAAGATGAGGAAATTGACATCGTATTTTTTTTTAATCGTAATTAATTTTTACTAGTTTCAGTTACTGTGAAATAAAACAACTTTCAAAAAGGTTTCTCTCAAAATTTTACTAGTATTCGAGTTAAAATTCGGTAAAATTTGCATTAATTTCCGAACGCGACAATTTGTCAATTGTTTAACTCAAGAACCTTATATAGGCAAACTAGATTCATTTTGAAGTTAAATTTCTGTTGTTGATGGCGATATATAACAATAACATAACAATTATTAATGCAATTTAAAAAAAACTTTATTCATCCATTAAGCATAAACAATAATTTCGTAAACATTAAACTTACATAGCCTTGAACCTCTTTTTATCACACATTGATTACAGATTTCAGTTTTATGGAGTTCCTTGAGTGTAATGTCAAAAAAAATTATAAATATTTAACTTCGTGATATACTTAGGTTGTGACTGGTTGCCTTGAAACACTGACAGTAGACGATCGCCATCGTCCTAGTCATGATCGGGTGTTACACCTATTTCTATTTACTTTTTTATTTTCTAGTTCTCTACATTAAAGCTGTCATAAAAATACTACCTAGCATTGTTTATAAATCAAGTGCTTTTTAATCTGTTTAAAATATTGTACGCAGAAAAAATATGAAGCATGATGAAAATTACATTAAATTTAAGTTCTAAGACGTCGTGTGAGTATTAAAGAAAAGTATACAATATTACCTTCACATTGAGTTTTTATTTGATAATTTTACCTTCTATAATTTCTGAGCTACGAGTCTGATAATCGCGTGGCCCTTAACAAATCTCGAACTTACTTGTTGGTCACAGCTACGAGAATGCAAAAGATATTAACTTAACGTCTACTTTAGACGACAGAAAATTCAACTCCTAAAGAAAATGCAAGGTTTCCTCCTGTCTGAAGTGAAGTGGAACAGCTCGCATTCTAGGCTAATGTATCTTCACTTGCAAAGAATTAGAACTTCTATTGAATGTTGATTCTGTATTTAAACACATGCGGTGCAAGTATTATGCTCTATGACAATTGTTAAGTGGAAGGAGGGTCATGTGTGAGCGGTGAAAGGGCGGAAGCTATGTTCACGTACTAGTCTACTTGCCTACACCGACACAGCACTTCTCGTCGTCACCTCCAGTAAACTGTTTTCACTAGAACTGTAAAAGGGTGTAGGCCAAGTGTCGATTTTATGCAAGTTTTTTTCTGAAATATTGACACACCTTGCGCGTGATCCACACTATCACTGATACAAGTCGCGTTACGTCTGATAACATCCTAGCCCGAATTCTAAAATCTACGTTAGTCTTATAACTGTTATTAAAGAAAGTGTAATTTATTCCAGCATAGATTGTCACAGATTAGTGAAGTTTGTTCATTTTCTTCAGAATTAATTTGCGGATTGAACGTAGCAAAAATGTTAAAATTTTATTTATCATTCAACTGTGTCATGTGTGTTTCTGAACCATCCAGATAATTTTGACAATCTTTAGTGTGAGGATGTGATTTTCCTGTCAGTTAGTATTACATAGCCAGCCGCTGTGGCCGAGCGGTTCTAGGCACTTCATTCCGGAATCACTTGGCTGCTTCGGGCGCAGGTTCGAATCCTGCCTCGCGCATGGACGTGTGTGATGTCCTTAGGTTAGTTACGTTTAAGTGGTTCTAAGTTCTAGGGGACTCATGACCTCAGATGTTAAGTCCCATAGTGATTAGAGCCATTTGAACCATTTGAAGTATTCCATAATAATGATCAAAGTTAATACTCAAGGTAAAAGTCTAAAACCTTCTAAGTTCTTCGACATCTCTGCTGGGATCATCTCGATTACCTGGTGTCCCCTGTAAGCGTTCACTTATGAAAACGGATTTTCTCGGCGCTCTTGCCAAAGAAGTGGTTTTATTGGGTAAAATTCTTCCGGTTACAATTATTCGGTTATCGTCATTAGGTAGAGAGCGTAAAAGGTGAACAGAGAGAGTGGAAGTGTTGACCGAAATATTATTGTCGTGTTGCAGAAGTGACTTCCTGCTCGTTGTTTGTGTTCCTCGCGCACCACAGCTGCGTGTTTACTTCCCTGATGGCGGAAAACCACGAAGCCGGAAGCCTGTATCCGTCTTCTCTATTGAAGCTACATTCCTTTTTGGAAATCTGAATCTCTTCTCGGACTTTCCTTCTGTAAATGTTGCATACTTTGTCAGCACACCCACGTCTCGAAATCACTGTGTTGACCGCAGGTCTGCTGGTCCGCTAATGCAGATTTTCTCACTTTGTCTTCACCGCGTGTGGCGTTCGTGCTGTTTAATTCGTTCTTCTACAGTCCTTCCCTTCTATAAATGGCTCTGAGCACTATGCGACTTAACTTCTGAGGTCATCAGTCGCCTAGAACTTAGAACAAATTAAACCTAACTAACCTAAGGATATCACACACATCCATGCCCGAGGCAGGATTCGAACCTGCGACCGTAGCGGTCGCTCGGTTCCAGACTGTAGCGCCTAGAACCGCACGGCCACTCCGGCCGACCCTTCTATAAATGTTTTGCCGCAGCCATACGTCACCTCATAAACTCCTGCAGTGTGGGAGTAATCACGTGCGTCCATTTTGGGACAGGAAAAGGCTTTTATTTTCTTCTGACTGAAAAATGTGGTCTGTATATAGCTTTTCAGTAGAAATCTCCTGACGCGGTCCGTAACTCTAGAATCAAACAGTAACCTATCAGAGCGAGAAGACGGTTCTTCGTCCTTCTTATGAGCATAATATTGTGTTCTAAATTCATGTTTATGGACAAACCACTGTAAGCATTCGCCTCCATTGTCTTCTTCAGTAATTCAGCTACGACTCCCTAGCTGTTATTGTCGCTGATACGGAAGTCATCTGACGATAAAGTGTTCAACATGTAAGTAGGCTGTTTAGGTTTTTTTATTGGTAACGCCACCTCTGTATGGAAATCACTGGCTGTGCTGTGTGCAGTCTGTGGCTGCTTTGCATTGTTGTAATACTCGTCATTGCAGTGTTAGGCAGCTGGTTGTGAATAGCGCGTAGCGTTGCGCAGTTGGAGGTGAGCCGCCAGCAATGGTGGATGTGGGGAGAGAGGCCAGCAGTGGTGGATGTGGGAAGAGAGATGGCGGAGTTTTCAAATTTGTGATGAACTGCTATATATATTATGACTATTGAGGTAAATACATTGTTTGTTCTCTATTAATATCTTTCATTTGCTAACTATCCCTATCAGTAGTTAGTGCCTTCAGTAGTTTGAATCTTTTATTTAGCTGGCAGTAGTGGCGCTCGCTGTATTGCAGTAGCTTGAGTAGCGAAGATTTTTGTGAGGTAAGTGATTCAGTGATTTGTGAAAGGTATAGTTTAATGTTAGTCAGGGCCCATTCTTTTGTAGGGATTATTGAAAGTCAGATTGCGTTGCGCTAACGAAATATTGTGTGTCAGTTTAAGCACAGTCGTGTATAATTGTTCAAAAAGGGGACGTTTCAAACACTTTCTGCTTCCGGGCTAGGTGGTAATGAGAAGCTGGGGATTTGATCGCGCAGTTCCAGAAAATTGTGGGGATGCTGATGTCACCGTTTTAACCACTGTTACAACATGTCCTATTGATTTTCTATGGGGTTCGAGTCATGTTATTTTGCTGATCAGTCGAGATGTAATGTAGCGGGACTTTGAATTTCGCCGCGCTACACTCGTTCCCTCAGCGGGCCGTTGTGGCCGTGCGGTTCTAGGCGCTTCAGTCTGGAACCGCGTGACCGCTCCGGTGGCAGGTTCGAATCCTGTCTCGGGCATGGATGTGTGTGATGTCCTTAGGTTAGTTAGGTTTAAGTAGTTCTAAGTTCTAGGGGACTGATGACCACAGATGTTAAGTCCCATAGTGCTCAGAGCCATTTCAACCATTTCAACTCGTTCCCTCAGATATAAATTATACCGTCGCAGCTGTATGAGCGCTCGACGGCAGAGAAAATAAGAAAATGAAGGTACTAAAATTGTGACTCTTTTTGTTTTCTACCCGCTCTTGTCTCTTCGGAAGCTTAACTTACTTATTAGCTAGTCTTGGTCGGATTAAGACGAAAAATGGTTCAAATGGCTCTGAGCACTATGGGACTCAACTGCTGAGGTCATTAGTCCCCTAGAGCTTTTTTTTTTTTTTTTTTTTTTAAAAAAAAAAAAAATTCTTTATGAACAACAATATTAATTATACATATTTAGCCCACCTCCTGATATGATTAGTGGGCCGTAATTATTACATGAATCTGAAGAATATTTTTGCAGCTAATATTACAGTTTGTGTTAGTGCGCTACATTTAAGTTCCTAAGCTAGTGTTGAATTTCTACAGTGACTATGGACACTATAATTTTCTACAATTTGTGTTAGTGAACTACTACTTGTTAAGTTCTGATCTAGTGTTAATTTCCTATGGTAGCAATGGGCAGTTAATTTAACCTACTTCTAAACTAAGAATGACTACTGACTGCAGCGTCACAGGTGTGCCAGTAAGTACAAACCTACTTGGAAAGGCCTGGCTCCCCGAGCTAACCCCGGGGAGCGTGCCCCTGGCACTGGGCCGGCCAAGGTTAGTAATCGCTGCAGTTTCCTATGTTAGTATTCTAATCTACGTCCTACTCTACTAACTTAACCTACGTCATAATTGGTGCATTGTCATAGTTGGTGTGATTGATCCCATCCCCCTAATCCCGTACGTGGCGGTTTCCAACTGATGCAGTCGGCCATTCCACGCACAGGCGGTATGGGATTGGGATCAGGTCTTAATCAGTTGGTTGGTTGAAAATTTGATATTTACTCTTGATCCCTGAGGTACTCTATTAGAACTTTCCGTGATACCTCTTCTGCCAGAGCATTCAAGGTCTGAAAAGTGTCTTCCTGTCTTAGAAGGTCGTATGTCACGTTGTGTGGAAGTCTATCTCTATATGTTGTCGCCACGTCGTTGAAGAGAGGGCACTCGAAAACCACATGTTCGGGAGTTCCTTCCGCTGCGCCACAGTCGCACTCGGGGGTTGCCCTTTTCCCAAACCGACATAAGTATGTCGGATAGGGTCCATGACCAGTGAGAAAGTGGATGAGTCCTCGTGTGGGTTCGAAATAATCCATGGTCCCACGTTCTTTAACATTAGGTAGAAACTGGAATGTTCTTCTCCCCGTTTCATCTTCCTCCCAGTTCCTCTGCCACAGTTCCTCCCCTCTGTTTCTTATCTCCCTCTTATCCTCTACTCTCACACCCATAATGTCTGTTATTTTTCCTCCATCTCCCTTTTTCGCCCAATACCATGCGGCTTGTTCTCTTATTTTGATATCTAACGGGCAGAGCCCCATTATAACTAACAGAGCTCCCCCTGGTGATGTCCTGTAGGCCCCTATTGATCTTAATATCATATTTCTCTGGACTCTCCCCTAGAGCTTAGAACTAGTTAAACCTAAGGACATCACACACATCCATGCCCGAGGCAGGATTCGAACCTGCGACCGTAGCGATCTCGCGGTTCCAGACTGCAGCGCCTAGAACCGCTGATGTGCCGACGTATTGTGGAAGTTTGTATGAAATTTGGAGGATGGAAGCAGCAACGTAAAATACATTGCATACAATACCAAGATGGTTTTAATTTGTAGACATTAGTAATTCCTGGACAATGAAATTTACTGCAAGATTTTGGAGCAGCTACGACTTTTCATGCAGAAATAAAGCAGGAGATTGTTGGAGAACAAGACTTGAACGCTGCACGAGAGAAGACATGTTACCATGGTAAAGAATGAACTCTTATCTACGCTATTACCCCCTGTTAATCACGTTTTGCTATTCTCTGTTCTCTTTCAAATAATTTTTGTAGTGGAAATTGGTTTGACTTTTGTTAAGAAACGCCACAAGGACCACCCCAACAATAACTTTTCCGAATCACTAAGTCCGATAGCTTTTCTGTAATACGAAGTCCGATTTACATTTCATTCTTTCCCTTATTCACGGCTTTAACGATTTTAAAAGCCCCCTTCTTATTCACCATTTCTTCCCATATTTTCAACCTTTTCTTTTCTTGTTTTTTTTTTCTTTTTTATTACCCACTACAATAATAAGGTGAGGGAGTGTTGAGAAAACCAGCCATATACTCTGCCAGGCCGATCAACTCTGCTGTTGTCGTCTTGAAATGTAGGGGTATCAATAGCACACAGTCAAATGGTTCAAATGGCTCTAGGCACTACGGGACTTAAACATTTGAGGTCATCAGTCCCCTAGAACTTAGAACTACTTAAACCTAACCAACCTATGGACATCACACACATCCATGCCCTAGGTAGGATTCGAACCTGCCACCATAGCAGCAACGCGGTTCCGGACTGTAGCGCCTAGAACCGCACGGCCACAGCGGCCGGCTGCACACTCATCATAGAGATGTTTAGTGAAAGGCAACGCCTGATCATTCAGGCATTGCCTTGATCATTCAGAATGTTTGGACAAACGTGCTGGTTCACGTTAGCGATAGCCTCAGTGAGCGGTCCGTATTCATGGCAAGAAAAAAACCACGAAAAATACCACAGACTCACCTCAGGCTTGAACCACACCTCGCACACATTCAGGACGAAATACCGGGTGATCAAAAAATGTATAAATTTGAAAACTTAATAAACCACGGAATAACGTAGATAGAGAGGTAAAAATTAACACACATGCTTGGAATGACATGGGGTTTTATTAGAAATACCCCATATTGCTAGACGCGTGATAGATCTCTTGCGCGCGTCATTTGGGGATGATCGTGTGCTCAGCCGCCACTTTCGTCATGCTTGGCCTCCCAGGTCCCCAGACCTCAGTCCGTGCAATTATTGGCTTTGAGGTTACCTGAAGTCGCAAGTGTATCGTGATCGGCCGACATCTCTAGGGATGCTGAAAGACAACATCCGACGCCAGTGCCTCACCATAACTCCGGACATGCTTTGCAGTGCTGTTCACAACAATATTCCTCGACTACAGCTATTGTTGAGGTATGATGGTGGACATATTGAGCATTTCCTGTAAAGAACATCATCTTTGCTTTGTCTTACTTGGTTATACTAATTATTGCTATTCTGATCAGATGAAGCGCCATCTGTCGGACATTTATGAACTCTTGTAATTTTTTGGTTCTAATAAAAACCCCATGTCATTCCAAGCATGTGTGTCAATTTGTACCTCTCTATCTACAATATTCCGTGATTTAATCAGTTTTCAAATTTATACTGACTTTTTGATCACCCGGCACTTCGTTTGGACTCTGGTTCAAGCAAGGCGGGCGTCATTTGACTACAGGCGAAAACGTGAATCTTCAGACAACGTTGCGTTCCACTAGTCAACTACTGTCCACATTTGATGATTTCTAGTCCACTAAAGATGCACAGCTGTATGTGCTTGTGTGAGCAATGGCCCCTTCCAAGGTGACCAACTCCAAATCTCCATTGCATACAGTTCCCGTCGCAATGTCTCTCGGTGACAGGTTGCGATGGACCTTCATTCACTGCATGCAGCAGTTCCTGTGGGGTGTGGAAGCGATTTTGATTCACAAGCCGTGAAACGCGTCCCCGGACCGTCTCAGCCAGGATCATTTTCCTACCACAATTCTGCCTTTGTGTTTCGTTGCCAGGTCCGTCACATTACTGCCTCTACAATGGCTGAAGAGCGCGCCCGAAACACCAAAAAATCCAGAGACTTCACCACCGTATTCCCTTAACCAAGGCAAAACAAAATTGCTCATTTTTGTCACTCTGTCGTGTCCTTACATTTCCCATTTTTACGTACAACGTCCCCTTGAAACACAAATGTCTGATCGACGGTTACTGCCCCCCGCTCACATACAGACAGCTCGTGTGCAGTTGATCACATTTCAGCCGTGTGCGGCTCGTGTTGACGTAGTTTACTGCTTCGTATCTTGTCATTACGATCATGGCATCTCGTTTCTTATTCGATTTACTGGCGTCACTAAATTACTGGCTTACCTGCCCATGAGTGGCAGCAGCAGCGCTTATCGATACGAGTACTGTGGTACTACACTACTGGCCATTAAGATTGCTACACCAAGAAGAATTGCAGGTGATAAACGGGTATTCATTGGGCAAATATATTATACTAGAACTGACATGTGATTACATTTTCAAGCAATTTGGTTGCATAGATCCTGAGAAATCAGTACCCAGAACAACCACCTCTGGCCGTAATAACGGCCTTGATACGCCTGGGCATTGGTTCAAACAGAGCTTGGATGGCGTGTACAGGTACAGCAGCCCATGCAGCTTCAACACGATACCACAGTTCATCAAGAGTAGTGACTGGCGTATTGCGACGACACAGTTGCTCGGCCAACATTGACCAGACGTTTTCAGTTGGTGAGAGATCTGGAGAATGTGCTTTCCAGGGCAGCAGTCGAACATTTTCTGTGTCCAGAAAGGCCCGTACAGGACCTGCTACATGCGGTCGTGCATTATCCTGCTGAAATGTAGGGTTTCGCAGCGATCGAATGAAGGGTAGAGCCAGGGGTCGTAACACATCTGAAATGTAACGTCCATTGTTCAAAGTGCCGTCAATGGGAACAGGAGGTGACCGACACGTGTAACCAATGGCACCCCATACCCTCCCGTCGGGTGATACGCCAGTATGGCGATGACGAATACACGCTTCCAATGTGCGGTCACAGCGTTGTCGCCAAACACGGATGCGACCGTCATGATGCTGTAAACAGAACCTGGATTCATCCGAAAAAATGACGTTTTGCCATTCGTGCACCCAGGTTCGTCGTCGAGTACACCATCGCAGGCGCTCCTGTTTCTGATGCAGCGTCAAGGGTAACGGAAGCCACGGTCTCCGAGCTGATAGTCCATGCTTCTGTAGACGTCGTCGAACTGTTCGTGCAGATGGTTGTCGTCTTGCAAACGTCCCCATCTGTTGACTCAGGGATCGAAACGTGGCTGCACGATCCGTTACAGCCATGCGGATTAGATAAGATGCCCGTCATCTCCACTGCTAGTGATACGAGGCCGTTGGGATCCAGCAAGGCGTTCCGTATTACCCTCCTGATTCCATATTCTGCTAACAACACGAGCAGCAATGACGAGATACGATAAACCGCAATCGTTATAGGCTACAATGCAACGTTTATCAAAGTCGGAAACGTGATGGTACGTATTTCTCCTCCTTACACGAGGCATCACAACAACGTTTCACCAGCCAACGCCGGTGAACTCTTGTTTGTGTATGAGAAATCGGTTGGAAACGTTCCTCATGTCAGCACGTTGTAGGTGTCGCCACCGGCGCAAACCTTGTGTGAATGTTCTGAGAAGCTAATCATTTGCATATCACGGTATCTTCTTCCTGTCGGTTAAATTTTGCCTCTGTAGCACTTCATCTTCGTGGTGTAGCATTTTTAATGTCCTGTAGCGTATCTTTGGAGCGACCGCTAGTATTTCCGGGTGAATTGTGTGGAGCGGGGAGTTGCGAACGGACATCAGTTTGGTTGGGGCGCAGCAGCGAGCAGGTCCGTGCAGGGCGAGGGTAAGCCGGGGCTGCCGGCTGCGAGCTGCCACTGCCGGATCGAGGAGGGCTAGCTGCGAGAGCGACGACTTCGTTGCACTCCGAAATCTGGACGTTTGAGTGAAGAGTTAACTGCTAATGCAACCTAGACTGTTCTGAGTTCTCGCCTTTGGTCGGTAGGTTGTTGCTCCCAGGGCTACTGAGCATGGCGGCAGCGAGTGAAGTGTTTCGAGGCGGTGAAATATTGCAGCCGTCTTTCTCTATTTGTTATTCAACACCGACTTGATTATTATTCTTATTACAACCAGTGGTAATTTCTGCCTTGCGGCCTCTAACACCCCAGTTACCTGCCCTGGACGTTAGTGTACTTTCCCAGCAGTGTACCTTTCCTCGTCCTGTTGATGCTGTCCGACACGGTGTGTACTTCGACTGCCTCTTGTATTGTACTGTGCATATTTTTTTCGGAGGTCTATCTTGGTTCTAGTGTTTCCTTCGGCCTTGGGTGTTTCCTGAAGATGTAGTGCTGTCTGTCTCTCCGCCCTTGCCTAAAAATATTCCATCATTGTACAGGTGATCGGACGTTAGGCGAATTGGTCAGTCCGTCAGTAGGCGCTTAGGCTTCCCCATAGTTGCCATCCTGTTACGTGAGTACAGCTCTTAGCTGCCTGTATCACCTTACCTTATGTTTGAGTTACCTTCCCAGGCTAACCCTTGGAACACTTGCTGAGAACCGCTTGTCCTGATTCCTTAGACTGTGATGTTTGTTTTAAGGATATTTGTAATTTGCTAATAATTGTTGGTGTGGCCTTCAGCCGAGCAATAATTTCACTTCTTCCGTGATAAGGCCTTCAGTCGTGTTAAAGTGAATTTTTTTGGGAAACTCGTTTTAAAAGCAAAGGGGTTTGTTTTAAAAGTGCTATTTGCAATGTTTTCCTGACTTATAATTGAGGCCTTCAGCCGTTTGTTATTGGAATCTTGTGGCCTTCAGCCGAGTAATAATTAGACTTACAATGATGCCTTCAGCTGTATTACAGTTTCTTTCAAAAGAAAGTATTTATCATAATATGTGCTATTTGGAATTGTTCTTCAGGCTTCTAATTCAGGCCTTCAGCTGTTTGTTCAAAAATTGGCTCTGAGCACTATGGGACTTAGCTTCTGAGGTCATCAGTGCCCTTGAACTTAAAACTACTTAAACCTAACTAACCTAAGGACATCAGACACATCCATGCCCGAGGCAGGATTCGAACCTGCTACCGTAGCGGTAGCGTGGTTCCAGACTGTAGCGCCTAGAACCGCTCGGCCACCCCGGCCGGCCAAACAGTACTTCAGGCTGAAGGCCTTAAGAGTAAAACAGCTGTAATTTAAAACACAAAACCGGCTAGAAGCCATACAAGTACCAACAACAAGAACAAATTTAAAAAAAAATAAGGCAGTACACACAAGGGCGTCCAGATGTTCGAGGGTCGGTCTTAATTCAAACAATAACGCTCGCTTAGGTGAGACGGGCAGTCGGGCCAACCACTCACGATCCGACGACAACCCAACCGACCGACAGTCAGCGGATCCACCGACAAGATAACTTCCACTTCACCCGACCAGCGCACAACATGGAGTTCAACGGAACAACGTAGAAGATATTGGAGCCCACATCCAATCACACATAGAGCCGTCAAACTACACACCGTGCTGGACAGCAACAACACGATGAGGAAAATACACTGCGCGAAATTTACGTCAACGCCCAGGGCAGGTAACCGGAACGTTAACGGCCACAAGGCAGAAGATTCCGCTGGTGCACTTCAATTCAAATAACCGAATACAGTGACTCCCCACCGGAGAGTGCGTAGAATTTTCCAACTTGAAAACCACGTTGCTGCTGGCGGGAATATCCCAGCAGCAGACAACGAACTCCAAACGACACACTGTGAACAATCTTGACTTGATGGTAGGTAAAATAACTCAACTTTCGTGTCCAGGGTCGGCGAGCCACGGACCTCGTACAATGGCAACAGCGACACACACTCAGACACCGCGTAGAGACCGCCAGCGGGCCCCCAGTGAAACTACGCCCCGCCGAAAATTCCTCGCTGCCCCACGCCAACCGACCGATTCCCAGAGCCAGTACGCAGACAACATTTAAAATAACTTGTCAGTCAAAATCTCACAAACTACACACAATTTCAGGAACACTTGCACGAAGAACCAGACAATGGTAACGGCAGTGACTGTATAATAACAGGGACGGATCACGAGTCGGCACACACAGCCAACCCAAAAGCGATCGCGCCGGCCGGAGTGGCCGAGCGGTTCTAGGCGCTACAGACTGGAACCGCGCGACCGCTACGGTCGCATGTTCGAATCCTGCTTCGGGCATGGATGTGTGTAATGTCCTTAGGTTAGATAGATTTAAGTAGTTCTAGGTTCTAGGGGACTGATGACCTCAGCAGTTAAGTCCCATAGTGCTCAGACCCAAAAGCGATCGCTGGCCAAGAACACGTCGTACGGCAAGACGACCGACCGACGACCAACCAAAGTCGTCCCCACTCCAATCATGTGTGTCGGCAACCGTCGGGCGAATCACGGCGGTCCAGACCTGACTGCTGCCGCGCCCCGACTGAACTTGTGCGGCGTGCCTACTCAAACACTGCCAGGTCCCGAACTAACTCACAGCGCACGACGACCAGGAAGTCAATGCAGTCCAGCAAAGATAATACGGCAGGGCCTAAATCGATAAGCGCTGCTGCTGCCACTCACGGGCAGGCAAAGCAGCAACTCAGTGACACAAGTAATTGAAAGCAACATAACGAGGTGGCAGTATGGCAAAAACAGGATGTTAAGAGATGGCACGAACACAAGCCGTACACGGCTCAAAGGCCTTCAACCGTGATACAGTCAATTGTGTGTGTGTGTGTGTGTGTGTGTGTGTGTGTGTGTGTGTGTGTGTGTGTGTGTGTTTTTAAGAGATTGTTTTAAAATTTTAATTTCTTTAAACAAAGTTTACGTTTTTGTTGTGCAACTGAGAGTAACTTATTACGGCCCCATCCACAGTCGAAACTTTATCCTGCCCCATCCTGAGAAACCAGATTGCAACATAATTCGGTCGCTGCGCATCTGTAAAGGCTTAATGATTCATCTGTGTGCGTGCGATGGGGTGACTAATTTGTAGTCTGGTGAACTTGTATCCATGTACGACATTTACACACATATAAAATGTACGTAATTAACTATAATTAAAGGAAAAATAAAAGGAAAACAGTGAAGGACTTCTGATGTGGGAGGCATTGGACCCATAAGTGGGCCTAGAAAAGTAAGTTACACGCAGTAATGGTATGTCAAGTAATTTCCAGTGAATGCAGTATTACACTTCAAAGTCACACCGATAAGTGAAATTATTTTTCTTCGTAGTCATAAACTCTCTGTAAGGTCAGAACGTTCTGCCAATCATTCAACTTCTCCACCATAGAAATCCACTCATTCGCGACGCAGCCTTCGAGGACCACTGTGTGAATACTGTCTGCAATAGAAAATCTGTTTCCAATATGATGTTCTCGCCAAGAAGATGAAATCTGTGTGGTATGTGATCTGGACTGTGTGGCCATGGCTCAGCCTGCTGACGGCGCAACTTTGCATTTCTTCTCAGAAGGTGATGAGGTGTGTCTCTCGTCCATAGACGCTCTCTTTCTTGCAGGTGAGGAATGATGTCACACTCTTAGTAAAACTCAGGTTTTATGGAATTGAAGGCTATACACACAGCTGGTCTGAATCATACTGAACAGACAGAAAGCAAAAAGTTGTGCTGAATAGCAAAAATAATTATGGGAGGGTGGTAAATTCTAGTGAATCGGGAGTTATCAAAAAGGGAGTCCCACAAGGTTCAATTTTGGGTCTTCTGCTGTTCCATATTCACGTGAATGACCTCTCATTTAACGTTCAGCAAGCAGAACTAGTACTTTTGCCAAATGAAGTGAGTGTTATAATAAACCCCATTCCAGGAAAAGCAGCTGAAGATATTGTTAAAGATGTCTTTCAAAGAATTATTAAATGGTTCTCAGAAAATGGACTCTCCCTTAATTTTGAAAAAATTCACTATATCCAGTTCTATACACCAAATAGTCATACTGACAATTGATGTAGCCTATGGACAGGGCTGAGTTAACAGGGTAGATTTCTTCAAATTTTTGGGTGTTCAGATTGATGACAACTTGAACTGGTAGATGCATATTGCTGGGCTTCTCAAACAATTAAGTTCAGCTTCTTTCACTCTTCATACAATCGCTAGTCTTGGTAATAAACAGATCAGCCTCCTAACGTACTTAGCATATTTCCACTCAATAATGTCTTATGGAATAGTTTTCTGGGGTAACTCCCCACTTAGACATAAAGTATTGATTGCACAAAAGACAGTGGTGTTCACCCAAGGACGCTATGTAGGCACCTATTCAAGGAGTTGGGTATTTTAACTGCGCCATCAGAGTGCATATATTCGCTAATGAAATTCGTTATAAATAATCCATCTCAGTTTGTGAAGAACAGTGAAATTCATACGTACAACACTAGAGGGAAAAATGACCTTTCCTATCGATTACTGAAGCTGTCAGTTGCTCAAAAAGAAGTACATTATTCAGAAACAAAAAGTATCTAGCGGGTAGAAGACCAAGCTTTAAATCTATCTTGAAATCATTTCTTTTGCATAACTCCATCTATTCCATGGAATAGAACTGGTAAAAAAAATTGTACCTCTAACTGTAGTTGCATGTGTAGAACCAAAAATTTCAGTAATATTAATATTAGCACTTTTCATGTGTGTATATGTTTCTTGTAATCTGACTTGTTCCACATCATATCGATAAAATAATCGTGAAAATGATCTATGGAACATGACATAACTAAACATGTCTCATTACCCGTAATGATGCAGCTTGGGAAATCGATGCCTTCGACTGCGCAACGCTCATAGACGCCAAAAGCCTGCACATTTGTGTGCAGGTGACAGTGATCGTGGCACCCATAGTGAAAACAGGAGGTCGTACGTTAGTGTCCATTCGCAATACAGGTCATGGATTCATAGCCCACCGAGGTGGATCAGTTACATGAGTGCGTGGGGTGTGTTCTTTCAGACGTGTCAGCAGCACTGACTGAAAATGTGTGCCAGACCAGTAGTCGAACAGAGGATCTCCCACTCAATAGGCAGTTGTGTTAACCACTGCCCCACCCAATCACAGTGTTTATCGCAACAGTGCGTACTATCTCAGTAGACCTCTCATCTGAGCCTCATTCCTACCTAGCGCTAGTACCACCTATCTGTAGTCCCGATCAATGTCCTCCATGCTCGTTACTTTCAGATTCCTGAAGGAAGTTTAACATGATTGGGCACTCTCACTAAAGGTAATGGACTCATAGCCCACCTTGGCGCCTCAGTTATATGAATACATGGTGTCTCTTCTTTTGGACATGTCAGCAGCGCCGAGCGAAGATGTGTGCTGGGCAAGGGTTCGAACCCAGGATCTCTCACATATCAGGCAACCGAATTAACCCTGAGCCATATGGACACAGTGTTTATCGCAACTGCTCACACTATATTAGTATGCCATCCCGCCGATCCACATTCCCACCTAGTGCCATCTATCTGCAGGCACCGTCCATGTCCTCCATGCCCACTACTTTGAGATTCCCACAGGAAGTTGAACGTGATTGTGCACTCTCACTGAAGGTGGTGCATTCATAGCCCACTGAGATGACATACTTACGTGGATGCAGGGTGTCTATTCTTTTGGATACGTCAGTGGCGCCAAGTAAAAATGCATACCTGACCAGGATTCTAACGAATCCAGGACCTCACACTTACTAGGCATTTGTGTTAAGCACTGCAGTACCCAGACACACTTTTTTGTTGCAACTGCACACTATCTTGGCACGCCTTTGGCTGACCCACAATTCCACTGAGTGACACCTACACACAGCCCCTGTCCTTGTCGTCCATGCTCACTACCTCGAGATTCCCAGAGAAGCTCAAACTTGGTTTCGATTTTGCTCTGAACGTGGTGGATTCGTAGCCCACTGGGGTGAATCAGTTATATGAATGGTGATGTCTGTTCTTTTGGAGATGTTGGAGGTACTGAGTAACTGTATTTGCCAGACTGGGATTAAAAACACAGGATGTCCCACTTAGTGGGAGTTGCGTTAACCACTGTGTCCCAAGACACAGTGCTTATCCCAACTGCGCGCGCTATCTCGGTATGCATCTTGGCCAGCCTACATTCCTCCATAGTCCTTGTCCATGGTCTCGACACTAGCTACCTTCAAGTTGCTGCAAGAGGTCAAACACGATTGTGCATTCACACTGAACGTGGTGGATTTACAGCCCACCAAGATGACTCAGTTGTACGAATGCATGGCATGTCAGAACGGACATGTCAGTGGCACTGAGTGAAATTGGGTGCTGGACCGGGATTCGAGTATGGGATCTCTTGGTTACCCAATGCACCAACTGGACCATCTCCTTACGCCCCCCACCCGACACACATTCGCATCTAGTGCCAACTATCCTGATTCCCAGTTCATGTCCCACATTCTCGCTACTTTGAGATTCCCCCGGGAGTTCGAAAGTGAGTGTGCATTTGCGCTGAACATAGTGGATTCATAGCCCACTGAGGCAACTCAGTTATTTGAATGCAAGGTGTTCCTTTGGACATGCCAGCAGCACTGTGTGAAAATGTCTGCTGGACCAGGATTCGAACCCTTGATCTACATCTGCATAGATACGCCTCAAGCCGCTGTACGGTGCATGGCGGAGGGTACCCTGTACCACTAATAGCCATTTCCTTTCCTCGCAAATAGAATGAGGGAAAAAAGACTGTCTATATGAAACCCGCATGAAGCCTATTTTTTCGTTTCTTATCTTCGTTACCCACTATGCATGTTTGCGGCAGTAGAATCGTTCGGCAGTCAGTTTCAAATGCCGGTTCTCTAAGTCTCCTCATTAGTAGTCAGCTGAATTAACCACTGCCCCATCTGTGTTTGTCGCAACTACCAGCACTATCTCAGAATGCCCCTCAGGCTAACCACACTCCCACCTCGCACCACCTATTTTAACGTCCCCTTCCCTTCTATCGTCAATGTTAGAAATATATCACCGTGTAAGCATGTGCCTAAACAACTGGAATAAAATTTTGAAAAGGCTATCGTTCCGAAGAATCAATATAAAGTCGATAATGAGGGGGAGGTTAACAACTAGATGCCTTCTAGGACAACTTACTCCGCCTACTTAATTACTGTAAAAGTTTGTATGGTTGTTCGAAAGGTTTGTGCTGTCATTCACGTACTGTGCCAACGAGAAGGGGTACCACGTGGGTCGGAACAGAATAATAAGAGTTACTGAAATAATTGTAACTAAAAGAAATACAGTCGCCAGCCCAATTGGGCAAAATTTCTGTTCGGTAGGTGAATGAATGAGCCGAACAGTAAATGTCAAGAATTACTCGAACACGCGCGCCAACAGAGGGCTGCACGCACATTAGCAAAAACAACTGAAACATTTACATAATAAAGAGAGAAAGAAAAGAGTTCGCACTCGAAATATCACTAACTAATAGAGCTGAAGTTTTGAAAACATACAAGATAACACTTAGATTAGTGGTTACTTACTGTTGTAAGTGACAATGGCGCTACCTCACAATAATGTCTACTATTTTCATATGAATTTTGGAAAATGGCAAAAAATAATTAAAAGAAACTCCATTGACTTCTGAACAGGAAAGTAGAAATTGATATGTATCAAAAGGTAATTATTATACTTTAGCACGACTGCAAGTCAAAATGTGAACCAGAACTTTACTAACAAAAAATTACAATAATCACTGATATTTGCACTCACTCATTAACGCTAGTTAGTGCTTTTGTTCATAGTGCCGGGAATTATTTTAATTTGATTAATTAATTTACTATTTACAAAAATTAGATCGCCTCAAATTAAAGTTCAAATGTAAAGTTATTGAGACTGAAATTACTGAATGCTTTAAGTTCAAATCTTTAATCTAACTGAATAATTTAGTTCATAAGCAAAATTAAGTGGCACTGAAATTTTCATTTTTCGTAAGCGGCCTCGGATTATTATAACAATAGGACAGGACAGAAATCTTCTTGGTGAATGATTTTAGGAGAATCACGGGTAAACATTTTTGATTAAACTACGGTAATTATTCACTCGCAGAACACCACAAAGCTGAGTAACGCCGTTACAAAAGTAGTTGACAATAAGCTGTGATGCAGCAATCTTACTTCAGTCCATTGTCGCCGTGACGAAGTTGCTGACGACGATACTGCTGCTGGCTCCTTTCCACGATAATTAGCGAGCACGGGAGTTGTTGGCAATGATATTGGCGTGGCGGGTTCTTGATGTTGGTGCAGCCAATATTTCCACCGCCCACGCTCATCACTTGCCACGTGCCGCTAAACAGACACTCCTCCAGTACAGTGCACGCTATCCATGCGCCCGCACTTCACCAAGTCTCACACCAGAGTCCTCTCTGTGTGTAGCGCGCGTTCTGACGTAACATCCTCCCGCGTCCAGAGACGCCACTACTCCAACGATACTTACTCGTTGACAAAAACCTAACGCTTCCGTAACATTCCCTCAGCTATTACTCAGCGATATTTACATAATATACATAATTGATTATACGGCAAAATAAACAAATTAATTCATACATCATGTACATATAAATTTACATAAAGATAAAAGCAAGTACAAGGCTATTACAAATGATTGAAGCGATTTCATAAATGCACTGTAGCTCCATTCATTGACATATGGTCACGACAGATACGTAGAAAAACTCATAAAGTTTTGTTCGGCTGAAGCCGCACTTCAGGTTTCTGCCGCCAGAGCGCTCGAGAGCGCAGTGAGACAAAATGGCGACAGGAGCCGAGAAAGCGTATGTCGTGCTTGAAATGCACTCACATCAGTCGAGTCATAACAGTGCAACGACACTTCAGGACGAAGTTCAACAAAGATCCACCAACTGCTAACTCCATTCGGCGATGGTATGCGCAGTTTAAAGCTTCTGGATGCCTCTGTAAGGGGAAATCAACGGATCGGCCTGCAGTGAGCGAAGAAGCGGTTGAACGCGTGCGGGCGAGTTTCACGCGTAGCCCGCGGAAGTCGACGAATAAAGCAAGCAGGGAGCTAAACGTACCACAGCCGACGGTTTGGAAAATCTTACGGAAAAGGCTAAAGCAGACGCCTTACCGTTTACAATTGCTACAAGCCCTGACACCCGATGACAAAGTCAAACGCTTTGAATTTTCGGCGCGGTTGCAACAGCTCATGGAAGAGGATGCGTTCAGTGCGAAACTTGTTTTCAGTGATGAAGCAACATTTTTTCTTAATGGTGAAGTGAACAGACACAATGTGCGAATCTGGGCGGTAGAGAATCCTCACGCATTCGTGCAGCAAATTCGCAATTCACCAAAAGTTAACGTGTTTTGTGCAATCTCACGGTTTAAAGTTTACGGCCCCTATTTCTTCTGCGAAAAAAACGTTACAGGACACTTGTATCTGGACATGCTGGAAAACTGGCTCATGCCACAACTGGAGACCGACAGCACCGACTTCATCTTTCAACAGGATGGTGCTCCACCGCACTTCCATCATGATGTTCGGCATTTCTTAAACAGGAGATTGGAAAACCGATGGATCGGTCGTGGTGGAGATCACGATCAGCAATTCATGTCATGGCCTCCACGCTCTCCCGACTTAACCCCATGCGATTTCTTTCTGTGGGGTTATGTGAAAGATTCAGTGTTTAAACCTCCTCTACCAAGAAACGTGCCAGAACTGCGAGCTCGCATCAACAATGCTTTCGAACTCATTGATGGGGACATGCTGCGCCGAGTGTGGGAGGAACTTGATTATCGACTTGATGTCTGCCGAATCACTAAAGGGGCACATATCGAACATTTGTGAATGCCTAAAAAAACTTTTTGAGTTTTTGTATGTGTGTGCAAAGCATTGTGAAAATATCTCAAATAATAAAGTTATTGTAGAGCTGTGAAATCGCTTCAATCATTTGTAATAACCCTGTATACATACAATAATATGTGGTCAAAGAGCACATCGGCATGAAAGTGTTACACTATCTGCAGTCCCCATCTATGTCCTCCATGCTCGCTACTTCGAGTTTCCTGCAGGAGGTCGAATGTGACTGTGCATCCGCACTAAATGTTGTGGGTTCATAGCCCACCGAGACACTCAGTTATATGAATGTGGGGTGTCTGTTCTCTCAGACATGTCAGCAGCGCTGTGTGAAAACGTGTGCCGGACCGGGATTCAAACCTGGTATCTCTCCCTTAGCAGGCAGTTACATAAACCAGTGCGCCAGCCAGACTCAGTATTTATTGCAATTGCGCGGACTACCTCGGTACACCTCTAGCCAATCCACATTCCCACTGAGTGTTACCCAGTGCAAGAATGGCTGGACCACTGTGTGGCATGCTATCGTTACAATGTACATTCAGTTTGTTACGTCGATTTCTTTGTAAGAACAGGAAATAGATAGAACCATGTGGTTCCTTTTAAAATAAGGATGCATTTGTTGTGATGACTGACAGAGATGGCACCACTGTATGGCATACATAACTCTAGCGGCAGCGGCTAGAATTAGGATACTTAAAATGGCAATGTATTCATTATAACAGCAGCATATAATCTGTTCCTCCAGTCGAGTGGTGTAACACCGAATGAAATTCACCCCCAGTTGAGTGAGGCATGTGGTGATGGTGTCATGAATGGTTACTATTAAAAACGGTCTTGATCACGATTTATTTATCAAGGTGACCGGTTTCGACCACTGCTGTCATCATCTTCAGACCATTGAGTAGGAACCTCTTTCTTTTGGAGGATCTCTAGTGAGTAGCGATTCTCCAACAGAAAGAGGTTCCTACTCAATGGTCTGAAGATGACCACAGCAGTCGTCGAAACCGGTCACCTTGATAAATAAATCGTGATCGAGACTGTTTTTAATAGTAAATATTTGTAAGACATTGATCACTGCCACTGCCATAATGTATTCAAAAGTAATTTCATGAATGTGTCTGGTGTACGTTCGTGGGTGTGGCAGTTCAAAGGAGGCAGAGTTTCGTGTGAGAACAGACCAAGACTATCTCGGCTTCGCACCAACCGGTCAGACTATAAGATCGAGTCAGCCGCTGCGGAGAAAGTTGTTTTTGAGCACTTCCGAATGTTGAACACTCTGCCTCCAAAGTCGGAATTTCTATGGGATCTGTGTCACAATCCTGCATAAAGACTTGAAAATGTGAAAAGTGTCCTTCAGCCCCCACGCGGTCCCCAAGGCTACCTGCGCCACATATTGCCAGGCAATGTTGACGCGTTACGACAGCATGAATGGGACTTTCTTTTCATCAGCTGTGCCATTGGAGGAAATATGAACGCCATTTTTCAATCGGGAAACGAAGCAACAGTCAGCCGAATAGAGGCACTCACACTAACCTCCATCAAGGAAATTTCAGGTAAGGACCAGTACTGAAAAAATGATGATGGATGGCCATGTTCTGGGGTACAAATGATGTAATCCTTACACTCTGCATTCCAAAGAGCACTGCGGTGACAGGTGCAGCCTACTAATACATTCTGAAGAACAGGTTCCTACCAGCATTACGTCAAAACGCTCGGAAAATACTGCGCGTGTGCTCTTCCATCATGACAACGCACCAGAGCATCGGGAGAACGCCAAGTTGCGCTCTCTTCGTGACAATGACTGTGAAGTGATTTCTCGTGCTCTGTACTCACATGACGTGGCTCTAGCTACTTTTGGCAGTTTCCAACGATGAAAGACACCCTCCGTGGACGCACATTCGTTAGCCGTGCCACTGTTAATTCAGAGATTTTCCAGTGATCAAACCACACTCGTAAAGAATCGTTCACAGCGAGCGGGGCATCATGTCATCGACGTTGTGAAAATTTTTTAAAGATGTAAGGAGATTACGTCGAGAGGTGACACGAGCTTCACAGTTTTCGTGTGAATTATGTGTTAGGAAAAACGTTGGAGGTGCCATAGCCTGAATGGACCTCATAAAATATTTTCCACTCTATGGCGTGATTGTAGAGCAACCAGTGTGTAGAATGAAGAGAAGAAAACGGTCTTGGTTACGAAGCTGAAATTACTGTTTAGTTATTCATCAATGACGCGCGTTCCGGCTAATTATAGGAATCTTCAGACTGGCCTACATTGAAAAACAGTCGAATTGTAAAGGCTTGACCCTACCTTGACGTTGTACAAAATTAGGGATATAAAAATTGGAGTTAGCGATAAAAGTTGATAAGAAATTTAGGGATACTGATGATAAAATAAATTGCCCTCGTCACGTGCAAGAAAAATAGTCGATCAAAATATATGCTCCCACCAAATTTTTAAAGCATAACGCCCGATAACCTTGAAATGAATGGAATTAATTAAAAAAACTGCAAGTGGCCATTTTCGTGAAAGCTGTAGTCCGTAAAATGAAGGAGGAAAAAACGGAAAAAGGTGCAAAGTAATTGCCATTCCCACAAGCGTGATGTGGTCCAGTGAACACAAGATAGGTTGAAGTCTGTTCACTCTGTCGAATGGGAAACACGCTGGAGGCGACCGTCTGCATCAAAATGCTTCAAATGGCTTTGAGCACTATGGGACTTAACATCTGAAGTCATCAGTCCCCTAAACTTAGAACTACTTAAGGGGTAACGTTGATGAAATTGACCAAAAATGTCAATTTTCGATTTATTTTTTATTTGTTAGTACAACTAATGGACAATAAGTTCCCAAAGTTTCAGTGCTGAAATCGCATCCTAAGTGTCTGAAAATTAGTTAAAAGTGTGACGCGACCTCCCTGCAGCGCCCACGTTTTGAAGCAGCACTTCAATTCCAGCTCAGTGAACAACGATTCTGTGTATGACTCTTAACCAAACGTGTGCGTGATGCATCTAGAAGGCCGTGATACATACTCTTTAGTTTTACAGATCATCTTTGACTCTGAAACTTCCTGGCAGATTAAAACAGCGTGCCGGACCGAGACTCGAACTCGGAACCTTTTGCCTTTGGCGGGCAAGTGCTATACCATCTCAGCTACACAAGCACGACTCACGCCCCGTCCTCACAGCTTTATTTCTGCCAGTACCTGTGAGGACGAGGCGTGAGTCGTGCTTGAGTAGCTCAGTTGGTAGAGCACTTGCCCGCGAAAGGCAAAAGGTCCGAGTTCGAGTCTCGGTCCGGCACACAGTTTTAATCTGCCAGGAAGTTTCATATCAGCGTACACTCCGCTGCAGAGTGAAAATATCGTTCTGGAAATCTTTGTTCTCTATCTTATAAACTCATATGGAAACGATGCCCTAAAAACACATTTGCATCTGCTACAGTTGAGAATTGCAACTTATGATGCAGTTATTGAATTTAATGATGGGAACGTCGGGAGGATGAAGGCATTAGAAAGAATGGGCTTCAACATAGGAAATTTTACTCGAGACATCCTGAGAAAAATTGATTTACAGCGAGTCTCTGCAGCAAAAAAGTCAGTTGAAGACCTGGTAAAGGAAAGAAGACAGACATCAAGAAACCAGAAGAGAAGCCTTGAAGGGGAAGACGACCCAGAGTGCAAATGTGGTGCCTTCTGAAGAAGTGACATAAGGAGAAAAGTTAGGTTGAACTTTAAATTGCGTTTCCTGAAAGTTTGTTGTTTGAAGTTTATGTACCTATTCCTCAGATTCTATGAATGATAGAATTATGAAATTTTGTACACATATTTCTGTGAACCTAATAAACATTGTCTCAAGAGCAAATTTTGAACTTCTAATTGCAAGCTGATACATGGGGCAAAGTGCTTCGAATTTTGCATGAATTTAAAATTGTTCTTGTGGAATTATAATTAAAAATTAAGAAAATTCTCCTGTTTGACCTGTTTAGAAAACCTCATGAGAAGGGCTTACAACATATAAAAGAGATGAAATAGAGAAATTTTTGTAGAAATCTCTTGAATACTTTGTGAAAGAAGGAACATACATTATTTTTTAAAAATGAAACTTCAAATTTCATTAAAAAAGTTGAATACATATAATCAAAGGATTTTGAATGTAAATGTGTTTCTTTCATGTAAAGCGTGGTACAAAATTTCGTTGCCATATCTCAAAAACTGTGGATTTGGTGCATTTTTTAAGTACTGTGTGTTTTTCATCAACGTCCCCCCTTGAACCTAACTAACATAAGAACATCACACACATCCATGCCCGAGGCAAGATTCGAAGCTACGACCGTAGCAGCAGCGCGGTTCCTGACTGAAGCTCCTAGCTCTCGGTCACAGCGGCCGTCCGTTCTGTATCCTTCGACCACATACACACTACTGAACACCGAGGCACATCACGCCGGTGGCAAGCGCGCGTTGACCACGGCAGATGGCGTTAGATCAGTGAGTAAAATAAAAACAAACTTACTCTAGTGAAGCTTTAACAAATTTTTACTAAGAAAACTCTTACTGTAAATAACGTTCGTCTTCCAGACTCTTTGTTTCAACATTGCGAGGTTATTTTCTAAATAATCTTCTTAAAAATACCACTTCATGTCTCACGGTGAACTAACACCACCTGCTGTGGTCAACACACACTCACCACAGACCTCATATAGCTGGCAATCAGTACTGTGTATATGGTAGCAGGATCGAGAACGAATGTTGCGGCACTTTAACTATTTGACTATTTGTACAGGACTGATCCCGCGTTGTATTCACTGGACAACATTAGCCCACCTGGCAAGGTAGTTACGTAACATCCTTTTCCGTTTTTATGAAGGTAGCCAGCTGCAGTTTTTCCCTTCATTCAATTCATTCCGTTTATTTCAAGGTTATCGGATGTTATACTTTTTATACATGACGGGAACATCTGATTTCCTCGACTGTTTTTGTTGCGCATGACGAGAGAAATTTGATCATACAATGCAGGCTTTCATGGCCGGTATTGTCTTCACTTAAAACTACTGATCTGATAGGCCCTGGTCGAAGTATAAAACTCTCTCCTGACGTTTCGTGTCCGACTGCGGGAGACATCCTCGGAGGTACAGTGGCGAACTGCGAAGAGAACTCGAGGAAGCGCTGATTATATAGGCAGTAAAGAGGGCGCCACTGTCGATCACGTGGCGTCGGCTATGAGATTGTCTCTGGTAATGCCAACATTGTCGATTGAAATTAATCGATCGTCACGGTTGCGGTGCAACGCAGACATCCAGATTTTATCCAGTTTAACACCTTCGTCGCCGGCCGGAGTGGCCGAGCGAATCTAGGCGCTACAGTTTGGAACCGTGCGGCCGGTACGGTCGCAGGTTCGAATCCTGCCTCGGGCATGGATGTGTGTGATGTCCTTAGGTTGGTTAGTTTTAAGTAGTTCTAAGTTCTAGGGGACTGATGACCTCAGAAGTTAAGTCCCATAGTGCTCAGAGCCATTTGAACAATTTTTGAACACCTTCGTCTTTCCTGTTAAAATTATTACTGTGTTTATCAGTCTCGATAGCCTCTCTATACATGCGTGCATAATAATGCGAGGTTTTCGGTATGACGCTCGTCTCGCTGAATTTTATTTCATGATCACATTCCTGGTAAACATGTTCCGCTACGGCCGATTTATCCGTGTGACCCAGGCGGCAATTCCTCTTATTTTCAACAAGACCGGTGTTGTGGTACCGATATAAACCTGTCCACAACTACAAGGGATTTCATATACACCCGGTGTAGCCAAAGGGTGTCGTGCATCTTTTACCGATCTTAAATATTCTTTTACTTTCCTGTTGGGTCTGAAAATAGCTTCCACCCCATAGTTGCTTAAAACTTTCCCAATGCGATCTGTGACCTTACTAATGAACGGGAGAAAAACTTTGCCCTTGGGCGACTGTTGTTCGTCGTTGCTCCTGATCCTCTGCCTAGAGCGAAGTGCTAGGATCTATATCCTTGCTAGATTAGCCATTCTTCACGAAAGTTGACCGTAGATGTTCTATCTCATCTTTTAAATAAACAGATTCACAAATTTTGTACTCCCTGCCTACCAAGGTTTTCATTACACCACTTTCTTGTATAGGATGGTGGTTTGAAACTTTATGCAGTAAGTTTGTTCATCTCCTCTTGGTTCTTAGTAATCCTATGCAGTGTGGTAATTGGAATAAGATTGACGGTCTAACATTCAAAACTATGGAAGTTAGTGCAGAAATATCAGCAAATAGACAGAAGAAGAAGTTCAATAACTTACAGAACAACATTTCGGGAGGTTCAGTTGAGGACAATTCTCGAACTTACGTATATTAACCTGTCTGATAAAGATTTGTCAAAGTTGACATTTCTGTACTAGCGAAAGGTGGCAATTTTCCTGTGACGCCCCAAAACTTACCCACAGAGGATATTGTAGCAAATATTGAGGCCGGTATCCGTCAGCTTCCACATCAGTCCACTGACGCAATTAGGATGGAAACGGCTAGGATTTTACGTACATGTAAGCCACCCAACAATAATTTGTCGCAGACACAAAGGAAGCCGCTGAGGGATATAAATGGAGATAAAAACATTATTGTTCTTAATGCAGATAAGGGGAATGCCACCGTCATACTGAACAGTGAGGACGATCATGGAAAAATCTGATATTTTGGTTCCTTCCAAGAAACTTCAGAAGGATCCGAAAAAAAATGGTTCAAATGGCTCTGAGCACTATGCGAGCTAACTTCTGAGGTCATCAGTCCCCTAGAACTTAGAACTACTTAAACCTAACTAATCTAAGGACATCACACACATCCATTCCCGCGGCAGGATTCGAACCTGCGACCGTAGTGGTCGCGCGGTTCCAGACTGAAGCTCCTAGAACGGCTCGGCCACACCGGCCGGCTTTTATGAACAGATTGACGGGGTGCCTATAGCAGACCTCTTAGTCCTGCGGTGGCTAACTTATTTATAGAGACTTTTGAACAACGGGTATTGCAGACTGCCAGTAAGAGACCACCCAGATGGTATCGTTATGTTGATGACACGTTCGTAGTATGGACACACGGAGCAGAGGAGTTGGATGCCTTACTGACACATTTAAATATCATTAATCCGAATATCCAATTTAACTATGGAGACGGAAAAGAATGGGCAACTGAATTTCCTGGATGTGATTAAACGACGGGACGGAACGTTGGGCCATAAGGTCTATAGAAAGGCCACACGTACTGATCGTTGTCTACATAAAGATTTGAACCACCACCCTATACAAAAAAGGGGTGTAATGAAAACCGTGGTAGACAGGGAATACAAAATTTGTAAACCTGTTTATTTAAAAGATGAGACTGAACATCTACGGTCAACTTTCGTGAAGAATGGCTATTTTAGCAAGGATATAGATTGAGCACTTCGCTCTAGGCAGAGAATCAGGTGCAACGACAAACAACATTCGCCCAAGAGCAAAGTTTTTCTTCCGTTCATTAGTAAGGTCACAGATCGCATTGGGAAAGTTGTAAGCAAGTATGGGGTGGAAACTATTTTCAGACCCACCAGAAAAATAAAAGAATACTGAAGATCGGCAAAAGTTGCACGACACCCTTTGGCTACACCGGAGGTATATAAAATCCCTTGTAGTTGTGGACAGGTTTATATCGGTACCACAAAGAGAAGTGTGAACACCCGTCTTGTTGAACATAAGAGGAATTGCCGCCTGGGTCGCACGGATAAATCGGCCGTAGCGTAACATGTTTACCAGGAATGTGATCATGAAATAAAATTCAGCGAGACGAGCGTCATATCAAAAACCTTACATTATCATGCAAGCATGTATAGAGAGGCTATCGAGATTGATAAACACCGTAATAATTGTTGTGACTTGGCAAGACAGCCAAACCACTATGATTGGTAGCCGAAAGGCACGCGTCTAAACTCACGCAGGCTGGCGTGAAGTCTGGAACAGTTATAGGAGTTTATAGTAGGAAGAAAAGTACTTAGTTTCTGGAATACTTAACTTTAATCCGTAATTGGTGAACATCGGTCTGACGGTACATGCATCACAAGATAAACAGCAAATGATAATGGCGCCTTGCAAGGTCGTAGCAAATGACGTAGCTGAAGGCCATGATAACTATCGTCTCGGCAAATGAGAGCGTAATTTGTCAGTGAACCATCTCTAGCAAAGTCGGCTGTACAACTGGGGGGAGTGCTAGGAAGTCTCTCTAGACCTGCCGTGTGGCGGCGCTCGATCTGCAATCACTGACAGTGGCGACACGCAGGTCCGTCGTATACTAGCGGACCGCGGCCGATTTAAAGGCTACCACCTAGCAAGTGTGGTGTCTGGCGGTGACACCACAATAATTTTACCAGGAAAGACGAAGGTGTGAAACTGGATAAAATCTGGATGTCTGCGTTGTACCACGATCGTCACGATCGATTAATTCCAATCGTGAATGTTGGCATTACCAGAGACAATCACATAGCCTACGCCACGTGATCGACAGTGGCGCCCTCTGTTCTGCCTATATAATCAGCGCTTCCTCGAGTTCTCTTCGCAGTTCGCCGCTTTACCTCCGAGGATGTCTCCCGCAGTCGGAGACGAAACGTCAGGGGAGAGTTTTATACTTCGACCAGGGCCTACCAGCCCAGAAGTTTTAAGTAAAGACTATACCGGTCGTGAGAGCCTACATTGTATGATCAAATTTCCATCGTCATACGCAACAAAAACAGTCGAGGAATGTAGATGTTCCCGTCGTGTATTAAAAGCATAACATCCGATAACCTTGAAATAAACGAAATGAATCAAAGGAAGGGAAAAACTACAGCTGGTTACTTTCATAAAAACGGAAAAGGATGTTACGTAACTACCTTGCCAGGTCGGCTAATGTGGTCCGGTGAATAGAACGCGGGGTCAGTCCTGTACAAACAGATAGTAAAAGTGCCGGAACATTCGTTCTACATTAAAAAAATGGTTCAAATGGCTCTGAGCACCATGGGACTTAACTTCTAAGGTCATCAGTCCCCTAGAACGTAGAACGTAGAACTACTTAAACCTAACTAATTCTTTTGCGGATGTTTCATAATCCATATCCCTAACTTCCTTATCAAAATTCATCGGTAACCACAATTTATAATGTTCCTTATTTCGTCCATTGCCAAAGTAGGGTAACGCCTTTCTAATTCTATTTTAATGTAGCCCAATCTGAAGAGGTCCTTACGTAGTCAAACGTGCACCATTGACAAATAAATAAACAGTAATTTCAACATCGCAACCAAGACTGTTTCCCTCTCCTCGTAAATGCCCCTCGTATGTTGTACGTCTTCCTTCAGCCTGCCAGGCACCGCCTGTCTCTTCACGAGAGCTGACTTACCTCAGGGCTAACTCTGAATTCTAATTTCCCTGTCACCGCGGCGCCGGAGGCAGACTTCAAAGGGCGGCTCGTGTCAGCGACCTGAGAACATAGTGGGGGCGGGAGCGGAGGTGGAGGTGGAGGTGGTAGACAGTGAGTGAGCAGGGCGCGCCTGCTCTGCTCCACCACTTGTCTCGCGAAGTACTCGGCAGACGCACAGACCTGGCGCTATTCCGAGATAAAACTTATTTTAATTCAACAACGCCTCTCCCAAGTTCTTTGATCACTTACCCAGATACATTACGCTCCCAGACAAAAAAAAAAAAAAAAAAACGTGAAGCATTCAGTAGGGGATGTGGAAACGAACTGAAGCTTCGTGGGTTGAGAGGGCAGGTGATGTAATTATAAATACCTTGACAGTATGAGCGCGCATATCGGTACGATGTTACGCCCCCCCCCCCCCCCCCCCCCAACCTGTACCCACGGTTTCATCCGGCTAGGAAGGTTGTCATAAAGCACTTCCATCCTATCCTGGAACAAACTAGCCCACATCTGTCCTTGATGTCCTGGACATCCTTGTTATCCTGGCACTTGGAAGGAGTTGACGTGCGAACAGGTACTACACATGTTATATCGAGGATAGTTCTGTGCAGCTTGCTGGCCACAGGAATACGTCAGTATCAGGCACACATAAACACTCGTACTACGTGTGGAACTGGCCGGTTCTAGGCACTTCAGTCAGGAACCGCACGACCGCTACGGTCGCAGGACCGAATCCTGCCTCGGCATGGATGTGTGTGATGTCCTAACGTCAGTTAGGTTTAAGTAGTTCTAAGTTCTACGACTTATCTTAGAAGAAAGATTAAGAAAGGCAAACCTACGTTTCTAGCATTTGTAGACTTAGAGAAAGCTTTTGACAATGTTGACTGGAATACTCTCTTTCAAATTCTAAAGGTGGCAGGGGTAAAATACAGTGAGCGAAAGGCTATCTACAATTTGCACAGAAACCACATGGCAGTTATAAGAGTCGAGGGGCATGAAAGGGAAGCAATGGTTGAGAAGGGAGTGAGACAGGGTTGTAGCATCTCCCCGATGTTATTCAATCTGTATATTGAGCAAGCAGTAAAGCAAACAAAACTAAAATTCGGACTAGGTATTAAAGTCCACGGCGAAGAAATAAAAACTGTGAGGTTCGCCGATGACATTGTAATTCTGTCAGAGACAGGAAATAACTGATGATGGTCGAAATAGAGAGGATGTAAAATGTAGACTGGCAATGGCAAGGAAAGCGTTTCTGAAGAAGAGAAATTTGTTAACATAGAGTATAGATGTAAGTGTCAGGAAGTCGTTTCTGAAAGTATTTGTATGGAGTGTGGCCATGTATGGAAGTGAAACATGGACGATAAATAGTTTGGACAAGAAGAGAATAGGAGCTTTCGAAATGTGATGCTACAGAAGAATGCTGAAGATTAGATGGGTAGATCACATAACTAATAAGGAGGTATTGAATAGAATTGGAGAGAAGAGGAGTTTGTGGCACAACTTGACAACAAGAAGTGACCGGTTGGTAGGGCATGTTCTGAGGCATCAAGGGATCACAAATTTAGCATTGTAGGGGAGCGTGGAGGGTAAAAATCGTAGAGGGAGACCAAGAGATGATTACACCAAGCTGATTCAAAAGGATGTAGGTTGCAGTAGGTACTGGGAGATGAAGAAGCTTGCACAGGATAGGGTAGCATGGAGAGCTGCATCAAAGCAGTCTCAGGACTGAAGACCACAACAACAACAACAACAACACGTTCTAGGGGACTGATGGCCTCAGATGTTAAGTCCCATTATGTTCAGAGCCATTTGAACCATTACTACGTGTGGAAAAGCATTGCCCTGTTGAAAAATGGCATCACGATACTATCCAATGAGAGTTATCACATGAATACGCATGACGTCCCTGCCATACTCTCGTGCCGTCACAGTTCCCTCAGTCACCACCAGCCATGAGCAAATCCGTACGTTATGGCTGTCCATGTCATCAAACCAGGTAAGCAACACCTCTCTGTCTCACCAGAACATTGGAAGAGTAGGACCTCATTCCTGATCTCCGATATATTCGCGAAAGATGGTCATCCGAAATAGTGCACAACATGGTAACGACATTCGTCAGCAGTCATGCTTCCCGGTCATAACGTTACTCCAAACGTAGCACATTGGCCAAACTGGTCGAAATTTTTTAACAGCAGCTTAAAGAACACACTAGAAACAGTGATAGTAATCCGTCTGGCTTCTGTTTCCATCTGAAAACTCAACACCACAAAGCCGAGAAAATTGAAACTGCGTTAGAAATATTACACAAAATTCCGAAAGAACTTAATACAAATTTGTCGAATAACTGTAAATTTACATCTATAAGAAAATATCTAGACGAAATTCTAAGTGAACACGCAGGTTTTAAACATAAATACCATCTCGAAAACTTTGACAGATTAGGATACGAAAAATAATAGTCATATGGTAAACAGAACTTACAGAGGTCATAGATAAAATGTATAGGATAGTAAGATCAAGAAATTGTAACCTCATCTCTGGTAAGCTGTATATACCCACTTAAAAAATTTTTGCATCACCTCGGTTCCGAGAGTTCCGGAGACTTCACTGAAAACTGCAATAGAGATGAACATAAACATCATTTCTGCCCTCTTTATCGCTCATGAAAAACGCACATTGCATGTTGTACCACATACAGCGAGAGCTTCAGAGGTGATGGTCCACATTTCTGTACACACCGGTACTTCTAATACCCCGTAGCTCGTCCTCTTGCATTGATGCGTGCCTATATCCGTCGTGGCATACTATTCACAAGTTCATCAAGGCACTGTTGGTCCAGATTATCCCACTCCTCAACGGCGATTCGGCGTAGACCCCATCAGATTGCTTGGTGGGTCACGCCGTCTATAAACAGCCCTTTTCAACTTATCGCAGGCACCGTCGATAGGGTCCATGGGTGGAGAACATGCTGGCCACTCTAGTCGGGCGATGTCGCTATTCTGAAGAAAGTCATTCACAAGATGTACACGATGGAGGTGCCGGTAGTCCTCGTTCCTTGTGTTGGCAGAGCCCAACACACCGCACTGTCAACACGAGCCACGAGCACTGCCGGCGAGTAACGGCCGACGTCCAGCAGTTGGTAAACAGCAGCCAACTTCTCATTCGACGGTGACCACCAATCATGGCACATAACACAAGAGCCAATAGACGACAGAGGTCACGTTCTCCCTCCACCGCAATAACCTATTAAAATAAAGTTCCCTGTCCTTCTTCCTTAAGTGACCGATGAAATGAATTATCTTTTTATAATTATGACGTAATGGCATGCTCAGTGAACAGTAGCAACAAAAAATATAAGGGACAGTGCATAGCTAGAACGCACCAGTAGACCCAGAAGAAGGCCGCTGCATCCGTGGGCGAAACGTCCGTTTTCCTCCAGCAGCAGTAGTTTTATCTATTACGACGCGGTACCGCACCCATAAAACTTTTATGTCGATAGTTTGAAGGTGTTATGTGGAATGTTGGATGTTTTATAATCATTATTATTATTTATTTGTATAACATTTGTTTTTACCAAACCCCTACTCTGTTTTAGCTAAATAATCCTTCAGTGTATAAAATGTATTGCATAACAAGTATTTTTCAGCTGCCTTTTAAAAAAAGTGTATTTTTGCAATTTCTTTAATCTCTTTTGGTAATTTACTGTACAGTTTTATTCCTTGGTAGAAAATGTTGTTTTGAGTTTTATGTTTATTTTTTGTTGGTAAATGTAAGTTGAGTATACCTCTTGTTGCATGGTCATGGACAGAGCTGTTTGTGCAGTAATTACCAATGTTATTTTTGATATTAGAACAAATAAGCCCTCGGTAACAAATATTAAGTCAAAATTGACCAGGTTTCGACGCTACTATGAGTGTCGTCTTCGGAATTAAACTAACTGTTCTAAAACATATCTGCGGCTACTAGATGGCGCTCGTAGCAACACCATGTTTACTTGCCCACACTTTCTAACGTGGGCACCTCAGTCTTAACCCTTGTTCACTCAAGTATGAGCAGCCCTTAGCGGCTCGCCATCTTATTTACAACTATTCATGACGTCGCCTTTCCGGCTTCGATTTTTTAAAATGTGCCTTGTAAGTACTGCATCTCTTTCCAGTCAGTAAAACTTTAATTTTATTAATGTATTATATACCTAATATGTTTTAGAACAGTTAGTTTAATTCTGAAGACGACTCTCATAGTAGCGTCGAAACATGGTCTATTTTGACTTAATGTTTGTGACCGAGGGCTTGTTTGTTCTAATATAATTCTGACACGGTCACTGAACCTTAGCAGCTGTGTTCAAAGTCATTTTTGATGTTTACAACTGACTGGTAAATGTATTCACATGGAGTAGTTAAAATCCCCAGCGCTCTGAACAGTTCTTTACAATGAGCTCAACAACTATTTTTGCTCTTTTCTGGATTTTGAAAATTGTTTTCATATTTTGTGCATTTGTTCCCCAAAACAGAATGCCACAGCTAAGAACTGAAGGTACATATGAACAGCATGTAACTAAAAGACACTGCACGTTACACACTGATGACAGGATTCTAAGGGCATAACATGCTGATGACATTCTGTTTGCAAGTACCTTTGTGTGTTAACACCACATCAACTGAGAATCAATATTCACTTCTAGAAATTTTGCGTTTGTTACACAGTCATCGAACAATGGGGAAGAAATACCGATACCAGCTGCACTGCGTGGAACGTTTATGAGTCACTGTGACTCACGCAAAACGCAGCCGACTGTTTTCTCTGGAGAGACAAGCGGGGACCCTGAGTGTACCTGGGACCACTAGCCCAGAGATAACCTCTAGCTCGGACGATTGTTTCCTCGACGGAATTCTGCCTCCTATTGGCAGCGCGTCTGCTTCCTGCTATGAATCCCGGTTTCCCTGGTTGCAGTTTAGATTTCCTGCTGCTTGGGGTTCCCAGTCTAGAACCAATATCCTGACCACGCACCTCTGTCAGTCGTACTGGTAAACCCAATTCTTGTGAGACATTTCTAAGTACAGAGGACTAGTACCTTTCGGTGAAAGACAAAAGATAAAGCAGTGGTACACTAATCACTGGGGGATTCGAAAGTGGTTGTAGGGGAAGCAATAGAAGAAAGGTTTACGGGAGAATATGGGATTGCCAGAAGGAATGACGCAGGAGAGAGAATAATTGTGTCCTGCAATAAACTTCAGATAGTAATGGCGAATACAAGACTCACAAGAGGAAGTATACATGAAAATTTTCCGAAAACATGGCAAGATTCAATCTGGATTACATCTTTGTCATCCAGAGATTCCGAAATCGGGACCTGGTCTGTAAGACGTACTCTGGAACAGATATAGACTAGCATCATAATTTAGTAATGATTAAGAGTAGAATGAAGTCCGAGAGACTGGCCTGGAAGAATCAAAAACGAGTTCGATACTGAAGTACCGAGGAACGATTAGGGGCGATTGAGGTTCTCTGAGGCCATAGAGACTGTGATAACGGGTACTGCAGTAAGGGGAGGGCATATAAAAAAGGCAGTCACAAAAGCTGAATAGACAAACACAAGAAAAAGAGTGGTAAGTTTGAAGAAATCTTGGGTTAAAGAAGAAATTCTTCAGTTGAACGGCGAAAGAAAGAAGTGCATATGTGATCAGGCAAAGACAGGAATACAGTAATACAAATCATTTAGGAATGAAATAAATAGCACGCGCAGTGAAGCCAGTACGAAATGCCTCCAAGAGAAATGCCAAGAAATCGAAAAACAAATGATTGTCAGAAGACCTGATTCAGCACGCAGAAATGCCGGAGCAACGTTGGGTGAAATTGAAAGCAAGGGTCTCAATTTTAACAGTGGAATGGCATTTCCATTGTTAACCGCAAGGATGAGAGTGGATTTGTGGAGGGAGTACATTGAAGGAATCTATGAGCAGGAGGAGGACTTGGCTGAGGACATGATAGAAGAAGAAACAGGAGTGGACAGGAAAGACATTGGGAATCCAGTATTAGAGTCAGAGTCTAACAGAGCGATTTTGCGATCAAGTAAGGAGGAACGGATGGAAAAAATTCCTTCGGAAATTCTAAAGTAGTTGGGGAAAGTGACACCAAACGACTGTCCAAGTAGTTGTGTAGAATCTATGACACTGGATACATTACATCAGACATTCGGAAAAATAGCATCCAGACAATCCCAAAGTTAGCAAGGAAAAATATGTTCAAAAACCATCGCACAATTAACAGCCCATGCATCCAGGCTACTGACAAGAACAGGGGATGTGTTAGATGAAAATCAGTGTGGCTTTACTAGAAGGTAGAAGCACTAGAGCTGCACTTCCAACGATACGGTTTTAACGCAAGCAAGAGTTAAGAAAACTGAAGACAAATTCATATGGTCTGTAGAACTGAAAAAACGCTCAGTGGTGTAGAGTGTGGATGTTCGAAAACCTGAGAGAAATTGGTGAGTCGTGGCTAGCTGGCGCCAGTCTTATTTTGTTCATCTGTCGTTGAGATAGACTGGGGCTGAGGTAACCTATCTTCGCTTTTCGCGTGTCTTATCTTGCGGCTTCGAAACCGAAGCGGGTGGGTTGTTAGCCTTCGGCGGATAGCATTCGAGATCTCGTGACATTCGCTGGGAGACGAGTGTTAACGGATACCGAACGAGAGTGATGACCGTTATATATTGTGGTGTGAAACTGGTTGGGCGTTTTGCCGACATGGGCAGCTTGGAGATACAAGTTCTGTGACTTGGCGGGGAACAAATTTGAAGGGAAGCGGTGAAGGTGTGGAACCCGATCCCTCGTATTGTGTACCTGATATGGAATACGTCGTCGTAATTGTTTGTTCGCCGACGCACTCAGAGATTTTAAACTTTATTATTATAATGGGAGACTTTCTTGGCCTAGTTACACTACTGGCCATTAAAATTGCTACATCATGAAGAAATGCAGATGATAAACGGTTATTTATTGGACAAACATATTATACTAATATGTGATTACGTTTTCACTCAATTTGGGTGCATAGGTCCTGAGAAATCAGTACCCAGAACAACCACCTCTGGCCGTAATAACGGCCTTGATACGCCTCGGCATTGAGTCAAACAGAGCTTGGATGGCGTGTACAGGTACAGATGCCCATGCAGGTTCAACACGATACCACAGTTCATCAAGAGTAGTGACGCGTATTGCGACGAGCCAGTTGCTCGGCCACCATTGACCAGACGTTTTCAGTTGGTGAGAGATCTGGAGAATGTGCTGGCCAGAGCAGCAGTAGAACGTTCTCTGTATCCAGAAAGGCCCGTACAGGACCTGCAACATGCGGTCGTGCAGTATCCTGCTGAAATGTAGGGTTTAGCAGGGATCGAATGACGGGTAGAGCCGCGGGTCGTAACACATCTGAAATGTAACGTCCACTGTTCAAAGTGCCGTCAATCCGAACAAGTGGTGACCGAGACGTGTAACCAATGGCACGCCATACTAGTACGCCGGATGATAAGCCAGTGTGGCGATGACGAATACACGCTTCCAATGTGCGTTCATCGCGATGTCGCCAAACACGGATGCCACCATCATGATGCTGTAAAAAGAACCTCGATTCATCCGAAAAAATGACGTTTTGCCATTCGTGCACCCAGGTTCGTCGTCGAGTACATCATCGCCGGCTCTCCTGTCTGTGATGCAGCGTCAAGGGTAACCGAAGCCATGGTCTCCGAGCAGATAGTCCATGCTGCTGCAAACGTCGTCGAATTGTTCGTGCAGATGGTTGTTGTGTTGCAAACGTCCCTATCTGTTGATTCAGGGATCGAGACCTGGCTACACGATCCGTTACAGCCATGCGGATAAGATGCCTGTCATCTCGACTGCTAGTGATACGAGGCCGTTGGGATCCAGCACGGCGTTCCGTATTACCCTCCTGATCGCACCGATTCCATATTCTGCTAACAGTCATTGGATCTCGACCAACGCGAGCAGCAATGTCGCGATACGATAATCCGCAATCGCGATAGGCTACAATCCGACCTTTATCAACGTCGGAAATGTGATGGGACGCATTTCTCCTCCTCACACGATGCATCACAACAGCGTTTCACCAGGCAACGCCGGTCAACTGCTGTTTGTGTATGAGAAATCGGTTGGAAACTTTCCTCATGTCAGCAGGTTGTAGGTGTCGCCACCGGTGCCAACTTTGTGTGAATGCTCTGAGAAGCTAATCATTTGCATACCACAGCATCTTCTTCCTGTCGGTTAAATTTCGCGTCTGTAGCACGTCATCTTCGTGGTGTAGCAATTTTAATGGCCAGTAGTGTAAATGGTGGCCGTTATTTTAAAATTTTTTGTGTCTCTTGTAATCAATTGTTTTTATGTTGCTGTTTTTAAAGCCTGCACTCTATTTATATAGTTGTCCATGTGTAAGTGAGTCAAAGGTTCTGGCCAGTGTTTCTATGTTTCAGAGTTATTGGAATGTCTTTGTGGTCCGGGCAGAAACTTTTGATTGTGGCAGCGCCTTGACGCGGAGTGAAATGTCATCCGAGGTCTCGGCCTGGCAGTGTTTAAGAACCTGGCCACTGCCGGCAGTTGTCCACATACCGCCTTTCAAAGTTTAGTGTTTATCTTCCTTCCGTGGAGGAGTGTTCAGCTGGTATATATATATATATATATATATATATATATATATATATATATATATATATATATTATTTAACCTGTTTGTATATGAACTTGTTTTCTTAAATATTACGTAGTGGCAACTGGCTAAACCTTAAACTGCATAGCTTCTGCTGCGTTCCTTGTGCAACTTATTTTAGTAAATTTTTATTAACACGTCTGAGTACGCAAACATTTTTTTTTTTTAAGATCAGTGTCTCTGATGTAGTTTTTTAATGAAGTGATTCTATCATCTTATGTAATGGCATCTTAGTTTAGCACTAGTGTTGAAGTGTTATTAACCTGTAATTTTTTCATTATAACTATTTTCAGGGGAGTTTGAAGTTCTCAAGTATGTCAGTAATCCCCTTCTTAATTTGGAATTGTTTGTTGCAGTACCGGGTACGTCGCGTTTCTAATTGTATTTGCAAAGTTTTATCTAGTGGCTCGTCCACAATCTGTAATTGCCAATTTTGTTTTAAAGGGGTAATGTCAATCATGATTCCATCCCCCTTCCTTTTTCAAGGTATTTAATATGCGGTGTGTAAGTGTGGTATCAATAGGAGTAAGCTAAGGGGGAAGACGAGTAATACAAAATATACAACAACAAAGTGGGTTCAATTACAATGGAAGAAAAAGAACGAAGTGCTGGGATTAAAAAGGGAGCAAGACAGAGATGAAAGGATATCAGTGGTAAGATTCGCTGATGACATCGCTATTCTTAGTGCAAGTGAAGAAGAATTACAGGATCCGCCGCATGGAATGAACAGTTCAATGAGTACAGAATATGGATTGAGAGTAAATCGAAGAAAGACGAAAGTGATGGGTAATAAGGAGCAGAAATGAGTTTAGAGATAAAGTTATCAAAGCTGGGGACCAATAGGTAGACAAAGTGAAGGAACTCCACTACTTTGGAAGCAAAACAACGCACATGACGGAAGAAGCACACACACACACACACACACACACACACACACACACACACACACACTGTGTGTAGGATAAACTCCGGATGTCACGTGTGGACACATGTGTAGAGAAAGCGCGGCGTGTAAACTGTCCGCTTCGCGCTGTGACGCACGAGACACGTACGCAAGTGAAGCCCACGGATTTTATTTCCAGTCGCGGATGCTGAGGGTCCGTCCGGTGGGCGTGGCTCCGAGGACCGGAGTGCGCAGTTCGATGCTGGCGCACGCCCAAAGTTCCCTCTATACGGGCACGGGCACTCGTAGCTGTGACGTCATCCCACGCCGACGGCTGGAGCAAATGTCCGGACGCCTCCGGACGCTGCACGTTGAGTCAGACTCCAGAAAAAGTTGTCATAGAATTCGGTGTTAAAAAGTTTCATTTAACAGGCTGTTTAGAGTAATGTTGGGACTGTTGAATCACAGTGTCATAAGCGGTCGGCTGTTCCTTCCCAGGTTTGAATTTGAGGTCCAAAGCGGCATTCGTTTCTGATCTGCGCGCCGAGCTAGACGGTCTGGAAATCTACTGCGCAGTTCGTATGAAATATTTTTGTTCAGCGAAATCAGACCGATTTTTTTAAATGGAGGCTACTGCAGAAGGTATTCACTTACAACGGGAGGCCACGACCTTGGGATCACGGATTTGCTTCAAACTTTGTGCACCTTTACTAGGCCATTAAAACAGCGTAATGTTCAAGGAGTAAGATCCACCACTCTGACAATTCCGAGAAAGCAAGGTTTACGCGTCTAATATGTACGTAATGTACACTATGAGATCAAAAGTATCCAGACATACACAAAAACAAACGTTTTTCACATTAGGTGCATTGTGCTGCCATCTTCTGCCAGGTACTCCATATCAGCGTTCACAATAGTCATTAGATATCGTGGAAGAGAAGAATGTGGCGTTCCGCGGAACTCACGGACTTCGAACGTGGTCAGGTGATTCGGTGTCACTTGTGTCATACGTCTGTACGCGAGATTTCGACACTCCTAAACATCCCTAGGTACACTGTCTCCGATGTGATAGTGGAGACGTGAAGGAACACGCACAGCATAAAAGCGTACAGGCCGCCCTCGTCTGTTGACTGACAGAGACGGCCGACAGTTGAAGAGGGTTGTAATTTCTAATAGGCTGATATCTATCCAGACCATCACACAGGAATTGCAAACTGCATCACGATCCACTACAAGTACAATGACAGTTAGGAGGAAGGTCGCTCATAAACTTACTCATAAGCCACACATCACGCCGGTAAATGCCAAACGACGCCTCACTTGGTGTAAGGAGCGTAAACATTGGACGGCTGAACAGTGGAAAAACGTTGTGTGGAGTGACGAGTCACGGTACACAACGTGGCGATCCGATGGTAGGATGTGGTATGGCAAATGCCCGGTGAACGTCATCTGCTAGCGTGTGTAGTGTCAACAGTATATTTCGGAGGTGGTGGTGTTATGGTGTGGTCGTGTTTTTCATCGATGGGGCTTGTACCCCTTGTTGTTCTGCGTGGCACTATCACACCAAAGACCTACTTTCATGTTTTAAGCACGTTCTTGCTCCCAACTGTTGAAGAGCAATTTGGGGATGGCGATTGCATCTTTCAACACGATCGAGCACCCGTTCGTAATGCACGACCTGTGGAGAAGTGGTTACACGTCAATAACATCCCTGTAATGGACTCGCCTGCACAGAGTCGTGACCTGAATCCTATAGAACACCTTTGGGATGTTTTGGAACGCCGACTATTTGTCCGGTGTCACCGACCGACATCGATACCTCTTCTCATTTCAGTACTCCGTGAAGAATGTGCTGCCATTCCCCAAGAAACTTCCAGCACCAGATTGAACGTATGCCTGCGAGAATGGAAGCAGTCATCAAGGCTAAGGATGGGCCAACATCATATTGAATTCTAGCATTACCGATGGAAGGCTTCAAAAACTTGTAAGTCATTTTCAGCCAGGTGTCCGGATACTTTTGATCACACAGTGTATCTGTCCTAATGCGCTGCCTGTAAGAAGTCATTGTGGTCAAGTGGTTAGCGTTCGCACTGTACGAGAAATTTGTGCACGAGGCGATGGTTCGAATCCCGCTAACATTTATTTTTTTTCAACACGAGTCACATTATTTAATTTGTATGATATTTGAGAGATAATATAATGAAAAAATCCACGTAAATTTTCATGAAGTTGTAGTGAATTTCATATGTTATTTGACTATTTACCATTTTAATTGAATTTTACAAGGACAGAGACAGGTTTGGAAAGCCCAAATCGAACTACTATAAATAATTATGTGAATGGCGTTAATGACAATCAGTAGTATAGTAAGTCACAACGTGCCAGACCACAAGAGTAATGTACAGTTACTCATCGGATGTGCTCTCAACATCAGATGTTTCAGGATGGTATTTGTCAAACAGTTGTGAGAAACAAATTGAAATAGCGTCTACTACCTCGAATGAATTCAGTTTTCCTGCATTTACAGGAAATGTTCTGAGTTCAGAGTTTCTAATGGAAAACACACTTCGTGGACATTTTAAAAAATTTCTGTTCCTTCCGACAGTTTGGATGCAAGCCATGCGTAACGTAACATTTCGGCAAATATTGGCGCTGACAATTGATGTACAATGGAAAGGATTTTAATAGTATCTTCACGAGAAGCAATTTCCCGTTCATTGTAGATCAGGAATGAATAGTTCTGAAGGCGCTTGATAAAGTATTTTACTTGACGATAGAAATAATCGTCGCCTGGTTGGCAAATCGGAGCACATTGGGGTATGAGTTTAACTGTGCAAGTTGGAAGACTTGCGTCATCGGTCAGGATGTCATCGTATACATCAGGTTGCATTTACTCGTTCACTTGTCGACAGTTATAAATATGTTCCAATAATTAAATACAATTAAAATAGTAAGTTGTTAAATAACAAAAAAATGGAAATGAGCGTTTGGCGTCATTGGCCAGGAGACCCCTTGCGGGGCAGGTCCGGCCGCCTTGGTGCAGGTCTTATTACATCCGACGCCACATTGGGCGACCTGCGCGCCGGATGAGGATGAAATGATGATGAAGACAACACCCCAGCCGCTGAGCGGAGAAAATCTCCGACCCAGCCGGGAATCGAACTTCGGGCCGTATGACGTCAATCCGTCACGCTGACCTCTCAGCTATCGGGGCGGACGTTAAATGACATGAAATTCACTGAAACTTCATGCAACTACATGGGTGGCTTTAATTAAATTAGCTCTCAAATTTCATATACAATAAATAATATGACCAGTGATGAAAAAAAAACAGATTAACAAATACGTTTGAGCGGGAGTCGAACCGTCGCCTGGCAAGCATTCATTGGCGGGAAGACAGGCGATCGAAACACAGGGAAACACAGGGAGCTCCCTGTTAGGTCCCCGTGGAGGGGTACATAACTGTGATGGGGAGGGAGCTGACGCACCAACGGAGGCCCATCGCTATGTACAACTCCAGAATGAAACTTCCTGGCAGATTAAAACTGTGTGCCGAGTCTCCGTCCAGCAAACAGTTTTAATCTGCCAGGAAGTTTCATATCAGCGCACACTCCGCTGCAGAGTGAAAATCTCATTCTGGAAACATCCCCCAGGCTGTGGCTAAGCCATGTCTCCGCAGTATCCTTTCTTCCAGGAGTGCTAGTTCTGCAATTTCCGCAGGAGAGCTTCTGTGAAGTTTGGAAGGTAGGAGACGAGGTACAGGCGGAATTAAAGCTGTGAGGACGGGGCGTGAGTCGTGCTTCGGTAGCTCAGATGATAGAACAAAGGTCCCCAGTTCGAGTCTCGGTCCGGCAGACGGTTTTAATCTGCGAGGAAATTTCATATCAGCGCACACTCCACTGCAGAGTGAAAATCTCACTCTGAACTGCAGAATGTCCATCCTCAGCATGGACGTCGTCAGCCCAGGAGACAGACGTCTCATCGGACCGGTTCGGTGGACACTATGAGAGATGCGTCCACATGTAGCGTCACACTGAAAGGGAGAACCGCACCAGATGCGGGAGGCGGGGGAGGGGGAGGAAGGTGTCTGGACGCTGAATGGACATGGAGGCGGGGAAGCACGTCAGAGGACACCTTACCATCAGTAGCAGCGTCATCATCCAGTGTACACATCCGATGGACGCAGTCGTCAAAAGGGGTATGGCGTTGTCTCTTCCATTTCTTCGGCGACCGTTGCTTCCTGACTTGCTGTTCCGTGTCGGATGGCGGGCGGCTCTCGTCCGACGTGTGGCCAGATCGCAGAAAGGCTGAGGTAGGTAGATCTCCATGATCAACAACCATAGGTTCGCGGCAGGCAGCTTGTGCCTGCCTGACGGCCGTCGTTCATTTGTACTGCCTCCGGCAGGAGAGACAGGAGAAACGTCCATCGCGTCGTCGAGAGGAGTCTACATCTACATCTACATATATACTCCGCTAGCCACGAAGCGGTGTGTGGCGGAGGGCACAATTCGCGCCAAAGTCATATTTCACCCCGTCTGTTCCACTCGCGGATCTTGCGAGGGAAAAACGACTGTCTGAATGCCTCAGTACGAGCTCTAATTTCCCTCATCTTTGACTGATGATCATTACGGGAATTGAAAGTTGTTGGCAATAATATATGCTCTACATTGTCGGTGAAGATTGGATTTCGGAATTTAGTGAGCAGCCCCTTCCGTTTAGCGCGTCGTCTATCTGCAAGTGTGTCCCACTCCAAACTTTCTGTGAGATTTGTAACGCTCTCGCGATGGCTAAATGTACCAGTCACGAATCCTGCCGCTCTTCTTCGGACCTTCTCAATCTCTTTAATGAGACCCAACTGGTAAGGGTTCCATACAGACAAACAATAAGACTGGACGAGCCAACGTACTGTAAGCTATTTCCTTTGTTGAAGGACTGCATCGCTTCAGGATTCTATCAATAAACTGCAATCTAGAGTTCGCCTTACCCGTTACTCGTGTAATCTGATCATTTCATTTCAGATCATTTCTAATAGTCACACCCAGATACTTGACTGATGTTACCGCTTCCAAACACTGATGATTTATTTTGTACTCGTACATTAACGGGGATTTTCGGCTTGTTATACGCAGTAGGTTACACTTACTAATATTGAGAGATAACTGCCAGTCATTACACCACGCATCTATTTTCTGCAAATCCTCATTGATTTGTTCACAACTCTCGTGTGATACTACATTCCTCTAGACTACAGCATCATCGGCAAACAGGTCCTTTATGTAAATCGTAAAAAGCAGAGGACCTATCACGCTGCCCTGGGGCACACCTGAAGTTACGCTTGTTTCTGTTGAAGTCACCCCGTTCAGGACGACATACTGCTCCCTGTCTGTTAGAAAACTTTCTATCCTACCTCATATGTCATCGGATAGACCATAAGCGCGCAGTTTTTGTAGCAAGCGACAGTGCGGGACTGAGACGAACGACTTTCGAAAGTCGAGAAATATGGCATCAACGTGGGAGTCGGTATCTAGAGCCTGTTGTATATCACGCACAAAGAGGGCCAGCTGTGTCTCGCATGACCGCTGTTTCCTATAAGCGTGCTGGTTTCTGCAGATGAGCTTCTCAGAGTCTAGAAAGGTCATTATGTCTTAACACAAAATATGTTCCCTGATTCTGTAACAAATCGATGTCAGTGAAATTGGCCGGTAATAATGTGCATCCGATTTTCTACCCTTTTTATAGAATGACCTGGGCCTTCTTCCAGTCAACGCCGGTATCGATTGATTCAGAGGGGGCGTAGCAGGCAGCGCCGCCGCAGGCACGTAAGAGAGAGGTAACACAGTGGGCGCCGCACGGCATATGAACCAGTCTATGTCGGAGGCATCCAGAACGGACGTGGCCTTCCTGGCCACAACTTGAACAGGTGCGCGGCTGGCCATCGTACAATCGTACATGAGGACAGTACTGCAGCCAGCAATAGCCAAGTAGCAAGGAACGCGTTTCCGTGGTTCAGTTTTTATCTGACTGACCCCATTGAGGACGCGGTATGTTTCGAACGTCTCCCGCGTTTCGGAAACGCGACTGACAACATTGCCGTAAGGTGTAAGGGCGGCCACCACAATGTACGACGGGACTTTAAATGGGAGTTCGAAAACGCGCAGCGTTCGGAGGCCAAAACCAACGTGATCAACCACGACAGTCCCCATACCTCTGTCAGAGTATGAGAACTTGACGTTGTTAGCGTGACGCTGCACAACGTCGGCGCACAACTCGTCATTCACCAGCTTTATGTGCTCAGTAGTACTGAGGAACGAGAAATGAATTCCGAGAACACCTTGTGGCGGGAGACGCATTTCATCCCGTGTATAGAGTTCTACTTCATACGCCTTCCGTCGTTCGTGATCCAATGGAAAAGCTAATTTAATTGCGCCTTGGCGGTAAAAAAAAAAACGCTGTGACGCTCGATGAAGTCGGACTGTGAGACAAGCCGCTACGCGGAACTAAATAAACGCGTGCTAGCTCGCATGCTGCACTAGAGCCGTCGGCACACGGACCGTGCATCCGAACGTTGAGCGTTAAGCGTGCAGAGTTTCTGACGTCATAGCGTGGAATAGCACGTTCGGGAGTCTTTCCGAACGTGCAGAGCAATACCTGGCATGTCAGATATTCTGAGCGTGCGTCTGAGCGTTGACCAATGAGATGGCACAACCCCACCTACGTCACACGCACGCCGTCTCCCTTCAGTACAGAGTTGTGAGGCGCCATATTGGCGTTCATTTCAAACCTATATGTATATATGCCGTTTCTGAGGACCAGCAAATTGAGAATCACTGGAAAACCCGTTGTTAACTGTGTGATTCGTTCCAATAAAATTATGAGGAACATCATATTAGTCGCAAAAAAAAAATTATAACCTGCATATTATGAGAGTAGGCTATTTGAAGGCAGCGACACACTGAAGATCCACCAAAACCGCATTGTTCTTGGTACAATTTGTTATAATTAAATTTCAATTAGTAACATAATTATCTACGATTAACGGTTTTAGCAAGCGGTAACACAATATGATTTAGTACACCAAGCGTATTAGGGGTTTAGCGTAATGGTTAGCGTCTCTGTCTAAGAAGCTCTTCTTTGTTGGGGCGGTGGTTCACGTCTTCACACTTCAAAAAAAAAAAAAAATAGTCTGCCGCCGGCAGTGCTGCGAGGCGGTCACGCGCCAGAGCGCTGCGGGCGAGGCGCGCACGGTGTGTTTGTGTTTACTTCGGCCGCTGTCAGTGCCGTTCTCCCTTCTAGACCACCATGGCGCACAACTATCGAAAGAAGACATTACGTTTCAACTTTTGTTCCGACTTCGCCCGACCCAAGGCCCTGGAGGTAGAACGATTTATACGCGATGAAGTTAAAATACCACCAACGGATCGAATTGGTATCCACTTGTCCATAGTTAGCAGTACCGTCTACGTCAAAATGATCAACGATGTGGCGTGCGACAAGGTGCTTCAAGAGGCAAAACGTGGACTGCGCTTCTGTCATTCCGACGGCAACGTCGGACCCGTTACCGTCGATCACGCAGGTCTCGGCACACGGACGATAAGGATCTTCGAACTGCCGTTCGAACTACCTGCAGACGTCGTCATCGAGGCGCTCCGTCCCTATGGCAACGTTCTGGAACATGTTGCCGAACGATGGGTCCAATTTCAGACCTATCCAGTTTTAAACGGTGTTAGACAGGTCCGCATCGAGTTGCACAAACACGTGCCTTCCTATCTACGTATCGGAGGGTGCCGTGCCATTATAATGTACGACGGCCAACCTCGGACCTGTTCCGGTTGCGGGAAAGAAGGTCACCTACGGTCTGAATGCATTCAACGACGTGTCGCGCAGCTCCCGTTGTCGGAAGCGTCCGTCACACCCACGATGACCGCCCTACCGGTCACTTACGCAGCGGCTCTTGCCACGTCTACAGTTTCGTCCAGTCCGTCGCCCGGTCCTTCCGATCGGCACGTCCCACCGTCCCAGTCACCAACGGACGGTACAGACGTCCCATCTGACAACCTTGCCGCCGAACAGGCTCCCGCACCGGACGCTGAGGAGACCAGTACATCTTCACAACACCGGTTTGACAATTTCATTGTACCCACCGACGCCTTCGAACCAGGTCGACGCTCCTCCTTGCCGTCGTCCGACACTGAGGAACACGTGCGCAAACAACGCTCGCCACGTAGGCGCAAACGCCGTCGCCGTTCACCCACCGGCTCTCAGAGCGTTGCCACCCGCGACGACGAAGACGACACCCAAGCAGCCGACATTTCCACGCAGAGGTCGGCGGACAACTTTCACGATGAACAAGACGTTTCGCAGGACGGGACCACTATGGAGGTCGCCACGCACAATGTAACGATCGGTGCGCCGGTTGAGACGCCTGTCTCCCCGCCGACAACTCCAGATCTCTCTCACCACGACGCAATTCCCATGGACATTGGGCAGACCCCCGGCACAGGAGCATGGGCCGACGACATTGAGGAAGGTACGCCCCCTCCTCCGGATGAGTTACCTCCGCCGGACGAGGCTACCTGTTAACATCAAAAGCGAGGCACTGCAGCTGATGGGACGGGACTTCCTGTCGGTGCCCTCCTCTTACTTCCCTTGGTGATGGTAGATGCGCGTCCACCACCACTGAAACAAACATACCGGTTTGCCACACTGAACATCAACATGATCGGCACTGCACCCAAGCTGCAACTCCTATGTGACATGCTTCGGGCCTCTGACGTCGACGTCGCCCTTCTTCAGGAAGTACGCGTTGCCACACTACCACCAGTCTACGGCTACGAGTCATACACGTCCACATGTGATGAATCAGGGCGTGGAGTGGCTTTCTACATACGCGAAGCAATCCCACTCAAGGACACGACAATCCTTCCCTGTGGAAGAGGCATGGCTGTTACCATCTTCGACACCCGCGTCATCAATATCTACGCTCCGTCTGGCTCCACCAACCGTCGGCAGCGGTCCACTTTCTTCGGACATGACGTGGCGCCCCTGTTTTCTGGACGCTATGATCGCCTTATCATGGGAGGCGATTTCAACTGTGTCCTCCATCCACAGGACCAAGTACCTGGTTATTCGCCATGCCCGGCGCTGCTCACCTTAATCGAAGATTTTCATCTAGTGGACGTTTGGGAGAAAATTCATGGCAATACCCCCGGTTTTACCCATTATACAGCACATTCTGCGAGCAGACTGGACCGGTTTTATGTCTCTGCTCACCTCGGCAATGAAGTCGCCCAAGCTGAACGATGGCCCCTTGCATTTTCGGACCATTGCGCCGTCATTTGCTCCCTGGCTCTGCCACCTCAGTCAGTGTGGCGCAGCAGAGGTTACTGGAAGCTTAATACCTCCCTCCTTAATGATCCACACTGCCGACAATGTATTGCCACTACATGGGCGTCTTGCGAAAGACGCCTTCCGCAGTACACATCCACGTTCCATTGGTGGCTCAAATGTGCCAAACCTGCGATCAGAAAGGCCTTCATACAATGTGGCAAGGAAGCAGCAGCATGGCATCGAGACACCACAAATTTTCACTACGCCGTCCTCCGTGAGCTCGATGCGCTCCCTCCATCACCTGACACCCACAGGGAACGACAACGTACTAAAGCTCGCCTCCTCTCTCTTCAACGTGCACGACTGCATGGTGTCGTGGTGCGTTCCCGACGACAAGACCTCCTCCACGACGAAACCCCATCCACAATCCATGCCGCATCCGACCATAGTCGTCGACGTCGGCTTTTCGTCCCCAACATCACGACCTCCGATGGTGTTCACCACACAACACAGGCGGCGGTCGTGTCCGCCTTTGCTGAACATTATCGCCAATTTTATGATGATGAACCGATGGCGACGCCCATTCCTGCTGATCTCCGTCCTTCCCCTGATCGGACCCTCACCGTAGCGGAGTCAACGTCCATGATGTCTGCAATCACCGCAGAAGAGGTGGTAGATGCGATCAACAAAGGGGCAAAGAACAAATCACCCGGACCAGATGGTCTCCCAGTGGAGTTTTACCGGGCGTTCACCACGTTAATGCTTCCTCGCTGGACGGAAATGATTCAGGAACTCTTTACTCCGTCCTTCCCAATTCCACCTGAATTCGTCACTGGCATTCTTCTACCTGTGCCTAAACCGAAGGGAGGGTCTCATGTCTCTGCATATCGCCCCCTTACACTACTGAATGCAGACTATAAAATCTATGCACGCCTCTTAGCAGCGCGCATACGCTCCGTCTTACCTACGGTCCTTTCACCTGAGCAGACTGCACGTGGTTGTGGGGCCACCTTACAAACAGCCCTAGGAGAATGCCGTGACCTCATTGCACTGGCGTCGGTTTGTCGCCTTCGTGCAGCACTGGTATCCGTCGATTTCACGAGTGCCTTTGATCGCGTTCGACACCCATTCCTCCTCATGGTGGCGACACGTATGGGGTTCCCATTGCTTTTTGTCGATGCCATTCGCCGGTTACTCCTTCCCGCGGTCTCGATGGTACAAGTCAATGGGAGGCTTGTAGGACCGATTCCTATACGCCGCTCTGTGCGTCAAGGATGCCCTATGTCTACTTTACTATATGCCATTGCACTTGAGCCCCTCATCACTGGACTTACCTCTAGACTGCAGGGCCTCACTTTGCGTGACCACACCTTTCACTGTAGGGCTTATGCGGACGATCTCCTCTTTCTCACCTGCTCCTCCACGGAACTCAATGACGCCATCCAATGGATCCACCAATATGGACGTCTTTCTGGTAGCATTCTTAATGTCCGTAAATCGACTATGATGCACATTGGGCGCGGCCTCCCGGCTATGGTGCCGACCCCACTCCCAGTTAGTGCCACCCTTCGTTACTTGGGTATCGAATTTACGAGCTCCACACACCGCACAGTGGCCCTGGCTTACCGGCGGCTTTTGCAGTCGATTCGGCACCATGTTCGCGGTCAAGTGCACCGTAACTTAAACCAACTCCAACGTGTGTCCTATGTCAACATCTATGTCGCCCCTAAACTGGTACACGTCGCCCAGATCCTCCCAGTGCCGTTACTCCTTGGCCGCCGCATCCAATCAGCCTTTGGATATTTCGTGTCAGCAGGGGCACTTTTCAAAGTCCGCTACAACACTCTAACACTGCCTCCTGCAAAAGGTGGCCTCGGACTCATCAACGTGCGGGCACGATCTTCTGCACACTTTGTCCACACTCTGTTGCGGCACTGGCAGGGGCCGGTCCCGTCTTTAACACGCAGTCTCTTAGATATCCTCCGACCAGCTTCTCTCGATCCACCGATCAATGTGGCACCTATTTCTCCATTATTGTACTACGTTGCCAATTGTTTCATGGAACTCAGCTACGTTCGGGCCGATCTTCCAGTCACCCGTCCTCCCTGTACAAAAGATTATTATCGTTTGTTTATGCTGTCCAACCCTTGCGACCCCATGGTGCTACAGCATCCTGACATTAACTGGCGCACTGTTTGGGGGTGTGTGCATGCACCCTTTTTACCGTCGTCTGTGTCTGCACTCTGGTATGTTTTAGTCTATGGAAAATTTCCGACTAATAGTCGACTTTATCGCATAGGACTGGCCACCTCCCCACTCTGCCCTGACTGTCAGCTCGAAGACACCGACGAGCACCGTCTTACGTGCCCCCTGAAACAAAACGTATGGCTCCTCATCCAACGAATCGTGGGCTTTTACCTCCGTGCCCCGCCAACGACGGTAACCCCGGATTTCCTGTTGTTGCCCCAGACATTTCACTACCCTCTTGCTAAGCACCATACCCTAATCTGGTTTCGAGGACAGGCTTTAGAATATCTCTTTCGGAGTGGTCCGCATACAGTCCTTGACTTCTGGTACAACGTTGTGACCGCGCATAGCACCCTCACCCGAAAACCATCTTACCGACAAACTTTTGCCGGTTATCTCCGCAGCGTCTTCCTTGACCCCCCTCAAAGTTGGGGTGTACCATGCCTACCTGTCACATGATGCAACACCCTTATCCACGTTCTCATGCATCGACCAAAAACAAACACAATTTAAAAAAAAAAAAAAAAAGGAAGAAGACAGAATATGTTATATTTTGTTGTATTTAATGTTTTTCTTTTTTAATATTGTTTTTGTTTAACTAACAGTCATTTGTATATTTTTACATGGTACCTTGAAGAACTCTTGCATAGTGAATATATATGTACTTTTAGTTTGTTCAATACAAATTTTTAACCAAAAACAAAAACAAAAAAAAAAAAAAAGGAAAACAGGATATGTTCTAATTTGTTGTATTTCATGTTATTCTAATAATTTGTTTACCTAACACTCATTTGTATATGTTTAACTGGTACCTTAAAAAAAAAAAAAAAAAAAAAGAAGCTCTTCTTTGTTGGGGCGGTGGTTCACGTCTTCACACTTCAAAAAAATTTTTTTTCCTAACATTCGCGTTTCTTAGGTTCTGATACTTTATTATTAGTTTAATATAAGTATACGCTATAATATTTGATGTTATGTAAACATAAGTTAACCTTTTTTTGAGGGGTGACTTTGTTCGATTGGCTTAATCTACAGGACAGCTTGCGCCACTTGTAGATGTGGTTCTGAGCACCATGGGACTTAACATCTGAGGTCATCAGTCCCCTAGACCTAGAACTACTTAAACCTAAAGACATCACACACATCCATGCCCGAGGCAGGATTCGAACCTGCGACCATAGCAGTCGCGCGGTTCCGAACTGAAGTGCTTAGAACCACTCGGCCACCGCGGCCGGCGAGCTACTTGTATAAAGTTATTTTGCTCCTTTTTCTTTTACGCTTCGTAATTCACATGCTGCAAGGATTCTGCTACTGGGTAGGAACAGTGATCAAGTAAGGCTGACCCTGGGGTTTTAGTAAAATGTGAGAATGATGAAATAATGTTTATCGTATGCAGAGAAGTATTCCAACTTGTACCTCGCTGTTTGTAATGGAACTGTTATAAGCCTGTGTCCTTATTGATTGGACATGGTACTTTCCTTTTCGTGGACGATGGAGGAGATGTGCGTTTTAATAGAGCTAACGTGGGAATTTTACGCACGCCCGTTGAGTAAATACTGTGATTTACGAACTACTGGAAATGTGGTGTCACCGCCAGACACCACACTTGCTTGGTGGTAGTCTTTAAATCGGCCGCGGTCCGCTAGTATACGTCGGACCCGCGTGTCGCCACTGTCAGTGATTGCAGACCGAGCGCCGCCACACGGCAGGTCTAGAAAGACTTCCTACCACTCGCCCCAGTTGTACAGCCGACTTTGCCAGAGATGGATCACTGACAAATACGCTCTCATTTGCCGACACGATAGTTAGCACAGCCTTCAGCTACGTCATTTGCTACGACCTAGCAAGGCGGTATTACCAGTTTATATTGAGATTGTAATTAATGTATCATCAAGAGCGATGTTCTCTAATTATGGATTAAAGTTAAGTATTCAAGCAACTGCGTACTTTATTTAGTAGACGCAACTCCTTTAACTGTTCCAGACCTCACGCCAGTCTGCGTGAGCTTAAACGCGTGCATTTCGGCCTCCTCTAGCAACACGGTGTTGGCTCTTCTGCCAACACATCAGGAAACATTCCTCAACTGCCGCTGGAGTGCGTTGCTATCGCGTATACCACGTTGGGGCCCACGTACCGTGTGCACGAGCCGCATCGTTCCTGAGCGTTCAGCAGCACGTTGAACTTGGCACGCTCAACGCTAACGCTCGACAGCACGGTCCGTGTGCCGACGGCTTAACAGGCGAGACGCAAACGAGGCGCGCGCGGTTGGCCACAGCCAAAGGCCGACAGCCACTAGACCATCGTAAACTGTAGCGCCCAGCCTCTCCAGTACATAAGCCACGTGACAGACTTCGATTGCCACTTTCTCGCGATTCCCAGAGTACCATTACTTCCACATTAGGTTGTTTTAATGGCCTACTAAAGGTGTACAAAGTGTGAAGTAAATCTCTGATCACAACCTCGTCGCCTCCCCTAATTAGATTCGAAGACTTATTTTTTTTATTTAAGCATTAATTAACAATTGGTTTTTTCAATTAAATTCTTATTGGAATGCAAGCAAGAAAATTATAAAACGCGAGCGAAAAAGAGAGATAGCTTTTAGAGTTTATCACCGCCAGCGATGCTTCTTGAATCCTCTCTAGAGTGCCGAACCGACGGCCTTTCAACTTGAGTTTCATTTTAGGGAACAGCGCGAAGCCGCAAGGTGGCAAATCTGGCGAGTACGTAGATTTTTACCGATGTGAGAAGAATTCCATTCGCGGGAGTACCTTATTCTCATCGCTCAGCAAAGCGAAATCACAAGCAGAAGCGAGCTGTTAAAATACACACCTCGATTCAAAATCAACTGTGGACTTCAGCTTTCGAGAAAACGATTAGTTACTTGTAGCTCGCTCGTAATTATCGTGATTTATCTAGCGACGTTAACGAGCTTGCTTTTCCTGATGACATTCACACTAAAAAATGTGACTGGCGTGTCAGCCTCCACCCGTTGCAGGTGGTGCTCCGGATTTTTACTCTTTTAATGGTTTTCTTATAGACGTCACCCTGGAGAATTAAATGGTTCTCTTGAGGCATAAAAGTAAAATTCAGAGCAAACACTGAAATACAGTATTAAAATTTATAAGTTTTTCATTGTCAATGACTGCTATACAAAATTACTTAAGATTTGTTACCTATAAATCTATGTATTTCATAAGATTTGAAATTGTTATTTCATTCGAGAATAATTCCACCGTATTTTTCGATCTCACAAAAAAATTATTGTCACACGCTTTGCACGAAATTGGCAAGCGATTAGCATGACAAGTTTTTCCCGGTAGTTTCTGTTCCTGGAACAGCTTTTCTACAGGAGAAATGAACATTGGAGTCATGCATAAGACAACGTCGGTAAGGTGTTTGCAGGTGGCCTTCTCGTTTTCCATTCTGGATTGGCTTTCTGTGGATCGACGAGTGCAGCAGACAGACCGTAGTGGTAACTACTCGTTGAGTGAGGTCATGTATTGGTGCGCTGTTTGAGATTCTAATAATTTGCGCTAACATTGATGCAGTTATGGAAGAAGGTGATGACTAGTACTTATTTGAGAACAACTTATTTTCAAATTAAGTTCGGCGTCTGACACTAGCAGATGCTCGAATCCCGGGGTGTTTTTATACTGACAAAAATACAGTAGCCGGCAGTGAGGTTATCGTTAAATTCTTCCGTCGTTTCTCGGCAGAACGATGTTATAATAAACGAAAAGCACTATATTGTTCATGTTCTACAGGGTTAATTTGCTGCGTTAATCGGTTTTCGGTTTTCAAGACAATCATCTGACTTTGCGTCACTAGTGTCTAAAAAGAAGTTTTAATATTTTTAAACAACACTGGAAATGTTTTTAGACATCTAGATCGAGGCATAAACTCACAGTAAATGATATCTTTGACAGTGTAGTGTTAATGCAATTTGAAAGGTAAAAAGCTGAACAATAAATAAAAACACTTAGCTGGAAAACCGTGCCTACATACCATTCTACACTAAACGAACGCAATAAAATAAAATAAAATTAGTACTTCACAAGGCTATTTCAAGAGGTATTAAACATGGAAAGAGATACAGAAAACAATTACAAGAAATAAAAAAAATGTAATAACATAATATATGGAGTATGTCTTGTTTGTATTTCGGCCTCCTGCAGTTGCAAATACAGAACTGTATAGATTAATTACCTTCTTTAGCAACTGTTTAGAAGTCTTATCAGGACTAGACGGGTTTCAGTTTATTCTAAAGCTTCTTCAGTGGTCACTGTAAAATTTGGTTTTCTTGTCCTATAGTTTTGTTTCCTATGGCCATGAGCAGTTCGCCTGTTTTACTTACTACTATAAACAGTTTTTATTCTTTTCGTTAGTCATGCTTTTTTTCTGTTTACTTCGTTCTTCTTCTTCTTCTTCTTCTTCTTCTTCTTTTTCTTCCACTACTATGTGTTGAGTTTTTGCACGCATCACTTTCACTGCACTAAATACACTCCCGTTTCTGCGATGAGAAGTATCACTGTCCTCTCGTAATTTCGAGTGTTTTGCTTTGCTACTTCGTCCACGTCTATTCTGCTGGGTATAGTCCACTTAGAGTGAAATACGACCGTGCAGAAAACATTAGGTCGAAAAGTTTGTGACGTGTTTGGTTGAAGACTGTATGTCGCAGAGAAAAAACGACTGGGACACTGATGTGTGTACGTATTAAGGTACCACGTATAAAAATATCTACATTTACATCCGTTACACCCTGCATATAAATGACGAAGCAAACAACGTCGAAAGATCCATGGTGTCTTTGTGGATGATGGTGCTGTATGCTAAAGAATTCTAACGAAATGCAGGAAGATCTACGGATGATCTACGCGTGGGGTAGGGATCAGCAGTGGCTCCTCAACACAGACGAACGTAATGTATAGGCCATAAACAGGCAGATAATCATTGCTGAGTGATTAGACGATTGCAGAAAGTCGCCGGAAACATCCATATCCATTAAATATCTAGGAGTACGCATTAAAGTGAAACGATCCCATTAAATCACTCACAGGTACAGCTGTGCCAGACAGATATATTGAAAGAATCCTCAAAGGATGTAACTTACAAAACCATCATTCTAGCAGTGCTCGAGTATTGTTCGGCAGTCTGAGATCAGTGCCAGATAAGTTTGATAGGGGAAACAGGAAAGATCCAAAGAAGAGCGGCACCTTTCGCCACAGCTTCGGATGATAAGCGCGCAATCGTCACGGGGATTCTCAGGCGATTCCAGTGGCAAACACTGCAAGAGAGGCGCTCTGCTTCATGCGGTGATTTTCTGTTAAAAGTCCAAGAGCACACTTTCCTGTAAGGGTCATCCAATATATTGTTTCGTGCTATGTACATCTCCCGAAAAGACCGAGTGTAAAGTTAGAGAGAGATTCGAGCTTACAACTAAGCTTACTAACAGTAATTCCCACGAACAATTTTTGACTGGAACAGGAAAGTTGGGAAGCGACAATGGTGCAAAACGTCCCCTTCGTTACACAACGTAATGTGGCTTGCTGACTATAGATGTAGATATACATGTAGGCAGAACTGATGAAATATGCACCAAATATTTCAAAAATAAGATTAACCGATTTTATGAATATGTGCTGATGGTTACACTCCTGAAGAATGAAATATAGCCGAAAACGCCAATTTATAAGAAAGGAAATAGATACGAATTTCAGAACTACAGACGTATTAGCCTTCTGAATTCATGTTATAAATCGTATGCTAGAATGTTAAAAAAATTACTATCGCCAATCGATGGTGCCGAACATGATTTTCGAAATACCAGATCATGCTCGGACTGTGTCTTCACCATGACATTACTAAAAAAACAAAAAGAAACATCGTTAATTCGATGTACCAATATTTCTTGCTTTCATTGACTACGAGAAGGCTTTTGGTGAAGTAAACCGAAACAAACTGCGAAATTTTTATGAAACAGCGGGATCCCATCTCACTTTATAATAGCTGTACAGGGTACAAAATACAAAACACAAATAAAAATAACAGGCAGCAGAAGAATTATGGCTGAAATACACCGGAGCAGATAGGCAAGTGTGTCGCCACTCAGCCACAAATATCCGTACCAATGGTTAGCACTACCACCGGCGAATTCCAGAACTAACCAAGAACGCTTCGAATGGTCCACGAAGCTCCAGAACATTCCACAACATTGGGAGGGGGACGGGGAGGTGTTCTAGGACGTTCGATAATGTGTGTGAAATCTTATGGGAGTTAACTGCTAAGGTCATCAGTCCCTAAGCTTACACACTACTTAACCTAAAGTATCCTAAGGACAGACACACACACCCATGCCCGAGGGAGGACTCGAACCTTCGCCGGGACTAGCCACACAGTCCATGACCGAAGCGCCTCAGACCGCTCGGCTAATCCCGCGCGGCGTTCGATAATGATCTGGGATCTTCCAGGATGTTTCCAAACATTATGGAATGTTCTCGAATGTTCCAGACTATTCCCAAACATTCCAGAACATCCCAGTTCATTCTGGAACATTCCACAACATTATGGAATACTATGGAATGCTCTCAGATACTCTAGAATGTTCAGGAATGTTCTCGAATACTCTCTAATATTCTGGAATGTGCTAGAAATTTCTAGAGGGCGAAACTTCCCAATCCTTATATCTTCAAAAGCAAACCCTACAATAAAAACGGGAACCTTGGGGATGGGGGCTACCGCACCACATAACTCCCTTGACCATACCACGACTCGTTTCTGAGTTTTAGTGGTATGCACTCTGTCGCTTACTTTCATAATATACAGGGTGGAGGAAAATTGTGTCACGAAATTTAAACCCTGGATAGCTGATGCCAGTACGAACCAGAATTACTAATGTTGTGTAGGTCGACAACGCACAATTTTTAAACTACGGAAACTTGGCGCCACGCGCTCCGATTGGCCGCGGGATTGCGCTGTTGCCGGATGCTCTGGACAACGCATGACTGCAAATGCTTTGCAACCGCGATGTATCCAAGGCGGCAGCGCGCCAGCCTTCCACTGGGGACGAGTCCGCCGGGGTCGCGGCATCCCCATTGTAGTTTTATGATAAGACGTACCGGGAAGAAACCCGTCAACAGCTGTTAGTTCGCGTACAGAAAGTCTTTTGCAAATAGTGTTGGCTCTGAAAAGGGCCTTTTTTTGTAGCTAGGACATTGTTTAGGTAAGGCATGTGCTCGAACTGGCGACCCTCTGACGCGACACAAGCTTGGTAACGTCCAACGGTGTTTTGCCAAAATCTTTCAAAGATTCCTGGCATTGCCCTGATGTGGAGCTATATTGAATGCGATCCATTAATTCCCCTTCGTTTCTAGATGGTTCGCGTCCGCGTGGGTGAACTAGAACCTTGAAGAACCCCCACAGGAAAAAGTCCGGTGGCGTGAGGTCTGGTGATGGCGGGGGCCATGTCCTACCAGCACCTCTGCCAGTTACCCGGCCGTCGAAGAGTTCATTTACATACCCGCGCACAGCACGACTGTTATGTCCGGTCTCCCCATCATGCTGCGTAGCCGTATGGCCCGGGGAACACCTTCCAGCACGCCAGGTTGTAACCTCCCCCTCACTTATCGACCTTAATGACAGTGAAAAATTAAACCGCGTGTACCTAATGGAAATTTGGGAAAAGCAATCGTCACCGAAGTTAATCTATCGGTAAAGAGGGAGGAAAGGGTTACATCTAAATGAAAGGAAAAATGCAAATGAAACTGGTGGAAATTAATTTTGAAAAGGGGTAAAGTTAATAAAGAAAGTAAATGTGCGGCCGTTACGTTAACAATTAACTAGCGGTAATTAGATGTTTGAGATTTGGGGGAAATCACGGTCGCCAGTCCTAAGGACAATTACTATAGTAACTGAAAAAGAAAGGTTATTACACATATAATTAACACTAGAAGCGTGGCAACTGAAGGTTGACACGTGTAGTGTGAAAACTGAAAGTTTGTCAGAAGTAATAAATTTCGCTACACTCTGACTTAATTTAGCAAAAGAATTAATAAAACCGGAAAATCGAAAGTTAATTTAGTGACTGAAGTTAATAGTGAGCTTTCTTTCTGAAGCACATCGACATCCAGTAAAATACGGTTAGTCTTGGACTACCTCAACAATCATTTCAAAAGCAACTTGACTCTACGCAATTTAGAAACAAGAGATTTAACTTTGAACTTGAATTAAATGATTCTGAACTACTAACAATAGTAAAATTTAGTACGTACCAAGCTGAGCTGCAGTCACAGGTAAGCTAAAATATGCTAACAAAATTCGCACTCTAATTTTGTGCTCGTGTAACCTAAATATTGTAGCCAGCTACTGAACTTTGAAATTAAAGCAGTGAAATCTAATTATATTATTTTAATGCTGGCGTTTGAATTTCAACGACACTCGGGTTCATTTCGGAAAAGGAAGGGACCCTGCTTGGCAATGCAATTGGGACAATGAGCAACAAAGGTTCATGCTAAGTTGCTGTAATTTTGCGAGGCAAACGGAACAATTTGAAAAGCTGAGGTCTGCCATACAGTTCTGAAACTTTACGTGCTTTTAGTCTTCCTTGTTGGTTGATTGAAGGTTTGAAGCCGTCGATCGAGGAGGTGGCGACAGTCACTCATTGTCGGCCGTCGCTGTTGCAGAAGCTGGATGTTGGCGCGCCTTCTTCTCGACACGGTCACCAGGCGAAACGGGCTCTTGATGTGCGCCAGCTAATGCTTCCCGTCCGCGACACCATGTCAGAAACTATCATCGCGAGTCGAGCGCAATTACATGCTGCCAAACCCCGAAAGCGCGGCAACTCGCGGGAGCGTCACACAACACCTGCTCCACTCGCTACTCCCGCCAGACTCCCACTGCCCTGCCCGCGCTTCACGCGGCAGAGTTAACACTACCAAAGATCCTACACACTTTGATTCGTCACACGACCTATCGACGTAATCGTTCGATAGCAGTTTTCCCTAGGCAAGACCCAGCGTAAAATTACAAATAATATTTACGAAACAAACCAATTATACATCGACATGAGTGCATAAATATATATATACAAACAGTAAAACAATTACAATATATAAAGAGACAGAAATGTCATATCTTGAGGTAACAAAACAAGGAAAAAAAATAATAGTACAATAGATGGAAATAGGAGTATATGCATTTCCGGCGTTACACGTGCCCCACATTGTCTGAGGATGTTCGTGTAACGTAAACAGACTCAGAAAATGTCCCAAAAAAGAAACAGCGGAAATGCATATGCTCAAAACATCAACAAAATTTAGCATTCGTCTAATTAATCATAAATCAATTTTTTAGACCATAATAATTGAGTGGGGACACTCCTAATCTTATTCCACTCTGTCATCTTGCACAAAATAAAACAGGTTGACAACATATTAAAATTCATAGAAGATATAGAAAATGGTTTAGCTATTCCAAAATCATTAAAATTCGTAACACTATGAGAAATGGAATACTATTTGCAAAATTAATCAGAGTACATGGTCATAAAAACAGGTAGATCAAAATACGCAAGTTAATAATTAATTACATAGAATACACATTTTTACATAACCTTTTCATAATTAATATCTCGTCATGAGATTCCACTTAACGCTAAACAAGAAAATAATATTCAGTAGATCGAAAAAAACATAAATATTGACAGCAGAATTCTTTCACATCAGCTGTCCGGGAAGAAAAACTATTCCGCCTTTCGTACTCGCAAGTACAAAGAATGCCGACAGCGGCACAAGAGCCAACAGCGGCACAAGAGCCGACAGCGGCTCGCCTCGCCAATATTGTTGCGCCCGCGTGTGCGGCACGCTTGATCTCACTCGCCCTTGTGACGGCGTTTCCAGAACGTCCGTTTCACTGAATTCTTTAGGAAAAACTCACTCCCGAGTAATCTCAAGGAGTCCCTTAATACTATCACAGTGGATAACTCAACACTGTCCATCATCACACGCATGTACTAGCCTGAAACTTAAAACAGCGTCTAAGTACATCGGCAATGACTAGTAAAACACATATTCATGAAATCTTACAGCTAGTTACAAAATCATATTTACATTGCTTAATCTACTGTGACTCAGCTGAAAACTTAAATTAGCAGCTTGGATTTTTCAATTGATAAATAATCACTCTCTCTTAAATCATTTAGTCAAAATTAATTACTTATTAATTACAACTTCTTTAATGTCCTCTTGGTCAGTCAAAGCATGGCAATCTAGCAAACCTTAAATCTTACACTCTATATTTACATATTGTACAAATTACCCATTGTGTGGTATTAATCGATCCTAGGTTGGTACAATTTCAAATCTACTATATTCCGCAAGCATTTGTGTGAGGTATACCAATGACTTTATATGGTCCATTATAAACAAACTTAAATTTAGAGATTTCATGGTCTATCTCGCTCGATTTCTCATGAGCTTTTACAAGTACTAAGTCTCCGATTGCAAACTTAGCAAAACGCGCTTTAGCGTCATGTCGACGTATGTGAGCATCGGCTTTTAGCTTCATTACTTCTCGCAAACGATCCTTTTTCACACCAATACTAATGTTAATCCGTGGAGGGAATTTGATTATCTCTTCCACTAAACTTTTACTTCTGTCATCCAACAGGATTTCCTCTGGAGAAAATCCCGTCGATTCATGTCTCAAGGTGTTCATAATTCTCATAAATTCTGCTTCATATTAGCCCCATGCCCTATGGTTGTGATGACAATAGGTACGGGAAAGTCGGCCTCGTCTTTGTTCGTGTGTTACGTTTGACACACCGTCTACAATACTTTCCAATTCACTTTCTACATTATTGTCAATGCCGAGATTCCTCATGTTACGGCAGTTCAAACTCATTCCTATTTCAATGTCATCCGGCCAGTTAACAATGTGCATAGGCTGGTATTGCCTATGCACACCGTCTCCTGCCTCGTCAAAACCAACTACCATTGTTTTATCTAGTGACATACATGTCAAAGTTTTCCTTTCGCAGTTAATCACTGCACGGTACTTTAATAGCCAATCTAACCCGATAATTACTTCCGTAGTTAAGTCTGGCACGACGACAAACTCTTGTTCAAATCGTGCCCCACATATCTCGAAGTTGAAAAAAATCTGTTTTGTGACCGGTTTACTGGCCTTCCCAGTAGCACCGATAATTTTCACTCCTGTTACTGGCACAACTACGATGCCAGGTCTGTCTTTCAGTAACTCAAATATTTTCCCAGATACAGCACTCAATTCTGCACCGGTGTCAATCAACACGTTTAGTTGTAGGTCGTGCATATTAACAGACACTACTATCTGTCTACACTTGTTCTCGACTGTTTCTTTATTTTCCCACAGTAAATCCTCGTCTATATCCAGGTCATTCCAGAAAAAACCATCCGGCTTTGATCCTAAATCCGGTTTATCTGGCGGCTTTTTCAGCCTCTGTTCACTTACAGTTTTAATTTCAACACGTCTGTCCTGAGGCTTAGTCTGTAGCTTCGCCTCCAATATCGAAACCTTTTCCTGTAACTCGTCAACTAGTGAGTGCTGCTTTGCTATCACTTCACTAATTGTCACCTTCGTTGATTCCTCTTTAATCAGATTGATCTCATCTGCCAAGCTACCTGGAGGAATGTGCCCAGTCGCATCTGAAATTACTTCCTCTGGATCTGCGCAACCCACACTGCTACCGTCTGACCGCATAACGTCAGCTCTAACCTCATACACGCTGAAATCTATGTGCTTTTCTACCAATTGTGTCCGGCTATCACTAAAATTTTCGTAATCTTTCCCCTTAATACTCTCGCAATGTTTAAACTGGAGGTTTGCGTCGGATGGGTCGGCTACTTCTACCACTATAACTTTCGGTAAAGTCTGCCGGTTAGGGCCAGAACTTTCCGTTACTCCTTCAACATCTAACTCCTGCGGGACGAAACACGACGAATCTTGCTCGTGCTCCCCATTAACATCAACTATTTCTGGTAAAGTCTGCCGGTTAGGGCCAGAACTTTCAATCACTTCACAAATACTATCTTCCTGTGGGACGAGACGCGGCAAATACTGCACGCGCTCCCCATAAACACTTCTCCCATACAGACCCCTATAATCTCTTAGTTCGTCGTATAAGCGACCGAACTGCCTTAACCAGACCTCATCCCTCTCTGCATCCCCTCGCTCGATGACGGACGTTTTATCCGACATCTGATCTTCTCTCAACAATTGCGAATCATTCTTAAACTCAATCTCCAGTTCCGCTGTGGGTATTACAGCTGGCACCTTATAATCGATTTCCGGAACACTACTTAAATTGTTCTCACTGACAGTGAATGTACCTTCTACTGCCGTGTATACAGCTGATCTACTACTTGTGGGCGCACTCCTTTCTCTTAACACTGGCACTCTCTCCCGCCGTTGATTATTCCACACGGAATTTTCATACCGACGACACCTGGGTTTTCTCCTGCTATTGGGCCGCCAAAATTTCTCCACGCCCGGTCGGCCCCTCACCGGCGCGGCTAATGGTTTCCCTGTCTCGTCCCAGCAGATACGCTCCCCGGATGCTGCTGAGGCGGCTGATCACACCCTCTGGCGTTATTACTATTCTGTGAAGCCCGTATCACGTTAGTATGATACTGGTTTCCGTCATTCCTGTTATTATTTGCATTGTACCGATTGTTATTACGGTCCGAACCATTATTGTTATTGCTGCCATGGTTGCGGTATGCATTATTCCCGTGGTTATCGTTGTTGTGGTTGCTGTGGTACCCGTTGTTGTTACCACGGCCTCTGCCACTGTCGCGATTATTGCGCCAATTGTCCTCGTCCTCCACTCTTTCCAGGAAATCATTGATTGTCCTGTAATTGCTTCCTACGTATCGTTTTGTATCATCTGGAAGCTTCTTGTAGAGTTCCCAGACTATTTCGGATTCCGAGCGGCGGTCACGCAAATATTCCAACTTGCGGATCCAGCCCTCACAAAACTCCTTCATCGAGCCGCGCGAATCCGCATCGAAAGGCCTCGATACGACAAATTCGCGCCAGACACTTTGCTGTTTTTGCTCTGACCAGTATTCAGCCAGAAACAAATTTTTAAACTCGTCAAAAGTCAGGTTCGTAATGTTGAGATTTAGGCCCCAACGCTTGGCATCACCAGCCAACACATCAATAACCGCATTAATTTTTCTCTCATTAGTCCATGATCTGGGTAAAACTCTTTCACAATTTTTAATGAAATCCGTCGGGTGTATACCGCCTTTTTTCAAGGGGTCGAACCGCTCCTCTTTCGTCAACAACTCCGAACTATGTGCACAGATTGGCACATAGCTCTGTTTTTCGTCAAGTTTCCTTTCTAATTCCGACACCCTCGTAATCACTTGGCAAGTGGTTGTCGCAAGCGTTTCCACTTCCCTCTTTTTCTCTTCGCAGGTGTTAGCCTGCTTCGTCACTTTGGTATCTACTTCGGATACTAAAGCCTTTAAAGTTTCCACCTTCTGTTGATCCTCTTTTCTCACTAATTGAATTTGTTCCGTCACCTTATTCTCGATGATCGGAGCAACTGCGTCTCCTACACTTTTCTCTATTCTGCTAATTTCGGAATCAAAACGAGTATTTATGCTCGCAATTTCCGCCTGAACGCCTATCATTTCCTGTTTAAGGTTACCGATTTCGGTATTAATCACGACAATATCGTCTTTGATTTTATCAACTTTTGTGTTAACAACTTCAACATTGTTGTTAACAACATTAATAGCTTTGTTCTGATTGTCTAGCATTCGTTCAATTTTTTCAGACTGAGCTACTTGCTTGGCAGCCTGAGCTGCTTGCTCGGCAGCCTGAGCTTCTTGCTTGGCAGCCTGAGCTTTAATTTCTGCCGATTGACTCTTGATTTCGTTAATCAAAACATTCAATAAATCAGTTAAATTCCCGGAAACCACCGGTTTTACTTCCGTAGCGGCTTCCTCTTTCATTGTCCCCCCGTATTCGTCATCAAGGGATTCAGATTTGATTTTCACTTCCGATTCCGAAACATTTTCTAAAGTCTGGAATTCCATTTCTGCTCTTTGTTGCGTTTCGGCGGTCGCATCTTTCATGCTAGCCGCCTGCCCCGGAACAATGGGTACCGCTGTGCGCGTTTCCCACTGTTCGACCGATTGTTCCGTATCTAAGTCTACCAAATTTTGGTAATTGTTGCCTTCACTCATTTTAATAATTTTCAATATAAATGCCAAATCTCAAATCTAATTAGGATTCCTCACACTAATATTCTCGCTGACGTATCGACCATTTCGTAACCAGTACTTTGTTACGAGATTTGCACAATGCAAAATTCGTGTCCAGAACAACCTCAAATTTGAAGATTGTCCTGTCACCAGGTCGCCACGTGTAACCTCCCCCTCACTTATCGACCTTAATGACAGTGAAAAATTAAACCGCGTGTACCTAATGGAAATTTGGGAAAAGCAATCGTCACCGAAGTTAATCTATCGGTAAAGAGGGAGGAAAGGGTTACATCTAAATGAAAGGAAAAATGCAAATGAAACTGGTGGAAATTAATTTTGAAAAGGGGTAAAGTTAATAAAGAAAGTAAATGTGCGGCCGTTACGTTAACAATTAACTAGCGGTAATTAGATGTTTGAGATTTGGGGGAAATCACGGTCGCCAGTCCTAAGGACAATTACTATAGTAACTGAAAAAGAAAGGTTATTACACATATAATTAACACTAGAAGCGTGGCAACTGAAGGTTGACACGTGTAGTGTGAAAACTGAAAGTTTGTCAGAAGTAATAAATTTCGCTACACTCTGACTTAATTTAGCAAAAGAATTAATAAAACCGGAAAATCGAAAGTTAATTTAGTGACTGAAGTTAATAGTGAGCTTTCTTTCTGAAGCACATCGACATCCAGTAAAATACGGTTAGTCTTGGACTACCTCAACAATCATTTCAAAAGCAACTTGACTCTACGCAATTTAGAAACAAGAGATTTAACTTTGAACTTGAATTAAATGATTCTGAACTACTAACAATAGTAAAATTTAGTACGTACCAAGCTGAGCTGCAGTCACAGGTAAGCTAAAATATGCTAACAAAATTCGCACTCTAATTTTGTGCTCGTGTAACCTAAATATTGTAGCCAGCTACTGAACTTTGAAATTAAAGCAGTGAAATCTAATTATATTATTTTAATGCTGGCGTTTGAATTTCAACGACACTCGGGTTCATTTCGGAAAAGGAAGGGACCCTGCTTGGCAATGCAATTGGGACAATGAGCAACAAAGGTTCATGCTAAGTTGCTGTAATTTTGCGAGGCAAACGGAACAATTTGAAAAGCTGAGGTCTGCCATACAGTTCTGAAACTTTACGTGCTTTTAGTCTTCCTTGTTGGTTGATTGAAGGTTTGAAGCCGTCGATCGAGGAGGTGGCGACAGTCACTCATTGTCGGCCGTCGCTGTTGCAGAAGCTGGATGTTGGCGCGCCTTCTTCTCGACACGGTCACCAGGCGAAACGGGCTCTTGATGTGCGCCAGCTAATGCTTCCCGTCCGCGACACCATGTCAGAAACTATCATCGCGAGTCGAGCGCAATTACATGCTGCCAAACCCCGAAAGCGCGGCAACTCGCGGGAGCGTCACACAACACCTGCTCCACTCGCTACTCCCGCCAGACTCCCACTGCCCTGCCCGCGCTTCACGCGGCAGAGTTAACACTACCAAAGATCCTACACACTTTGATTCGTCACACGACCTATCGACGTAATCGTTCGATAGCAGTTTTCCCTAGGCAAGACCCAGCGTAAAATTACAAATAATATTTACGAAACAAACCAATTATACATCGACATGAGTGCATAAATATATATATACAAACAGTAAAACAATTACAATATATAAAGAGACAGAAATGTCATATCTTGAGGTAACAAAACAAGGAAAAAAAATAATAGTACAATAGATGGAAATAGGAGTATATGCATTTCCGGCGTTACAAGGTAGAGATTCTTGCAAAAAGTGAAGGTAATTTGCCCTGGTAATTCGAGGAGGTAGACGAACTGTGGTAATGATCGTCTGCTCAGCCGCCACTTTCCTCATGCTTGGCCTCCCAGGTCCCCAGACCTCAGTCCGTGCGATTATTGGCTTTGGGGTTACCTGAAGTCGCAAGTGTATCGTGATCGACCGACATCTCTGGGGATGCTGAAAGACAACATCCGACGCCAATGCCTCACCATAACTCCGGACCCGCTTTACAGTGCTGTTCACAACATTATTCCTCGACTACAGCTCTTCTTGAGGAATGATGGTGGACACATTGAGCATTTCCCAAATGTTGAGCGAAAATCGTTCCTGGTGTCCGTGGACGTTCATGACGTGAGGATTTCCCCTTGTTCAGTAATGAAGGTTTTGAGTGTTGCCAAGGCCATCCCGATGGAAGGTGCGTGGTCGGTAAACAACACAACGGCGGGGAAGTCGGTATCTCGTGCAACACATCGTAGAAACCACCGGCAAAACCCCAGCCTGTGTTCGTAGCCCGCCACAGGATTTAGGTCTTGGAACAGGGTCGAAAGTAAATGGATGCTGGCCGTCAACCCTCAAAAACTCCCAGACTAACCGGTGAGTGGCCGGCATGCCGTGTCTAACCGCTAGAGTACTTGTCGTAGTTGTTTCCTCGAAGCGCTCGAGAGCAGACTCTTGAAATACAGCATCCCGTCGTGTTTGACGTCTTGCAGCACCGCCATGACATCTCGATATCGTGCCCGTTTCGCCAAGTCGCCGGTGAACTGCTGTAAACGTTTGCAGGTTTGGGTGCCGTCTTGCTGGGTACCGTTCCTCATACAACCGTCGAGCTTCATACGCACTACCGTCGGCTAGTCCATAATCAAAAACCGTATCTCCTTGTTCTTCAGACGAATACTGTGCCGCCATGCTTACTCCGGAACGCCCTATACTTGCAATGTTAAAATAACGCTTATAAATTACATCTTTCCTCACAAAGTATTTGAGGTAGGAAGTTGAACTTTTTACAGATTATTTGTTGGAATATGGGCTACAACATATCACAGAGAATTTACAAAATTTTAGTTCAGTTATTAAAGATGATTTTTTTTCAATTGTAATGAAAATTCACAACATTTTTTTGCAATTATTTTATTTATATATTCAAAAATATACAGTTTTTTGGAAAAGGGTGTGTTAAATTATGCAGAAGGTACTGTGTAACATTTACTGAAAGTTTGAAACAAATATGTTTGGAAGATCCTTAGAAAACATGTAATTAATATGAGAAAATAAAAGTTTTGGGAATCGAGCGACAAAGATTGGATTAACTTTTTAGTGCATTCCAGGTCCATAGGATGGATTATCTTCATCCTCTGCAAACTCCTCCTCCAGCTTCCTCTTGTTCCTCCTCCTGTTTACTCTTGCTTGTATTTCTAGACTCTTTACAGCCCTGTCTGCAGCCCGAAGGCGTTCCTTGTCTAAAGCAAGCATCGCTCGTACCATGTTAGAACCTATCTTCATTCCCATATTTCTAAATACCTTGCACCTTACAATGTTGCCATCATTGAAAGTCGCAACAGCATCATACACACCAAAGTGAAGTGTTTCTATTCCAACAAATACAGTCTTGGGGATTCTCGACCATATAACACTATTTACACTTTCATTGCGGTTTTGAGTTTTTCCGTGAATACACTTTTTCAACAGTTCAGTTATTATTATTAATAATAATTATTATTATTAATAATTATTAATAACTGGTTAATAATAACACCATTTGACAGCAGTTTAACAGCGCCACAGTGGGTCGCGCCCATGTAGAACACATTTCAAAAAAAATTTAAAAATAGTTGTAGTCTTCGGAATTGAATAAATTATATATCTATTAAAAGGTAATAGTCTGCAAATTCAGAAAACGCAAAAAAGTAAAAATTGAACTTTTCATGATTTTGAGCCTTTCCGGAATCGCAAGTGACGTGTATGTGCTCAGAAGCGAAGCTTAATTGTGAGTGGGGACAAACAGCAAGACCTATTCGACACGTGTGCGTATCACGTTGGGCAGTGACGGGGCGAGAGACGTTTGCGATAGCGCTGCCCGTCAACCGACGAACTGCAACAGGTCAATCCCACGGCCAATCGGAGCGCGACGCGCCAAATTTCCGTAATTTAAAAATGCCGCGTAGTCGACCTACACAACATCAGTAGTTTGGTTCCTACTGGCATCATCTATCCAGGGTTAAAATTCCGTGACACTATTTTTCTACACCCTGTATATCGACGATATGACCAAAACTTGGGCACAGACAACAAAATATTCGAAAATTAATGATGTTTATGTTAGTATACTACTTTTGGTGACGACCAAATAATTTCTATTGAAAATGAAAATTTATTTAATTTAAGTAAAACAGGTAGAGAATACAAAAAAATGGTTCAAATGGCTCTGGGCACTATGGGACTCAACATCTTAGGTCATAAGTCCCCTAGAACTTAGAACTGCTTAAACCTAACTAACCTAAGGACATCACACACACCCATGCCCGAGGCAGGACTCGAACCTGCGACCGTAGCAGTCTCGCGGTTCCGGACTGCAGCGCCAGAGAACACAATCTGTAAGTCTCTATCACAAAAAAATCACTGAGATCTTTAGAAAATATTTAAATATACAAGGACATCATACAGCAAGTTAATACATTTACACGATTAAAGTGTAGTATAACGTAAATGAAAATCAGTGAAACAAAAAACGAGATAGACGTTGTGGAACTTAACGTACAACGCTGGGAAAGAAAGTCCACAGTGATTATTAAAGTTGTATAATGTCATGGCTATACCAACACTGGACCCTTAAGAAGAGAGATGAAATGTGAATAGCAGCCTGTGAAACGAATTTGCTTAGATACCTGATTGTGTATAATTTTATAGATAAAAAGGGAAAAGATGACATCCGAGCTCAACTGAATATGCAGAATACAATTGACAGAAAAAAAGCAATATCAGCCAAGATGGAAGGGACATATAGACCTTATGCCAGATGCGAGAATCACTAATGCCACAAAATAATATAAAAGAGGAAAAAGATTTTTAGGAAGACCAATGAAGAGAGCGCTTGAGCAGCTTTGAAGGAGACAGAACGGACCGAAAGGCCCAATTCATGATGTAGGTGACGACTACTACGATGATGATAATGATGATGATGCAGATGTAGATGTAGATGTAGCCCTGTAGTCTACAACTCTTGCAGTCATATTTGGAGGGCACTGGATCGGTCATAGCCTGCACTCTCGCCATACGTAACACTTCCATAATTTTATCTGTGGTGAACATCAAAACGAGAAGTCAATTAGTAAATACCTGCGACTCCCAAACAGATGAAGTTGTATTTAACTGCAGATGAAGTTCAACGTGCAGTAGCCGCGCGGGATTAGCCGAGCGGTCTATGGCGCTGCAGTTAAGGACTGTGCGGCTGATCCCGGCGGAGGTTCGAGTCCTCCCTCGGGCATGCGTGTGTGTGTTTCTACTTAGGATAGTTTAGGTTAAGTAGTGTGTAAGCTTAAGGACTGATGACCTTAGCAGTTAAGTCCCATAAGATTTCACACACATTTTTGAACAACGTGCAGTATTGTTTCTCCAGAATCGCTTTATAGCGTGTAGCAATGCTCACGTTAATATTTTGAGTACCTAATGTGACATCAGTGATAATAAACACAAGAACTGTACTTGAGGTATTTCTTTCGCTACATTTGGTATAATAGGGTAGACGTTTGTTCAGCTTCTCATCCTAACGGCGGGAGAGTTGTTTGCGGCGCTGTGGTCTTGTTACCGTTTGATCAAATTCCATATCTTTTGAACTCTTAGAAACGTTTTTCAACTGCCACAGAAAAAGTTACATTAAGGAAAAAAATCTGTGTCGTAATTCAGTGACTATAACCGATAAAGATTACATTTGAATGTCAGGAATAAATTCACTATCGAGGAATCATACTAAAGGGGCGGAAATCGGTAGATGTGATGTAACATGTACTGACAAACAAATGATCATAACTTTAGAAAAACTGCATTATTTATTCAGGAAAAAGAGATTCACAAATTGAGCAAGTCAATAACGCGTTGATCGTCCTCTGGCCCTCATGCAAGCGGGCGGCATGGCACTGATTGATACAGTTATTGGATGTCCTCCTGGGAGATATCGTAGCAAATTCTGTGCAGTTGCCGTGTTACGTAGATCGTCAGCCTCCCGAGCTCGTTGCAAGCCCCTGCCCGAAATACTCCAAATATTCTCAGCTGTGACGAGATCCGGCGGTGCTTGCCTCCCATGCAGCGGGCCCGGGTTCGATTCCAGGCCAGATTGGAGATTTTCTCCGCTAGTGGAGTGGGTGTTGTGTTACCCCCATCACCGGCGCGTCGCGTCAGCTGAAATAAGACTTGCACTCGGCGGCCGAACTTCACGAATGGGTCCTCCTGGCCAACAATGTCATACGCTAATTTCATTATTTCATTGTTTTGCTGGGCAATGTAGGGTTTGGCAAGCACAAAGTCAAGCTCTGCCCCCCCCCCCCCCCCGACGGAGGTTCGAGTCCTCCCTCGGGCATGGGTGTGTGTGTTGTCCTTCGCGTAAGTTAGGTTAAGTAGTGTGTAATCCTAGGGACCGATGACCTCAGCAGTTTGGTCCCATAGTCCTTACCACAAATTTCCAAATTGTACAAGCTCTGGAAACCTTCACTGTGTGCGGACGGGCATTACCTTACCGGGATGTAAACAGGATTGTTTGCCACAAAGGGCAACAGAACGGGGAGTAGCATACCAAAGCTGTACCCCTGCACTGTAAGCGTGGCGCGGATTACGACCAAATCTACAGATGCTATAAATGTTGATAAGTCTATTTCCAGCTTCACATGTTCCCACATTTCTTCGGAATCACCTGCTCACCTTCCCTGAGATCAGCTTCTACCAGTTTCTAAAGTATTCTGTAAGTAATTTATATCAATATAAATGTAGGCTTCCGTGGTCATTGTCATAGTCAGTAAAATTTTTGTGCGTTTGTGACAGCATTGAAAATATGTAAAACTACTGTTGTAAGTGACCTTCTTGAGGATGCTTTTGTTTACAAAAAAAAAAAAAAAAAAAAAAAAAAAAAAAAAAAAACGGAAAATTTTATTGAATTTATATCAATATTTTATATCTTGCTGAAATGCAAGCGCAGAATGGCTTGCCAAAAAGAAAAACAAAACGGGTGGTAGTATATCGTCGACCTACCACTGTGATATAAGAGTGCTGAGGATGAGAACCAAAATACTCCTACTACGGAAACAATTAGCACCCCAGACCATCACTCCTGGTTGGCAGGCGATGGTCAGTTTGGTATCCCACTGCTGTCTGGGGAGGCACCAGACACGTCTTCAGTCTCATTCACTGCAGTAGAATGGTCACCAGTGATGAGGGCTGCTTCGAACTGAGTCCCAGTGATCAACGAAGGCGCGTCTGGAGACTCTTCAGACAGTGGTGGGATACCAACCTCAATGTCGACGGCCATACGGCATGATAACCACGAGTGATGGTCTGGAATGCCATTTCTTTTCATCCCCGCCACACTTACACCACACTCGTACATCGACGATATTACATGCCCCGTTTTGCTGCCCGTCATGGCGAGCTATCCTGGGCTTACATTTCAGCAAGATAATGGCCGTCCGCACACGACGAGAGTTCTTACCGCTTCGCTTCCTGCTTGCCAAAGCCTACCTTGTCCAGCAAGGTCGACAGACCGCTCCCATATTGAGACCGTATCAAACATTGTGGGTGGGGCCCTCGAACCAGCTTGGGATTTTGACAGTCTAACGCCCCAGTTGTATAGAGTCGGGCACGATATCTTTCAGGACATCAAACAACTCTGTCAGCCAATGCCAAGATTAACTGCTCGCCTAAAGGCCAGAAGTGGTGTGCTGTTGAGTTGCTCAATTTGTCAAACTCTTTCCTCTTGAATAAATCATTAAATCTTTTGAATTTGTGATCATTTGTTTGTCTGTACATGTGCAATGCATCAACCGATTTCCGTCGCTTTCGGATATTTGCTTTGTGGTGCGTGTTTGTTTTTGTCTTGAATTGTAGTAAGGCAGTCTGGACATGTTTTGTTGGACTGTCTCAGGTGGTTCAACTTTGACACCAGAGTGTGTTATGCTACTGTGTGGAGGTCGAGACATGCCAGAGCCAGCCACTGTTTCGGCGAGCCGTGGCTGCCGACCTGCCTTCTGGTATTTCCAGACGACCCCTGCCCTCATTCCTGGACCCTGGCCAGGACGTGCCTCGTCACCATTGACTGCTGGCGGCCCCCGGGCACCGTCTACCACTATATATATATCTATATATATATATATATATCTATATATATATCTGTGTGTGTGTGTGTGTGTGTGTGTGTGTGTGTGTGTGTGTGCGCGTGTGTGTGTATGTGCGTGTGTGTGTGTGTATACAGTGTGTTCGGTTATTACAGGTACAAACAAAACATGCGAGACGCAAATAATCCTAATTAACTTGGGTCTGGAATACCATTGCAGCATCAACAGTTCCGAATGCTTCATTGACTCAAGTACGAACGGTAGCAATGTCACTGATTGGTGTTGCATACTATACTGTCCTGTCACGGTCGCCATTTTATAATCCAATAACAAATATAAATGTTTAGATATATGAAAATAATGAGATTAATTTTTTGGCATGTTGGACAAGCACAATAAGCTGAGCTATGTCCATAAATGAGTAAAGATTCTTTTCATATTAATTCCACATAAACGAAATAGTCTTTCTCTTGTTGTGGATTTATGCTTACCAATTAATGATACTACGTCCGATCGCCGTGTCCATCATTTATTTTGTAATCTGATCTTTTTAATACCTCCAAAGTACACAGGTGGGCTTCTTTTTATATATTACAATTCTACGTACAATAATAACGCAATTTTTCGCTGATGAAATACTACTGTATTATTCCTTCTACACACATAAAAATACAGACTTTTTACTTATTCTCACAACCAAAATGGCTACCGCCGATTTCGCTCTAAAAGAACTGCCTTCATTCATTAACAGAGAGCGAGCCCTCCCTCTTACCGAGGAACAAGAAGAACATCTTATGTTTTTTAACATGCGAAAATCAAAAATACTTGATGGTAGGCGCAGGCTCTACGCTGGGCTACCGCTTCACTTTTTCTCTCTGCCTTCGAAGAAAACGGAAACATAAAAGCAAGAAATTCAATAGGTACATCATAATACACGTGGTCCTCGGCCCCAATGCCACAAAGGAGTCTAATACCGTGCTATATGGGGTGCGCCGGGAGCCAGCCACTGCTTAGGGGTCACTCAGGGCAGCCTGCGCGTTCAGACCCCAATGTGGGGGCAGCACCATGGTGGTGGAAGAAAATGGACGCCTGCACCTTGCACGATACTTGCTTTCCGCACCCTCGGCAGGCCTCCTCAATTTTATAAAATGGTTCAAATGGCTCTGAGCACTATGGGACTCAACTGCTGAGGCCATTAGTTCCCTAGAACTTAGAACTACTTAAACCTAACTAACCTAAGGACATCACACACATTCATGCCCGAGGCAGGATTCGAACCTGCGACCGTAGCAGTCGCACGGTTCCGGACTGCGCGCCTAGAACCGCGAGACCACCGCGGCCGGCTCAATTTTATAAATGGCACCTGTACTATAGAAGACGCCAGCGGCCATTTGCAGCAACAAGCATCAATACTCAAACTAAAGTTTTATTCGGTGGTTTTGATCAAGTTAGAATTAGAATATTATTATAATGAAGTTTTAATACCACCTTACAGAGTTTATTAAGTGAAATATGCCCATGAGTGGGACATAGACAGGTGATTAACTGAAATACCCATACCAAATATTCTGTGAAATTATAAGGGAATATGGTATGGCTGGGAGAAGTCACTGTAACATATTTATATAATAATATCAATAAACATTACCATCTCAAATATTCCCTCTCACTTATCACGCCAGCATTCCGTGATACAAATAGTATAATATCTAAGTAAACTTAATTAAACATCCGGCTAACATGTGCCGTGAATCGACAATGACTACCGCCTGCACATTTCTATCATCATTTAGCCACACACACACACTAACATTCACTCTATTCATTTTATCTAACAGATAAAAGAGGAAGGTTCCCATACACCAAGTGGGACAACATTGGGAGAGAGCACATGGTTCCAACTGTAACTTTAATTCGGGCAAGTCCCGTCTTCACGTTTAACTAACTCCGCGAGTTTTACTGGATATTATGAAGGAACAATTAAATCACACGCGTGAATTTACGTAGAAGATCCAGCTCGATCACGAAATGTGATTACGTCGAGCTGAAGCTTCTCACCAAGAAATGCACGGGGTCTGCGGACCACGTGTTACCAATCTCTCCACAATCAGTAGTCAATAAACACATTTAAATAAAATACTCTTTGCATATATACTTCACACTCACACTGAAATGCAAATTGAGCAATTCTGAGTATTACTCGGCAATGAGCGCCTGTTCACTCCCAAGTGCAGTGAACACAAATTCCCATGAAATTACTTGGCCAAAGAAATCATCTCCCGATCTCTCCTAACCGAAATGATTCTAGGAAATACCATAGTGGCTTTCCTCAGCAGGGAAGCTGCTTCCAAGTTCAAAGTGAACATGGAATTCTAAATCTTCGCTAACTATCGGAGCGATAGAGCAGAGCGTGCTTACTCACCCAGGTCTTCCCAGCAACAACCCCGATACGGTCTCCCTCGTCCGGGTCCACACATCGTGGCCGCAGGGACTCAGAGATACCGCACACGGTTATTTGCCAACCTAACGAGCGCTAATGACGCGCATGGAGCTTATGCCTCTCTGGTCCAGTGCAGTCGCGCTCTACTAGATTCGAGGTTGGCTACACTTCCACTATGCCTATAGCACACCCACAGCCGACATCTCACGCATACCTCATCATACGTTCGCATTCACACCTTGCAGACAATTACCATATCTAATATTAAAATGATCGTCTATATTTAAATAACCCTATCTTACTAATTATCATCAGGCTCTTCCCTGAGTGTCGGAAGGGCGCTCAGGTGTCTTTAGTTGTGGGGTCGAGCCATGTAGCGGCTTACATGGAGCCGTTACAACCTTTTCGATTTGTTGTAGCAGGAATTTTTCCAACATGTCCAAGTAATCATTCCTCATTACGGTTTTCTCTGCGAAGAAAAATGGGCCCGAGACGCGATCGTGCATTAGGCCACACCAAATGTTGAGCTTTGGGTTGTCGTGGATGTTTTCGCATGTGTTGTGCGTGTTTCAGGAGTCCCAGATCCTAATTCTGTGGGGATCCACAGGTCGAGAAATGTGGAATGTTGCTTCATCTGAAAACAGGCATATTTTCGTGTGGTCATTGCCAGTATCTATGAAGGCCGACATGGAACATCCAGATGGAGATCACAGACGACGACTGTGTGGCTGCAGTGCTGCACTTGGTATGCAGAGAGCCCTAACTGCTTATGTAACACTTCATGTCCAGTTGGTCTTACTTCCTGCAGTTCACACGGTGCACGACGAATTGACTTCTGGGGACTGCACTGTAACACAGCTTGCACTCTGTCAACACGTGGTTGAGACACGGGGGGACATCCATCCTCTACGAGGAAGGACTTTGACACTGCTTGCCTTTGCACATTTACTGAACCGTCTCATTATGCTTGTCTTTGCTGGCGGTGCCATCACGTACAAGCGTCGATCACTCCGCAGTAAAGTTTAATGGTGAGTTGTCCTTTTTCTTTGCCTCGATTCACTCCAAATTAAATCTGGAAGAAAGAACAAAGGAAAAGTATTCTGAGAGCTACTAAAGATTTTTCAGCACTACATGATTTTCACAACACAATTCTCTATCTGGAAGAGTTTCCAAGTGAGTTTTCTTGAAATGATTGTGGGACTTTCTGTTTATCCTGTAAAACAGCATTATAATTATTGCAGCTATGTCGCTTCCTCTTCCGCAGAAACTGGTCGTAACGGCCTGGATATCGAATCTCACTTCCCTCTCTTCTAACGTGACGTCACGATTGTTCACAATTTTTTTAAGTGTCTGAAGTATTTGACTGTGTGAATCACTATATTCCAAGTTAAAATGAGATTTTATGGAACTGGCGATATAGCCAACCAATGGATAATATCACTTGTAACCAAAAGAACGCAGAATCTAACACTTAATAATTCAACCAATGTAAGCATGGTAGTTTCTTCTGACTGGGGAGACATCACTTGTGGTCTTACATCAGGTTCAATATTAGGTCCACTGCTATTTCTCATCAATGTAAATGGTCTTTCGTCTGATATACTAATTCATTCGTTTCGCAGATGGCGCTAGTATTATATCTATCAAAACATACAAACGAAAGAAATGGCAAATAATGTTCTTAAAAGTGGTACTGAGTGGTTTTCTGCAAACACTCTCACTCACAATTTCGAAATGACTCATCATATTCAGTTCTGCACATCTAGAAGTGCTATATCGAAGATAAATATCAGAAATTACGAGAAAATAATAACTAGGGTAACAAGTTAAAAAATTTTGGTTTGTAATATACAGGGTGTTACAAAAAGGTACGGCCAAACATTCAGGAAACATTCCTCACACGAAAACAAAGAAAAGATGTTATGTGAACATGTGTCCGGAAACGCTTAATTTCCATGTTAGAGCTCATTTTAGTTTCGTCAGTACGTACTGTACTTCCTCGATTCACCGCCGGTTGGCCCAATTGAAGGAAGGTAATGTTGACTTCGGTGCTTGTGTTGACATGCGACTCATTGCTCTACAGTATTAGCATCAAGCACATCAGTACGTATCATCAACAGGGTTGTGTTCATCACGAACGTGGTTTTGCAGTCAGTGCAATGTTTACAAATGCGGAGTTGGCAGATGCCCATTTGATTTATGGATTAGCACGGGGGAATAGCCGTGGCGCGGTACGTTTGTATCGAGACAGATTTCCAGAACGAAGGTGTCCCGACCGGAAGACGTTCGAAGCAATTGATCGGCGTCTTAGGGAGCACGGAACATTCCAGCCTATGACTCGCGACTGGGAAAGACCCAGAACGACGAGGACACCTGCAATGGACGAGGCAATTCTTCGTGCAGTTGACGATAACCCTAATGTCAGCGTCAGAGAAGTTGCTGCTGTACAAGGTAACGTTGACCACGTCACTGTATGGAGAGTGCTACGGGAGAACCAGTTGTTTCCGTACCATGTACAGCGTGTGCAGGCACTATCAGCAGCTGATTGGCCTCCACGGGTACACTTCTGCGAATGGTTCATCCAACAATGTGTCAATCCTCATTTCGGTGCAAATGTTCTCTTTACGGATGATGCTTCATTCCAATGTGATCAAATTGTAAGTTTTCACAATCAACATGTGTGGGCTGACGAGAATCCGCACACAATTGTGCAATCACGTCATCAACACAGATTTTCTGTGAACGTTTGGGCAGGCATTGTTGGTGATGTCTTGATTGGGCCCCATGTTCATCCACCTACGCTCAATGGAGCACGTTATCATGATTTCATACGGGATACTCTACCTGTGCCTTTACAAGTACGACACAACATGTGGTTCATGCACGATGGAGCTCCTGCACATTTCAGTCGAAGTATTCGTACGCTTCTCAACAACAGATTCGGTGACCGATGGATTGGTAGAGGCGGACCAGTTCCATGGCCTCCACGCTCTCCTGACCTCAACCCTCTTGACTTTCATTTATGGGGGCATTTGAAAGCTCTTGTCTACGCAACCCCGGTACCAAATGTAGACTCTTCGTGCTCGTATTGTGGACGGCTGTGATACAATACGCCATTCTCCAGGGCTGCACCACCGCATCAGGGATTCCATGCGACGGAGGGTGGATGCATGTATCCTCGCTAACGGAGGACATTTTGTACATTTCCTGTAACAAAGTGTTTGAAGTCACGCTGATACGTTCTGTTACTGTGTGTTTCCATTCCATGATTAATGTGATTTGAAGAGAAGTAATAAAATGAGCTCTAACATGGAAAGTAAGCGTTTCCGGACACATGTCCACATAATCTATTTTCTTTCTTTCTGTGTGAGGAATGTTTCCTGAAAGTTTGGCGGTACCTTTTTGTAACACCCTGTAATTTCACAATCGATTATCGAAACAAAGAATAAACATGTCCACGATCAACTGTTACTGTGAAATGCTTTTTCGAGTTGTTTACAATAAATATTGTGCTATGATGAAATGTTTAACTAATCAATATTTAATGAGATATATAAAAACCATATAGCACAAGTGAACACTGGGACCAGAAACCCAGAATTGACTGCAGCCATTGAAATTCATAACATGGCGTTGATGAAATCCATATGTTGGATTGTTCAAATGTGTGTGAATTCCTAAGGGACCAAATTTCTGAGGTCATCGGTCCCTAGACTTACACATTACTTAAACCAACTTATGCTAACAACGACACACACACCCATGCCCGAGGGAGGACTCGAACCTCCGGTGGAATGGGCCGCGCAATCCGTGACATGGCAACTCAAACCGCGCGGCCACTCCGCGCGGCCATGTTGGAGTCGGTTCATCAGTGAATGGGAGATCATTGTTGTTATCAACCTCAGGCATAGGTAACGACTCAATGAGTCCATATTGATGAGACTTTAAACGAAAAAAATATTTTAAGTTTCTTTAACTCTTAAGAAAAACTCCGTTCATCAACGTTTGCTCTTAGAATAATTGTAAAGCTCAGGGAGCGACCAATCAGTAAGTTGACATATTTTACATATTTTCGTTCAGTAATCTCATATAGAATAACTCTCTGCGTTAATTATTCATCCTGGACAAAGGAAGTTTTCATTGCTTAAAAACGAGCTGTAGGAATAAAAAGTTGTGCTCATTCACATACACCTTGTAGCCATTTACTTCAGTGTTGATGCATACTGACTGCTACTTCAGACTTTATTTATTTCCTCGTGACATTTATTGTAAATAATCGACTATAGTTGCAAAGGAACAGTGTTATACATATTCAAATGCCAGGAGAAAAAAAGTTACTTGATTCTCATTATTCAACAAGGGAAATAGCACAAAACCGCATGTAGCACAATACTGCCACTGTAGGCTTTGGTCATTTGCCCTGAGATACAAAAAGCCCGACACACAAAAAGAGTTGTAACGAAAAAATGTTTCTGGCAAACATGTTCTATGGCTTTTGACTTACGTTGAGCTTCGACATTCCAGTAGGCATGGCTCAAAGGAATTCTCTAGAGTGTTGTCTGGATTCACAGATTAGCTAATGTTCAGTGTCCAGATTCAGTGTCGTATTCAAGCGAACAAATACATCCCGCCTTCACAGATTTCAGAAAGACGTTTGACACTACACCATCTCATCGACTGCTAAACCACATATGGTCATAGGAACTAGCTTCATGGATATATTATTCGCTGGATAAATAGGACTAGTTTATGGACTCGGACGTACGTTGCATAATATTGCATTTCTATGTAGTCAAAACTTCAAACGCGTTTTTCTCGCAATGATTTTTTTATCGTGCGGTATGGTAACTTCAAATTTACTGAACCGATTGGCATGATTCTATGTTTCCGACGAAGCTAACCAAATTCTTTAGGAGTTGTACCACTCTTATTCCGATCCTTCAACTATAAATATTTGTAGTTGGCCGACTAAGTCGAAAAATCGATGAAAAAACCCTTTTTTCAAATAGCCGCCATTTTGTTTCCTATGCTCCAAATAGCTTAAGCGACATACAACTCTTAAAGATTCTTATATACTTCGCGAATGTCAACTATGTTTTGATTTGAGACGAGCCGGATGACCTGTGACAAACCGTTCGTGGAGGTCTACATCGAAATTTTATTTCGTTCCGACGGCACTTCCGTCTTTGGTCATCGACATTTCCGGTCGACAAAATTCCAGTTTGTAGAGGAAATATCAATAAATATTTTGACCAAATTTGACATTTATGTCTATAACACATCGCGAGAAAAAAATTCTCAAAGATCATGCTTTCTTCGGACCAAAATAGTAAACCTTCCCTTAAACAAAGGAAGAGCATGAAAAACATCACTAAATTCAGAAAATGAAATCGTAAATTACTCAGAAAAATTTAGAAAGTCGACTACCGAAACTGAAACTGTATGGTAAAATCAAATATGGTCTTAAAATAGGATGACGGCACGTCATCAAAGTGTAACGAGCTCTGCCCAAGACCACGTAAGACTGCGATGTGTAGTCAGCAAACGCTCATCCACGACGGACGCCCCAGGTTGTGGGAAACGACTATGAGAGGTCCTTTCCGCCACCAACATAACTACTGTGAAATGGCTGCCGAAAGGACATAAACCTTTTTGTCTTGAGCGAGTAAACTACGCTGGCCTACATTGTTACTATCGCAGCGGACGTGTGCTGCGATGCTACCATATAAATGGCAATTTAAACCTGCAAACTCACTCACTAACTCATGCAGAGGTCAAGTAAAGAGAGGGGAAATTTTTGAAGCACATAATGTACGTAATATGCATTGAATTGGATGCTGGCAGAGAATATGGATATTTTCATATACATGTAGAACACTGAATGGGAAAAGGCACTGAATAAAATTAGACTCATGTTCATAAATTAAGGATAATTGCAGAATGTGGTGCCACACAACGTGGCACTACACAAAACTGGCGCTGATAGCATAGGCACACAGGGAACACACACGGATCTGTAAGTGAACGGTGTTGGTGATAAGTTTAGAAAACAGTCCCTATACACCTAATCTGCTACAGTTCCTCTGTCAAAGACATGCAGGAGTGTACGCGCACCAGTCACAATCGCAGCCCACACCATCAAACCACGACCTTTCAAGGACATTAAGCGGTTGGTATCTGGTTCCTGGTTCACGCCAGATGAAAAACCGGCGAGAATCACTGTTCAGACTATACCTGGACTCGTCCGTGAACATAACCTGGGACCACTATTCAAATGACCATGTAGTGTGTTATTGACACCTGGCTTTACGGGCTCTCCTGTGACCAGAGGTCAGTGGAATGCACCTTGCAGGTCTCTGCGCGAATAAACCATGTCTGTGTGCCTGGAGACAACCGTTCCAGTGGCTGCGGTAAGGTCCCGAGCAAGGCTACCTGCAGTACTCCGTGGCCGTCTGCGGGCACTGATGGTGAGACATCGGTCTTCTTATGGTGTTGTACACTGTGGACGTCCCGTACTGTAGCGCCTGGACACGTTTCCTGTCTGCTGGAATCGTTGCCATAATCTTGAGATCACACTTTGTGGCACAGGGACGGCCGTGCTATGACCTGTTGTGTTTGACCAGCCTCTAGTCGCCCTAGTATTCTACCCCTCATAACAGCGTCAATATGTGTTCTTTGAGCCATTTTCAACACAGTCACTATGAGCACGTCTGAAAACGACTGCACACTTACTTGCTGCACCGTACTCTGACATGCACCAACACACCTCTGCGTATATGGACTGCTGCCAGCGCCACAGTGCGACGACAGCAGGTCAGATGCACCGCATGGTCATATCCCGAGGTGATTTAAACCCGCAAACCGCCCATCAGAGCGTTGTTTCACCATGTATCAGCATTATCCTTAATTTATGAGTGTAGATCACATGTTCCTAAATGAGAAAAGCTCTAAAGACATCTTAAATATCGTGAAACGATTCTGACAGTGACGTTTCGCAATGTGCTGCCACGATCGTAACTCTGACGTAATGATAATGAAAACAAGATAAGGAGATTATGCCACATACAGAGGCATGCAGGCAGTCATTTTACTCTTTCATTACGCGGAGGGAGCAGAAAAGAAAAGAGATAATATTAGTAGGACGTACTCTCCGGTATGCATTGTAAAATGGCTTGCGGAGTATATACATAGTTCGCAAAAGGTATGGTCCGCTTAGCACTGACTAGTGCCCCAGGTGTCGGCTTCCGAGATGAATCTAGCTTCAATATAATCTTGATCGCCTTGACTTCCACAACCGGTTCTTGTCAATAGTAGAATGTTAAGAAACCAGAACAGCTGTACTGTTGTTGTTGTTGTGGTCTTCAGTCCTGAGACTGGTTTGATGCAGCTCTCCATGCTACTCTATCCTGTGCAAGCTTCTTCATCTCCCAGTACCTACTGCAACCTAGATCCTTCTGAATCTGCTTAGTGTTTTGACCTCTGGTCTCCCTCTACGATTTTTACCCTCCACGCTGCCCTCCAATGCTAAATTTGTGATCCCTTGAGGCCTCAAAACATGTCCTACCAACCGATCCCTTCTTCTAGTCAAGTTGTGCCACAAACTTCTCTTCTCCACAATCCTATTCAATACCTCCTCATTAGTTACGTGATCTACCCACCTTATCTTCAGCATTCTTCTGTAGCACCACATTTCGAAAGCTTCTATTCTCTTCTTGGCCAAACTGGTTATCGTCCATGTTTCACTTCCATACATGGCTACACTCCATACAAATACTTTCAGAAACGACTTCCTGACACCTAAACCTATACTCGATGTTAACAAATTTCTCTTCTTCAGAAACGATTTCCTTGCCATTGCCAGTCTACATTTTATATCCTCTCTGCTTCGACCATCATCAGTTATTTTACTCCCTAAATAGCAAAATTCCTTCACTACTTTAAGTGTCTCATTTCCTAATCTAATCCCGTCAGCATCACCCGATTTAATTTGATTACATTCCATTACCCTCGTTTTGCTTTTGTTGATGTTCATCTTATATCCTCCTTTCAAGACACTGTCCATTCCGTTCAACTGCTCTTCCAAGTCCTTTGCTGTCTCCGACAGAATTACAATGTCATCGGCGAACCTCAAAGTTTTTACTTCTTCTCCATGAATTTTAATACCTACTCCGAATTTTTCTTTTGTTTCCTTTACTGCTTGCTCAATATACAGATTGAATAACATCGGGGAGAGGCTACAACCATGTCTCACTCCTTTCCCAACCACTGCTTCCCTTTCATGCCCCTCGACTCTTATAACTGCCATCTGGCTTCTGTACAAATTGTAAATAGCCTTTCGCTCCCTGTATTTTACCCCTGCCACCTTCAGAATTTGAAAGAGAGTATTCCAGTTAACATTGTCAAAAGCTTTCTCTAAGTCTACAAATGCTAGAAACGTAGGTTTGCCTTTTCTTAATCTTTCTTCTAAGATACGTCGTAAGGTTGGTATTGCCTCACGTGTTCCAACATTTCTACGGAATCCAAACTGATCTTCCCCGATGTTCGCTTCTACCAGTTTTTCCATTCGTCTGTAAAGACAGCTGTACTGATACACATTTATTATGTCACGACCGGTTCTGTTCAAAAAGGAACATCGCCACGTTACACTGACAGCAGTCTTAATAACAAATCTCCACGTAGTTGTGCCAGTACCATAATTTGAGAAGTCTAGTTAGCTTACGTAACGTTAAAGGCAAATTCTGGAACATGACGGTCACACAAACACTCCGTCGAGCTCCTCGCACAAGCACGGCGAGTAGAGTGTGCAAACAAAGTGGCGTGCTATCTACATTCGACTATCTAGTACAGTGGTTCCCGAACTTTCTCAGACCGTTACCCCTCCCCTCCCAGCCTCAAATCCAACGCCCGCCATCACAACATTAGCGCCTAACATTTAGAATCAAATAGAATTTTCTTGGAAAGCTTCCACTTTTCAAATGATTGACTTCTTAAGTAATAGAACCCAGTACGTTGTCCTCGATGGTGAGTGTTCATCTGAGGTGAGGGTATCATCTGGAGTGCCGCAGGGAAGTGTGGTAGGTCCGCTGTTGTTTTCTATCTACATAAATGATCTTTTGGATAGGGTGGATAGCAATGTGCGGCTGTTTGCTGATGATGCTGTGGTGTACGGGAAGGTGTCGTCGTTGAGTGACTGTAGGAGGATACAAGATGACTTGGACAGGAATTGTGATTGGTGTAAAAAATGGCAGCTAACTCAAGATATAGATAAACGTAAATTAATGCAGATGAATAGGAAAAAAATCCCGTAATGTTTGAATACTCCCTCAGTAGTGCAGCGCTTGACACAGTCACGACGATTAAATTTTTGGGCGTAACATTGCAGAGCGATATGAAGTGGGACAGGCATGTGATGGGATTTGTGGGGAAGGCGGATAGTCGTCTTCGGTTCATTGGTAGAATTTTTGGAAGATGTGGTTCATCTGTAAATGAGACCGCTTATGGAACGCTGGTGCGACCTATTCTTGAGTACTGCTCCAGCGTTTGGGATCCCTATCAGGTCGGATTGAGGAAGGACATAGAAGCAATTCAGAGGCAAACTGCTAGATTTGTTACTGGCAGGTTTGATCATCACGCGAGTGTTACGGACATGCTTCAGAACTCGGGTGGGAGTCTCTAGAGGAAAGGAGGCGTTCTTTTCTAGAATCGCATTTGAGGCTGACTGCAGTACAATTTTACTGCCGCCAACTTACATTTCGCGGAAAGACCACAAAGATAAGATAAGAGAGATCAGGGCATACAAAGGCATATAGGCAGTCAATTTTCCCTCGTTCTGTTTGAGAGAGGAACAGGGAGAGAAGATTCTAGTTGTGTACGTGGTACCCTCCGCCACGCACCGTATGGTGGATTGCGGAGCATGTATGTCGATATAGATGTAGATGAAAAATAATGATATTTAGTTTTGTAAGTGTTTTATTAAATCATGAAGTAATGACACAGTTTGTACTGCTTATTTCCAATAATCTTTTTATATAATAATAAAGAAACATTTACCAGTGCATTGTAAGTGCTGCCTACACTAGCTCACCCCAGGAAAGAACACTAGCTGTCCACAATGAAAAGAAGACACTTGCTACGAAGCGTGCTTCCTCTTCACTGTTTACTTCCTCAGTGACACTCGGCGCTTGCTTCACTCACACCCTGCACCCATATTTAAAGCCAAAAAAATTATAATAAATGAACTGTACCTACTGTTCGCAAATCACTTGATTGCTGAACTCCTTACCACCAAATAGCAGACCCTGGAAGACTTCAGGTAGCCAATGGTTTGTGTCAGACCACTGCCACTAACAATAATATCAATAATAATAATAACAATGTCTATATGCAGACTAGAGTACAAACGAAAATGAGTAACAAGGGCGGGGTTCCAACCTGGGGATCCCGAACACGAGGCAGATGCGCTAACCATTACACCACCCTATCACAAGTCTTTGCACAACTATTCTAGTAGCTATCCCTGTTGTCACAGACATTATGGCACTATCACTAACGCCGCTTGATGGCAAAAATTGTTTACCTTGTAATGTGTTGAACATCCTGACTCAATTTGAACACCGATGTAGTCTTGAAATGACCAAAAGTCACAGATACCTTGTATGCTTGTTAAAGCTACACTATGATCGGCCGGTGTGGCCGAGCGGTTCTAGTCGCTTCAGTCTGGAACCGCGCAACCGCTACAGTCGCAGGTTCGAATGCTGCTTCCGGCATGGATTTGTGTGATGTCCTTAAGTTAGTTAGATTTAAGTAGTTCTAAGTTCTACAGGACTGATGACCTCAGTTGTTAAGTCCCATAGAGCTCAGAGCCATTCGAACCAAAGCTACACTATGCGATCAAAAGAATCCGGGCACCCCCAAAAACATACGTTTCTCATACTGTGTGCACTGTGCTGCCACCTACTGTCAGGTATTCCACATCAGCAACCTCAGTAGTCATTGGCCATCGTGAGAGAGCAGGATTGGGCGCTCCTCCGAACTCACGGACTAGGAACGTGGCCCGGTAATTGGGTGTCACTTATGTCATACCTCTATAGGCGAGATTTCCACACTACTAAACAACCCTAGATCCACTGTTTTCGATGTGATAGTGAAGTAGAAATGTGAAGGGAGACGTACAGCACAAAAGCGTACAGGGTGACCTCATCTGCTGATTGACAAAAACTTCGGACAGTTGAGGTGGGTCGTTATGTGTAATAGGCAGACATTTACCAGACCATCACACAGAAATTCCAAACTGCATCAGGGTGCACTGCAAGTACTGTCACAATTAGGTGGGAGGTGAGATTTCACGGTCGAGCGGTTGCTCTTAAGCTACACATCATACCGGTAAATGCCAAACGACGCTTCGCTTGGTATAAGGAGCGCAAACATTGGACGTTTGAGAAGTGGAAAAACGTTGTGTGGAGCGACGAATCACGATACATAATGTGGCGATCCGATGGCAGTGTGTGAGTATGGCGAATGCCCGGTAAACGTCATCTGCCAGCGTTTGTAGTGCCAACAGTAAAATTGGGAGGCGGTGATGTTTTGGTATGGTCGTGTTTTCATGGAGGGGGCTAGCACCGCTTGTTGTTTTGCGTATCACTATCACAGCACAGGCCTACAATGATGTTTTAAGCACCTTCTTGCTTCCCACTATTGAAGAGCAATTCGGGGACGGCGATTGCGTCTTTCAACACGATCGAGCTCATGTTCGTAATGCACGGCCTGTTGGAGTGGTTATACGACAATAACATCATATAATGGACTGGTCTGCACAGAGTCCTGACGTGAATCCCATAGCACACCTTTGGGATGTTTTGGAACGCCTACTTCGTGCCAGGCCTCACTGGCAGACATCGATACTTCTCCTCAGTGCAACATTCCGTGTAGAATGGGCTGCCATTCCCCAAGAAACATTCCAGCACCTGACTGAACGTATGGCGTGATCAAGATTGAGGGTGGTCTAACGCCATACTGAATTCCAGATTTACCGACGGAGGGCGCCACGAACTTAAGTCATCTGCAGCCAGGTGTCTGGATACTTTTGATCACATAGTGTATGTTCCCGAGCTTCTCTGCTTTATTAAAATGTACAATTCCCAATTTTGTCTTGCATTATATTTTTATGCCACATATCTGACGATGAGATAGTTCTAAATGCGTCATGAGAAGTTACAAAGTTTGGCTACCAAAACAAGAAAAAGGGGAAGATTAGATTTTCACATCCCACTGACATCGAAGTTATTAGAGAGGGAGCTCAAGCTCTGGTGATTTCAGTGATAGGGGAATGAAGTCCGCCGTGCCCTTTGAAAAAAAACCATCGTGGCATTTACCTAGAGCTATTTAGGAAAATCAGAGGAAACCTACACTGGATAGCTGGACGCAGATTTCAACCGTCCTCCTCCCAAATGCGACTCCAGTGTCCTAAGCGCTGCACCATTTCAGTCTGTTTGCTGACCAAGACAAGTGTGTAGCAATCCAGCTTTGTTGTGCACATAGTTCCACGTAGTCAGTGCGTACACAACTTTCCCACTAGAGCGCGCCCCGCTAAGCACAATAGCGCAGGCGCAGCACTCGTCCGTCTCCGCACTACGAGATGGTGCTGCCTTAGAGACGGACCAAATTCTGCTTCCGCCGATCCGCGTATTAATATGTAACACAGCCAATGAGATTGCTGCTAACGTAGAACCTTTTCTCCTAGTGGATCAAACTCACGCAGTGATACCTGAATGCACGAGGTATTATAACGAGTGTACAGACCTCCGATTAGTCAGTCTGCATTAGTCTGCATTTGTCTGCACCAGTCTGTACCAGTCTGCATTAGTCTGTACCAGTCTATAGTCAAGTTTCAGTCTGCGCCTAATAAGATTACCATATTCCGTACATAGCCATCAAGATAGTTATAGACACTTTTGTCAAGTATCAGAGATATACACTCCTGGAAATGGAAAAAAGAACACATTGACACCGGTGTGTCAGACCCACCATACTTGCTCCGGACACTGCGAGAGGGCTGTACAAGCAATGATCACACGCACGGCACAGCGGACACACCAGGAACCGCGGTGTTGGCCGTCGAATGGCGCTAGCTGCGCAGCATTTGTGCACCGCCGCCGTCAGTGTCAGCCAGTTTGCCGTGGCATACGGAGCTCCATCGCAGTCTTTAACGCTGGTAGCATGCCGCGACAGCGTGGACGTGAACCGTATGTGCAGTTGACGGACTTTGAGCGAGGGCGTATAGTGGGCATGCGGGAGGCCGGGTGGACGTACCGCCGAATTGCTCAACACGTGGGGCGTGAGGTCTCCACAGTACATCGATGTTGTCGCCAGTGGTCGGCGGAAGGTGCACGTGCCCGTCGACCTGGGACCGGACCGCAGCGACGCACGGATGCACGCTAAGACCGTAGGATCCTACGCAGTGCCGTAGGGGACCGCAACGCCACTTCCCAGCAAATTAGGGACACTGTTGCTCCTGGGGTATCGGCGAGGACCATTCGCAACCGTCTCCATGAAGCTGGGCTACGGTCCCGCACACCGTTAGGCCGTCTTCCGCTCACGCCCCAACATCGCGCAGCCTGCCTCCAGTGGTGTCGCGACAGGCGTGAATGGAGGGACGAATGGAGACGTGTCGTCTTCAGCGATGAGAGTCGCTTCTGCCTTGGTGCCAATGATGGTCGTATGCGTGTTTGGCGCCGTGCAGGTGAGCGCCACAATCAGGACTGCATACGACCGAGGCACACAGGGCCAACACCCGGCATCATGGTGTGGGGAGCGATATCCTACACTGGCCGTACACCACTGGTGATCGTCGAGGGGACACTGAATAGTGCACGGTAAGTCCAAATCGTCATCGAACCCATCGTTCTACCATTCCTAGACCGGCAAGGGAACTTGCTGTTCCAACAGGACAATGCATGTCCGCATGTATCCCGTGCCATCCAACGTGCTCTAGAAGGTGTAAGTCAACTACCCTGGCCAGCAAGATCTCCGGATCTGTCCCCCATTGAGCATGTTTGGGACTGGATGAAGCGTCGTCTCACGCTGTCTGCACGTCCAGCACGAACGCTGGTCCAACTGAGGCGCCAGGTGGAAATGGCATGGCAAGCCGTTCCACAGGACTACATCCAGCATCTCTACGATCGTCTCCATGGGAGAATAGCAGCCTGCATTGCTGCGAAAGGTGGATATACACTGTACTAGTGCCGACATTGTGCATTCTCTGTTGCCTGTGTCTATGTGCCTGTGGTTCTGTCAGTGTGATCATGTGATGTATCTGACCCCAGGAATGTGTCAATAAAGTTTCCCCTTCCTGGGACAATGAATTCACGGTGTTCTTATTTCAATTTCCAGGAGTGTATGTGAGAATAAGATTAACGTACCAAGACCAAAGCAAGTTCAAATTGTCAATTGTAAACAGCATCCAGCATCAAGTTACGTAATGTCTATGCTTTTTATTATTTTAATAAATGTGTGTGAAAATTAATCAAGTTCTCTTTAAAGTTGGTCACCGTCAATCTGCTACTCTAAGCGTGCAAGTGGCATTTCTATCGTCTGACCTAACGGTAGAAGATAAACACGCCACGATAAGACCACGAGACATATTGCTGACACTCGCCTACTTCGTTAGAGCGACAAGTCAAATAATCTGATGGTGTGTGTACCGAAGGTCTTACAGTATGCACACCACAAGCTTCCAATTATTATTTACTTCAACAAGTTGAATTATTCTCTACGTACCCAGATACTGTAGCCAGTAGAATCGTGGAACTATTGTAGACCGAATCAGTTAGATCACCGTGTGGGGCGACACTGTACTGGATAGGCTTACAAAGCGTGGAAATTTCGGTGGGTGTCAGAATAATTAATCTGTGGTCCAGGGGCAGCGGTGGGGAAAGGTCGCCGTGCCTGTGTCCCGCCTGGTTGCGTACCGTGCGCGCGGGCGTTTCCTGTTTACCCTCCGCTGCATCGAGTGTCACGTGTCCGTGTCTCGGTAGTGCCATGGCGCACTCTTACCGCAAGTCCACAATTAAGATCACATTTCGAGCGGACTACGGAAGACCTCGAGCACTTCACATTAAACGTTTCATCCGGGAAGAACTCCATATTGCAACTCTAGACATCATTGGGATCCACTTTTCTGTAACACAAAATGTCATATACATAAAAATGACGGTTCTAGGCGCTTCAGTCTGGAACCGCGTGACCACTAAGGTCGCAGGTTCGAATCCTGCCTCGGGCGTGGATGTGTGTGATGTCTTTAGGTTAGTTAGGTTTAAGTAGTTCTAAGTTCTAGGGGACTGATGACCACAGATGTTAAGTCCCATAGTGCTCAGAGCCATTTGAGCCATAAAAATGATCAATGAAGAGGCGTACACTGATGCTGTGTGCCGACACACTCATAGATTTAAATTTAAGCATCGTGATGGCCACATAGGAACTGTAACGATCGAGCACGCTGGATTAGGCCTTCGCACTCTGAGAGTCTTAGAGCTGCCATTCGAAGTCCCGTCAGATGTTGTGATGTCAGCTTTCAAACCGCACGGCAACGTGCTAAACCACCTGGCTGAAAAATGGCATACGTTTGAGACATATCCCGTCTTAAACGGAGTGCGACAAATTAAGATTGCGCTGACGAAGCATGTGCCATCCTATCTAGTAATTGGCGGCTGCAGAGCCATTGTCATGTACGACGGACAACCGCGTACTTGCGCCGGCTGTGGCCAGGAAGGACATGTCCGATCGGCCTGCATTCAACGCCGACTGACTCAGACACCGCTTGGTGAAGTCCCATCCCCGGCGACGCCTACTTCACTCCCTATCACGTATGCAGCGGCTGCAACCGCAACAGCTGTACCTGCCCAGGATCGAAACACCATATTGCAGTCAGTGGTCGATGACAGTGTGGCGGACAGCATATCCCCCTCTACGTCATCATCGGCAGATTTACATCGAGACGGTGATCAATTGTGCCACAGAGACGAGCCTAACGAAAGTCGAACCAGAAATTGTCCCGACGTCTGCGTTCCTACCAATGGAGACCGCGTCAGACGATTGCCGCCCGCACTCTGACACAGAACAACATGTCCGAAAACAACGGTCCCCTCGAAAACGCAAGAAACGGCGGTATACGCCATCCAATGATTGCCCGCTTCGGATGTGTGACCCGGACGAAGATCCGGCGTCGGACGACACTCAGGACTACCACCACAACTCACCCTTCCCGTCACGATGCTACGGCGAATACAGTTTCTTGAGCCTCGGACTGACAACACCACTTCTGCTACTGAACATGCGCGCGACCGCTCTACTGACGGCACTAATCAACAGTTACCAACTGCTGCATCTGATCGACATTGCGCTCCTTCAAGAGGTGTATGTCGCAGACTTCAAGGAACCCTATGGCTACAAGACTTGGGTCTCACATGCGTCGGCCAATGGCAGTGGTGTGGCGATCCTCCTCCGGGAAGGTGTACCCACAGAAGACGTCGAGTATCAAATGGCTCTGAGCACTATGGTACTTAACATCTATGGTCATCAGTCCCCTAGAACTTAGAACTAATTAAACCTAACTAACCTAAGGACAGCACACAACACCCAGCCATCACGAGGCAGAGAAAATCCCTGACCCCGCCGGGAATCGAACCCGGGAACCCGGGCGTGGGAAGCGAGAACGCTACCGCACGACCACGAGATGCGAGTTCGTCGAGTATCTCCCTGACGCCAGAGACATGGCTCTTACTATCCAAGGAGTCAAACTTATTAACATCTTTGCGCCGTCAGGATCTGGTCGGCGTCGCGAACGATCCACCTTTTTCGCTCATACAATCACGCCCCTCTTTAAGGGCCGTCAGGACGCCTTGATATTCGGAGGGGACTTCAACTGTAGCCAAGCACCAAAAGATCAGTTACCACATCAGCAAGGGATTCGAAAAAGACGGACGTGTGAAACCCAGCTCGCGCTATTCGTCCACGAGACTCAGAGGGCCATAGACACGGGTTCACAGGTAGATGCCGTGTTTCTTGACTTCCGCAAGGCGTTCGATACAGTTCCCCACAGTCGTTTAATGAACAAAGTAAGAGCATATGGACTATCAGACCAATTGTGCTATTGGATTGAAGAGTTCCTAAATAACAGAACGCGGCATGTCATTCTCAATAGAGAGAAGTCATCCGAAGTAAGAGTGATTTCAGGTGTGCCGCAGGGGAGTGTCATAGGACCGTTGCTATTCACAATATACATAAATGACCTTGTGCGTGACATCGGAAGTTCACTGAGGCTTTTTGCGGATGATGCTGTGGTATATCGAGAGGTTGTAACAATGGAAAATTGTGCAGGAGGATCTGCAGCGAATTGACGCATGGTGCAGGGATTGGCAATTCAATCTCAGTGTAGTCAAGTGTAATGTGCTGCGAATACATAGAAAGATAGATCCCTTATCATTTAGCTACAAAATAGCAGGTCAGCAACTGGAAGCAGTTAATTCCATAAATTATCTGGGAGTACGCATTAGGAGTGATTTAAAATGGAATGATCATATAAAGTTGATCGTCGGTAAAGCAGTGCCAGACTGAGATTCATTGGAAGAATACTAAGGAAATGCAATCCGAAAACAAAGGAAGTAGGTTACAGTACGCTTGTGCGCCCACTGCTTGAATACTGCTCAGCAGTGTGGGATCCGTACCAGATAGGGTTGATAGAAGAGATAGAGAAGATCCAACGGAGAGCAGCGCGCTTCGTTACAGGATCATTTAGTAATCGCGAAAGCGATACGGAGATGATGGATAAACTCCAGTGGAAGACTCTGCAGGAGAGACGCTCAGTAGCTCGGTACGGGGTTTTGTTAAAGTTTCGGGGACATACCTTCACCGAAGAGTCAAGCAGTATATTGCTCCCTCCTACGTATATCTCGCGAAGAGACCATGAGGATAAAATCAGAGAGATTAGAGCCCACACAGAGGCATACCGACGATCCTTCTTTCCACGAACAATACTGGAATAGAAGCGAGAACCGATAGAGGTACTCAGGGTACCCTCCGCCACACACCGTCAAGTGGCTTGCGGAGTATGGATGTAGATGTAGATGTAGATTCTGCCTGCACAGATCTTGCGACAATTATAAATAATCTTCAATTGGTGGACCGTTGGGAACATGTTTAAGGCGATCGGCCCGGATTTACTCACTACACCAGCCATTTCTGCAGCAGCATCGACCGGATTTAAATCTCGCTCTCCATAGCTGTGGGGACGAGACCTGCTGAAGTTTGGCCTACAGCGTTTTCTGACCACGAGGCCTACATCTGCACCATTAATCTCGGCCGCCAGAAGGTATGGCACAGCCGTGGTCCTTGGAAGTTGAACGTCGCCCACCTAGCCTCTCAGGAATGTCGGCGCCTTATGCAGAACGCGTAGGATTCCTCTGGCAGCCGGCGTGGCACCTACCGGTCTACTCTGTCGTGGTGGTTACTCTGCGCCAAACCAGCCCTCCGGAAGACTTTGACAGGCTACGGATTAGATGTAGCAGCATGGAAGAGACATACCGTGGACTCTTCCTAAAACATCTTAAGGGAATGTACGACATTGCCGTACTCACCTGCAAGGTAGATGACGGTGAACCGTGCCAAGGCACAGATCATCAGAGTAACACGTTGCCACCTTGAGGGTGCGATCGTCAGAGCGCGCACTCAATACAGAGTGGCCCAGGAGGAACCGTCTATGTACCACGTCACTGCAGAACGACGGCACCGACGCAGGACACTGATCCAAGCTATCACGACGGAAGACGGACGACGCCTTGATACCCAGCGCGACACAGGAAACGCACTTCATGCTCACTACATTAGGCTGTACTCGGAACGTCGACATCCCCTAGAGGTGATCGCCGAAGTCTCTCAACTCACTTATGGCACGATCTCTCCGACTGCGGCAGCGGATTTGTCGGCAGATGTAACGGAGGAGGAAATCGTTGAGGCAATACAGGCGGGGGCTTCTCATAAGTTCCCGGGAAGTGATGGCCTTCCTCTGGAATTTTATCGGACATATCAACAATTGCTGGCACCAGCATGGACTGATATTTGCCGCGATCTTATGTCTCCCAAGACGCAGATCCCTGGGGCTTTCCTAGGAGGACTGATTGTGCCCATACACAAACCACGAGGCGGATCCAGGATCAGTAATTATCGCCCCTTGACCTTACTCAACAGCGACATGAAGATTTTCAAATTGGTTCAAATGGCTCTGAGCACGATGGGACTTAACATCTGAGGTCATCAGTCCCCTAGAACTTAGAACTACTTAAACCATCTAAGGACATCACACACATCCATGCCTGAGGCAGGATTCGAACCCGTGACCGTAGCGGGAGATTTTCACCCGGCTTCTGGCGGCACGCCTAAAGCGATCGGCACGATGTGTTGTGCCGCAGGACCAGGCATCGTTAGGAGGTGACCATAATACTCGCACTGTACCGTGCCAATATCGAGATATTATCGCGCTAGCCAAAGCTCGCCAACTGCCAGGAGTTTTGGCCTCACTCTACTTTAGCCAGGCCTTTGCCAGAGTCGACACACATTTCTGTCTTAGGTACTCCGACACATGGGGTATCCGGACATCATAGTTAATGTACCGATGCGTCTCCTACGCGGCGTGACGTTCAAGGTGTTATATAATGGCCGTCTCAAGGTGTTATACAGGGTGTTACAAAAAGGTACGGCCAAACTTTCTGGAAACATTCCTCACACACAAAGAAAGAAAATATGTTATGTGGACATGTGACCGGAAACGCTTACTTTCCATGTTAGAGCTCATTTTATTACATCTCTTTAAATCACATTAATCAAAGAATGGAAACACACAGCAACAGAACGTACCGGCGTGACTTCAAATACTTTGTTACAGGAAATGTTCAAAATGTCCTCCGTTAGCGAGGATACATACATCCACCCTCCGTCGCATGGAATCCCTGATGCGCTGATGCAGCCCTGGAGAATGGCGTATTGTATCACAGCCGTCCACAATACGAGCACGAAGAGTCTCTACATTTGGTACTGGGGTTGCGTAGACAAGAGCTTTCAAATGCCCCCATAAATGAAAGTCAAGAGGGTTGAAGTCAGTAGAGCGTAGAGGCCATGGAGTTGGTCCGCCTCTACCAATCCATCGGTCACTGAATCTGTTGTTGAGAAGCGTACGAATACTTCGACTGAAATGTGCAGGAGCTCCATCGTGCATGAACCACATGTTGTGTCGTACTTGTAAAGGCACATGTTCTAGCAGCACGGGTATAGTATCGCGTATGATATCATGATAACGTGCTCCATTGAGCGTAGGTGTAAGAAACTAAAATGAGCTCTAACATGGAAATTAAGCGTTTCCGGACACATGTCCACATAACATCTTTTCTTTATTTGTGTGTGAGGAATGTTTCCTCAAAGTTTGGCCGTCCCTTTTTGTAATACCCTGTATAATGGCCGTATTACGCCGCCGATACAGATCCAGCGATCGGTGCGACAAGGCTGCCCTCCTTCGGCGATATTGTACGCCCTCGTCTTGGAACCACTCCTCTGCGGCCTCCGACAACGCCTGACTGGGATGTCCCTCGGTGGACACACTTTTTGCTGCACTGCCTATGCGGATGATCTGGTACTCCTTCTTCACAGTAATGACGACATTCGTGCAGTACTGGCGTGGGTGGCGACCCACGGCGCGGCATCGGGGAGCAATCTCAATGTGCACAAATCGCACATCCTGTCTATAGGCAGAGGTCTATCCGACGAGAGCGTCGCACCGCTACGAATCAGTGACACAGTCCGCTGCCTTGGCATTGGTTTCACTTCTGACATGAAGCGTTTAACAGCCCTTAACTACAGGCGTTTATTGAATCAGACGAGGGCAGGAATAAGTGACCACCGTCGTAGACATCTAGACGTCCTGCAACGGACGCGATATGCTAACGTCTATTTGGCGTCACGCGTCCCCCATTTTGCACAGATACTCCCGATACCACCTACCCTGGCTCACCGCATGTTGGCGGTTTTGGGATCCATTGTTAATGCGGCCGTGTTATTTAAGATTCGTTACGAGTCCTTAACCCTCCCGAGGACCAGAGGGGGTTTACGCCGTTGTCATGTTCAAAACAGAGCGAAGGCCCTGTTCGTCAGCTGTCACCTGCAACTGTGGCAACGAAGCCCGACGTGCCTCACACGTCTCTTACTGGAAGCCTTACGACCAATCTCACTCGCACCCCCTGTGATGATATCGGACATCCCAGCACCTTTCTTCTACATTAGCCAGTTCTTCCTTGAATTAAGCTACATCCGCACCGCACTACTACCCACACGCTTGATGATGACGAGGGCGATATCTGCTGCCATGCAAATGAACAGGACGCCGAATGTGACTGAAAGCTAACACCCCACCACACAGTGGCAGGCAGTGAATGCCACCACCCTTGATACTGACGTGCAATCTGCATGGTACGTAACTGTTAATGGGAAACAGTTGTGCCAGTCCCGCCTACATCACATCCACCTCGCCGACTCACCCTTGTGTGCCACATGCCATGTGATTGACACGGATGAACATCGTTTCGAATGCGGGTCGGCAAAGGACGTTTGGTATTTGGTGCGTCAGATATTGGCTTTTCTCACACGCAAGACTCCCGACAGGATAACTACCCGGTCACTTCTTTTACCCGATGAGATGTATTTCCCAAGAGCTAAATGAGCTCTGTGACGTGGATTAGCTGCCACGCTGTTCACTACCTATTCAGTAATGACGAAAAGACAGTACCCGATTTTTGGTATTACCTCAACGAACGACAGTGTGCGATCGTCAGGAACCCTAAATATAGGCAATATTTTTCTAATTTTCTTTGGAGCGCACTCCATAATCCGCCTCGCAGCTGGATTATCGATGACATGAGAAGATAACCATCCAACCTCTTCCCAGTTTCTTTTCCTATGAGATTGAACAAACAACGGAAACAACACAGCAACGAGAAGACAGTCATCGAACAATTCGCAGCGGGCTGTAGCATGGAGCATGCTTTGTCGTAACGGGACGACTACCTATTGTTCTGTTTATGTAGCCGAAGAGGATCGGCTTTCCTTTATCCATTTGTATAAAAAAATAAAAAAAATAGAAAAAGGATAAACAAACCTTCCAAAATCCTTTTTCCTTTTCTTTCATTTTTGTTTTCTAGAAGTTTCTTTGTCTTCCTTATCCAAAAAACATAAAAAATAGCGCAACGGCCTAGGTAGTTGGCTAGTAAAAAAGTGGTTAGGAAAAAAACAAAAAAAGGTGGCTCAGTGGCTAACGCACCTGCCATGTAAGCAGAAGACCCAGGTTCGACACTTCAGTCTATGTACATAAAATCATATCTGCATGAGACCAGTAAAGTCTCTGAAACAGCGTAAAAAAAAGAAATAAAGGGGTAGCGTCTTTGATTCATAATCAAAACGTCATCGGTCCCGGGTTCGAATCCCGCTGCTACTTAAATTTTGATTAATAGTCAACATTGGCGGCTGTAGACTTCCGGCATAAGAAGACAGCCTCATTCTGCCAACGGCCTTGTCAAAGAGGGCGGAGGAGCGGATAGAGGTTCAGGGCACTCTCTTGTCCTAGGGGTGGGAAATTGCCCCTAAAGGCGGAAGAATCAGCAATGATCAACGGCATGAGGATGCAGAAGGCAATGGAAACCACTGCATTAAAGACACGTAACGTGTATCCACAGGACATGTGGCCTGTAACTGAAGAAGTGTCTTCATGATCTCTCCATTGGCAGAAGATTTAGGGAAACAAGAAAATCAAGGGAAATACAAATGCTGAATCTAGATATAGTAGAGAAACTGAGGTGTACTGGGAGAAACACAAGAATTTCTGGTCAGATGAATATTGGGTAATATCAACAGCAACAGAAAATGATATAATGGGAGTAGGATTGCCAGCGGTTCTAGGCGCTTCAGTCTGGAACCGCGCGACCGCTACAGTCGCAGGTTCGAATCCTATCTCGGGTATGGCTTGTGTGATGTCCTTAGGTTAGTCACGTTTAAGTAGTTCTAAGTTCTAGAGGACTGATGACCTCAGATGTTAAGTCCCATGGTGATCAGAGCCATTTGAGCCATTTTTTGGGGTAGGATTCGTTATGAATAGGAAGGTAGGGCAGAGAGTATGTTACTGTAAACACTTCAGTGATAGGCTTGTTCTTAACAGAATCGACAGCAAACCAACACCGACAATGATAGTTCAGGTATACATGCCGAGGCCGCAAGCTGAAGAGACAGAGAGAGTCTATGAGGATATTGTAAGGGTAATACAGTATGTAAAGGGGATAAACATCTAATAGTCGTGGGAGACTGGAATGCAGTACTTTACAGGAGAATATGGGCTTGGGAAAAGGAATGAGAGAGGAGAAAGACTAATTGAGTTCTGTAACAAGTTTCAGCTTGTAATTACGAGTACTCTATTCAAAAATCACAAGAGGAGAAGTTATACTTGGAAAATGCCGCGAGTGCCACGGAAAGATTTCCGTTAGATTACATCATGGTCAGACAGAGATTCCGAAATCAAATACTGGACTGTAAGGCGTACCCAGGAGCAGACATAGACTCATATCACAATATGGTGGTGATGAATAGTAGGCTGAAGTTCAAGATATTAGGAAGAATCAATACGCAAAGAAGTGGGATACAGAAATACTAAGCAATGACGAGATACGTTTGAAGTTCTCTAAGGCTATAGAGCAATAAGGAATAGCGCAGTAGGCAGTGCAGTTGAAGAGGAATGGACATCTCTAAAAAGGGCCATCACAGAAGTTGGGAAGGAAAACATAGGTCCAAAGAAGGTAACTGCGAAAAAACTATGGGTAACAGAAGAAATACTTCAATTGATCGATGAAAGGAGGAAGCAGAAAAACGTTCTGGGAAACTCAGGAATAGAGAAATACAAGTCTCTGAGGAATGAAATAAATTGGAAGTGCAGGGAAGCTAAGACGAAATGGCTGCAGGAAAGAAGACATCGAAAAAGAAATGATTGACGAAAGGACAGACTTAGCATACAGGAAAGTCGATGAGATCACTCAGATAAACAAAGACGCGAAAGACTCTAGAGAAAGAATTCAGGTAGTAACACAAGGTCAGCAGCAATTACGCACTGACGTGGACAAGGTCCAATTGGACATCGTAAACGTTGACAAAAAGGTGGAACGTTTTACGAAAAACGCCACTCGAACAGCAATACAAATTTCGGAAGAACAAGCGATTCAAAGCAAGGTCGCAAAGGTTGCACTGAATAAGTATGATCAGCGGATTATTAAAATAGAACTTAAAAACAAAGATCAGTTTGAAAATCTTCGAACAGAGTTGATACAAACTATCGAAGAAAAGATCGAGACCGATTACACCTGTAGCTAAACAACTGAAGCGTCAAGCATTAATCCAGTACACGAACACGCGCCGTCTAAGAAAGTTCAAGTAGAACCAAGGCTAGACGTAACACTCGCTCAGAAATCGAAACAGAAAACCCCGATTAAAGTAATACATGACATGCCACAGGACCAGGCACAGTACCCAGAAAAGCGGAACACATACATTCAGCCTATACCAATCGAAAGACAGGCAACTGAACCAGTAAATCCAATGACAGAACATTATTATGTACTATACCACGAACGACGAGAGTAGAAACACACGAGCAACACTTTCGTTCACCGATGATACGATATGACGCGGATATGCGTCAGGAAATTGAGAATAGGCAGACAGGCAGTAGATTACCAGAGAATAAACACGACGACACAAGCAATGGCAGATTATTTGAGTCCATGAATCAGCCACAAACCGGATTTATGAGTAGATATGATACAGACCACTTCCTTACAGTCAGAAAATTTCAACATTTCAATGAAGAAGGCAGTAACTTGCTTGCACGCACATTCATCGACCAGTTTCAAATAGGCTTGCCAAAGCACTGGAGCGCAGTTCACAAACTTGACTTAATTTGTGCACACATGTCAGGGACAGTAGCAGAGGTGATGCAAAAGATCGCGGCTACCTGTACGTCTTACCTACAGTTCAGAACAGCATTCCTCGAAAGATATTGGTCCAAGGAGGCGCAAAACAAAATTAAATACGAGTTACTTCAGATGACACCATATGAAAACTCAGGTGAGAAAAGCGTGGTAAAATTCTTTGATACAAAGGACAAAAAGAATCAATGCCTAGACAAACCATACAGTAACGGAGAGCTGATACGTCTATGTAGAATGAAATTACCGGTAAAGTAGCAACAGGCGACAGTAGGAAAAAATGAAAATACCGAAGAATTCAAAGAGATTTAAAGGGAACTTGAATTTATGTTTAAAGAAGACGAGGTGAAAGAAAAACGAAAGGAAAGGGAATAGCAAAAGGAGAGGACTAGGAACGAATTTTCTAATAATAGTAATCGTAATCCTACCAATAATTTCAGGCAATTTAACAGACAAGGATAGTGTCACAATGGAGACAATTGGCATAGAAACGATAACTAGAACAATTTGTACCGAAATAGGAACGGTAATGTACACTCATACAGTGGCGGATATGGGTTTAGGAATCAAAATGCCAACGGTCAAGGGTACTTTGAAAGAGGTCACGATGTTAGAAACAGCAACTGGCGAGACCAAGGCGCGAATAATTACAGAGGAAATTATGGTCCACAGAGACAAGAACAACACAGCAAAGAGAAACCAGATGTAGAAGTTAAGCCACCGAACACTGCAAAACGTAAAGATTGAATTGAAAAATGCGGAAGAGGTTAGACAAACTAACGTCCACACTATCTTATACTAACCACTAAATAAAAGTCAAATTAATAGATCAACAAAATAACACAGTAATTAAAAGAAAAAAGAGACACAATACACACTAATTATAGAGGAAATTATGGTCCACAGAGACAAGAACAACACAGCAAAGAGAAACCAACGTGTTGTAGCATCAAGTACACTACAAAATGCACACAAACAATAAATGGTACACAACAATTAAAAGAATGAAGAAGTGGAAGGACACAATTAGAATAAAGAAAAGATATCACATATACACAATAATTTTTGCCACTATCAGAAAATTTTTGCATTATATAAAATCAGAGTTTCTTTTGTAAATAACACATATATGTAAAACAAAAATTGTAAATATTTCTACGCGTCAGAGGGACATCGCCACCAACACCAATCACCAGCTCCCTTAACACCAGATGCTTCGAGATAGCGACGGACATGGTACAGACATGTTGAGAAAGCACTTAGGTCAATAACAACAACATGAAGATCAACGCCACACTGGAAATGCAGGTTGCAACCAGGTTGGACTTCAGGAGGACAACGTGCAGCATGGACATTTCATATGTCACGACACTGCTACACAACAGAAGAGTGTGGGGAGAATCACAATATGACGAGACGACAATGAAGGTACAAAAATTACTAAGATCTACAAACTCATCAAGCAACAGTTGGAAAGGCAGTCAGGTCCTACAAATCCTCTATCGCTCCTACATTAAAATTCACATATTCCTAGCCTAAGAAGAATAGAAGAATGCAAGAAAGAAAAGAAGAACAGAAGATGCAAGATGAAGAAGGGCAGAAGACAGCAAGATACCTTTCTTTCCTATCCTACAAAGCAAATTGCTACAAACGTCTTTCCATGAACTTTTAGGCATATCAACTACTACAACCACCTCTCCAAAAATAAAACTTGAATCGTCAAACAAACACAAGCGAACGGCAAACGTAATATTAAGTAGTAACAACCAACATTATCTAGAAACAGATTCAGCAGATTCAGCAAAATGAACAGTATTCTCCCTACCACATCATCAAATTGCCATACCGACTCAGGTGTGAAGTACCAAGACGTCACAGCACAATATTGGGCGACGATCGTCAGTAGTCAACTACAATCATCAAACTGCCACACCGCCCCAGGTGCGACAGCATGGGAGTACCAAGACATCACTGTTTATGCAGTAAACCATAGTCGTCATCATCGGTTAAAAGTACCGCTCCATGATGACAATGTCAACAAGTAAGACCCGGCATCGCATGCTAGACTGCTTCTCTCATGATTTGTGACACCCATGCAAAAGAGTCGACACCTTCTAGTATTTCAGTGGGGATCGTAGAGCACAGATACTGACGCAGCAAAAGAAAAAAAAAGGAAAAGACTGATATAACACAAAGGTAAAGTTAAGGAAATGATATATTTGTAAAAGTACTTATTTCCTTTCTTCTAAAGTAATTATTTTTATTATGTAAGTAAAGTCCACAATTTATAGATACCTTAAACCTTTTGTAAAGAAACTTAGTTAGTATAGTTATATAATCTCACAAACTTATGGAAAGTATATTTATTTCTTTTATGTGCAAAATTAGAAAAGGATTTGTGCAGGACTTTTCTTCTTTAAGTTACATTCAAAACCACCTTTTTGGGGAAGTAATATTAATACCAAGGATAGAATTAAGAGGAAACGCTTCTTCATTCTTACAAAAACAAAACAAAAAACAAAAAAAACGATGACACATAAAGAAAAAGATAATACCTAAATAAATAAAACAAAGTAACACAACAGAGCTTTTGTGAACATTTACGCAAGCTTAACTAAAGAAAAGATATAACCACACTAAAACATGATACACTGTACACTAACGAGTTTAGAAAAATTAATATTGTAAAAACAAATTTTTGGAAATAAAAAGAAAAACAGAGACACGTACTGACAACAGCAAAGAATAACAACCTTTGTAAAGCCTATATTTGCCTAACAACAAAACATAAATTGTAGAATTAAAAAACTAGAAACAATAGCTATAAAGAAATCATTAGAAAAAATTGTTAAGAATGGCTGAGAAAAGTTTACTGGAAAATCTAAAAGAACAATTTTTGCCTGACTTTGTCAACGTTTCCCTCGGCATTGACAAACCCCAGACAAAAATTTTGTTAGAAGGAGGGAGGTATGTAAGACGTCGTGGTCTTCTGACCTTCATTGCTTACATATTCCGCCTTCACAATCATTTTCTGCACATCAAGACGCTTCATTCGAACCCAAACTCGATAAGATAAAGTCAATGTTGTATGAATTCATGTAAACGATGTACAATTAACAAGTAAGCACACCAGGGTTGAAATACTCGAGGCTGGCGTACACACATACATTCCAGACACAACGGTCACAGAAGATTTTAGTTCGGGAGAGAAACCGCACAACAGGACTGCGATCCCTTCAGAGGATGACCCAGCCTATGTCGGCCGGTGTCCGCCCGTGTAGCGGACACCGTGGGCCCGAGTGAAAGGGGGGAAAGACCCCGTGTTTGACTTAAAAGCAAATTCCGCTACATTGTGTGGGAGCGACCAGCCTACGCATTCTTTACACATAGCATGCAGTTTCAGAGATTTTCACAGGGAGACAGCAAACGCCAAACGCCAGTGCTACAGGTTTCCGGATTGGTCTCCTTAAACGAAATGTCATTCTCCTGTTTTAGAAGAGCGATGCTGATTGGCAGACGATATTTCTGACGCCTTGAGCTGAAAGAATAACGGAAGAGACCGAAAGATATACCCCTTCACGTCTGGCGTGGAGAGGCGCTGTTCCGTTGTCGCTCTTGGAGCGAGAACACACGCTCATATGTGTACTCAAAGAGCGAGGAACAAGTCTCTCCTCAGTACTTCACTGGGAGAGCACCTCTGTCGAGAGCAAATCGAACTGTGACTCTATATTGACTCCTTGTGATTAAGCGTTGTTCACTGTGTTGGCCGACGCCCTTATTGTGCGGTGTGAACGGACAGAGTTATAGTTAAATACCTGCGAGCGAATTTTGAGTGGCATCGCTGTGGACTGGTTATCTGACTGGTGTACCACGCCAATAGTTAGACTAGGGGCGGATAGGAATCCTTGACTTCATCAAGGCATAGGGAGAGATTGATTGGCGAAGGTCAATCCAGATAGAACGAGAGTTATCTTATTTGTCAGCAGCGAGCGGTGCAGACAGCAGTCATCGCAGCTTCCGGTATTGTGCGCTACAGCTATTGCGAGCCCCATATTTCCTCCACAACAGTACACTTCATTCCATTTCACACGCGACAGCCTCGACCGTACCTAGCAACATTCTAAAGGATAATTATTCAAGTTGAGTAGGCGCGCGTCTCAGCCATTCTGCCAAGTCAACAACTATCTTAAACTTTGTATAGAAATTTCATTAGCGAATCCTATCCTTGAGAGGTAACTTCACATTCCGAAAAGAACCAAGATATAACTTGTTCAATTCATAACTGAAAGTGCCATTGTCATTTTTCAGCATTTTTGCAAAATAAATACTAACTTGCGTTAGTTTCATATTTTTCTTACATTAACTAGCACTGCTCCGGTAACCAAGTATCCCACTAGTTATGTAAGAAATTTTGTGAATTTTTATGTCATTTCCCTACAGCGGACGAATCCAGAAGATATTTATTGCTGAAAGTTTTTCAGGCATTTCCCTTTAGAACGTTAGGAGCGTCTGTCTGACTTCTGTAGTAGTGTGGGGGCGGAAATTGAATCTTGCAGGAGCCACAGGGTAAAGGGTACATCTCAAATTAATCCGTTGCGCAGAATAACAGACCAACCCCACACCTCAGATTAGAATCACAATTTAAAAGAGCTTTATAGGACTGAAGATCGAATAAGGCAGAAGGGTTAGATAATATTCCAACAGAATTTCTAAAATCTTTGGGGGAAGTGGCAACAAAACGACTATTCATGTTCGTGTGTAGAATGTACGAGTCTGGCGACATACCATCTGACTTTCGGAAAAGCAATACCCACACAATTCAGAAGACGACAAGTGCTGACAAGTGCGAGAATTATCACACTGTCAGCTTAATAGCTCATGCATCCAAGTTGCTGACAAGAATAATATACAGAAGAATGGAAAATAAAATTGAGGATGTGCTAAATGACGATCAGTTTCGCTTTAGAAAAGGTAAAGGCACCAGATAGACAATTGTGACGTTTCTGTTAATAATGGAAGCAAGACTAAAGAAAAATCAAGACACGTTCATAGGATTTGTTGACCTGGAAAAAGCGACTGACAGTGTAAAATGGTGCAAGATGTTTGAAATTCTGAGAAAAGTAGAGGTAAGCTATAGGGAGAGACGGGTCATACACAATATGTACAATAGCCAAGAGGGCATAATAAGAGTGGGCGAAGAGTGGACGACCAAGAACGAAGTGCTTGTATTAAAATGGGTGTAAGACAAGGATGTAGACTTTCGTCACTACTGTTCAATCTGATCATCGAGAGAGCAATGAGGAAAAAAAGAACGGTTCAAGAGTGGAATTAAAATTCATTGTGAAAGGATATCAATGATACGGTATTGGTTAAAAACAGTCTTGGTTCCAATTTTATTTTTTTTTTTTTTATTTTTCAACGACGCGTTTCGCCTTATTTAGGTGTCTTCAGGTTATCTTTTCTGGATGGACGCGAGAGGCACCAAGATCTGCATAATTCGTTCCCGTTCACATCTGAGCCCCCATCTAACTTTCTTACTCGTTCCTGTGAACGGGAACGCGTTATGCAGATCTTGGTGCCTCTCGCATCCATCTAAAAAAGATAACCTGATGATACCTAAATAAGGCGAAACGCGTCGTTGAAAAATTAAAAAAACTAAAATTGCAACCAAGACTGATTTAACCAATACTGTTAACCACTGGTTTGCTGTTATGCCACATATGGACTGGAAGAATATCAATGATACGATTCGCTGATGACATTGCTATCCTCAGTGAAAGTGAAGAAAAATTACATGATCTGCGGAACAAATCAGCAGTCTAATGAGTACAGGGTATGTACTGAGGATAAATCGAAGAAATACGATGAGAAGCAGTATAAATGAGAACAGCGAGAAACTTAACGCTAAGACTGATGCTCACAAAGTAGATGAAGTTAAGGAATTCTGCTACCTAGGCAGTAAAATAATTAATGATGGACGGAGCAAGGAGGTCATCAAAAGAAGACTAGCAATGGCAAGAAGGGCATTCCTGACCAAGAGAAGTCTACTAATATCAAATATCGGCCTTAATATGAGGAAGAGGGTTTCTGAAAATGTACGTCCGGCGTACAGCATTGTATGGTAGTGAAACATAAACGTGGGAAAACCGGAAGAGAAGAGAATCGAAGCATTTGAGATATGGTACCACAGACGAATGTTGAAAATTAGGTGGACTGGTAAGGCAAGGAACGAGGAGGTTCTGGGCAGAATCGGAGAGCAAAGGAACATGTGGAAAACACTGATAAGGAGAAGGGACAGGATGATAGGACATCTGTTAAGACATGAGGGAATGACTCCCATGGTACTAGAGGGAGCCGTAGAGGGCAAAAACTGTAGGGGGAGACAGAGATTGGAATACATCCAGCAAATGATTGAGGACGTAGGTTGCAAGTGCTACTCTGAGATGAAGAGGATAGCACAGGAAGGGAATTAGTGGCGGACCACATCAACCCAGTCAGAAGACTGACGACAAAAAAAAAGTTCAGAATAATCCACGGCCACATCCATGTTCTGCAAGTCATCTTTTGGAGCGCTGCCGAGGTTTCTTCCACTACATGATGATGATGATTGTATGGCATTGTTGGCCGGGAGGCGCCATGCGGGTGAGTGAGGCCGCCGTATTGCAGCGACTTGCGAGTCAATGATAATGAAAATGATAATGAATGACACACAACACCAAGTACCCTGCCGGGAATCAAACCCGGGCCTCTCTCGTGGTAGTCGGTAATTCTACTCACTTCCTGCCTCAGTCACGAATGGGGCACAGTAGGAATAAGCATCCGTATGAGCTGCAGTTGATCCCACTTTCTCACGAAGACGTGCGTGGGAGGAAGTGATGCGTTGGCCCACTCTTCCAGGAAGGACTCTTATAGTGAATGCCCCTAGAATGTGATGAGCATCTCCGTAATGCTGTCGCACTTGCGAAAGGAACCTGTGACAAAATGCATCCCTTCCCTATATCTCTCTCTGTTCTAGGGTCGGCGTCTCTTAGGAAATTAATGGATTTTATACGTCTTTTTAAGTTGGAAACGTACATACCCCCAATCACACTTCCCGCATCAGTCGTGCTTAAGATTAGTAGTAGTATCGGTTTTGATGGATGTGGCTATGTCTCAATAAGAAATAGAGCGAGGAAAAACCGACATGAATATTTTCGATACCTGATACACTGAGGTACCGCCCACGCCTTGCTACACCAGAATGCACACGAAGGAGCAGCAACTTCTTACGAGGGAGTAAACACCACGATCAATAGCCAAAGGAAATGTAACAGTGTTATTGCGTTCACAGTAGCATACTCACAGCTCTGCTTGCATTTCTCTTACACAAAGAAGTCCTGGTCTGTTTTTAGGTAGTTTTGCTCATGTTTAGGATAATGTACCAATTTCGTCCTAACATCACATCTCTACAGTAAACCCCCCCCCCCCTCTTCACACTAATAAACGTGATATATGTGACATCAGTGCACTGTCCTACAAAACCATCTAGGGAGTGGCTTAAGACTGATAAAAGCATTTATTCTTCTTAATACTTAAGGAATAACACTGTTTGTTAGAACCAAACGTAATTCGGGAATATTTATATTCGACTGCATATGCCAGAGCACAGTTGTGGATTGGGATAATATATTCCGCCTGCTTTAATACAGCATCTCTGTGTAATACTTACGTCGCCTCTGTTGAAGTACGTGTTACGAAAACACACGTACTTTACAGGGGAGGGGCAGGGTTAAAACTGAATGCAAACAGAGAGTAATTTTTAAGCCTTTCTCGACCTTAAGTGCTCGAGTAGCCCCAACCCATCTCAGTTCCCCGCATTTGATGGTACTTTATGTATTCTCAGTCAGTTTAGGTAATTTTGCAGTTTTTTTCGCAATTACATATATTTCGTCGTATTTCCCTGAGTGTTAAGTATATACCATCAATTTGTCGTAGTTACACCAGGTTTTACTCGATTTTTATCGTTTTATGTCATTTTTTCATATTATTCGATATTTTTCCGTGCGTATATGGTCATATTGCTGGCATACCTATGCGTCGTTTGATTTTACACGAGGGTATTTGCGTGTCCTATACACCAGCCTACTAAAAAATGCTAAGAATTCCTTTCTTCCCGATGCATGCATGCATTTTGGGTAGGAAGATTATGAACAATACAGTAACACTCACCTCGTACCAACTACTGGTGCATATGGGAAACTCGTAGTCTCGAACCAAATCCGCGTACTGCTACTAACCGTCAGAGAGATTGTCTGCAAACTCATGTGGTGATGCACTTGATGGAAACTCAAACTGTGGCACAGTTACACATGTTCTCCTGACTCCCATCCTACCTTGTAGGGATCTGAGACACGGAGGTGACATGTGTACAGAATTGAGTTCTGCTGCTGCTCTGATATTTTTTTTTTCACATAAGTGTATGCTCTCATTGTTAACCACATGAGTTTCGCTACTCTTGCTTGTACCTTCCATTTCTGATACACCCTCGCTACCATGCCATGACATCTACAAACTGTGGATTTTGGGTATTTTTTTATATCCTAGTTATAAGTGATCCGTTAGCTGACAGTGTGTCAACTGCACTTACCATCCCTGAACGCGAAAGACTCCCTTCCCCGTACCTACAAAGCCCGCATCCCCGGCAACGTAATTTATAGCTGAACAGTTAGCAAGTTTTGGATCCGAACCGCAACTGTCTGCCGCTGACAGCTCTACAAAGATACATGTACATACTGTGCTTACATATTACCGTCCGCAAAGTCTCGATCTCAACCGCTTGTATGTTACTTTCGACAGCGCTACAGTCTTGCAAATAGCGGAAAAGTCTTCGCAAAACAACTCTGTAGGGGATGTCAGTACACTTGAATTCATCCTGCTAAAGAGCATAACATCTTCTACGCAAGTTATATTACTGATATTTCATAACATATTGTCTATATCATGCAGTAATAACAACAGAACAAAGCCTTTTCTACTCTTAAAGATCCACTATGATAGCAAATGACCATCTCAGATCCGCCATTTTGCATACTGGATGTACATTGGAAGGATGGAGGCAGTCCTTCGTGAGTATTGTTCTGATGTACAAGATAGATCAGCACATTAGTCGGACCGTATAGTATAGCACTGTACTCGAATCTAACTCACAACAAAATATTCTACAGATACGATGCATTTTCTCTAATTTTTGTATGTGTATGTCCACAGCGTGTCGCGGATGGCTCTAATAAACCTTACCCTGTGCTCCCGTTTGTGGATCCACCCATGCAGTATATCCGGAACGGTGACTGGGGGACGGTCCGCAACGTAATATGTCTGGGATAAGGTTCGAATCTGGATCCACCAGCGAGAGGACTGGGTGAGTGAGGTTAATTGAGATAAAGAAGTTATAGATTGTAAAATGTAAAAATTAGAAAATATTATAATTTTTTACAGAATTACAAAATATTAATATTTTGTTAACGGTGATTCTTCTTAGTTTATTTGTAAAGTAATGCAAAAGAACACCTCATATTCTGAACATTGTACGTCTTCCAGTCTTGAACAACCCATTGACCCCCACACTGATTTTCTGTTTCTTTTTCAATATATGTGTCAAGCCTGTTTTTGTCTTTTTGTCAGTGAGTTTACAGGCTGAATTGATATTCTTTATCATATTCGCATCCATCATATTCGTGTCCCACAGTTCCTCCATTTCGCATAATGATGCTTACTCTTTCAGAACAAAGTAAAATGTTGTTGGAACTTTCAATGAAACGATTAAAATGTTATTGATCCCAGTTGTTCAGGAGGGTGTAAAATGCAATAGCAGAGATCAAAGGTATATCAAATATATAAGTATACCCTGACTGAGGACCTAAAGGAACGTTAACGTAACTGTCTTTCCTAGAAATAGAATCATGATGGAAGCGTTAGCAACACTTTAGCACTGGTTTACAATGAATTAAAGTTAAATCAACTATTCTAACCTTTCCTTCGTCGAGCCATATTCGGAGGGCGGGGAAATCGACTGTCAGTTGCACCTCTCTCCACGGTTACTTGTTTGGTGAATCAACAAAAGATTTTTTTTTTCAACGTGGGCTCTAGATACGGGTTGGTCTGTACCGCATCTAGAATTGTACGTGAGGTTGAAAGGTGGGAAGGTGACAGTTCCGTTGTGAATCAGCGAAAGAGTATGGAAGGCATCACTTAATCCTATTTTTGCCCCTTCTTCGGCACCTTATTCTGGAATCCTTGCCCCGCTGTGTCTACTTTTAACTGCCGGAAAACATGTGTTCACCTCTTAAGTCACCGCCAGGATTGCAACGTTTCGTGAATCACTCAACTGCGGATGCTCTTTGGCTGGGTCCGTGTAAACATTCTGCAACGTTTTCAAGCCCAGACATAAACAAACTGCAAACTGTTTCGGAACGCGCTCATGTAGCAATGCGCGACGGAGGTATGAACTGATCTGCTTAGGGAAAGCAAATACGGAGCTGAGTAACTGGTTAAACACGACACTGCGCGTCTGCAACTGTTAGTTTGTGTTCTACTTGCGGCGCAACAAACATTTCTAACTTCTCAGTCCGTGCGATGGGGTGTCCATTTATTAACTAGGGTAAACGGAATACGTTTTTGTTCACGAGAGGAAGATCGGGAAAATGAAGTACGTAGTGGTCCCATTGCCGACCAGGTCATTAGAGACGGAGTACCAGATGGTATCAGAAGGGCCGGTTCGACTTTGTTTTTCCATATATACACTCCTGGAAATTGAAATAAGATCACCGTGAATTCATTGTCCCAGGAAGGGGAAACTTTATTGACACATTCCTGGGGTCAGATACATCACATGATCACACTGACAGAACCACAGGCACATAGACACAGGCAACAGAGCATGCACAATGTCGGCACTAGTACAGTGTATATCCACCTTTCGCAGCAATGCAGGCTGCTATTCTCCCATGGAGACGATCGTAGAGATGCTGGATGTAGTCCTGTGGAACGGCTTGCCATGCCATTTCCACCTGGCGCCTCAGTTGGACCAGCGTTCGTGCTGGACGTGCAGACCGCGTGAGACGACGCTTCATCCAGTCCCAAACATGCTCAATGGGGGACAGATCCGGAGATCTTGCTGGCCAGGGTAGTTGACTTACACCTTCTAGAGCACGTTGGGTGGCACGGGATACATGCGGACGTGCATTGTCCTGTTGGAACAGCAAGTTCCCTTGCCGGTCTAGGAATGGTAGAACGATGGCTTCGATGACGGTTTGGATGTACCGTGCACTATTCAGTGTCCCCTCGACGATCACCAGTGGTGTACGGCCAGTGTAGGAGATCGCTCCCCACACCATGATGCCGGGTGTTGGCCTTGTGTGCCTCGGTCGTATGCAGTCCTGATTGTGGCGCTCACCTGCACGGCGCCAAACACGCATACGACCATCATTGGCACCAAGGCAGAAGCGACTCTCATCGCTGAAGACGACACGTCTCCATTCGTCCCTCCATTCACGCCTGTCGCGACACCACTGGAGGCGGGCTGCACGATGTTGGGGCGTGAGCGGAAGACGGCCTAACGGTGTGCGGGACCATAGCCCAGCTTCATGGAGACGGTTGCGAATGGTCCTCGCCGATACCCCAGGAGCAACAGTGTCCCTAATTTGCTGGGAAGTGGCGGTGCGGTCCCCTACGGCACTGCGTAGGATCCTACGGTCTTGGCGTGCATCCGTGCGTCGCTGCGGTCCGGTCCCAGGTCGACGGGCACGTGCACCTTCCGCCGACCACTGGCGACAACATCGATGTACTGTGGAGACCTCACGCCCCACGTGTTGAGCAATTCGGCGGTACGTCCACCCGGCCTCCCGCATGCCCACTATACGCCCTCGCTCAAAGTCCGTCAACTGCACATACGATTCACGTCCACGCTGTCGCGGCATGCTACCAGTGTTAAAGACTGCGATGGAGCTCCGTATGCCACGGCAAACTGGCTGACACTGACGGCGGCGGTGCACAAATGCTGCGCAGCTAGCGCCATTCGACGGCCAACACCGCGGTTCCTGGTGTGTCCGCTGTGCCGTGCGTGTGATCATTGCTTGTACAGCCCTCTCGCAGTTTCCGGAGCAAGTATGGTGGGTCTGACATACCGGTGTCAATGTGTTCTTTTTTCCATTTCCAGGAGTGTATATAGTTAAGGCTCACCGGCCATTTGACCATCTTCTTCTGAATTATGCACACACATTTCCCGAACTGTTACGGGAATCGGTAAAGCCGCGAGTAATGAGTGCAATGGTCAGGGCCACTACGAATGTAGTGTGGGACAATAAGTTGGAAATGTGGGTGCCGGCACGGTAGCTCAGCGTGTTCGGTCAGAGATCTGGGTGGCCACTGTAATAAAAAAACTGAGTGAAAGGATCAACAACGATCTTGGACGGATGTCATGTGACGTCCGCGACGACCAAACAAAAAAAAAAACATAAAATATGGCGTTTCAGTCTTCGATCGCTATTCTTTATTTTCAGTTACCGGTTTCGGGCTAGCTGCCCATCTTCAGATCTGTTAGACAATGTTAAAAATGTAATTACTAAGAGAGATACAGTTAGTGATAAAATATCTTAGTTTACAAAAAGAAGTTTTGGAACGTATTAAATGCCAACATACCATGTGTTGTAGTTACAGAGTAACTTGTCCGTACAGAACACACAGTTCACTGTCATAAGTGAAGTAAATTTCAATCTGTTAAAACATTATAATGCAGTATTTAAGAGTAACCTGATTGGTAACAGTAAAAAATGGCCTCTACCTATAACAATTGTGCATCTGTTATTATTTCGCCGTATATATTAATGGCGAATATTCTTTTTAATAAAACAACTTTTAAGGTAATAACGTATGAATAATCTTTTTGAGTGGACCAAGAAACGACAGATTTTTACATTAATTTAAAATTTCTTTATAAAGAAACATAAAATATAATTAAAATGTAGATATTCTTCCGAAAATGTGCGTTTGCTTTTCTTTGTTTTTGATTGGTGGTGGAGTGGATTTCCCTACGTCAGAAGGTATACAACGCCACGTCGAGTCGTCTTCCGCCGCGCCCAATTCACCTCGCCGCCAGTACGCTGAGGGTCGTTCCGCTGTAGCTGTTTCCTACTGGGACGTGCTGTTGCATTCAAGAGTAAGCCTAAAACAGGTCTTTAAAAATCTCATAATAATTCCTGTGCATAAAATCACTTTGCTCATTAAGTAGTAGGCCTGGGGTTTTTCTTTGATGTGTGTATATTTCAATCTCTTCGAGCACGTTGAGGTAGAGACTTTTCGGAGCTTTATGAAATACAATAATTCCGGAGTATATAAGATAAAATGTGCTGAATGTGACAGTTATTATATAGGACAAACAGGGCGGAATTTTGAAATTCGATACGGGGAACATTGCAGTCATAGCAATCGAACAGCATTTGGAACACATGTAAAAGGGATTAGACATGAAGTGAGTAATATAAATGAACAAATGGAGGTGCTACATAAAGCTCGAAGAGATTGAAATATACGCACATCAAAGAAAAACACCAGGCCTACTACTTAATGAGCAAAGTGATTTTATGCACAGGAATTATTATGAGATTTTTAAAGACCTGTTTTAGGCTTACTCTTGAATGCAACAGCACGCCCCAGTAGGAAACAGCTACAGCGGAACGACCCTCAGCGTACTGGCGGCGAGGTGAATTGGGCGCGGCGCAAGACGACTCGGCGTGGCGTTGTATACCTTCTGACGTAGGGAAATCCACTCCACCACCAATCAAAAACAAAGAAGAGCAAACGCACATTTTCGGTAGAATATCTACATTTTAATTATATTTTATGTTTCTTTATAAAGAAATTTTAAATTAATGTAAAAATCTATCGTTTCATGGTCCACTCAAAAAGATTATTCATACGTTATTACCTTAAAAGTTGTTTTATTAAAAAGAATATTCGCCATTAATATATACGGTGAAATAATAACAGATGCACAATTGTTATAGGTAGTGGGCACTTTTTACTGTTACCAATCAGGTTACTCTTAAATACTGCGATATAATGTTTTAACAGATTGAAATTTACTTTACTTGTGACAGTGAACTGTGTGTTCTGTACGGACAAGTTACTCTGTAACTACAACACATGGTATGTTGGCATTTAATACGTTCCAAAACTTCTTTTTGTAAATTAATATATTTTTATCATTAACTGTATCTCTCTTATTAATTACATTTTTAACATTGTCTAACAGATCTGAAGATGGGCAGCTAGCCCGAAACCGGTAACTGAAAATAAAGAATAGCGATCGAAGACTGAAAAGCCATATTTTATTTAATGAACCGCCCGCATCTCGTGGTTGTGCGGTAGCGTTCTCGCTTCCCATGCCCGGGTTCCCGGGTTCGATTCCCGGCGGGGTCAGGGATTTTCTCTGCCTCGTGATGGCTGGGTGTTGTGTGCTGTCCTTAGGTTAGTTAGGTTTAAGTAGTTCTAAGTTCTAGGGGACTTATGACCTAAGATGTTGAGTCCCATAGTGCTCAGAGCCATTTGAACCATTTAATGAACGATCGCGGAATTCCCAGTGAGACAACCATGTCTAGTTTTGATTAAAAAAAAATGGATAGAGCGTCTGCCATGTAAGCAGAAGATCCCGAGTAGGAGTCCCGGTCGGGGCGCACATTTTCAACTGTCCCCGTTGACGTATATCAACGCCTGGATACAGCTGAGGGTATTCATTTCATTGTACTGATTTAATTGTCATTTCACTGTTTTTCCATGCAAACGACAAATCACATATGTGGGAGGAAGTAATGTGCTGGCCGGGTCTTCTTGCAAAGTAAGGTTGTATGGTGTCTATGAAAAAATGTGAGATGAAAATGAAGATACAGAAGTAGCTAACATTGAAGTTGAACTTGAGAGACCAATACGTGCTTTGATTTGGAGCACGTATTGGCCTCACCACGGACTTCTAGTACTCAGCCACACACAGTTGGTATCGTCAAAGTGTACGGGCCTGAAGATGGCGTAGACGCAACGTCGAAACTAGTAGCCAAATAAAAATGAAATCTTAAGTGTAGCTGGAGGAGTTTCATTTTTAATAAAAATTTCAGACATTAGTCGAGTCCATGGCCCGTCGTGTTGCGGTACTTCTGCGTGCTCGTCGCGGCCCTACACGATATTAAGCAGGTGTCCCAGTTTCTTTGGCTCTTCAGTGTAAATCATTTAATCAATGAAACGGAATTGAAGACTGATTGACGAAACTACTCTCCGGACTGAATGTGTGAATTCGGATTCTGTACAGAGCTCTTCACTACAGCCCTGGTAAGCTACGGAACTGGCAACGACACACCGAGTGTATTTCTGCTCGCCGCATTCGTAACAAACTCACTACAAAAATCATTGACACTCCGACCTTCAAATATAAATAGCTCGCGAATACCTAGCGAAATTATTTCACAATTAGGCAATGCGTACGAATGACATCAAAAACATGAACCTCCTGAGCGAAGACAGCTTTCGGCTCCAGTTAATACAGCACGTCTGTTTCGCTTCGCTACCAGCTGTAACATTCCCTTAGAAAATTTATGAATTACTGTGCTGGTAAACCCTTTACGTTATTTGATTTTCAAACAGCTGAGCAAGACAGAACGTACTCAGACATTTCTCTCTTTACTTATTCTGATCAACACTAAACTGACACACAATATTTTTAGCGCAACGCAATCTGACTTTCAATGATCCCTACAAAAGAATGGCCCTGACTAACAATAACCTATACCTTTCATGAATCACTTACCTCACAGAAATCTTCGTTACTCGAACTACTGCAATAAAAGATTCTAACTACTGAAGGCACTAACTACTGATAGGCATAGTTAGCAAATTAAATATTTTAATAGAGAACAAACAATGTATTTACCGTAATAATATTCAAAAGTCATCACATATACATATATATATCACTTCATGATATACAATATTACAAACTTACACACACGTCCAAATCGTCTGCTCTCAAAATTCTGCCATCTCTCTCCCCAAATCCACCACTGCTGGCGGCTCTCCTCCAACTGCGCAATGCTACGCGCTGTTCACATCCAACCGCCCAACACTACGATAGCGAATATTCCAACAATGCCAACCAGCCACAGACTGCACACAGCACAGCCAGTGATTTTCATACAGAGCGCTACGTGACGTTACCAACATAAAAATCTAAACAGCCTACTTACACAGCATATGACAGATTTCGTTTGAGTCACCACTCTTCTGAATGGTTGGTGCGACCCATCACAAATTCCTCTCCTGTACCAACCTCTTCATATCAGAGACACTTGCAGCCTACGTCCTCAATTCTTTGTTGTATATATTCCAGTTTGTCTTCCTCTACGGTTTTTACCCTCTACGGGTTCAAAATGGTTCAAATGACTCTAAGCACTATGGGACTTAACATCTGATGTCATCAGTCCCCTAGATGTAGAACTACTTAAACATAACTAACCTAAGGACATCACACACATCCATGCCCGAGGCAGGATTCGAACCTGCGACCGTAGCAAGAGCGCGGTTCCGGACTGAAGCGCCTGGAACCGCTCGGCCTCAACGGTCGGCTCTACAGGTTCCTCCAATAATATCGATGTTATTCTTGGTTGTCGTAACACATGTCCTATCATTGTGTACCATCTTCTTGTAGTGTTTTCCATTACGCTCCTTTCCTCGCCGATTCTCCGAAGAATCTCCTCATTCTTTACCTCAACAGTCCACATAACTTCCAACATTCTCCTGTAGCAGAACATCTCAAACGTTCGAATCTCTTCTGTTCCGATTTTCCCACTGCCCAAGACTCGCTGCCATTCAGTGCTATGGTCCAAATCATTTATTCAGAAATCTCTTCCTGAAATTAGGGCCTATATTTGTCAGTAGTAGAATTCTCTTGGTCAGGAGTGTCCCTTTTTCCATGTGCTAAACTGATTTTTGTGTCCTTCTTGCTTCTTCCGTTATGAATTATTTTGTTTTAAAATAGCAGACCAACCTTATCTTCTTCTACTTCGTGATGCCCAATTTTGATGTTAAGTTTCTCGCTATTTTCATTTCTTTTTCTTCTCGCTACATTACGACAGACTTATTCAACCTCTTAATTCAGCGCACCATGCATTGCGGGATCTTCAGCAATTGGGTTGCTGACCCGGAAACCAAATACACAATTTCCGGTAATCCATGAATACTAGACCAGGTAACCACTGTTACAGTCTGCGATGAGCAGTTCGCGAAAGAAGTAATAATATAAAAGGAGGAAACGATTTACTGACAAATAAGCAACATGGATTCAGAAAATATCATTTTTTCGAAACAATATTACTTCCTTATTCAGACGAAGTAATAAGTAATATTGACACAGAATATCGAACTGATTCCACACTTCTTTATTCCCAGAAGGCTTCTGACACAGTTTCTCGCAAGTGACTTGTAATCAAATTGCCTGCCTACGGAGTATCATCTCAGCTGTGCGACTGAATTTGTGATTTCCTGTCAGAAAGTTAACAGCTCGTTGAAACTTACGGAAAGTGATCGAGTAAAACAGAAGTGATATCTGATGTTCTCCAGGAAAGTGATATAAGATCCTCTGACGTTCGCGATCAGTATAAACGATTTAGGAAACAATCTGCCCAGGCCTCTTAGGTTGCTTGCAGATGATGCTGTCATTTACTGACTTGGAAAGTCACCAGAGGGTGAAAACCAATCGCAAAATTAGACAAGATACAGGATTACAATTATTGAACGATGTTGTTGTTGTTGTTGTGGCCTTCAGTCCTGAGACTGATTTGATGCAGCTCTCCATGCTACTCTATCCTGTGCAAGCTTCTTCATCTCCCAGTACCTACTACAACCTACATCCTTCTGAATCTGCTTAGTGTATTCATCTCTTGGTCTCCCTCTACGATTTTTACCCTCCACGCTGCCCTCCAATGCTAAATTTGTGATCCCTTGATGCCTCAAAACATGTCCTGCCAACCGATCCCTTCTTCTAGTCAAGTTGTGCCACAAACTTCTCTTCTCCCCAATCCTATTCAATACCTCCTCATTAGTTACGTGATCTACCCACCTTATCTTCAGCATTCTTCTGTAGCACCTCATTTCGAAAGCTTCTATTCTCTTCTTGTCCATACTAGTTATCGTACATGTTTCACTTCCATACATGGCTACACTCCATACAAATACTTTCAGAAACGACTTCCTGACACTTAAATCTATACTCGATGTTAACAAATTTCTCTTCTTCAGAAACGATTTCCTTGCCATTGCCAGTCTACATTTTATATCCTCTCTACTTCGACCATCATCAGTTATTTTACTCCCTAAATAGCAAAACTCCATTACTACTTTAAGTGTCTCATTTCCTAATCTAATTCCCTCAGCATCACCCGACTTAATTCGACTACATTCCATTATCCTTGTTTTACTTTTGGTGATATTCATCTTATATCCTCCTTTCAAGACACGGTCCATTCCATTCAACTGTTCTTCCAAGTCCCTTGCTGTCTCTGTCAGAATTACAATGTCATCGGCGAACCTCAAAGTTTTTACTTCTTCTCCATGAATTTTAATACCTACTCCGAATTTTTCTTTTGTTTCCTTTACTGCTTGCTCAATATACAGATTGAATAACATCGGGGATATGAAATAAAATTGTCATAACTTCTGAACGGTTTGCGTTAGGACATTCACACTGCACGGTTGGTCGCGGGGCATGATGGGAATTGAAATGGTTTAGTTTAGTGACGAAGCCCACTTTTATTTGGATGGGTTCGTCAATAAGAAAAACGGCACATTTGGGGAACTGAGATCCGCATTTCGTAATAGACAAGTCACTTCATACTCAACGGGTGACTCTGTGGTGTGCAATGTCCAGTCACGGAATAATCGGTGCGATATTCCTTGATGCTACGGTGACTACCGAAGGGAACATGAGAGTTTTGGAAGATGATTTCATCCCTTTTATCCGAAATGACCCTGATTTCAACAAGATGTGGTTCGTGCGAGACGGACCTCCACCCAATCGAAGCAGGAGAGTGTTTGATGTCCTGGAGGAGCGCTTTGGGGACCGCATTCTGGCTCTGGGGTACCCAGAGGACACTGGCATGGGCCTCGACTCGCAGCCATATTCTCCGGATCTGAACACTTGCGACTCCTTTTTGTGAGGCTGTATTAAAGACGAGATGTACAACAATAACCTCAAAACCATTGCTGAGCTGATAAGAGTCATTCAGGAGGTCATCGAAAGCATCGATGTTCCGACACTTCAGCGGGTCATGGAGAATTTCGCTATTCGCTTGCGTCACATCACCGCCAATGATGGCAGGCGTGTCATTAATGCCATAACCTAAATCTAAATATCTGTAGTGACGTTTACATGTCGAATAAAGTGTTTGGACGCCATAATTTGTAACTCATTTTTTCAATAATTGTCAGTTGACTATAAATAATGAAAAGTGTGATGTCATCCACATGAGTACTAAGAGAAGTCTAATAAAATTTCGGTTACGCGACAAATCATACAGATCTAAAGACTGCAAATTCAACCACATACGCAGGGATTACAATTGTGAACAGCTTAACTTGGGACGATCACATAGATAATGTTGTGGGAAAAGCAAACAAAAGGTTGTGATTTATTGGCAGAAGACTTGGAACACTAACAGGTATACTAAAGAGCCAGCTTACACTACGCTTGTCCGTCCTGCTCTGCAGTACTGCTGTACAGTAGAGGATCTTCACCGGATAGGATTGAAGGAGGACATCGAAAACGACCAAAGAGGCGCAGTTCGTTTTCTGTTATTGTGAAATAGGAGACAGAGTGTATGGATGAGATACTCGAAGTCGGGTAGCAATAAATTCTGATCAAATTTCAATCACTAACTCTCTGCTCAGAATGGGAAAATACTTTGTTGGCGCCCACCTACATAGGGAGAGATGATCATCAATATAAAATAAGAAAAATTAGAGCTAGCGCGGAAAGATTTAAGTGTTAATTTTTTCTGCGTGCCTTACGAGAACGGAACGGTAGACAAATAGCTTCAACTTACTTTGACGAACCCGCTGCAAGCTACTTAATTGTGAATTGCATGACAATAATGTAGATGTAGATATAAATGACGACTGAAAGTTGCTATGTAACAGGCATCCTTCAGACTCATTAAAATTACCTCCATACCTGTAGATTTTGTGAGATTCCCTGATTAACCCGCAAGACAGGACAGGTAGTTGTGAAAATGGGCCAAAATAAGCGGCTGTCAGTTATACTCGAGCATACAACTTTATTTATTTGACCAAATATTACAAGAGCAACGAAATGAAAAAAAAGCATTAATTTACTGGCTGAATGCGCCATACAATCTCATGCCTTAAGGTCAGGACCACTTTAATTTAAAATCGGGTGAAAGCCAATAAGACTCAGACCAAAATCATAAATTTAACAGGCCGAAGGCCTTATCTTAAAGCAGTTCTTTCAATTAGGCTGAAGGCCTAAACAATCTCACACCTTAAGAGCAAAAAACTTTAATTTAAAAATCGGTTTCTCTGCCTCGTGATTACTGGGTGTTGTGTGATGTCCTTAGGTTAGTTAGGTTTTGAGTAGTTCTATGTTCTAGGGGACTGATGACCATAGATTTTAAGTCCCATAGTGCTCAGAGCCATTTTTTTTAAATCGGCTGAAGACGCATCACTTAAGACTCAAACCAAAATAAATTTTTAAAAGGCCAAGGCCTTACCCTAAAACAGTTCTTTAAATTAGCTTGAAGGCCCAAACAATCCTACGCCTTAAGGGCAAAAAACCTTAATTTTAAAATCGGCTAGAAGCAGTACAAATATAAACAACAAGAACAAATAACAAGAGGCAGTACACCCAACGGCGCTCAGAAGTTTCTGAGGGTCGGCCTGGAATTCAGACACTAACGCTCGCTTAGGTGAGACAGACAGTGGGGCCAACCATTCTCGATCCCATGACAACCCAACCAGCAGACAGTCAACGGACCCACCGACAAGATAACTTCCACTCCACCCGACCACCACGCAACAGGGAGTTCAATGGAACAACGTAGAAGGTATTGGCGCCCACAACCAATTAAACCCTGAGCTGTCAAACTACACACCGTGCTGGACAACGACAACATGATGAGGAAAATACACTGCCTGATTTTACGTCAACAGCCAGGGCAGGTAACCGAAACGTTAACGGCCACGCCGGCCGCGGTGGTCGTGCGGTTCTAGGGGCTCCAGTCCGGAGCCGCGCTGCTGCTACGGTCGCAGGTTCGAATCCTGCCTCGGGCATGGATGTGTGTGATGTCCTTAGGTTAGTTAGGTTTAATTAGTTCTAAGTTCTAGGGGACTGATGACCACAGCAGTTCAAATGGTTCAAATGGCTCTGAGCACTATGGGACTCAACTGCTGTGGTCATAAGTCCCCTAGAACTTAGAACTACTTAAACCTAACTAACCTAAGGACAGCACACAACACCCAGCCATCACGAGGCAGAGAAAATCCCTGACCCCGCCGGGAATCGAACCCGGGAACCCACCACAGCAGTTGAGTCCCATAGTGCTCAGAGGCATTTGAACCATTTTTGTTAACGGCCACAAGGCAGAAGATTCCGCTGGTGCACTTCAGTTCAAAATAACGAAGTACAGTTAAACGCTACCGGAGGGCGGCTAAAATTTGCCAACTTGAAAACACACGTTGTTGCTCGTGGGTATGTCCCAACTGCCGACAACAAACTCCAAACGACACAATGTAAACAGTCGTGACTTGCTGGTACATTAAGACAAAACTCAACTTTCGTGTCCAGGATCGGAGAGCCAAGGACCTCGTAGCAATGGGAACCTCATAGCCGACAGCGGCTTCGGCCAAACTACGCGCTGTAGAGATTTCCTCGCTGCTCCACGCCAACCGACCAACTCTTTCCACACTGCACAGCCGGAAACTATCAGCGCCAGGCCAAAGATAGTACAAGGTGCGAATGTCGATACAGACCGCTGCTGCCACTCACGGAGAGAGAGGATAACAGCATAATCGCCATAAACGCAGGAGACTAAACACAGAATAGCAATCAAGGTTTAATGTAACGCATAACATGACCCAGCCACGGCTCATTTTGTACCGTCAGTGGTCAGTGACAACTTGTTGAGCTTTAACTGGTAAGCGGTCTCGAATTTAGACAGTAGTTCCCTCGTCGTACGCGGGTCGGGAAATACAATTGTTCGCTCCTCCTCGCAGAGCAGTTAAACCTGTCTACAAGTGGAGTTCAGTGAGCTATGGAACACATTTTGTTTCTGAAACCAAGTTGGTTTAATTCAAGACTTCAATATGCCAGTCTTCTGACTGATTTGATGCGGCCCGTCACGAATTTCTCTCCTGTGCCAACCTCATCATCTCAGAGTAGCACTTGCAACCTACATCCTCAATTTTCTGCTGGATGTATTCCAATCTCTGTCTTCCTTTACAGTTTTTGCCCTCTGGAAGTCACTTCGTGATGTCTTAACAGATGTCCCAACATCTTGTTGCTTCACCTTGTGAGTGTCTTCCACATATTCCTTTCATCGCCGATTCTGCGCAGAACCTCCTCATTCCTTACCTTACAAGTCCACCAAACTTTGAACATTCCGGTGTAGCATCACATCTCACATACATCGATTCTCTTCTGTTCCGGTTTCCCCACAGTCCATGTTTCATCAGCATACAATTCTGTGCTCTAAATGTACATGTGGTGTCACCGCCAGACACCACACTTGCTAGGTGGTAGCTTTAAATCGGCCGCGGTCCATTAGTACATGTCGGACCCGCGTGTCGCCACTGTCAGTAATTGCAGACCGAGCGCCACCACACGGCAGTCTAGAGAGACGTACTAGCACTCGACCCCAGTTGTACGACGACTTTGCTAGCGACTACACTGACGGAGCCTTTCTCTCATTTGCCGAGAGACGGTTAGAATAGTCTTCACCTAAGTCCATGGCTACGACCTAGCAAGGCGCCATTAACCATATCTGAGAGTCTCACTTGTATTATCAAGAGCGATGTACCACAAGGATGAATTAAAGTTAAGTAAACAGAAGCTCCGTACTTTTCTCTATAGCATTCACCAAGTATCCTGTTTCAGACCTCACGCCAGCCTGCGTGTGTGTACGCGTGCATTTAGGCTACTTCCGAGTGGCGTGGCTGTCTTGCTACGCCACAACAGTACATTCTCAGAAATTTCTTCCTCAAATTATGGCCTTTGTTTGATACTAGATGCTTCTCTTGGCCAGGAATGCCTTTTCGCCAGTGCTAGTCTGATTTTGATGTTCTCCTTGCTCCGTCTGTCGTTGCTTATTTTGCTGTTTAGCTAGAAGAATTCCTTAACTTCATCCACTTCATGACCGCCAGTTCTGATGTTAGGTTTCTCGCTGTTATTAGTTTAGTTTTTCTTCGATTTAATCTCAATCCATACTCTATACTCATTACACTGTCTATCCCAATCAGCAGATCATGCAGTTCTTCTTAATTTTCACTCAGAACAGCAATGTCATCAACGAATCGTATCATTGATATTCTTTCTTTTAATTCCAGTCCTGAACCTTTCTTTTACGATGCTTGTTCGGAAAGTAAGGAACGATCGGTTGCGAAATGAAAAGCACAGTGAAAATCAAAACTGTTTTCTTTGCACATTAAGCTACACCTTCCAGGTACTTCTATACATAGTCGCCGCTCCGACTTAGAGATTTGTCGGAGTGTTATACCAAATTTCCAACACTATCGTCATAGAAGGCAGCCGCCTATGTTTCTAATAATTCTATACGCTGGTCTATAGCACGTAGCTTGCGCCCAAGTGTTGTCTTCGTCTCCAGCGTCTCATGTGAACAGAGATGATAGAACGAGCCAATTCGGGCTGTGTTATGGGTGATCGAACACTTCCCATCGAAAAGGCTGCAGGTGTGTCTTCACTGCCCCTGCAGAGTGCGACTGAGAATTTCCATGGAGAAGGAAGTGCGTGGCAGTTGTGTTAGGCGGGCTGCATTCATTAAGGCGAAGCCTCTCAGCGGGCCATCCTACTTGTCAGGAGACATTGTTGTTTTAGGCACCTTTACTCTCTCACAGTGCACTCTCTACTGAAAAGAGTGTCTTGATGCGATCGGCGGGCATACTTCAAGCACTGCCGAAAACGTCTGTGAAAAGCATCGTCGGATTTTCACAGCGGTTTCCATTTCGCGATCGATCGTTCCTCACTTTCCGAATAGCCGTCGTATTTGCAGTATTGCTTCTTTGATGCACAAATGGAACAGAAGGAGCAAAAGACTACATCCCTTTCTTACACCCTCTTTAATCAGAGCACTTCGTACATGGTCGTCCACTCTTATTATTCCCTCTTGGCTCTTGTAGATATTGTACATTACTGGCCATTGAAATTGCTGCAAAACGAAGATGACGTGCTACAGACGCGAAATTTAACGGACAGGAAGAAGATGCTGTGATATGCAAATGATTAGCTTTTCAGACCATTCACACAAAGTTGGCGCCGGTGGCGACACCTACAACGTGCTCACATGAGGAAAGTTTCCAACCGATTTCTCATACACAAATAGCAGTTGACCGGCGTTGCCTGGTGAAACGTTGTTGTGGTGTCTCGTGCAAGGAGGAGGAACGCGTACCATCACGATTCCGAGTTTGACAGAGGTCGGATTGTAGCCTATCGCGATTGCGGTTTATAGTATCGCGACATTGCTGCTCGCGTGGTCGAGATCCAATGACTGTTAGCAGAATATGGAATCGGTGAGTTCGGGAGGGGAATACGGAACGCCGTGCTGGATCCCAACGGCCTCGTATCACTAACAGTCGAGATGACAGGCATCTTATCCACACGGCTGTAATGGATCGCGCAGTCACGTCTCGATCCCTGAGTCAGCAGATGGGGACGTTTGCAAGACAACAACCATCTGCACGAACAGTTCGACGACGTTTGCAGCAGCATGAACTATCAGCTCGGAGACTACGGCTGCGGCTACCCTTGACGCTGCATCACAGACAGAAGCGCTTGCGATGGTGTACTCAACGACGAACCTGGGTGCACGAATGGCAAAACGTCATTTTTTGGGATGAATCCAGGTTCTGTTTAGAACATCGTGAGGGTTGCATCTGTGTTTGGCGTCGTCGCCGTCAACCAACATTGGAAGACTGTATTCGTCATCGCCATACTGGCATATCACTGGGCATGATGGTATGTGGTGCCATTTGTTACACTTCTCGGTCGTCTCTTGTTCGTATTGACGGAACTTTGAACAGTTGACGTTACATTTCAGTTGTGTTACGACCCGTGGCTCTAGCCTTCGTTCGATACCTGCGAAACCCTACATTTCTGCAGGATAATGCACGACCGCATGTTGCAGGTCCTGTACGAGCCTTTCTGTATACAGAAAATGTTCGACTGCTGCCCTGGCGAGTAAAATCTCCAGATCTCTCACTAATTGAAAACGTCTGGTCAATGGTGGCCGAGCAACTGGCTCGTCACAATACGCCAGTCACTACGCTTGATGAACTGTGGTATCGTGTTGAAGTTGCAAGGGCAGCTGTACCTGTACACGCCATCCGAGCTCTGTTTGACTCAATGCCCAGGAGTATCAAGGCCGTTATTACGGCCAGAGGTGATTGTTCTGGGTACTGATTTCTCAGGATCTATGCACCCAAATTGGGTGAAAATACACTCCTGGAAATTGAAATAAGAACACCGTGAATTCATTGTCCCAGGAAGGGGAAACTTTATTGACACATTCCTGGGGTTAGATACATCACATGATCACACTGACAGAACCACAGGCACATAGACACAGGCAACAGAGCATGCACAATGTCGGCACTAGTACAGTGTATATCCACCTTGCGCAGCAATGCAGGCTGCTATTCTCCCATGGAGACGATCGTAGAGATGCTGGATGTAGTCCTGTGGAACGGCTTGCCATGCCATTTCCACCTGGCGCCTCAGTTGGACCAGCGTTCGTGCTGGACGTGCAGACCGCGTGAGACGACGCTTCATCCAGTCCCAAACATGCTCAATGGGGGACAGATCCGGAGATCTTGCTGGCCAGGGTAGTTGACTTACACCTTCTAGAGCACCTTGAGTGGCACGGGATACATGCGGACGTGCATTGTCCTGTTGGAACAGCAAGTTCCCTTGCCGGTCTAGGAATGGTAGAACGATGGGTTCGATGACGGTTTGGATGTACCGTGCACTATTCAGTGTCCCCTCGACGATCACCAGTGGTGTGCGGCCAGTGTAGGAGATCGCTCCCCACACCATGATGCCGGGTGTTGGCCCTGTGTGCCTCGGTCGTATGCAGTCCTGATTGTGGCGCTCACCTGCACGGCGCCAAACACGCATACGACCATCATTGGCACCAAAGCAGAAGCGACTCTCATCGCTGAAGACGACACGTCTCCATTCGTCCCTCCACTCACGCCTGTCGCGACACCACTGGAGGCGGGCTGCACGATGTTGGGGCGTGAGCGGAAGACGGCCTAACGGTGTGCGGGACCGTAGCCCAGCTTCATGGAGACGGTTGCGAATGGTCCTCGCCGATACCCCAGGAGCAACAGTGTCCCTAATTTGCTGGGAAGTGGCGGTGCGGTCCCCTACGGCACTGCGTAGGATCCTACGGTCTTGGCGTGCATCCGTGCGTCGCTGCGGTCCAGTCCCAGGTCGACGGGCACGTGCACCTTCCGCCGACCACTGGCGACAACATCGATGTACTGTGGAGACCTCACGCCCCACGTGTTGAGCAATTCGGCGGTACGTCCACCCGGCCTCCCGCATGCCCACTATACGCCCTCGCTCAAAGTCCGTCAACTGCACATACGGTTTACGTCCACGCTGTCGCGGCATGCTACCAGTGTTAAAGACTGCGATGGAGCTCCGTATGCCACGGCAAACTGGCTGACACTGACGGCGGCGGTGCACAAATGCTGCGCAGCTAGCGCCATTCGACGGCCAACACCGCGGTTCCTGGTGTGTCCGCTGTGCCGTGCGTGTGATCATTGCTTGTACAGCCCTCTCGCAGTGTCCGGAGCAAGTATGGTGGGTCTGACACACCGGTGTCAATGTGTTCTTTTTTCCATTTCCAGGAGTGTATAATCACATGTTAGTTCTAGTATAATACCCGTTTATCATCCGCATTTCTTCTTGGTGTAGCAATTGTAATGGCCAGTAGTGTACATTACCCGTCTCTCCCTATAGTTTACCACTATTTTTCTTGCACCATTTTTATTTTTTCTAACGCCTTTTCTATGTCGACTAATCGTATGAACGTGTCTCGATTTTTCTTTAGTCTCGCTTCCATTGTCAACTGCAAAGGCTGAATGGCCTCTCTGGTGCCTTTCTTACAGCCATACTAATCATCGAACACCTTCGTTACAGACGTCATTTTGAATGTGAATAGTGCCTCCACCTATCAGAACTTCATGATGCTATAGGGGCTGAAGCTGGAATATTCCACGATATCCCACAACGGATTCCGAATTTTTCAACGGAAATTGACTGAGGAAAAATGTGTGTCTCACAAGGGGAGGCCACGACGTTTGGAACGCGGATTTAGTTCAAATTTCGTACACTGGTAGTACTCCATTAGGACAACAAAATGTGTAAGCGGTAGCGCGTACTCCTCACGCGTTACTGAGAAAATCGCAAGATAATTTCGGTCGTCAAGTATATACCTGTGCGTGGATGTTTTTACCATGAAGCGGCGGCAGCCGAGTGGGTAGCGTTCAAGCCCGTGATCGCTGGATCGACTCCCGTTCGTCAGTTGCTTTTTTTTCTAACATAGTCGTTTTCATTACTATTTATAATTGATATAATGGGAAAAAAACGTGAAATCTGATGAACTTATATTATTTGTGATAATAAAATTTTGTAGACTGCCGAATAAAATTGTAAATTTAGTAAGATTCATAACTATCGACTAGTAAACAAGCAAACGCATAAAGTGATACTGAAAATGTATGCTTATCCGTGATTTGAGAAATCCCTTATACCTGGAAGGAGCCCGAAACTACTTGTTACCTCCAAGTTTTGACCGACACAGACGGCTTTCGAAAGATGTACAATTAATCGACGCTTTCGACATTACGGGTACAATGGCAAGATGGTATTTTTCGTAAAAACATGGAAAACATAAAGTTAAACGGCACCAGCTGCATTGAATAAATGCTGTTTCCGCATACGCAAGGTCTTTTGAGGTTTTCCGTGGAAAAACAATCCTCGTTAACATTTTCAAAAACCTCTCTTTCAGCCGATAATTTGGAAGCAGACCATGCATAACGCAGCCTTTCCTCAAATGTCGGCGCTGATAATTGATCATGCAGTATCAAGTGTATTTTAATAGTGTCTTCACGAGAAGCAATATCTCGTTGTTTTTCGATTAAATGCGAACAATTTTGAAGACACGGACTAGCATTCATTTTCAGTATCACTTTATGCGTTTGGTCGTTTACTAGTCGATAGTTGTGAATATTATATTATTTGTGATGATAAAAATTTGTAGACTGTCAAATAACATTGTAAATTGAATAAACGTTCATCCGATTTGTGGCGTCACCGCCTGACACCACACTTGCTACGTGGTAGCTTTTAAATCGGCCGCGGTCCGCTAGTATACGTCGGACCCGCGTGTCGCTACTGTCAGTAATTGCAGACCGAGCGCCGCCACACGGCAGGTCTAGAGAGACGTACTAGCACTCGGCCCAGTTGTACAGCCGACGTTGCTAGCCATGGTTCACTGATAATTACGCTCTCATTTGCCGAGACGATAGTAGCATAGCCTTCAGCTACATTTGCTACGACCTAGCAAGGCGCCATTACCAGTATAGACATTGAGATTCTATTAATGTGTCATCAAGAGCGATGTTCTACAAATGTGGATTAAAGTTAAGTATTCCAGAAGCTACGTTCTTTTCTTTATAGCGTTCATTACGTATCCTGTTTCAGACCTCACGCCAGCCTGCGTGAGTTTAAGCGCGTGCCTTTCGGCTTCCTCGCCTTGTGTCTAGACTGTCTCGTCTAGACACAACACAATTACACGTATTTTTCCGACTATAGCAATTGTAATATAAATAGTAAAGTAAATGACTGTGTTAAAAATAAAAAAAAGCTAACGAACGGGACTCGATCCAGCGATCCAGCGACCTTTTGCTGCGCCTCTTCATGGTGAAAACGGCCACGCACAGGTGTACATATTTGACGACCGAAATTATCTTGCGATTTTCTCAATAACGCTTGAGAAGTACGCGCTACTGCTTACACATTTTGTTGTCCTCTTGGAGTACTACCAGTGTAATTTGAAGTAAATCCGCGTTCCAAACGTCGTGGCCTCCCTTTGTGAGTACGAGAAGCTAGCATGTAGGTGTTGAGGAGCCAGATCCACCTGCCGCCGCCGTGGCCACAGGTGGCGCCCGCCCTTGGAACAGCCACGGTCGTCGCCAGTGACGCTGGCGCCGTCAGGCTGACGAGACGGTGGCGGGGGGCAGAGGGGGCCCGACACAATGGGACGGGAATAGGCGGCCAGCGGGGCGTCCGAAGCCTCGAAGCCGGGCATCGGCCGGGCGTGTCGACGTCTGCGCCGGCTCTGCGAAGGCAGCGGCTCGGTGTGCGCGTGTGTGACGGCCGGTGAGTTCTGGCGTCAGGAGCAGCCCCCGAACTAAATGATTTGTCCTTCAGTTACCAAAAAAAGAAATGGGAGTCGACTTGGGAAGGTTCGTTCGAGCAGCTGCCACAGAGCTACTTTCGAGCGTCATAAAACAGGCCTTACTGCGCAGCTACGATGACGAATTGACTCTGTGCTCGGTGTCTATTCTGAACGAACGCTTCTCCTCGTATTTCTGTTTGGAATTTCGTGCGTACTGTGGCATCACGTGTCCATTTGCAGCACTGTGGCAAATTGTTATAACACCCAGACATCCAGATGTCAGACAGTCTGATGGATACCGAAGGTTGTATATCGACAATCAACCATACCTCCGGTATAGTTTGTGCTGTGTCCTGTCGTCCAGGGGAACGTGCGTAATAGGTAACCAATAAGTGACCATAACTAATGGAGCATAAGAAGAAACATACCTGTGAATGCCTCTCTTGTGGTAGTCAGTAGAGTCTTAATTTGTCAGACCAGAGATCCCGAGTTCGAGCCCTGATCGTGTCACATTTCTTTACTGCACCACATGTTCTTGCCATATTGGTTGGTAGGTTAATTTGGGGCAGGGAACGAAACAGCGAGATGGTCGGTCGCTCATTAGGGAGGTATGTGGCAGGAAGTCAGGCATGCCCTTTCAAAAGAACTATCCCGCCATTTGCCTGAAGCGATTTAGGTAAGTCACAGAATATCTAAATCAAGTAGGCGGGGCATGGTTTTGAATTGTCGTCGTCCCGAATGCGAGACCAGTGTGCTAACCACTGCCTTGCTATCCGCGCGGTCTAATGCCCCACTTCCCAGGAGGGAAATGTGTCGGTCCCCGGAACGAATCCGCCCGGCGGATTAGTGCCGAGGTCCGGTTTGCCGGCCAGCCTGTGGCTTTCAGGTAGTTTTCCATCTTCCTCAGCGAATGCGGGCTGGTTTCCCTTATTCCGCCTCAGCTACACTATGTCGGCGATTGCTGCACAGACACTATCTCCAAGTACACATACAGTGTACAACATAATTACTCTACCATGCAAACATTTGGGGTTACACTCGTCTGGTATGAGACATTCCCGGGGGAGGGGGGACTCCACTGGCGGCCGGACTGCACAATAACCCTGGGTTCGGTGTGGGGCGGCTGGGGGAGGTGGGAGGGGGGTGAGTGGACTGCTGTGACCTGTTGTGGCGTTGTGAACCACTGAGGGCTAAGCCGCTCTGTCGTTTTTAGGTCCTCACTTTAATACACAATACACACACACAGTGATAGCCGCACTGCGCCACCTCGTTCGGTCCTAGGACGTAAAATGTTGACTCTTCCTGGCAGACTAAAATTTTGCGTTGGACCGAGACTCGAACTCGTGACGTTTGCTTTTCACGGGCGAGTGCTCTACGGACTGAGCTACCCTAGCACGTCTCACACCTCCTCCTCACAGCTTCACTTCTGACAGAACTTCGTCTCCAACCTTCCAAACTTCACAGCTGTTCTGCAAACCTTACAGAACATCCCCCCAGGCTACTTCTGCAAGGTTCTCAGGGGAGCTTCTGTGAAGTTTGGAAGGTTGGAGACGAAGTTCTGTCAGAACTGAAACTGTGAGGAGGAGGTGTGAGACGTGCTAGGGTAGCTCAGTCCGTAGAGCACTCGCCCGTGAAAAGCAAACGTCACGAGTTCGAGTCTCGGTCCGGCGCAAAGTTTTGATCTCCCGAGAAGTTTCACACCATTGTACACTCCCATGCAGAATCAAAATTTCATTCTGGATGTAAAAAGTTATTTGAAAGTAGCAAACCTTTAGAGTACATATGTAGATTCACAGAATAAACGTAAACAATCGCAAAAGCACAATAAAGGAACAACTGAATCACAAATATGGAGGTATTAATAGTTATAAAAATGTTAATAAAGACAACAATGAGAAGAAGACAAATTTACATTTGTCGAAACCTAGGTAAAGAATTTCTTAATCCATTGCAACTGTTCGGCTGTTTATAATTTTATTACGTGAAACCCTTGCTGTTGTGCAGCTATGTTTAAAATATTGGAAGTTCCTGCCTGCCGAGGTATCAAAAGCTGCATCCAGGTACATGGACATCAAATTAAAAATTGTGAAAGCAGGTACGGCTATTGATTTTAATCAACAGTGATTAGATACAGACATCACCCCTGATTATGTGAAGGCGTACTTAAATTTGAAACAGTGTAACAAAGTACCTTCTGTTAAAAAGAAATTGGTACATTTAGTCATTTCTGACAGCACAGTAAATTTGTACAAGAAAGAAGATGATCTTAGCAGTGAAGCTTACTATACACACCTATTTTTAACAAAAGCCTTTAAAAATCTTTTTAATTTCCAAATTGACCACCTGTGGAATAGTATTAATGAACGGCTTTTTAATCGCAAAGAAGAAATTAGGGCCAGACATGAAAGAAAGTTGTTGAAGTCTAGTAATAGCGCCACAAGAAAAATGTTAATATAGCAGACAATAGTGTTAAACATCAGTTTTACGAAAGAATACTGAATAAAACTAATATTACTTTTACGCAGGCTGAAAATGACTTGTTATGTAAGGGCATTAATATAATTTGCCTTCTCAATTCGATAAAGATCCAGTTATCTGTAATCTTATTATAGATCTTAAAATCGGTTTGAAATCCCTTACATTAGAGAAAACTGAGCAAGTCAAATGTGCCTACGAATGTAATAACATAATAGACAAAGAAATTAAACTACATTCTAATGTTCAGTCGGTGAATGTAGAACAGTAAAAAACATTAATCGTAAACTGAGAGAACATGACGCCTTAGTCAATAAGAGTGACAAAGGGAACACTGCTGTCATGGATTATAAAAATGAATATATTGAAAAGACGGTAAAGTTTTTTGAGGCCAATGACATCGCTGAGTTACCATAGATCCAACCGCGCAATTGCAAAAAGAAATCCGGCGTACTTTAGCTAGTTCTATCAGCTTGTTCAGTAACTTCCAAAAGAAATGGCTTATAAACATAAACCCGAAACCACCCGTGCTCAGACGTCAGTTTAAACTGCACAAACAAAATCACCCGATTCGCCCTGTAGTGAATGGAATAGGTAGCCCACATCACACACTCGCTAGGCGCCTCCATTTTAAAATTAAAGATGCTTTCATATTTGAAAATAATTTTTCGGTGAAAAACAGCAAGGAATTGATCAACAACATTCAGACTGTAAGATGTACACCTGACACTAGACTGGTTTCCTTTGAAATCGTCAGTCTTTATACAAATGTCCCGGTTGATGTAACCATAGCCCTTGTAAAAAAGAATCTACTAAAACACAAAAAAACTAAGTGAAATTCAGATTGCAGAGCTGATTAGTTTGCTTAAAGTCGTTTTGAAATACAATTACTTCTCGTTCAATGGGAAACTTTATATACAACCAGATGGTTTAACAATGGGTAGTCCCCTCGCTGGTATTTTGGCAGATGTTTTCATCAGCGCTCTGGAAATAACGTTCTTCAATTCGAGTTCAGAATTACGCCACAAAATCCGTTGTTATGCACGTTATGTTGACGACATTATCATTGCTTTTGACGGTACTGATCATGAGTTAGAGCTTCTATTCTATACTTTCAATGGTTTACATGAAAAAATTTCCTTCACAAAAGAACGTCAGAATGAAAAAGGTGAACTTAACTTTCTTGATTTAACAATTTCTACACAGAATAGTTCCTTCAATTTCAACATTTTCCGTAAGGAAACGTATTCAGATAATGTCATCCCTGCTGACTCAACTCATCCAAAAGCTCATAAACTGGCGTTTTTTCATTCTGCCATTCACCGTATGGTAACTACTCCTTTATCACCTGCCGATCAACAAAAAGAATTGAATGCCATCAAAGCGATTGCGGTTAGTGATGGGTACAATCAGAATATGATTGATTACATGTTCAGTAAGAAAACTTCCCAAAATTGTTCGACTTTGAGCAACAACCTCCCCACTGATAGCAAAGAACTAAAAAATATATTTCTATTCCTTTCTTGGGCAATATATCATACAGGATAAAAGGTCTTCTAATGAAAAAAAAGTATAACTGTAACGTCTCCTTCTCTACAGATAACAGTTTAAAGAGAAATCTTGTATATTCAGTAGAGATTGCCGGCGATTGGTTTTCCAATTCAGGGGTTTACAAACTAACCTGTAACAACTGTCCTTCATATTATATTGGTCAAACAGGCAGAGCTGTGAAAACAAGGTATAAAGAACACCTATCAGGTAAAAAAGGATCGAATATACACAATCCTACTTTTGCTGAACACCTTCTGATAGCCAGTCATACGCCAAAACATTTAGAAGATACCGATAATTTACACGTTGCCTTTGTACGCCAATTGGCACATGTTTCTCGGCACGAGCGCCACCTGCCCTGGTCTCAGAGTAACTACGCTCGCCGATTACACTCAGTCGGTTGTGAGCTCTGCAAGATCCATGAGCTATTTTATATTAACGTGACAAATATTTTACTTTAGTAATATATTTTAATTTACTATATAATATATTTTATTTTACTAATGTGAAATTGTAACTACCAGTCGTCGTTATCATACTTCTGTAATGCACGGGTTCTCTAATTTGTCTTAAAAAATTTATTCTTGGCTTATAAGTTTCATACTTTTCTAATGTAAGCTATGATGTTCATTGTCCTCAGCATCTAGAGGGTTGGATCCCCTCCTTCGAAAGCGTCAGATTGCAAAGCCTGGGCTACTCTCAGGGTGGAATCTCCGTCTTCGAAGATTGTGTGTGTTTGTTTGTTTGTTTGTTTGTCTGTCTGTCTGTGTGTCTGCCCGCTGCTGTCGCTGTCGCTGTTCGTTCGTTCGTTCCGTCCGTCCGTCCGTCCGTCCGCCTGCTGGCTGTCCATCGCCGTCGTCGTAACCATTGCCGCCGCCGCCGCCGCCGCCGCCGCCGCCGCCGCCGCCTGCTGTTCGTCAGTCTGTTCGCCGCCGACGCCGACGCCGCCTGCTGTTCGTCCGACGCTGCCCATCGCCGACGCCGACGCCGCCTGCTGCACGTCCGTCTGTCCGTCGCCGTTCGTCTGCAATGAGTACTCCCACCTCCACCGTCATCTACACCTCCCCCTCCCCCTCTCCCACAGTCACTTCCTGGAGTGCCGCCTCTGGCCTCCCTCCTTCCACCTCCCCCTCCCTTCCCCCACTTACACACCCCCCTATCTCCTCCCCTGCTGTATACCCCCACCTCTACTCCCTTCCCCCAGCCTCCGCACCCTCACCAGCTCCCACTCCTACCCCCGCCCTCACGTACGCATCTGTTGCCGCCTCTGCTGCCGCCCCTCAGGTGGTTGGCTTCCCCTCTCTCACCGACCCCGTCGCTTCATCTTCTGCATCTCCCGCACGCATCACGTTGCGCCGAGCCACCATCGCCGCCACTGAACCAGCTGCTTCTCCCGGTGCCTCCGCTACGCCACAGGGATCTGCCACCCGCCACCTCCCTCTCCTCCCCGTCCCTCTCCCCTCCTCCCAGCCTCCAGTCTCCAAAAAACCCCAAAAGCGCGTCCTCACCGACTCTGCTCCCGTCACTTCCCACAAGAAATCAACGCCACCTCCCCCTCCCCCTGCCGTCACCATGGACACCACCCCTCCTCCTGCCACCCCTACCTTGGCCCCCACCCTCCACACCTTTGTCCTGTCCACTCCCGATCCTAAGTTCCTCGACGCTCGTACCCTCACCAAGGAAATACGAAAGTACTTACCTGGTGCTCCCATCTCCCAACTCATTCCCCGCAGGGACTCAGTCCTTATCAAGTCCCCGTCCCCATCATTTCACACAGACCTCCTGCGAAAACTCCCACGAGTTATGTTTGGCCCCCACGCCTCTCTGACACCCTTCCTTTCTGCTTCCACTCCTCGTCAGCCCCAGCCTCCCCGTCGCCCCCCCACCTACACTGCTGTGATCACCAAGCTCAGCCCGGTGATCACAGAGGATGAAGTGTTGGTAGAACTGAACTCCCACCCGGACTTGGAAATCCGCTCTGCCCGCCGTATCCACAATGCCTCTGGTCCCACCTACCTCATGCGGGTATTCTCCGAGTCAGCCCCGTCCATAGACCATCTCCTCACCCAGGGTGCCCTGATCTACCACCGTCGCCACCCTGTTGAATCCTCCAAATCCCCTCCCCAATCCTACCGTTGCCAACGGTGCCTGATGTACAATGACCACCTGACTCCCAACTGCAAAAACCCCCCCACCTGTCCCCATTGCAAGGCCTCCCACTTTCTCAAGAACTGCCCCAACCTCGCTGCTCCTCCTTCCTGTAATACCTGCAATGGCCCCCATCCCACATACTCCCACAAGTGTAAAGCTAAACCCCCTCCAGCCACCCCTGAACTTACAGTCCCAGTTCGTCCCGTCGATCCTCCTGTCCATCCTAACAATTCCCTCCGTCCACCCCCCACGGCCGAGGACATCATCCGGTTCATTACCGTTGTACTCCAAAACATTCACCCTTTTCAGCGCCCGCACACCTTCCAACAAATATCCCTTGCTGCTCGCTCTGTTTTCCACCTGAACACTTTCGCCACTTACTCCCACAACCAAGCCCACTTCACCTTCACCCGCCTCGACACCCTAGTTTAAGTCTCTTCCCTTCCCTCTCTTCCCCCCCCTCCTTCCCGTCATGGCGCGGCACGAGTCTCGCATCCTCTTCCAGAACATTCGCTCCTTCCGCTCCAACAAATACCTCCTCATGCACACCCTCTCCCACCACCAGGTCGACACCTTCCTCTTGAACGAAACCTTTCTCCAGCCCCACCATTCTATCCGCACCTCCCCCTATATCCTCCACCGCACTGATGCTCCTGGTCCTCGTGCGCAGGGTGGAGTCGCGATTGGCCACCTTAAGCATATCCCCGTCCGGCCACAACCTCTCCTCAATGACCCCACTGAACACCTTATCCTTAGCGTCTTCTTCCCCTCCATCACCATTACCTGTGCCACCATCTATGTCCGCTCCACTGCTCCTCTTCCTTATGACTTCATCTCACACATTGACCGCACCTTCTCCACCTATGTGATTGCCGCCGACCTCAACGTCCATAGCCGCACTCCTGCTGCCCTTCGGCGGTGGCATCAGTTCCTCTCCACAATCCAGGGTGACCTTGTTCCCATTCCCCAGCACACCCGACCCGAAAGTAACACCACCCCCGATGTTGTCATTGCCTCCGCCAACCTCCTTGGGCGTATCACTGTTGCCGTCCTTGACCCCACAGGTAGCGATCACCTCCCTGTCCTTCTCACCATAACGTCTGCCAACCGCCCCCCTCCGGCCCCGCAACCTGCACCCCCTCCCAAGGTCGTCCATGACTATCGCCGTGCCAACTGGGATGCCTACCGGGACTCCATCTCCACCCAGGTCGAAAGCCACCCTCTTACCTATCGCCATCCTGACGACATCATCCGCGCCTCGTCCTTCCTTCAGACCGTAATTACTGACGCCGTGGAGGCCCATGTTCCTACTAAAACCATCCACCCACACCGTCCCACTCTCCCTCCGCGGGCTGTCCTCCTCCTCCGTGAATCCCGCCGCCTCTATCGCTCCTTCCTCCGCACTCGTGACAGGGATACACTCCAACGCCACCGGCAAATACAGCGACACGTACGGAACCTTCTTACAGCAACGAAACGCCGGGACTGGCGCCAGACCTGCACACGACTCAATGCCACCCTCCCTATCAACTCCTCCAAGTACTGGTCTGCCTTCCATCGTCTTACTGGTTCCCTTTCCGCTCCCCACTACCCCCTTCTCCATAACGATTGCCCCCTTCCTGACAACCTCAGTAAGGCCAACCACTTCGCTTCCCACCTTTCCAAGGTCTTCTCCATCCCCGATGATCCCCACTTTGATTATTCTCTTTTCCCCACCGTCATGGCACGTGCTGATACCTCAGTCGCTCCACTTGCTCCTAGTCTCCAGTACTTGGGGCAGTTGCCCCCCTCCGACGTCAACACTCCCATCACAGCACAAGACATTAAACTTCTCCTCCAGTCCAAACGCAACACGGCCCCTGGTCACGACTGTGTCACCTACCGTCACCTTCGAGAAAGCCCCTATTCCTTCCTAACTGTCCTCGCCCATCTCTATAATGTCATCCTCTCTACTGGCTTCTACCCTGACCTGTGGAAGACCTCCCGCGTCCTCCTCTTCCTCAAACCCAACAAACCCCCTTCTGCCGCCTCTTCCTATCGTCCCATCTGCCTCACCTCCGTCTTCAGTAAGGTCCTTGAATCCATCCTCTCCCACCGTATCCATCGGCACCTTGCTCAACACCACCTCCTCCCCCTTACCCAGTGTGGCTTCCGACCCTCCTTCTCTGCTGACGACCAACTCCTCAACCTTGTTCACCTTCTGTCCCTCCAGCTCAACTCACGTCGCTCCGCCATTTTTGTTTCCCTTGACCTCCAAAATGCCTATGACCGTGTATGGCATCCCGGTCTCCTCTTTAAACTCCAAACCTACGCCCTGCCTATCAATTTTGTCCGTCTGGTCGCTTCCTTCCTCTCGCACCGTCCTTCCTATGTCACCCTCCACAACACCAACTCCCGTATCTTTTATCCCACGGCTGGCGTCCCCCAGGGTTCTGTCCTCTCCCCTCTCCTTTATCTCTTGTATACAGCTGATATGCCCAAGCCACCCCCACCAGTTCACCTTCTCCAATATGCTGATGACACCGCCTTCCTGGCTCTCTATCCTACCCTTCAACGGTCTCAACGTACCCTCCAAACCCACCTTAACCAGTTCACCACTTGGTGTAATCAGTGGCTCCTCCGTCTCAACCCCTCCAAAACCCAGGCAATCATCATAGGCCGTACCACTCGCTCCTTTCGCCTCCAAGATTTCTACCTCACCCTTTATGGTCGTCCTATCCAACTCACCCCCACCCTGAAATACCTTGGCCTCACCCTTGACCGACACCTCACCTGGACCCCTCATCTCCTGACCATCCAGCAGAAAGCCCATTCCCGCCTCCGCCTGCTGAAACTCCTGTCCGGCCGGACATGGGGATTGCATCCTTCTACCATCCTCCACACCTACAAATCCCTCATCCGTCCTATCCTCTGTTATGCCAGCGTCGCCTGGATCTCCGCCCCCACCCGCTTTTACAAGGCTCTCCAAATCCTTGAACGCCATGCGCTCCGCCTTGCCTTCCGTATCCGCCTTCCTTCCCCCACACGGCTCCTGTATGAACTGATCCCCTTCCCCCACCTCCTCTTGTTCCTCCAACATCTCCGCATCCTTTACATTGTTCGCAGGCTTGATCCCCCCCACCCTCTGGTTTCCTCCTTCCTCTCCACCCCCCGCCCGTTGCCGCGCCTCTATCGCTGTATCCCTCCCTCTCTCCACCTCCACACCCTCCATCTCCTTCATCAGGGCAATTTCCAACGCCTTCCCCTCCCAGATGACGAACTTCGCCGTGACATATACCCTTCCTTCCAACTATAACCCGGCCTTGTTCCCCCCCCCCCCTCCCCAGGGCCCCCTTCTCCTCTTTCTTCCTTCTCCCAGAGCGGATTTTCCTCCATCCCCCCCCCCTCCCCTGAGACCCTGCCCCCCATACTTGCCTCTCTCCTTCCCACATCCCTCCCTACCTGGCCCTCTTCCGAGCGCCCCCCATTCCCCTCCCCCATCTCTTCCCCTCCCTCCCTTCTTCAGGTCTCCCTCATCTCCTTGAACCTGGCAGATCCTCTGTATTGCTCATCATCAGTGTGCCACGTCAGTGTTGTGTTTCGTGCTGTTTCCCGTGTGCGTCAAGAGGTGTGATTTTAATTGTATACTGCCTTGAGGTTCGCCGTCAGTGTTACGCTGTGTGCTATGCCATCCGTCAACACCTTTATGCTCCAGTCATACTGTGCCTTGTGTTCTTTTAATCGTCGCAGTGTGTGGCTTTTTGTGTGTGCTACTTTTAAACAGTTTTTTATCTCCATTTTACAGTCACCCCGTTTTTTGTATATTGCCTTCCATGATGTTCTCCCTTTTTATATCTATGTTCGCCTTCTTCTCTCCTTTGCTGTTTTTAAATGTCTTCTCTTGTTTTGTTCTATGTCTTTCGGCTGAAGAGCAGCGCATATGCTGCTGCCAGCCCGCCCCGATGGGGAATTGAAATACAATAAAGAAAAAAAAAAAAAAAAAAAATTGTCCTCAGGTTACCTTCTGAAGAAGACAAATTTATATTTGTCGAAACCTAGGTAAAGAATTTCTTTATCCATTGCAACTGGTCGGCTGTATATAATTTTATTACGTGAAACCGTTGCTGTTGTGCAGCTATGTTTAAAATATAGAATAATTATTATTACTGTTCCTACTTGCGTACATGCGATACAATGACTTTTCTCCTCTTCTTTTCAGTCGTTTATGTTTATTCTGTGCAATTACAAGCGTAGCCTATAGGTTTTACTACTTTCAAATAAATAAAGCGAAAGACGACTGGCAATAAAACATTGCTGTAAACGCCAAACAGCTATTTTACATAACTGGAACATGTTGTTCAATATAATAGTTTCACACGTAGTGTAATAGAAAAAGATGATATGACTAGAGCTCAAACCCGGAACCCTAGGTACAACCAGCTAGCATTCTACAGAGTTCCTCAATGGGGCTCTATACAAAAACCGGTCGCAGTTAAGCTTTTCCCGTGCTCCGTAGGTCCGGTGTTACTTATTACATACCGCTTACACACGTTCTGTACAACAACACGTAGCACAAACCACATCGGAGTTTTGATTGACACGCTGTCGATCAACAACCTCCATGAAGACTATTTACAACGTCCGGTAGCTATCTGTCTGACATCTGGGAGTTTGGGTGTAAGGGGAGATAGGGATGCACTTTGCACCGGGCAGTTGTTTCATCACATCGAATCCCAGTAAGGATGCAGTTCTTGACATAATATTAATTTCAAACTAGACTCCACAGCTCTTCAATATATACTTATTTTTATTAATATTATGGAATACTGTTTTGATGCTGAATTTTCAGTGAGACTTACATCTATACAGCACTGGAAAAAGCTAATGAAAATCAATACTTATTTTCCTCAAAAATAAAAAAGAACAGTTATTTGAAAAAATCAGGACTAAGGACAACAACATGTTTGATGGCTACTACAGACTATGTAATAATTTAACAAAGGTTGTCTGTGAAGCTAAGAAACTATACAATTGAGATGGCTACGAGCCGCTCGGAGTGACCGCGCGGTTTCAGGAGCCATGTCACGGATTGCACGGCCCCTCCCGCAGGAGGTTCAAGTCCTCACTCGTGCATGGGTGTGTGTTGTTCTTAGCATAAGCTAGTTTAAGCAGTGGGTAAGTGTATGGACCGATGACTTCAGCAGTTTGATCCCTTAGGAATTTACACACATTTGAACATGTATAAGAAGTCTACCACGACGGAGTCCTTACCCCAAAAGTTCTCGGGTTCACTTCTCACGTCAAACTGTACAACCCACTTTTCATGTTTTGCTCTATTAATTACTGTAAAGTAATGTGGGAAGTTACAATGATAAAACGCGTTATGCTGCTGCCAGTCTACAATTTACCAAAGAATGCCATTCTGTAAATTTAAGACGTAAACAACACAAACTAAGAAATAACGTGATGCCTCGAGGAGGTGCCGGAAAGGTGTTGGAACTTGTCTTCTGGTCCAAAAAGGTTGTCCTTCGCGAAAGGCTATTCGTAAAAGGAAACATTTATTGCGCTAAAACCATCAACATATTTGGAACAAAATATTTTATTCAGTACTACTGACAAGATCTATTGCTTGGTTATCTTCAAGTGAATATATACGTATGTACGTAAGTATGGCAATAAGACATCTTACGTTGTGTCAGAAAAGAAACAGGACGTCTGAGAATACTCCAAGAGCAGCGCAATCTTGTAAACCATACTAAAACGCATAATTCGGCACATTTGTACGGCCAGATTCACAGCGAGGTATCTGGTATTAAGCTTTTCAGCGTGCTTTTCGGGATGCCCGTGTTTTTGGAATACTGTATTCTCTCACGGTTTGGTTCTTTATTATGGGATAGTACGTAATCTGGTTACTGCTGTAAGTGCGAGGAAATGAATGTGTGCCCTTGAAATTGAGTGAATGGACAATAGTATGGAATGAAGCACATTGTTTCGAGTAAATTGACTGCCTACTATGTAAATTGGAGGTGAATGGGAGGGAGGCGGGTGGGAGGAAAGAAAAACGAAGGTATTCAGAGAAGGGGGGGAGAAAGGAAAGGAAAGGGAAGAAGCCACTGATGTCACCTGCATCAGGACTTCACGCGGAATCAGCAGCGACGAGTAAAATAGTGTGCCAGGCTGGGATTCCGACATGATACCTCCTGCTTACCAGGCAGTGCGTCGACCAGTGCGCCACCCGCAGCTGAGTGGCTGTCTGACTCTGCCCCGTGGCCGACCCGCACGCACTCTCCATCCATGACCTCCACGCTCACTACTTTGAGATTCCCGCTGGAGGTCGCACGTAACTGTGTATACTTGTATACACTGAAAGTGGCGGAAGCATACTTCGTCCAGATAAATAAATTATGTGAATGCGTGGTGTCTGTTCTTCCAGACTTGTTTTAGTTGACTAATAAAAGTCAAATTTGTCAAGAAAACCGAAAAAAATAGCTTCAATGTTCTGCAAGCTGAGTTATGCTTCATCTACACTCACAAATTACGGATAATATACAGGGTGAATCAACGCTCTGGTGGGCGGTTTGCGGCTTTAAATCACCTCGGGGTATGACCATGCGGTGCATTTGACCTGCGGTCGTCGCACGGTGGCGCTGGCAGCAGTCCACATACGCAGAGGTGTGTTGGTGCACGTCAGAGTACGGTGCAGCGAGTAAGTGTGCAGACGTTTTCAGTCGTGCTGATGGTGACTGTGTGTTGAAAATGGCTCAAAGAACACATATTGATGACGCTATGAGGGGTAGAATACTAGGGCCACTGGAGGCTGGTAAAACACAGCAGATCGTAGCACGAGCCATCTGCGTGCTCTCAAGATTATGGCAACGATTCCAGGAGACCGGAAAGGTCTCCAGGCGCTACAGTACGGGACGTTCACAGTGTACAACACAAAAAAAACACCGATATCTCACCATCAGCGCCCGCAGATGGCTACGGAATAGTGCAGGTAGCCTTGCTCGGGACCTTACCGCAGCCACTGGAACAGTTGTCTCCAGACACACAGTCTACAGACGACTGAACAGATATGGTTCATTGGCCTGGAGACCTGCAAGTTGCATTCCACTGACCCCTTGTCACAGGAGAGCCCGTACAGCCTGGTGTCAAGAACACACAGTACATGGTCATTGGAACAGTGGTCCCAGGTTATGTTCACGGACGATTCCAGGTATAGTCTGAACCGTGATTCTCGCCGCATTTTCATCCTCGAACCAGGATGCAGATACCAACCCCTTGAAAGGGGTCGTGGTTTGATGGTGTGGGGTGGGATTATGATTGGTGCACGTACACAACTGCCATGGCTGTGACAGAGGAACTGTAACTGGTCAGGTGTATCGGGACGTCATTTTGCACCAGAATGTCCGCCTTTTCAGGGGTGCAGTGGGTCCCACCTTCCTCCTGGTGGATGATAACGCACGGCCCCATCGAGCTGCCATCGTGGCGGAGTATCTCGAAACAGAAAATATCACACAAACGGAGTGTCTTGCCTTTTCTTCAGACCTAAACCCCATCGGGCACGTCTGGGATGCTCTCGGTCGACGTATCGCTGCACGTCTTCAAACCCGTAGGACACTTCAGGAGCTCCGACAGCCATTGGTGCAAGAATGGGAGGCTATACCCCAGCAGCTGCTCGACCATCTTATCCAGATGCCAACCCGTTGTGCGGCCTGTGTACGTGTGCATCGTCATTATATCCCATATTGATGTTGGGGTACATGCGCAGGAAACAGTTTCGGGGCGGTTTTCCCAACTAATCACCAATACCGTGGACTTCCAGACCTGTGTCTTGTGCGTTCCCTATGTTCCTGTGCTATTAGCGCCAGTTTTGTGTAGTGCCACGTTGATACATAACCAACAGGGATTCAGAAAATATCGTTCTTGTGCAACGCAGCTAGCTCTTTATTCCCATGAAGTAATGAGTGCTGTCGGCAAGGAATGTGAGATCGATTCCATATTCCTAGATTTCCAGAAGGCTTTTCATACCGTTCGTCACAAGCGACTATTAATCAGATTGTGTACATATGGAGCATCGTCTCAGTTGTGTGACTGGATTCGTGATTTCCTCTCAGACAGTTCGTAGTGATGGACGGTAAATCATCGAGTACAACAGAAGTGATATCTGGCGTTCTGCAAGGTAGTCTCATAGGCTCTCTGCAGTTCCTGGTTTACATAAATGATCCAGGTGACAATCTGAGCAACCCCCTTAGAATGTTTGCAGATGACGCTGTCATTTACCGTGTAGTAAAATCATCAGACGATCAATTCCAATTACAAAATGATCTAGAGAGAATTTCTGTATGGTGCGAAAAGTGGCAATTGGCACTAAACAAAGAAAAGTGCGAGGTCATCCACATGGGTACTAAAAGAAATCCGATAAATTTTTGGTATCCGATGAATCGCATAAATCTAAGGGCTGTCAATTCGACTAAATACCTAGGAATTACAATTACGAGCAACTTAAATTGGAAAGACCACATAGATAATATTGTTTGGAAGGCGAAACAAAGACTGCGCTTTGTTGGCAGAACACTTAAAAATAAAGGCTGTGAGCACTATCGGACTTAACATCTATGGTCATCAGTCCCCTAGAACTACTTAAACCTAACTAACCTAATGACATCACACAACACCCAGTCATCACGAGGCACAGAAAATCGCTGATCCCGCCGGGAATCGAACCCGGGAACCCGGGCGTGGGAAGCGAGAACGCTACCGCACGACCACGAGCTGCGGACTGGCAGAACACTTAGATGATGCGACATACCCACTAAACAGACAGCCTACATTACATTTGTCGGTCTTCTGGAATATTGCTGCACGGTATGGGATCCTTACCAGGTAGGATTGACGGAGGACATCGAAAAAGTACAAAGAAGCGCAGCTCGCTTCGTGTTATCGTGCAATAGGGGTGAGTGTGTCACTGATATGATACGCGAGTTGGGGTGGCAGTCACTGAAACAAAGTTGGTTTTCTTTGCGGCGAGATCTATTTACAAAATTTCAATCACCAACTTTCTGTTCCGAATGCGAAAATATTTTGTTAACACCCACCTACGTAGGGATAAATGATCATCATAGTAAAATAAGAGAAATCAGAGCTAGAACGGAAAGATTTAGGTGTTCCTTTTTCCAATGCGCCATTCGTGAGTGGAACGGTAGAGAAGTAGTATGAAAATGGTTCGATGAAACCTGTGCCAGGCACTTGTGTGAACTGAGGAGTAACCATGTAGATCTAGATGTAGATGCAGACGGGTCACTAGGAGATTATGGAATTCAAGAGAAGATTATTTAATGATAAACTCTGAGCGAAACAAATCGAAAGTTCTGTGGCTCCAATGATTAACCTCAACTCCTTGATTTAAGAGTCGGTAAATTTCAGAGGAAATATTCCAGAGTGACTGCAGCCACAATTAAACTAATGTTGTACAAATATTGGCGTCCACCTCCACAGATGAGTGGTCGGCGTGGCAGAATGCCATGCGAGGGGCTCGTATTCGATTCTCGACCGGGTGGGAGGTTTTCCCTGCTCAGGAACCGGGTGTTGTGTTGTGTTGTCTACATCATCGTTTCATTTTCATCGTCACACAAGTCGCCAAGGTGGCGTCAACTAGAAAGACTGGCACCATGTGGCAGACCTACCTCACCAGACGCCCTAGCCACACACACATAGGCATATGTGAGTGCGGATGGAAGTATTGTTATGTTCAAACTGTTGTCCAAGAAATAATGGTTTTAACTGAGAAAACTTCTCACTAGTTATTAACTATAACAAAGGACTATATGATGCCATCTGTATCACTCGTATCGGCCTTGCATTTTATTAAAGTTTCTTATAGTATCAAGATGTTTTATAGCTGAGGTAGTTTTGAAAGTGTTTTTTACTATAAAAATATCTTCCGTTTCTGTCTTTATACCTGTTAGAGACGTCAATCTTGCACAATAGGTAATTAATTTATATATTATATTTCATCTTAATATGTAGTTTATATTGTTACTATTATTGTGAGTAAAGCCGTCTAGATCACTTATTAAATTTCTTTATAACACCTTTTCGGCTACTGCCATTGCCAGATATCAAAAACTTAGAACTTGTAAAAACAAAGTTCAATGTCAGTATTAAAAATCTGTTCCTAATAGAATAATAATTTTTTTCGTAATGGCATAACCTTGTTTTACAATTTCTTAGTTTCTGATGGCAGAAGCCAAACCAGCGCAATAAAGAAATGTATTAGGCGATTTGAACTACTTTATTCACAAAATATTCATAATGATAGCGGCTCACACAGGAAATTTATTTCCTTTACTGGTGGTTTTCTTACGTTACACCCGCTGCCCTTGAACCAGATTATTTCACATAAAAGTGCGTTCCTATGACGAAAAGTTTCTGTTTTCTGAAATCTTGCAGACGCATTTCGTAACAGGGATTCTAGAGAAAGGAATGTGATGTGACAAAGGAGTATAAACTACAGAGCCGTATCTAAATAGTGTAGTTATACGACAAAACACGAATATTTATGCCAGAATACGCAGTTTATCATACTCTGTCTATTCAACAGTGTACTGCATTTAAATCGAAAAGCTTTAACTACGGTCGTAACATTAATTTACTAACGCTGCTCTTGCTTTCATACGTTTTCCGATCGCAGTGCTGCGCTGTTTGTTAATCAGAAACCTCTGGCCCGCAATATGAGTACTTAACAAGTTGTGACTCAGTTTGTTGCGTTCAGGGGTCACGTTATTATTCTCAACAGACTTCTGGAAGGCAGAGCAATTCACTTGCTGAATAATTCATGCCGCAGAGGTCCCAAATGTAATTACCACCGACTCAATCCCTCGCCTGTGAGCGTATTCAGAGCGCGTGCCACAGGAATCAAAAAAGCAGATTTCTCCCTCGGAATACGGAGGAGTGGGGGTATAATTAACTACATATGTGCTGAGTTTAAAGGAAAACAAATAACTGTATCGCTGATAGCACAGAAAAGTGTTTGTAATTGGACACCTGGATTCTGTAGCTCCGCAGCGACATCCGTCGGAAAGATGGGTTCTTGTCAGGCTATCGCTCTCTGTGCAGTTCCGCTCCCTGCGTAGCATTTTGCCTACCTCTAACAACAAGAAAATAAACGTTATGACGATGCAGATTGTAGGAAGGACAGCCTTTACTGTATGCCAACTCTACACAACAGTATTTAAAAGGACTAAACTACTGCGTCTGGACAAGTTTGTGATCCTGGGCTCAAAGTCAGTGATGTGTTATGTAATTAATAACGATGTGTTTCAGTGAATGGTTCTCGTTCTCTGTAATAGATTTTTGAATACGTCTTTAGGAGAGAAAATGAATTACCGAATAAAAAATACAGGGTGCCATTTAAAAAATTCATACCGCTGTTCATATCTTTGTAAAAAAGAAAGCTACAACGAGAACAATCATGCTGATTCATGTCCCCCTAACGGTTATTAGAACATTTGCTTCAAACATTTTGTAACTTTCGTCTGGACAAACAATTATTTAGGGCTGTCAAGATAAATGGGACACCCTGTATATACAGGGTCCGGAAACACTTACTTTCCATGTTAGAGCTCATTTTATTACTTCTCTTCAAATCACATTAATCATGGAATGGAAACACACAGCAACAGAACGTACCAGCGTGACTTCAATCACTTTGCTACAGGAAATGTTCAAAATGTCCTCCGTTAGCGAGGATACATGCATCCACCCTCCGTCGCATGGAATCCCTGATGCGCTGATGTAGCCCTGGAGAATGGCGTATTGTATCACAGCCGTCGACAATGCGAGCACGAAGAGTCTCTACATTTGGTACCGAGGTTGCGTAGACAAGAGCTTTCAAATGCCCCCATAAATGAAAGTCAAGAGAGTTGAGGTCAGGAGAGCGTGGAGGCCATGGAATTGGTCCGCCTCTACCAATCCATCGGTCACCGAATCTGTTGTTGAGAAGCGTACGAATACTTCGACTGAAATGTGCAGGAGCTCCATCGTGTATGAACCACATGTTGTGTCCTACTTGTAGAAGCACATGTTCTAGCAGCACAGGTAGAGTATCCCGTATGAAATCATGATAACGTGCTCCATTGAGCGTAGGTGGAAGAACATGGGGCCCAATCAAGACTCACCAACAATGCCTGCCCAAACGTTCACAGAAAATCTGTGTTGATGACGTGATTGCACAATTGCGTGCGGATTCTCGTCAGCCCACACATGTTGATTGTGAAAATTTACAATTTGATCACGTTGGAGTGAAGCCTCATCCGTAAAGAGAACATTTGCACTGAAATGAGGATTGACACATTGTTGGATGAACCATTCGCAGAAGTGTACCCGTGGAGGCCAATCAGCTGCCGATAGTGCCTGCACACGCTGTACTTGGTACGGAAACAACTGGTTCTCCCGTAGCACTCTCCATACAGTGACGTCGTCAACGTTACCTTGTACAGCAGGAACATCTCTGACGCTGACATTAGGAATATCGTCAACTGCACGAAGTATTGCCTCGTCCATTGCAGGTGTCCTCGTCGTTCTAGGTCTTCCCCAGTCGCGAGTCATAGGCTGGAATGTTCCGTGCTCCCTAAGACGCCGATCAATTGCTTCGAACGTCTTCCTGTCGGGACACCTTCGTTCTGGAAATCTGTCTCGATACAAACGTACCGCGCCAAGGCTATTGCCCCATGCTAATCCATACATAAAATGGGCATGTGCCAAATCCGCATTTGTAAACATTGTACTGACTAAAAACCACGTTCGTGATGAACACTAACCTGTTGATGCTACGTACTGATGTGCTGATGCTAGTACTGTAGAGCAATGAGTCGCATGTCAACACAAGCACCGAAGTCAACATTACCTTCCTTCAATTAGGCCAACTGGCGGTGAATCGAGGAAGTACAGTACATACTGACGAAACTAAAATGAGCTCTAACATGGAAATTAAGCGTTTCCGGACACATGTCCACATAACATCTTTTCTTTATTTGTGTGTGAGGAATGTTTCCTGAAAGTTTGGCCATACCTTTTTGTAACACACTGTATAATGATGCACGGGCAAAATTAAGCAAAGGAAATAGAACATAAGAATATTTGGTTCTCTCAGCAAATCAAAGTACAGGCACCTAGAGAATTTAGGTAGACCGAGCTTAGCTTTAAAACATACGTAAAATTCCATTTGTGTAAGCGAAACGCTAATGCACGAAGCAGGCAGCGATCCACCAAGTCATTCGAAACAGCATGTTGAATGTAGCCGTCTTGATCCACACAAGACAAGCGTCTGCTCTACAGCCAGACGAACGAGAGGCAGACGTCAGGCTGTGTTTTACAACCTGCCACTCAGTAAGACGGTTTTGGCGGGCCGCGTCCTAGTTGCCTGACACGGGTCATAGCTCCGTGAGCGGCTGAGAGATACTACCAGCAGGCAGCGACCCGATTTCTTGAAAGACTAACGCACATTCCAAAATGATACAAGGCAGCGCAAACAGCAGCCTCGGTTTCAGTCTGTTCGAATTCTCCACACAGCGGAATTTTGTTTAATATGCGACAATAGGAAGATAAGACTCTCCCGAAGTCAAGATGGTTCAAATGGCTCTGAGCACTATGCGACTCAACCTCTGAGGTCATCAGTCTCCTAGAACTTAGAACTACTTAAACCTAACTAACCTAAGGACATCACACACATCCATGCCTGAGGCAGGATTCGAACCTGCGACCGTAGCAGTCGCTCCGTTTCGGACTGAAGCGCCTAGAACCGCTCGGCCACCGTGACTGGAAACATCCGAACAGTGGCACTTATGTTAACAAAAATGGCCCATCACTTGTCCGACGAGCGCCAAAATTGCTCTTTTGCTTAAAGGCTTGTCCATCTGGAGTTCCCCTTCTGTCACTTTCACTTCTGGCCTGCATGTACTGCTACCATAAGTTTTGACTAAATCGGTTGTGACGAGTAGGCGCACTCCCATTCTCAGGATGCCGTGTTTCTTGACTTGGGACCGGCCGCGGTGGCCGAGCGGTTCTAGGCGCTTCAGTCCGGAACCGCGCTGCTGCCACGGTCGCAGGTTCGAATCCTTCCTCGGGCGTGGATGTGTGTGATGAGGTTAGTTAGGTTTAAGTAGTTCTAAGTTCTAGGAGACTGATGACCTCAGATGTTAAGTCCCATACTGCTCAGAGCCATTTGAACCATCTTGACTTCGGGAGATTCTTATCTTCCTATTGTCGCATACTAAACAAAATTCCGCTGTGTGGAGAATTCGAACAGACTGAAACCGAGGCTGCTGTTTGCGCTGCCTTGTATCATATTTGCAATGTGCGTTAGTCTCTCAAGAAATCGGGCCGCCGCCTGCTGGTAGTATCCCTTCGGATGACACCACTCACCCTTAACCATTACATACAAGATAAGATCCAGATGCATTAATGTGACGCCTACATTAGACGTGAACCACCCCTAGGCGACAGGTGGCAGCGCTAGCAGTGGAGCGTATTGTGTGACGGTTCCCAAACCCAAGGTCCTCAGCGGTACTTTTCGGGCAGCCACCACAAATTGTATAAAGCGTGGGTAGTGACCAGGATGTAGCTATTTTTTTGTTCCTTTATTGTATTTCAATTCCCCATCGGGGCGGGCTGGCAGCAGCATAGGCGCTGCTCTTCATCCGAAAGACATGGAACAAAACAATAGAAGACATTTAAAAACAGCAAAGGAGAGAATAAGGTGAACATAGATATAAAAAAGGACGAACATCACGGAAGGCAATAGACAAAAAACGGGGTGACTGTAAAATGGATATAAAAAACTGTTTAAAAGTAGCACACACAAAAAGCCACACACTGCGACGGTTAAAAGAACACAAGGCACAGTATGACTGGAGCATAAAGGTAGCGACGGATGGCATAGCACATAACGTAACACTGACGGCGAAGCTCAAGGCAGGACACAAGTAAAATCACACCTCTTGACGCACACGAGAAACAGCACTAAACACAACACTGATGTGGCACACTGATGATGATCAATACAGAGGATCTGCCAGACGCTAGGATATGATGGAGACCTGAAGGAGGGAGGGAGGGGAAGAGATGGGGGAGGTGAGCGGGGGGCGCGCGGAAGAGGGCCAGGTAGGGAGGGATGTGGGAAGGAGAGAGGCAAGTATGGGGTGCAGGGTCTCAGGGGAGGGGGGGACGGAGGAAAATCCGCCCTGGGAGAAGGAGGAAAGAGGAAAAGGGGGCCCTGGGGAGGGGGGGGGGGACAAGGGCAGGTTATAGTTGGAAGGAAGGGTAGATGTCACGGCGAAGTTCGTCATCCGGGAGGAGGAGGCGTTGGAAATTGCCCTGATGAAGGAGATGGAGGGTGTGGAGGTGGAGAGAGGGAGGGATACAGCGATAGAGACGCGGCAAAGGGCGGGGGACGGAGAGGAAGGAGGAAACCAGAGGGTGGGGGGGATCGAGCCTGCGAACAATGTAAAGGATGCGGAGACGTTGGAGGAACAGGAGGAGGTGGGAGAAGGGGATCAGTTCATACAGGAGCCGTGTGGGGGAAGGAAGGCGGATACGGAAGGCAAGGTGGAGTGCATGGCGTTCAAGGATTTTGGAGGGCCTTGTAAAAGCGGGTGGGGGCGGAGATCCAGGCAACGCTGGCGTAACAGCGGATAGGACGGATGAGGGATTTGTAGGTGTGGGCATGTAGCTATGTCTGTTGGCCGAAAAATATGACAAGAATTGCGCCAGCTACAATGAAGAGATAACTTATCTTTATTTCTGACGAAACGTGCACCAGCAATACAAGTCCAAGTAATATCCAAGAGTAATCCGTGTACTGAGCCTAGTCGAATACAATAGCGAATATCCCACTGCAAGGGCTCCGCTAGCAATAGACAATCGACAATAGACTGTCCGTCTCGGGGCCAGCGCTCCTCCTTATATGTGAAAGGCAGAGGGCGCTGCGGATACGAGCTCAGCCATGGCGCGACCTCTTCCGTCGGCGGTAACGCCCTGAGACGCCGACGGCCGCGACAGGAACTGTGGCCAGCGACGTCACGGTCACGGCGCGCGTGCGCGAGTTGGTTGGTTGGTTGGGTCCTTGGATACAACAGGGTATGTAAAATATGTCGAGGGGGGGGGGGGGGCGACGCAGATTACAGTGCAGTCATTGCCACAACACAGAAACGGAGCGGTTTGTCTGACCTTCAAAACGACATGATCACTGACTTTCGGGCCAAGGGTGGAAGCATTTCCGAAACTGCTAAGTTTGTATAGTCTGACTAAAATTACTTGACAGTTGACACTTCACGGGCTGGAGCTGGTTCCTTCCAATAAAAGCGCTCAACGTCATACCCAAACGGTTCGCCATTGTCATTGCCAGTTGTATGGCGTGTACATTTCTATTGTCTATTGTCAAACCACAATTTGTGAAAGATGTTTATATTTTATAAAAGGATTAAGTAGGAATAATTAATATTTGTCATTCTGGAAATAATTCTCGTAGCAGGGAATGTGTGCTCCAAAGTATTGTTGACGGGAGAGATCGCACATTGACATAATTTTATAAAGGGCGGTAGAGACCGCGTATGGATACATTTTAAGAAAAGAGCGGGAAAGACGGCGCATTGATACATTTTGTAATGGTACCAGGGATTGTCTGCACCAGAAAGCATCGTTGGCGGGTCAGACCGCACTTTAACGTTCGTAGTAAGTCAGTAGTAAGTGAGATGTGAAGCGAGTCGGTAGCAGGTCTGAAGCGAGAGGTTGAGAGGAGCGGTATGCCTGCCAGCCACCAGCTATGATTTACAAGAGATTATAAACGGATGTACAGAGACATCAGATAACTATTATCACAAGAGGAACTAACACTATTGAATTATTTTCTTTGTACAGGGACATTAGCTAACTATTATCACAAGAGGAACTAATATTATTGATTTTTTTTTAACTCAAGACTACTGAAGGTATGCTTGCGCAGTGCTAATTGTAAGATCAAGGTAAAAAGTAAGTCCCATTTGAACGTTTGTAAAATCATTTCATTACCAACAATAAATATTTGCAAAATTTTATTGTTGTCAAGAAAAAGTTTAACTACGAATTACGTAACCTCAGTCAAATTAATTAAAGAATAAGGTCAGCTTTGCTATTAAAGAATAACGTCAGCTTTGGTAATAAATACAGCCACTTATTATGACAGCCCACCAGCAGCTAATAGAGTATAGTAAACCAGAGTAATAAGTATATTCATGCTGCAGTTCGATGTAGCAGTCAGATGGCCATCCAGTAACAGCAAAAAAGATAAGGAACAGTTTTGGGTTATTACAGGTAACGACTGAGGGCCACGACGACGACACATTCTGTTTCGTCGAAATAATCAGCAAATCACTTTTAATAAGCAGCATTTAAATTTGTATGCGAAGATTGCACTTGTTATTATTGAGAAAGAGAATTAATTTCAAAGGGAAGATTTCATTTGTCATTATTAAGCAAGAGATAGAAATCCTAAGGGAAGGTTTCATAATTTATTGCAGCAGGGAAGGTTGCGTAACAAAAGAGATATAGAGGAGACGGGAAGGTTTCACAGTTCACCTTGTCTGGCTTTCTTTCTTATGTCTGGATCGCAAATCCGGGATCTGGCCATTTAATTTCACATTTCATCACACATGAGAACTATGAAACAACACACACATGCCCACGCACACACACACACACACATACAAAATGATGCTAGCGATATACGCGAGTGTCATACACAGCACTTACCAAACACTGCTAGATCGTTAAGCACAAGACGCGATTCAGCGTCACATATGCAGTTACCATAATCACAGAGATCAGCTTACATTAGAAGAGTTCCGCACTACATCACGTTAGCTAAATTTGTGAAGGCTGCAATTGATCGTTGCTACTGGAATATGAGTCATACATGTAATAACTAGGGATGGAGGTGTCGTAGCGTAGTGGTTAGCACCTAAACTTGTTTCCGAGAAAATTGTAGGTTCAAAATTGGTGAAGAACCGCTACTTTTTATTTCTAAATCTAATCAAAAGATTTAATTATTATTTTTACATATTACTTGATTTCAATCTACTTTTTTAATTTCCAATTCATCCTCAGTGGAGGATGCGGATAGAAGGGGCGTGGGGTCAGCACGCCGCTCTCCCAGTCCTTATGTTGGTATTCTTGACCGAAGCCGCTACTATTCGGTCTAGTAGCTCCTCAACTGGCATCACGAGGCTGAGAGCATCCCGGAAAATTGCAACAGCGCATGGCGGACTGTATGGTCACCCATCCAAGTGCCGGCCACGCCCGACAGCGCTTCGGTTATATCACGGGAACCGTGTAACCTCCCCGCAATAATGTGTGTCAATATTAACTGAATAATAAAATGAGCCAAGCGTAACCCCCTTGGAAAATTAAAGAATAATGACAATGAGCTAAAAAATCTAAACTCCCCACAAAATTTATAAATGAAAATTGACTAATAACCACTATAATATCAATTAAATAATGAACCATGAACTGAATGTAACAACTCAACAGCAATAATTAAACCTGACAAATTTTATAAGGACAGCAGCGCTGACCTACGGCCCTGTGAAATAATTAAACCAAAAATTCTTACCTCAGAAAACTGCATCTATATCTGCTCTTATTTTTCGGCATAGCTTCATGCAATCCTGGCGTATATTTAATTTTTGATTCTTGGAGGGAATGCATAGGAATTATTATTTAACTTAAAATGAATCTTTTTCTTTAAAAAAGTTACTTTATAGAAAAATTATTATTGGGGCATCATTTTGAACAAATTAATTACAGTTAACATACGTTATTAGCTGAGCGCAATGCTGCTTCATTACCTTCTACAATAATACACATCGTCCACCACAATCCTGACCAGATTCGGAAGAACAGCACGCCGACGACGCATGCCGACGCCCGCTCAATACAACCGTTCACTCGCTACATGCAACTGCACCAGACTGCCTACACGCTACTACTGTATCCGACTTCTACTACAGACAGAGTACAATTCGCAACTGAACACTCGCGCGGTCAAGAGCAGACTAGCCACGATAAATAACTCTCTGGTCAGAGATTCTGTCATGCCTCGCCATCGCTGGTAATGAATACATACGTGTTTCAACCGGTGTATCCACTGCGGCAAGGCCGTTGCCCGGAGCCTAATGGTGTGGGGAACGTTTTCGGGGCATTCTCTGGGTGATATTCTGGAAGACATAACGGATCAACACAAGGATGCACCTATCCTTGGAGGCTATGTCTAGACCTGCACGCAGTTTCTTTCCCCCCTAGGCACCATGGCACCTACCGGCAGGGCAGTGCAACATGTCCCACAGCTCACGGTGTATGTGCATCTTTCGAAGAGCACCATACTCCCATGGTCACTAAACTCCGCAGATTGAAAAGGATGGACGAGGGTGTTCAGAACGGCATGATTTAGTTCGAGGATAGTGGCGGCTGAGAGCGTGCAAATACCGATCCATACGTCTAGGTTTCTATTCCCTGTGGCTGAGGTACCGTTGGTTTTACGGTGAAAAAATTTTGGAAATTTGTGGTAAGCTTCTATGGGACCAAACTGCTGTGGTCATCGGTCCTTAGACTTACACACTACTTAATCTAACTCAAACTAACTTACACTAAGGACTCCCAGGGAGGACTCGAACCTCTGGTGGGAGGGAGGGAGGGGGGGGGGTGAACCGTATGGCTTTTATGGCGGATGAGGACGTTAAGGAAGGGCAGTGCCTCTACTTTCATCGTAAGCCTAATGTGGTCGTGAATGCCGTTCAGGTGTTCTAAGGATTCTCCCAGGTTTTCACACCCATGGGGCCAGATGACAAAAGTGTCGTCGACGTAACGATAAAAGTAATTTCGCTTGTGTAGAGCCGTGTCCAAAGCGATATCTTCTAATTTCTCCATAAAAAGGTTGGCTGCGGATGAAACTGACGGGCTTCCCATCACTACACTGTCCAACGGGATGACATAGTGATTGCCGTGCAGGAAATACGACGATTTCAGCGTTTGCTTAAACAATCCCACAGTTGCGCTATCAAATAACTGGGAGGGGAGATCTGCATAGTCTTTAACAGGAACACGTGTAAATAGGGAGACCATCTCGAAACTCATTGATAAGGTTTAAGATTGGTAAGAAGGGCATGTGGGCTGCTGGAGTGGAATGCAGATCTCATTTGAGGATACCAAAATATATTTTCACCACGTTAATTAAAACAGAGCACTGGTAACAACACAATGACTAGTTAGCAGTTGCAAATTGCGGTGATCCTCACCGATTATTCAAGTGTATAAAAGCAATGAGAATAATCCAAAAAATTTTAAAAGAAGAACAAGCCTTATCACCCCAACTTTAAATTAATAAAAAAAATTACTTTACACAATCATAACATTAACATAACTGCAGATCTGATCTCACTAGTTGTGAAATTAAGTCAATTATCAGGCCTTGTGAACATGAAAAATGACAATTTGTATAAGCTATTAGGTTTCAAAAGTACTCAAATAGCGAGATCTCATAAATACGTGAATTAACTGTTACGCAAAACATTCGGTAGTATGATGTTATGATAGCATGAAAGATCTACACAGCAATTTGCACATTCTCGACGTTTGGCGTTCACATCGGCCGCGCGTCTGAATTCTGTGCTCGAAACCTCAGGTGACAACAACAGGAAGGAGGGCCTGCGCACACAAATAACGTCTTCTAGAGCACACGAACCCAGTAGTAATTCACCACTTAAAAACTAAAACCAACAGCCAAGCAGGGGGTAGCGCCAAATGCAGGACGGCATGTTGAAAGTTATTGTGTGACAACCGCAGTTATTATTAAAGCAATAGTTAATTAGACAGTCTCCAATGACGTGAAATTTCACTTGATAAATTTATAAACCACAACTAGCTCAAGGTGAAAATGACCAGACAATCCGCACACAATCTTAAATACCAAAGCACCGTTTGACGGCGCAAAATTGTTACTATTATAGTTACCAACAAGGAAGAAGTTTGCAATTCCAATTTAAATTAACACATGAAGTTTTACACAGGAAATAAACCTTGACTCATAAAATTGACCATATAACATATTAGCAACAATAATAAAAAAGGAATTGCCGAATATCGGGAACACTTGTAATTCGAGATAAATGCAACGGAACCAGGGCACAGCGCAGTTACATGGACTTGCAGTACCAAAAATCCTGGACCCGCGTCTTAGTGGTTTAAGTGGAGGTTTACTACCTCTTGGTTCAAACAATCGATTTCTTAAATTGTATTTTTGGATCCATAAAAGTGTTTACAATCCACCACTGAAACGGTTTTTCTGAATACGGTTCGGAAAAGATTGTTATTTGCGGCTAAACAAAAAATGCACCTTCCTGAAATCGGCCTTTTTCAGGCACCAGTTTTCTTCTTTAGGGGGACGAGTTTTTGTACCGGTGCTTAGGAGGAAACACACAAAATTCAAATGAAAGTTTGAACATGTGTGTTTAAAAGTTAGCCCCCAAGCATTTGCATTCTGGTGCGAAGACTGTGGAGATTGCGACTTTCCTGGCAGTGAACAGTTTCAACGAAGGGTATTCATCAATTCTGGAGACCATAACAACGATGGACGTCACCCTGGGACTCTATTCGACGAAGTTCGCCAAGCATTCGGACGACCACCGGATCAAAGCGGTTGAAAACCGCCTGTCACCGGCCGCACGAGCGGCTCTGGAGCAGCGCAGGATGGCCCAGATCGAGCAGAACGCCCTCTGTGAGCAAGAGGAAGGACTAGTTTATGGACCCGGAAAAGCAGATTGAACGCTTGTTGCATAATATTGTATTTATATAAAGTCAAAATGTCAAACGCGTTTTTCTCGAAATTACACTTTTTTATCGCTCAGTATGGTAACTTCAAATATACTGAACCGATTGGTATGATTCTATGTTTTCGACGAAGCTAACTAAATTGTCTAGGAGTTGTACCACTTTTATTCCGATTCATCAATTATAAATACCCTACTGTCCATTAAAATTGCTACACCACGAAGATGACGTGCTACAGACGCGAAATTTAACCGACAGGAAGAAGATGCTGTGGTATGCAAATGATTGGCTCTTCAGAGCATACGCACGAGGTTGGCGCCGGTGGCGACACCTACAACGTTGTGACATGAGGAATGTTTCCAACCGATTACTCATACACAAACAGCAGTTGACCGGCGTTGCCAAGTCAAACGTTGTTGTAATGTCTCGTATAAGGAGGAGAAATGCATACTATCACGTTTCCGACTTTGATAAAGGTCGGATTGTAGCCTATCGCGATTGCGGTTTATCGTATCGCGACATTGCTGCTCGCGTTGGTCGAGATCCAATGACTGTTAGCAGAATATGGAATCGGTGGGTTCAGGAGGGTAAATACGGAACGCCGTACTGGATCCCAACGGCCTCGTATCACTAGCAGTCGAGATGACAGGCATCTTATCCGCATGGCTGTAACGGATCGTGCAGCCACGTCTCGATCCCTGAGTCAACAGATGGGGACGTTTGCAACACAACAACCATCTGCACGATCAGTTCGACGACGTTTGCAGCAGCATGGACTATGACTATGGCTGCGGTTACCCTTGACGCTGCATCACTGACAGGAGCGTCTGCGATGGTGTACTCAACGACGAACGTGGGTGCACGAATGGCAAAACGTCATTTTTTCGGATGAATACACGTTCTGTTTACAGCATCATGATGGTCGCATCCGTACTTGCCGACAACTCGGTGAACGCACATTGGAAGCGTGTATTCGTCATCGCTATCCTGGCGTATCACCCGGCGTCACGGTATGGGGTGCCATTGGTTACACGTCTCGGTCACCTCTTGTTCCCATTGACGGCACTTTGAACAGTTGACGTTACATTTCAGATGTGTTGTGACCCGTAGCTCTACCCTTCATTGGATCCCAGCGAAGCCCTACATTTCAACATGTTGCAGGTCCTGTACGGGCCTTTCAGGATACAGAAAATGTTCGACTACTGCCCTGGCCAGGACATTCCCCAGATCTCTCACCAATTGAAAACGTCTGTGATCGAGCAACTGGCTCGTCACAATACGCCGGTCACTACTCTTGATGAGCTGTGGTATCGTGTTGAAGCTGCATGGGCAGCTGTACCTGTACACGCCATCGAAGCTCTGTTTGATTCAATGCACAGGCGTATCCAGGCCGTTATTACGGCCAGATGTGGTTGTTCTGGGTGCTGATTACTCAGGATCTATGAACCCAAATTGCGTGAAAATGTAATCATATGTCAGTTCTAGTATAATATATTTGTCCAATGAATACCCTTTTATCATCTGCATTTCTTCTTGGTGTAGCAATTTTAATGGCCAGTAGTGTTGTTTTAGTTGGGCGACGAAGTCGAAAAATCGGCGAAAAAAACCCTATTTTTTCAAATGGCCGCCATTTTGTTTCCTATGGTCCAAATAACGTATACGAGGTACAACTCCTAAAGAATCTTATATACTTCGCTAACGTCAACTCAATTTTGATTTCAGACCAGCTGCCTGACCTGTGACATACCACGCGTGGAGGTCTACATCAAAATTTTGTTTCGTTCCGACGGCACTTCCGCTTTCGTTCCTCGACATTTCCGGTCGAAAAAATCTCAGTTTGTAGAGGAAATATCGATAAACGTTTTGAGCTAATTTGATATGTATAACAGATCCCGAGAAAAAAATTCTCAAAGAACATGCTTTTTTCGGGACAAATATAGTAAACCGCCCCTTAAGGAATGACTAGCGAAAATCAATGTCTCTAGAGTGAGCAGTCACGTCGAAAAGTTCCACCACATAATGGCTCACCATTTAAAGTCAGTCCAGGAGCTAGCTGTTAACATGCACGCCAGAGTAAACTCGCGCGCTCTTCTCAGGATTCGAGACAGGCACAACTCTTAAAGAGAGCCTATGTTGACCGGTGATTGCTTCCGCACTCCAGAGCCTGGCGCAGGAATTTCAACAGCGAGCGTCCTCGCAGAACACCGAGCGCCGACTGACCACTCACGATGCTCCGTGCGCTGCCTTCCCTCTGTCGCTACCGAAGACCGAGTCTCACCTCGAGAGCTGCGGCCGTCCTAAATAGAGGGCGCTAGCCAACGAGGCCCCCATGAACCATGGACCTCGCCGTTGGTGGGGAGGTTTGCGTGCCTCACCGATACAGATAGCCGTACCGTAGGTGCAACTACAACGGAGGGGTATCTGTTGAGAGGCCAGACAAACGTGTGGTTCCCGAAGAGGGGCAGCAGCCTTTTCAGTAGTTGCAGGGGCAACAGTCTGGATGATTGACTGATCTGGCCTTGTAACACTTACAAAAACGGCCTTGCTGTGCTGGTACTGCGAGCGGCTGAAAGCAAGGGGAAACTACGGCCATAATTTTTCCCGAGGGCATGCAGCTTTACTGAATGGTCAAATGATGATGGCGTCCTCTTGGGTAAAATACTCTGGAGGATCTCTGGGCGGGGACTACTCGAGAGGATGTCGTTATCAGGAGAAAGAAAACTGGCGTTCTACGGATCGGAGCGTGGAATGTCAGATCCGTTAATCGGGCAGGTAGGTTAAAAAGGGAAATGGATAGGTTAAAGTTAGATATAGTGGGAATTAGTGAAGTTCGGTGGCAGGAGGAACAAGACTTTTGGTCCGGTGAATACAGGGTTATAAATACAAAATCAAATAGGGGTAATGCAGGAGTACCTTTAATAATGAATAAAAAAATAGGAGTACGGGTAAGCTACTACAAACAGCATAGTGAACGCATTATTGTGGCCAAGATAAACACGAAGCCCACACGTACCACAGTAGTGCAAGTTTATATACCAACTAGCTCTCCAGATGACGAAGAAATTGATGAAATGTATGATGAGATAAAATATTCAGGTAGTGAAGGGAGATGAAAATTTAAAAGTCATGGGTGACTGGAACTCGAGAGTAGGAAAAGGGAGAGAAGGAAACATAGTAGGTGAATATGGATTGGGACTAAGAGGAAGCCGCCTGGTAGAATTTTGCGCAGAGCATAACTTAATCAAAGCTAACACTTGGTTCAAGAATCGTGAAAGAAGGTTGTATACATGGAAGAATCCTGGAGATACTAGAAGGTATCAGATAGATTATATAATGGTAAGACAGAGATTTAGGAACCAGGTTTTAAATTGTAAGACATTTCCAGGGGCAGATGTGGACTCTGACCACAATCTATTGGTTATGAATTGTAGATTAAAATTGAAGAAACTGCAAAAAGGTGGGAATTTAAGGAGATGGTACCCGGACAAACTGAAAGAACCAGAGGTTGTACGGAGTTTTAGGGAGAGCATAAGGGAACAATTGACAGGAATGGGGGAAAGAAATACAGTAGAAGAAGAATGGATAGCTTTGAGGGATGAAATAGTGAAGGCAGCAGAGGATCAAATAGGTAAAAGGATGAGGGCTAGTAGAAACCCTTGGTTAACAGAAGATATATTGAATTTAATTGATGAAAGGAGAAAATATAAAAATGCAGTAAATGAAGCAGGCAAAAAGGAATACAAAAGTCTTAAAAATGAGATCGACAGAAAGTGCAAAATGGCCAAGCAGGGATGGCTAGAGGACAAATGTAAAGATGTACGGGCTTATCTCACTAGGGGTACGAAAGATACTGCTTACAGGAAAATAAAAGAGACATTTGGAGAAACGAGAACCACTTGCATGAATATTAAAAGCTTATATGGAAACCCAGTTCTAAGCAAAGAAGGGAAAGCTGAAAGGTGGAAGGAGTATATACAGGGTCTATACAAGGGCGACGTACTTGAGGACAATATTATGGAAATGGAAGAGGATGTAGATGAAGATGAATTGGGAGATATGATACTGCGTAAAGAGTATGACAGAGCACTCAAAGACCTGAGTTGAAACAAGGCCCACGGAGTAGACAGCATTCCATTAGAACTACTGACAGCCTTGGGAGAGCCAGTCCTGGCAAAAATCTGCAATCTGGTGACCAAGATGTATGAGACAGGCGAAATTCCCTCAGACTTCAAGAAGAATATAGTAATTCCAATCCCAAAGAAAGCAGGTGTGGACAGATGTGAAAATTACCGAACTATCGGTTTAATAAGTCACAGCTGCAAAATACTAACGCGAATTCTTTACAGATCAGTTTGGATTCCGTAGAAATGTTGGAACACGTGAGGCAATACTGACCCTACGACTTATCTTAGAAGAAAGACTAAGAAAAGGCAAACCTACGTTTCTAGCATTTGTAGACTTAGAGAAAGATTTTGACAATGTTGACTGGAATACTCTTTCAATTTCTGAAGGTGGCAGGGGTAAAATACAGGGAGCGAAAAACTATTTACAATGTGTACAGAAAGTAGAAGGCAGTTATATGAGTTGAGGGGTATGAAAGGGAAGCAGTGGTTGGGAAGGGAGTGAGACAGGGTTGTAGCCTCTCCCCGGTGTTATTCAATCTGTATATTGAGCAAGCAATAAAGGAAACAAAAGAAAAGGTTCGGAGTAGGTATTAAAATCCATGGAGAAGAAAGAAAAACTTTGAGGTTTGCCGATGACATCGTAATTCTGCCAGAGACAGCAAAGAACTTGGAAGAGCAGCTGAACGGAATGGACAGTGTCTTGAAAGGAGGGTATAACATGAAATTAACAAAAGCAAAACGAGGATAATGGATGAAGTCGAATTAAGTCGGGTGATGATAAGGGAATTAGATTAGGAAATGAGAGACTTAAAGCAGTAAAGGAGTTTGGGGAGAAAAATAAGTGATGATGGCAATAGCAATGGCAAGCAAAGCCTTTATGAGGAAGAGAAATTTGTGAACATTGAGTATAGATTTAAGTGTCACGAAGTCGTTTCTGAAAGTATTTGTATGGAGTGTGGCCATGTATGGAAGTGAAACATGGATGATAAATAGTTTGGACAAGAAGAGAATAGAAGCTTTCGAAATGTGGTGCTACAGAAGAATGCTGAAGATTAGATGGGTAGAACACATAACTAATGAGGAGGTATTGAATAGAATTGGGGAGAAGAGGAGTTTGCGACACTACTTGACTAGAAGAAGGTATTGGTTGGTAGGACACGTTCTGAGACATCGAGGGATCACCAATTTAGTATTGGAGGGCAGTGTGGACGGTAAAAATCGTAGAGGGAGATCAAGAGATGAATACACTAAGCAGATTCAGAAGGATGTAGGCTGCAGTAGATACTGGGAGATGAAGAAGCTTGCACAGGATAGAGTAGCATGGAGAGCTGCATCAACCCAGTCTCAGGACTGAAGACCACAACAACAACAACAACAACAGCCAACCAGGATGCCGCAAAGCGAGTAATTTCGACAGAGAAACTATCCCGGCAAGAGCATCACGGCTCCCCCCACACCGTTAATGCGGAACTATACCGGACCGCTGAAACATGTCACTTCAAGGTCGCTTCCCAAGAGCCGTAGAGTTGGTAATACAACAAACAAACGCAAGGCGCCGCGTCTTCTGAACCAATAACAGCATCGAACACTCGCTGGTCCCGGCGTCGACGCTGCCACGTTGCCGGGTTTTGTGTAAGCACTGTATATTAGTGCGCGAACTCCTGCTGTTGTGTTGTATTACCGCCTCGACTACAGTTTTTGTTTGTTAAACAATGTCACCAAAACGATGTCGTCCACCAAGCGGCAATCCGTTGTGCCGTGGAGTGCCATTAAATTAGTCAGGCTTTGGAACTGCTACGGAGGACGCGTGAGTTTTACGAGCAAGAAAAAGAATTTGTTTCTGTTCATGGACATGCGTCGATTCCTGCCGATAAAGTTTTAGATGTATCTCGAAAGTGTAAGAGTCAGTGAAAGAACAGTTGTAAGTAAAGGGGTGCTACGTCAAGACTTACAAGGCAGTGAAGTAAGCCAAATGGAAGAAAGCCCCTGTGGAAGAAAGTTTTTAAGTATTCTGGGAAAGGAAAAAAAGCAGCCTCGTCCTGTTACAGATATTGATTCTTTCCAATCCGATGCAATTCGTGGGCACATATACAGGTAAAGCACTCCGCCTTAAGTCCACAAGTGGCCCATCGGGACCGTCGGACCGCCGTGTCATCCTGAGTTGAGGGTGCGGTTAGGAGGGGCGGGTGGTCAGCACACCGCTCTCCCGGTCGTTATGATGGGTTTCTTTGACTGGGGCCGCTACTATTCGGTCGAGTAGCTCCTCAATTGGCTTCACGAGGATGAGTGCACCCCGAAAAATGGCAACAGCGCATGGCGGCCGCATGGTCACCCAGCCAAGTGCCGGCCACGCCCGACAGCGCTTAACTCCGGTGATCTGACGGGAACCGGTGTATGCACTGCAGCAAGGCCGTTGCCCTATAAAAGGAAAGAATACCCCACAACAGCGAAGCTGCTAATTTCTTTACAAGAAAGTGAACTTTTTGTCAGGGGGCGGGTGGGGGAGGGGGGGGGGACGTCACTTAAGATGATATTAAAAAGTATGGGCTTCCTTTTTAAAAAGTTACATGGACGAAAACTGTTACTTGAAAAAGCTCATGTCGTTGCAGCTCGTCCATTTTCTTACACAAAATTGTAGAAAAGGACATACATTCAGTCATATGGTTCGACGAAACCTTGGTCAACGCTGGAGAATCAGTTGAGAAATGCTGGACAGGTGATACGCCGAATTGCAGCGGTCGTCAGAGAACAGGAAGAGGATCCAGATTAATTGTGGCCCATGCAGGATCTTCAAACTGCTTTCTGTCTGAAGGACTTTTAGTATTTCGATCTAAAAAAACCCGGTGACTATCATGAGTAAATGGGCCACCCACGACTTCCACAGTGGTTTAAAAATGTCTTGCTCCAGTTTAGTGTTCCCACAGTTTATGTGATGGACAGTGCACCGTACCATTCCGTGATTTTACATAAAACTCCCACCACTAGTGACCGTAAAGAAACTATGGTGCCGTGGTTGCAGGCGAGAGACATTGCTGCTGAGACGAGCATGACAAAGCTGCTGTTACACTCGCTCGTAAATCAAAATAAGCCTGTAACGCCTAAATACGTTGTAGATGAAATTGCGAGCGAACAGGGTAACTTGGTAATTAGGCTACCGCCTTATCACTGCCATTTTAATCAAATTGAATTGGTTTGGAGTGAAGTCAAAGCGTACATTAGAAGTAACAATAAGATTTTTACTATAACAGAAGTGGAAAGAGTACTACGTGAAGGTCTTGCTACTGTAGACGCTACCTCTTGGAGGAAAAAAGTAGACCATGTTGCTAAACTCGTAAGAGAAGCACAGCATGTTTTGATTTATTGTAAATGAAAACGAACAATTAATGATTTCTCTTAATGATGATGATGATGATGATGATGACGAAGACAATGCGTCTGGTGCCGATTAGGATTATAATGGAGGAGAACTGGATGGAATTGCCCCGTTGACATTGTAAATTGGTGAGTGTAAATGTATACAGAATTAATTCTTTCTCTCTGCAAACGGGTAGGCTATGCATGTTTTGCTTTATTTCTTTCCATGAGTGTGGATAGCGTATTTTTTGGTATGCTTAGGTTTACATTATTATATGACGTTATACGTGCAGTTATTACGGTAACAATTTGGAACGACTTTTCATAGATATTGTCATTAACTTCGGGTGTTTTTATTTCCTGGTTTCATATACTATCAAACGCTTAGTCTCCGTCGTCGTTCTCTCCATTGTTAGAAAAACGTACTTTGTTGCACTTTAACGTATAAACGTAGCTTACACTTACAAAAAGTATTTCGGAGTTGTGGGCGTGTGCGGTGGCAGCTACTCGTATTGCAACCTCGCAGCCGCAGAATAGCTAACCATACGCGAGCAGTCACGTGACGTGTTTCACCGGCCCGGGTTTAGAGGGGAGCAATTTTCATTCTTGTGACTGGAACCTTATGTGTGTGGCGTACTGCGACTGCCATAATCTGGCTGAGATATGGCTTGGTTTATTTAACTGATTTTACATTCCTCAGTAGGAAGTTCACCGGTGATAGCTTCTTCAAAACTAGGTATAGTCCCACAAATCTCGACAACAACTTCTCTGCAATCCCCTGGCTGCCTTGCGCTTTCCCGTGAAACTTCTTCAAAGATATATCCCCTACTTCCACTCCTTCCACCCGCTGCCTTTATTATACACTACTGGCCATTAAAATTGCTACACCACGAAGATGACGTGCTACAGACGCGAAATTTAACCGACAGGAAGAAGATGCTGTGATATGCAAATGATTAACTATTTAGAGCATTCACACAAGGTAGGCGCCGGTTGGCGACACCTACAACGTGCTGACACGAGGAAAGTTTCCAAACGATTTCTCATACACAAACAGCAGTTGACCGGCGTTGCCTGGTCAAACGTTGCCCTGATGCCTCGTGTAAGGAGGAGAAATGCGTACCATCACGTTTCCGAGCCGGCCGGTGTGGCCGTGCGGTTCTAGGCGCTTCAGTCTGAAACCGCGTGACCGCTACGATCGCAGGTTCGAATCCTGCCTGGGGCATGGATGTGTGTGATGTCGTTAGGTTTAAGTAGTTCTAAGTTCTAGGGGACTGATGACCTTAGATGTTAAGTCCCATAGTGCTCAGAGCCATTTGCACCATTTGCACGTTTCCGACTTTGATAAAGGTCGGATTGTAGTCTATCGCGATTGCAGTTTAACGTATGGCCACATTGCTGCTCGCCTTGGTCGAGATCCAATGACTGCTAGCAGAATATGGATCGGTGGGTTCAGGAGGGTAATACGGGACGCCGTGCTGGATCCCAACGGCCTCGTATCACTAGCAGTCGAGATGATAGGCATCTTATCCGCATGGCTGTAACGGATCGTGCACCCACGTCTCGATCCCTGATTCAACAGATGGGGACGTTTGCAACACAACAACCATCTGCACGTACAGTTCGACCATCTTTGCAGCAACATGGACTATCACCTCGGAGACCGTGGCTCGGGTTACCCTTGACGCTGCATCACAGACAGGAGCGCCTGCGATGGTGTACTCAACGACGAACTTGGGTGCACGAATGGCAAAACGTCATTTTTATCGGATGAATCCAGGTTCTGTTTGCAGCATCATGATGGTCGAACCTGTGTTTGGCGACATCGCGGTGAACGCACATTGGAACCGTGTATTCGTGATCGCTTTACTGGCGTATCACGCGGCGTGATGGTATGGGATGCCATTGGTTACACGTCTCTGTCACCTCTTGTTCGCACTGGTGGCACTTTGAACAGTGGAAGCTACATTTCAGATGTGTTACGACCCGTCACTCTACCCTTCATTCGATCCCTGCGAAACCATACATTTCAGCAGGATAATGCACGACTGCATGTTGCAGGTCCTGTACGGGCCTTTCTGGATACAGAAAATGTTCGACTACTGCCCTGGCCAGCACATTCTCCAGATGTCTCACGAATTGAAAACGTCTGGTCAATGGTGGCCGAACAACTGGCCCATCACAATACGCCAGTCACTACTCTTGATGAACTGTGGTATCGTGTTGAAGCTGCATGGGCAGCTGTACGTGTACACGCCATCCAATGTCTGTTTGACTCAATGCCCAGGCGTATCAAGGCCGTTATTACGGCCAGAGGTGGTTGTTCTGGATACTGATTTCTCAGGATCTGTGCACCCAAATTGGGTGAAAATGTAATCACATGTCAGTTCTAGTATAACATATTTGTCCAATGAATACCAGTTTATCATCTGCATTTGTACTTGGTGTAGCAATTTTAATGGTCAGTAGTGTACCTTTCTCTTTCTCGGCAATGCGCTACTTTGATGTTCTTTTTGGCTGCCTCCCACGTCCGCTTAATGTCCTCAGGACTAAACTATTATGGCAATAACTCATTGAGAGTCCACAAATTGGCCAACGGTGAGTTCAGGCCGAAAGAAAACATTAATTTTGCTTGAGTCGTCGTATGTGACTCGTGATTTGCGGTGTTGAACGCGGAGGGCAACCAATTAAGGGATAAAGTCAATCTCTTCTGCGACCTGGAATGACACGCAATCGGGGCCGCCTTAAGATTACGGTTGAGCCTTTCGGCGAAGGAGGTTTGCGGGTAATAGGGCGTTGTGGTCACATGTTTTGTGCCCTGATCAAAAGAAAACATCCGATACTGTTTGGAAGTAAAAACCTGATCATTATCACTGACCAATGCCTCAGGCGGTTGAAAACGGGCGAATAACCTCTCCAAATGCTGGATACTTGCGGCTGTTATAGTACTATTACTAGGAATGAACCAGACAAATCTGGTGAAAGCAGGAAGTCACGACTCATTAACCACAATCATCTTGCCCTTGACACAGATGTTTAATTCGACTGATAAAATCGTCAGTATTCTTGATGTGATGCACACAGCGACCCATATACAGTGTAACGAGGCTGGGAAGATACTTTCGTTTTTGCCTTTCTGTGGCTCAGTGTCGTGAAAGAAGAGCTGGCACCTTCAGAGACACATCATTATATTAGCGCTCAGCTCATGAGGACTGTGGAGGACGATCTAGGGTTCAGAATGCCTGCGTTGCAGCTGCTACTACGCCGGCCAGACAGTACGCACTGTGGAGCAATGTTGCAGGGAAAACGAGAGGTGCTTACGCCTATGCTATCTTGATAGACCAGCCGAGCCAGAACACGCTTTAGAAAATCGACACCGGATTGTATTCGACGAAACATCGGTCGTTATGAGGATGAAGAGATTTTGGAATAGCGTTACAAAAGAAGCTATAGACATAAAAATATATGACAGCACCATCAATTAGTTCATACATTTAGACAACATTGTCGTTGGGGTGCAACGATCTGGTGCTACATATTTAAGTTAAAATCAACAGTCGAGATCGCAATAATGTTTGTTTACTTACCGGTTTCGGCTTATGTTAAAGCCATCTTCAAAATTTCTATCACCCTGATACTGGTGCTGGCGGCTCCTCGGTTTTCTCGTGATCATGGGAGCCGCCAACACGTCGCAGAGGGCTAAAAATTCTGAAGGTAACCATCAATGAACCAGTTATTATGAAAAGGTCATAAGTCGATAAAACATGATTTTGAGATATTCAAAGAAAACTGTTTTATGCTTCAATGGTAGAAGATATTAAGTACTTGAACTTTTATCCTCTTGTGTACTTGGAAACCATTAAACCTACATCTTCAGATCATCAATTTTTAATTTTCACATTCTTCAAATTAATTTTTTTTATCTTGGTCTCATGACCGTTTTGAACCAAAATAAAATAAATAATAGTACAACTATGGAATTTTGAGAATTTATTAATAAACACAAATTACAAATAGTATTTTAACATAATCATTACAGATAAGCATTGTTCCATCATTTTCTGTAGGTTTCATACATTTTCATCTTCTTCAGCTATTGTAGGCCAAGTGAATAAATCAATATAAACGTTTTTGTGCTCCACTGGGATATATTGTTCCAGTTTTTTTTAATATCGTTTATCTTAACTTTGATTATGGGACATTTCACTTCGTGTGTTAAGGTTGTTGAGAGTCTGACATTTTCTGGGGGTTTCAAAGGTCTGTAAGAGTTTTGAGTCAGTCCATCAATGAATGATCGGGCTACTAATACCCCTGGGTTGTGGCTGTCATACTCAGACATATTGTACTGTGAAACACTGACGTTGACCTTCATTGAACTGCCTTTTCCCACTGTTTCTAAACTTTGGAAATTGGATTTAAAAAGATCTGGCCACCAGTCCTTATAGTTCTTAACAATGTCGATATTCCCAAGGTAGTTGAATGACTTCTTTTTACTGGCAGAATGAGAATAAATTCAATATATTCTTTCACAGTGTAAACTCTATCAGTTCGTCGTAACTTTCTTCTTATACCCCCCAAAAACCCTGTCGCAAGGTAGGAAATAATGCTCCGGATAGGAAAGTATTGAAAATTTTTTTCAAACATACCAGTTGCGGGAATGTTTTGTCCTTTGTAGTTAATGTACGCTTCTCCTCATAATCTAGCCTTCTTTATTATGATGTGTTTGTATTAATCAAAATTCCGTATACCTTTCCTCTTGGTATGTCTGTTACCTTCTTCATTTCAGTCCATGCTCTCTTTTCTGGTTAAACTGCCACTACTAACGAAAGATTAAACAACAACTACACAAGATTTGTCTTACAATGTGGTGCCAAAAACAGATCATGTAATCGGTACTAGTAAAATTTGATAGTTGTTAATGTAGGGACATAACCCTTAGGCTACTTCCGGTGATTAAAAAAATATTACATAAAACTAATGAGAAGATGTAGTATGAAAACGTCATGAGTCCTGGACTCATGACGTTTTAGTACCAACTAAAAATTTTGGCAACGATTTTCTTGGCTTTAAAGACAGAAACCCATGACACAGATACATGCGTCTACAGATGGAGAATGCAAAAGTGCTGGAATCTGAATTTGTGAGAAATTGGACTCATGACCTTTTCATAATAACTGATTCAATTAGGACATCCCGAGGACGAAGCGGGCACGACGGACGCGGGACGAAAGCATTGCCACGGTTGGCGACGAAGAGAGCACCAGTGACGTCACAGCCAGCATTGCGAGGCCACAGCGCCACGGCGGTCATTCACCACTTAACAATGGCCGAGGTGAGCTCGGTCCAATGTGCGTGTGATTTAGACCACCTGACGCGGCTCGAATGCTGAGAAGATTTTGTTTTCAGAAGTATATCTTTGGTTATATAATAATTTCCTAAAGCATATATTGATGTTTACAGGACAGGAATAACCTAGGAACTACAAAGTATGCGGTCCAGCTATTTGGAAAGTATTCCTGTTGTTGTTGTTGTTGTTGTTGTTGTTGTGGCCTTCAGTCCATGCTACCGTATTTTGTGCATTTCCCAGTACCTACTGCAACCTACATCCTTCTGCATCTATTTAGTGTGTTCATCTCTTGGTCTCCCTCTACGATTATTACCCTCCACGCTGCCCTCCAATACGAAACTGATGATCCCTTGATGCCTCACAACACGTCCTACCAACCGATCCCTTCTTCTAGTCAAGTCGTGCCACAGATTTCTCTTTTCCCCAATTCTGTTCAATACCTCCTCATTAGTTACGTGATCTATCCATCTAATCTTCAGCATTCTTCTGTAGCACCACATTTCGAAAGATTCTATTCTCTTCTTGACCAAACTATTTACTGTCCATGTTTCACTTCCATACATGGCTACACTACATACAAGTACTTTCAGAAACAACTTCCTGACACTTAAATTTATACTCGATGTTAACAAATTTCTCTTCTTCAGAAGCGCTTTCCTTGCCATTGCCAGTCTATATTTTATATCCTCTATACTTCGACTTCTATATGGATTGGGGCTAAGAAATGAAAGAGGAAGCAGCCTGATAGAATTTTGCACAGAGCACAACTTAATCATAGCTAACACTTGGTTTAAGAATCATGGTAGAAGGATGTATACATGGAAGAACCCTGGAGATACTAAAAGGTATCAGATAGATTACATAATGGTAAGACAGAGATTTAGGAACCAGGTTTTAAATTGTAAGACATTTCAGGGGCAGATGTGGACTCTGGACACAATCTATTGGTTATGACCTGTAGATTAAAACTGAAGAAACTGCAAAGAGGTGGGAATTTAAGGAGATGGGACCTGGATAAACTGAAAGAACCAGAGGTTGTACAGAGTTTCAGGGAGAGCATAAGGGAACAATTGACAGAAATGGGGGAAAGAAATACAGTAGAAGAAGAATGGGTAGCTTTGAGGGATGAAGTAGTGAAGGCAGCAGAGGATCAAGTAGGTTAAAAGACGAGGGCTAGTAGAAATCCTTGGGTAACAGAAGAAATATTGAATTTAATTGATTAAAGGAGAAAATATAAAAATGCAGTAAATGAAGCAGGCAAAAAGGAATACAAACGTCTCAAAAATGAGATCGACAGGAAGTGCAAAATGGCTAAGCAGGGATGGCTAGAGGACAAATGTAAGAATGTAGAGGCTTATCTCACTAGGGGTAAGATAGATACTGCCTAGTGGAAAATTAAAGAGACCTTTGGAGATAAGAGAACCACTTGTATGAACATCAAGAGCTCAGATGGAAACCCAGTTCTAAGCAAAGAAGGGAAAGCAGAAAGGTGGAAGGAGTATATAGAGGGTCTATACAAGGGCGATGCACTTGAGGACAATATTATGGAAATGTAAGAGGATGTAGATGAAGATGAAATGGGAGATACGATACTGCGTGATGAGTTTGACAGAGCACTGAAAGACCTGAGTCGAAACAAGGCCCCAGCAGTAGACAACATTCCATTGGAACTACTGACGGCCTTGGGAGAGCCAGTCCTGACAAAACTCTACCATCAGGTGAGCAAGATGTATGAAACAGGCGAAATACCCCCAGATTTCAAGAAGAATATAATAATTCCAATCCCAAAGAAAGCAGGTGTTGACAGATGTGAAAATTACCGAACAATCAATTTAATATGCCACAGCTGCAAAGTACTAACACGAATTCTTTACAGACGAATGGAAAAACTGGTAGAAGCCGACCTCGGGGAAGATCAGTTTGGATTCCGTAGAAATACTGGAACACGTGAGGCAATACTGACCTTACGACTTATCTTAGAAGAAAGATTAAGGGAAGGCAAACCTACGTTTCTAGCATTTGTAGACTTAGAGAAAGCTTTTGACAATGTTGACTGAATTACTCTCTTTCAAATTCTAAAGGTGGCAGGGGTAAAATACAGGGAGCGAAAGGCTGTTTACAATTTGAACAGAAACCAGATGGCAGTTATAAGAGTCGAGGGGCATGAAAGGGAAGCAGTGGTTGGGAAGGGAGTGAGGCAGGGTTGTAGCCTCTCCCCGATGTTATTCAATCTCTATATTGAGCAAGCAGTAAAGGAAACAAAAGAAAAATTTGTAGTAGGTATTAAAATCCATGGAAAAGAAATAAAAACTTTGAGGTTCGCCAATGACATTGTAATTCTGTCAGAGACAGTAAAGGACTTGGAAGAGCAGTTGAACGGAATGGATGGTGTCTTGAAGGGAGGATATAAGATGAACATCAACAAAGGTAAAACGAGGATAATGGAATGTAGTCGAATTAAGTCGGGTGATGCTGAGGGTATTAGATTAGGAAATGAGACACTTAAAGTAGTAAACGAGTTTTGCTATTTGGGGAGCAAAATAACTGATGATGGTCGAAGTAGAGAGGATATAAAATGTAGACTGGCAATGGCAAGGAAAGCGTTTCTGAAGAAGATAAATATGTTAACATCGAGTATAGATTTAAGTGCCAGGAAGTCATTTCTGAAAATATTTGTATGGAGTGTAGCCATGTATGGAAGTGAAACATGGACGGTAAATAGTTTGGACAAGAAGAGAATAGAAGCTTTTGAAATGTGGTGCTACAGAAGAATGCTGAAGATTAGATGGGTAGATCACATAACGAATGAGGAAGTATTGAACAGGATTGTGGAGAAGAGAAGTTTGTGGCACAACTTGACAAGAAGCAGGGATCGGTTGGTAGGACATGTTCTGAGGCATCAAGGGATCACCAATTTAGTATTGGCGGGCAGCGTGGAGGGTAAAAATCATAGGGGGAGACCAAGAGATGAATACACTAAGCAGATTCAGAAGGATGTAGGTTGCAGTAGGTACTGGGAGATGAAGATGCTTGCACAGTACAGCGTAGCATGGAGAGCTGCATCAAACCAGTCTCAGGACTGAAGACCACAACAACAACAACAACTTCGACCATCACCAGTTATTTTTCTCCCCAAATAGCAAAACTCATCTACTACTTTAAGTGTCTCATTTCCTAATCTAATTCCCTCAGCATCACCTAACATAATTCCACTACATTCCACTATCCTCGTTTTGCTCTTTTTGATGTTAATATTATGCCCTACTTTCAAGACACTGTCCATTCCGTTCAACTTCTCTTCCAGGTCATTTGCTGTCTCTGAAAGAATTACGTCATCGGCGAACCTCAAAGTTTTTATTTCTTCTCCATGGATTTTAATACCTACTCCGAATTTTTCTTTTGTTTCCTTTGCTGCTTGCTCAATATACAGATTGAATAACATCGAGGGGAGGCTACAACCCTGTCTCACTCCCTTCCCAACCACTGCTTCCCTTTCATGCCCCTCTTATAACTGCGACCTGATTACTGTACAAATTGTAAATAGCCTTCCGCTCTCTGTATTTTACCCCTGTCACCTTCAAAATTTGAAAGAGAGTATTCCAGTCAACATTGTCAAAAGCTCTCTCTCAGGCTACAAATGCTAGAAACGTAGGTTTGCCTGTCCTTAATTTATCTTCTAAGGTAAGTCGTAGGGTCAATATTGCCTCAAGTGTTCCAATATTTCTACGGGATCCAAACTTATCTTACCCGAGCTCGGCTTCTACCAGTTTTTCCATTCGTCTGTAAAGAATTCGCGGTAGTATTTTGCCGCCGTGACTTATTAAACTTATAGTTCGGTAATTTTCACATCTGTCAACACCTGTCGCCTGTCTCATACATCTTGGTCACCAGATTGCAGAGTTTTTCCAGGACTGGCTCTCCCAAGGCTGTCAGTAGTTCTAATGGAATGTTGTCTACTCCGGGGGCCTTGTTTCGACTCAGGTCTTTCAGTGCTCTGTCAAACTCTTCACGCAGTATCGTATCTCCCATTTCATCTTCATCTACATCCTCTTACATTTCCATAATATTGTCCTCAAATACGTCGCCCTTGTATAGACCCTCTGTATACTCCTTCCACCTTTCAGCTTTCCCTTATTTGCTTAGAACTGGGTTTCCATCTGAGCTCTTGATATTCGTAGAAGTGGTTCTCTTTTCTCCAAAGGTCTCTTTAATTTCCCTGTAGGCAGTATCTATCTTACCCCTAGTGAAATATGCCACTACATCCTTACATTTGTCCTCTAGCCATCCCTGCTTAGCCATTCTGCACTTTCTGTATATCTCATTTTTGAGACGTTTGTATTCCTTTTTGCCTGCTTCATTTACTGCATTTTTATATTTCCTCCTTTCATCAATTAAATTCAATATTTCTTCTGTTACCCAAGGGTTTCTACTAGCCCTCGTCTTTTACTTACTTGATCTTCTGCTGTTTCATCCCTCAAAGCTACCCATTCTCCTTCTACTGTATGTCTTTCCCTCCTTCCTGTCAACCGTTCCCTTATGCTCGTCCTGAAACTCTCTACAACCTCTGGTTCTTTCAATTCATTCAGGTACCATCTCCTTAAATTCCCACCTTTTTGCAGTTTCTTCAGTTTTAATCTACAGTTGGTAACCGACAGATTGTGGTCAGAGTCCACATCTGCCCCTGGAAATGTCTAACAATTTAAAACCTGGTACCTAAATCTCTGTCTTACCATTCGTGGTGCAGAAGCAATGAATGATCCACCAACCTTACTGAGTGTCTGTTGAAACAGTACCACATGCTGTTTGGCAAACGAAGAGAATTAGCGATTGAATTTTACGATGATTTATGAAAAAGTGATCATACTGGGTGATTATAATTAAATCGCAGCTGCTCATAGATGTTCAGTGTGCACTTTAATTATCGTATTGCAGCGAAACTTGGTAGATATTCTAATGTATTAAAGCCGAAGCAATGTACGCTGGAAAAAAAAAATTACTTCCAACTCTGCCCACCAAGTGCAAACTTGGTGCCGTGAATATAGAAATGTTTCTTCATGTAATGGGTTGTGAACGGGACGTGTACAGGTCAAACGAGTAAACAAGGCATGATGTTAATTTTATTATTAACTTGCACTTACACAATGAACACGGGAGACGTTGACAAGATCACGTTCAACGCCAAATTTGCACCTGGCGCCCAAAACTGGAACTTTTTTTTTTCAGCGTAAATCGGCTCCTCATTATGGTATTAGAACATCTACCGTCACTGCCATACGATAGGGTGGACCTCCATGACTAATTCCACTTTAATTATAACCACCCTATAGAAAAAATCTTCGTTTATTTACTTTATTCTTCCTCAAATGAGGCGGACTTTCAGTTACATAAGAAACTAACGACATACAGTGAAAAAATTATTAACTGAAAGTGGCAATCTAATACGTATATGACTATGAAGTAGGTTCCGCAATGGGAACCCATTATATTGCGCTATGCATTTACAGTGGTGATTTTCAACAACCTCTTAAACTGGTACGTGGGAGACCAGAGCACAGAGAATCAGCATGATGACTGCATACAGAGCAACCACCTCCGACCTTTCCAGCCGCACTCGCCGATCTGTCACAGGGCGGGGGTGGTTCAATATCCACCTGCTCAGTGCAAACACTCAGCACAGTGCAGTCAGACAGCCCCGAAGCTTTGCCGCCCCCGCAGGGCTATAGACTGCAGACCCGAAAGCCGTCAACGCGCCAACGCTGGCCCTGTTACGGGTGGAGAACCTAAAGGTCAGAGGTCGCCGCATGGCTGGATTCAGTCGCTGGACGACGTCCGGCCGCTGCGAGCGCTGAGGGCTTGTCCAGCGTCCGCTGCTACTAAACTGCCTGTCCCAAACACGGCTGCCGCAGGTTACAACCGTCACTACGACGATGGACGCCAAGCAAACAAACTACAGTGGGAGGAACAGAGAAAGAGGGCTGAGGAGGAGGGAAGGTACACCACTGACCATTAAAATTGCTACACCACGAAGATGACGTGCTACAGACGAGAAATTTAACTGACAGGAAGAAGATGCTGCGATATGCAAATGATTAGCTTTTCAGAGCACACAAGGCTGGCGCCGGTGGCGACACCTGCAACGTGCTTATATGAGGAAAGTTTCCAACCCATTTCTCATACATGAACAAAAGTTGACCGGCGTTGCCTGGTGCCTCGTGTAAGGAGGAGAAATGCGTACCATCACGTTTCCGACTTTGATAAAGGTCGGATTGTAGCCTATCGCGATTGCGGTTTATCGTATCGCATCGGTGGGTTCAGGAGGGTAATACGGAACGCCGTGCTGGATCCCAACGGCCCCGTATCGCTAGCAGTCGAGATGACAGGCATCTTATCCGCATGGCTGTAACAGATCGAGCAGCCACGTCTCGATTCCTGAGTCAACAGATGGGGAAGTTTGCAAGACAACAAACATCTGCACGAACAGTTCGACGACGTTTGCAACAGCATGGACTATCAGCTCGGACACCATGGCTGCGGTTACCCTTGACGCTGCATCACAGACAGGAGCGCCTGCGATGGTGTACTGAACGACAAACCTGGGTGCACGAATGGTCATTTCTTCGGATGAATCCAGGTTCTGTTTACAGCATCATGATGGTCGCATCCGTGTTTGGCGACATCGCGGTGAACGCACATTGGAAGCGTGTACTCGTCATCGCCAAACTGGCGTATCACCCGGCGTGATGGTATGGGGTGCCATTGGTTACACGTCTCTGTCACCTCTTGTTAGCATTGACGGCACTTTGAACAGTGGACGTTACATTTCTGATGTGTTACGACCAGTGGCTCTGCCCTTCAGTCGATCCCTGCGAAGCCCTACATTTCTGCAGGATAATGCACGACCGCATGTTGCAGGTCCTGCACGGGCCTTTCTGGATACAGAAAATGTTCGACTGTTGCCCTGGCCAGCACATTCTCCAGATCACTCACCAATTGAAAACCTCTGGTCAATGGTGGCCGAGCAACTGGCTCGTCACAATACGCCAGTCACTACTCTTGATGAACTGTGGTATCGTGTTGAAGCTGCATGGGCAGCTGTACCTGTACACGCTATCCAAGCTCTGTTTAACTCAATGCCCAGGCCTATCAAGGCCAGAGGTGGTTGTTGTGGGATCTATGCACCCAAATTGCGTGAAAATGTAATCACATGTCAGTTCTAGTACAATATATTTGTCCAATGAAAACCCGTTTATCATCTGCATTTCTTCTTGATGTAGCAATTTTTAATGCCAGTGGTGTAATTACATGACGAAAGTGGTGACGAATAGTACAGTAAAATGGAAAGTTACCACGTTCGTTCTCCTGCGAATACAAAGCAAACAAAGTGTAAGGTAAAAGTCCTCAGCAACGCAGTGAAAGATATTGTCTTATAATAGGTCTGTTAGCATGGCCGTCTTCTGCAGCTGCTGTTATAGTCAATTAAAATTTTTTTCCCCTCTTTAGCTTCCTGCAAAGAATTACCCCTAGAACACTATGGGGGGGGGGGGGGGGGGGGAATGTTACATTGTTACTGAAACATCCTAAATTTTACCACTCCATTTTTTACTCAAAGGAGTCATAATTTACAGTTTATACACTCGTTAATGCACTTATACTGTATCCATCGTTATGTCACATACAAAATGCTCTGCTTTACACCCTGCACTGGCAGTACAAGATTCTCAGGAGCGGCGAATTGGCACAAACTGCAGTAGTGAATTTTACGAGGGCTTAGTAATGAAGGGTTAAAGAGTATTTTTCAGAAGATGTGTTTCGCTTTTATTTGTAGAGCATTATCTGTGGTCATTGTGGAACTGGAGACACATATCTCTACATTCTGGTATTTATTGATTAAAAACAGTATTTCGTTACAAAATTGACATCAGTGTACCCACGGTGTTTTTGTCTGTTATTTACATATTCTGCACACAACTACTTTTCCCTTCTTTATTAGCTGAGGTTAAGGTCGACAGAAAATTGGTTGTGCACTCACTTTTGGCAATTTTTCGCCTTTTTTGAAAACACATCTTGTTATACTGTATTGATGTCTTTTCGACTTCGCCACATTTTGTAATACTTCACAAGATAAATGATACTGTAGTTCCACGCATTCAGTTCTCAGCACCGTGTTTATGAATATTCATTCGTTTTATGTGTAGCTTGTGAGTGTTGCGAACATGTGAATGCTTTTTTTTTCATAGTCGCGCGCGCGTGTGTGTCTGTGCCTAATTTATTTTCTCTTTGATATTTAGAATTTTTCTGTACTAAGAATACAACAATAAAACCTCTCTATCTCTCTTTTTGTATGTCTGAACACGCTAATCTCCAAAATCTTATTTTTTCAATCATCACCCTTTTGACTGGTTTCATGCAGCTCACCACGAATTCCTCCCCTGTGCCAATCCTTCATCTCAGAGTAGCACACGCAATCTACGTCCTCGGTTATTTGCTGCATGTATTCCAATGTCTGTCTTCCTCTACAGGTTTTACCCTCTACAATTCCCTCTAGTGCCACGGAAGTTATTCCCTGATGTCTTAACAGATGTCCTATCATCCTCTCCCTTCTTCTTGTCAGAGTTTTCCACATATTCCTTTGTTCACCGATTCTGCTCATTCCTTACCTCATCAGCCTACCTAATTTTCAACATTATTTTGTAGCACCACATCTTGAATGCTGGTTCTTCTGTTCCGGTTTTCCCGTAGTCCACGTTTCACTACCATACATTGCTGTGCTCCAAACGTACATTCTCAGAAATTTCTTCCTCAGATTAAGACTTATGTTTGATACTAATAGACTTCTCTTGGGTGGGGATGCCCTTTTTGTCAGTAGCAGTCTGCTTTTTATGTCCTCCTTGCGCCATTCATTATGAGTTATTTTGCTTCTGAGGTAGCAGAATTCCGTACATCATTCCATCTACTTCATGATCACCAATTCTTATTTTTAGTTTCTCACTTTTCTCGTTTCCGCCACTTCTCATTACTTCAGTAGCACATGCAGTTCAGTATCACATGCACTTCTTGGCAGCAATGCTGAACAGGCCACTGCAACGTGGATTTAGGCACTGGAGCGTGGAGTGGGTGGCACATCATTAATCATGTTAATGCTAACTAGAATAGGCAGGCTCGTGAGGGCAGCTGACGTTATTGCACATACAATAACTTACTTACTCACCATCAGTCATCATAAGGAAACAACTTATATGTGAGTGCAGCTGTGGATGATGCCTAGTTAGGTAATAAATATAGAATTTAAATAAAAATTAAATACTGAAAAATGGAAGTACTAGTTAAAATTGAATTTGCAACCTTGCAATAATAAGACAACAGTGCTATGTACTGAAGTTTTTTCTCAGCTATGGGGGCTCTGTTGAAATTATTCGAACTTCCTTTTATTTACCTTACACTTGAGTTGTGCTGTACCAAATCTATGGTTCAGTAGCTCCGATCTCGGAAACTGACATACGGCCGGGAGAGCGATGTGCTGACCATATGCTCCTCCGTATCCCTATTCAGTGACACCTATGGGCTAAGGATGACACGGCGGCCGGTCGTAACGTTGGGCCTTCATGGCCTGTTCTGGAGGAGTTTTTTATTTTTGCTAAAGTACATAAATTACGGAGAAAATGATACCACTACTAGTAATAATGGTAACACTGACAGGAAAAGAAACCTAAATGAGTGTATTAGTGAGAAACCGGGAGCTGAAGACTTCTAGTTTTTGTTTGTTTTGCGCGTAATTCAGTCTTAGTCACTGTGTATTTTATACTGTTAAGAATGTAAATTGCACTTTAAAAGTAATAAAAATTGGCTCTGAGCACTATGGGACTTAACATCTATGGTCATCAGTCCCCTAGAACTTAGAACTACTTAAACCTAACTCACCTAAGGACATCACACAACACCCAGCCATCACGAGGCAGAGAAAATCCCTGACCCCGCCGGGAATCGAACCCGGGAACCCGGGCGTAGGAAGCGAGAACGCTACCGCACGACCACGAGATGCGGGCAGTAATAAAAATTGCTTGATCGCGTAACTGCTGTGCTTTTATGAAAGCAAAACAAGTAGTTGTGATGCGAGTACATTTCACATGCACAAACAAAAAATCTTTATAACAACAGTTGCTGATTTGTATTCAATAGAATTTTCCTGATCATAATCAAAGTCCATAGTTTCTTATTATTACTGATGATTGCAAAAGTTGTTTATGATTAACAGAAATAGGTTTTATATAATTGTATAAGTTTGACGAAGTACTCAAGCAACGTTTGATATTTTTTTTAAATTTGTAGCTGTTTTTGAAGAAATACGGTTCTCTATCGCCGTGCGACCTTTCTTTTTCCTACAAATTCTCTCTGTTTCACGTTACAGATCAACAATTTTCGAATAAAACCCGAATTAAACTTTGACAATTAATTTTGCCATAAATGCTGTTTATTTTAAGTAATACACAGAAGGATAACTATGTAGAACAAAAGTGTTCTGCAGGTTACAGTCCCTCGATATATCCAAAACCACTGTGCGGCTGCTCCCGGCGAAGGTTCGAGTCCTCCTTCGGGCATGGCTGTGTGTTTGTCCTTAGGTTAATTTATGTTAAGTAGTGTGTAAGCTTAGGGACATAACCTTAGCAGTTAAGTCCCATAAGATTTCACACACATTTAATTTTCTTTTTTTCTTTTTTTTTTTTTGCCGGCCGGGGTGGCCGTGCGGTTCTAGGCGCTACAGTCTGGAACCGCGCGACCGCTACGGTCGCAGGTTCAAATGCTGCCTCGGGCATGGCTGTGCGTGATGTCCTTAGGTTAGTTAGGTTTAAGTAGTTCTAAATTATAAGGGACTGATGACCTCAGAAGTTAAGTCCCTCAGTGCTCAGAGCCATTTGAACCACTTAATTTTTTTTATCCAAAACCAGTTTCTAGACAGTTCACTGCATTCGCTTTATAGGGGAATATAGTAAGATACTGATAGCATGTGTAAACAAAGTGATCGCTATGAGGTAAAACCTGATAGTTATGCAACACCCCTAACATATGTGTAACCTTGATACATTAACTGACTAAGGCTACTGGTAAAAGTACCTTAGTCTAAGCTTACTGACGATATTCTGCAATAGTCATCGGTAGTCTTACAACTCTACTTCACATACTTCATAACCGGACTTTTTTGTGTTTTTGGGGTTTGCGTCAGGACACTGACCTTCAAATCCTATGACGAGAACAGCACTTGCTGATTCCCTCTGTGAGGGGCGTGTAATTCCACGGGAGCTTCGCGGGCCGTGCGCCAGACTTTTGCAGTGGAGGCGGCGGCCCTGGCTTGGCGATAGGGCGGATCAGATGACGCCGGGATGTGACGTCAGCAGCGGGCAGGCGCTGCACTTGCAGCTCAGGGTCCTCTAGAGGGCGGACCACACTGGTCGTCACTCAGCGGCCTCTGAAACTCTAACTCACTTCACAGATCACCCAAGCCACAGAATGCAGTCTCCATATGGTTGCGCCATTTGACTTGCTGGGTCTATTGGATAATCGATTGACTAGTCAGTGATATGGATGTCTGAAAATACAGTCACACATTGAAGAGCAAAAGAAACTGGTACACCTGCCTAATCTCATGTGCGGCCCGCACGAGCTCTCGGAAGAGCCACAACACAATGCGGCATGGACTCGACTAATGCCTGGAGTAGTGCTGGAGAGAACTGGCAGCATGAATCCTGGAGAGCCGTCCATAAATCCGAAAGAGTACAGGGGGACGGACATCTCTTCCGAACAGAACGATGCAAGGCTTCCAAAATATGCCAGTAATGTTCATGTCTGGGGAGTTTGGTGGCCAGCGGAAGTGTTTAAGCTCAGAAATGTGTTCCTGGAACCACTCTGGACGCGTAGGGTGTCGTATTGTCCTGCTGGAATTGCCCAAGTCCACCGGAATGTACACTACTGGCCATTAAAATTGCTACACCAAGAACAAATGTAGATGGTAACCGGGTATTCATTGGATAAATATGTTATACTAGAACTGGCATGCGATTACAAAATGGTACAAATGGCTCTGAGCACTATGGGACTTAACTGCTGTGGTTATCAGTCCCCAAACTAACCTAAGGACATCACACAGATCCATGCCCGAGGCAGGATTCGAACCTGGGACCGTAGCGATGTGATTACATTTTGACGCAAGTTGGGTGCATAGATCCTGAGACATCAGTACCCAGAACAACCACCTCTGGCCGTAATAACGACCTTCATACGCCTGGGCATTCAGTCAAACAGAGCTTGTATGGCGTGCACAGGTACAGCTGCCCATGCAGCTTCAACACGATACCACAGTTCATCAAGAGTAGTGACTGGCTTATTGTGACGAGCCGGTTGCTCGGCCACCATATACCAGACTTTTCAGTTGGTGAGAGATCTGGAGAATGTGCTGGCCAGGGCAGCAGTCGAACATTTTCTGTATCCAGAAAGGCCCGTACAGGACCTGCAACGTGCGGTCGTGTATTATCCTGCTGAAATGTAGGGTTTCACAGGGATCGAATGAAGGACAGAGCCACAGGTCGTAACACATCAGAAATTTAACGTCCACTGTTCAAAGTGCCGTCAATGCGAACAAGAGGTGACCGAGACGTGTAGCCAATGGCACCCCATACCATCACTCCGGGTGATACGTCAGTATGGCGATGACGAATACACGCTTCCACTGTGCGTTCACCGCGGTGTCGCCAAACAGGGATGCGACCATCGTGATGCTGTAAACAGAACCTGGATTCACCTGAAAAAATGACATTTTGCCACTCGTGCACCCAGGTTCGTCGTTGAGTACACCATCGCAGGCGCTCCTGTCTGTGATGCAGCGTCAAGGGTAACCGCAGTCATCGTCTCCGAGCTGATAGTCCATGTTGCAGCAAACGTCGTCGAACTGTTCGTGCAGATGGTTATTGTCTAGCAAAGGGCCTCATGTCTTGAGTTAGGGATCGAGACATAGCTGCACGATCCGTTACAGCCATGCGGATAAGTTGCCTGTCATCTCGACTGCTAGTGATACGAGGCCGTTGGGATCCAGCACGGCGTTCCGTATTACACTCCTGAACCCACCGATTCCATATTCTGCTAACAGTCATTGGATCTCGACCAATGCGAGCAGCAATGTCGCGATACAATAAACCGCAATCGTGATAGGCTACAGTCCGATCTTTATCAAAGTCGGAAACGTGATGGTACGCATTTCTCCTCCTTACACGAGGCATCACAACAACGTTTCACCAGGCAACACCGGTCAGCTGCTGTTTGTGCATGTCAGCACGTTCTAGGTATCGCCACCGGCGACAACCTTGTGTGAATGCTCTGAAAAACTTATCATTTGCATATCACAGCATCTTCTTCCTGTCGGTTAAATTTCGCGTCTGTAGTACGTCATCTTCTTGATGTAGCACATTTAATGGCCAGTAGAGTACGATGGACATGAGTGAATGCCGGTGATCAGACAGGATGCTTACTTACGTGTCACCTGTCAGAGTCGTATCTAGACTTATCAGGGGTCCCATATCTCTTCAACTGCGCACGCTCCACACCATTACAGAGCTTCCACCAGCTTGAACAATCCCATGCTGACATGCAGGGTCATGGACTCATCAGGTTGTCTCCATACCCGCACGCTCCCATCCGCTCGATACAATTTGAAACAAGACTCGTCCGACCAGGCAACATGCTTCCAGTCATCAACAGTCCAATGTCAGTGTTCATGATCCCAGACGAGGCGTAAAGCTTCGTGTCGCTCAGTCATCAAGAGTACAGGAGAGGGCCTTCGGCTCCGAAAGCCCATATCGATGATGTTTCTTTGAATGGTTCGCACACTGACACTTGTTGAGGGCCGAGCACTGAAATATGCAGCAGTTTGGGGAAGGGTTGCACTTCTGTCAAATTGAACTATTCTATTCAGCCGTCGATGAAGAGACTGCTTACACTACGCTTGTCCGCCCTCTTCTGAACTTTTGCTATGTGGTATGCGATCCGCAACGGATAGGATAGACGGAGGACATCAAAAAAGTTCAAAGACGAGCAACTAGTTATGTTTATCGCGAAATAGCGGAGACAGGGCCAGGGATATGGTACACGAATTTGGGTGGCAGTCGTTAAAACGAAGACGTTTTTCGCTGCAGGAGGACCTTCTCATGAAATTTCAATCATTAACTCTCCCCTTAGCGTATGATCATAATAAAATAAGAATAATCAGAGCCCACACGGAAAAATATCGTTTTTCCCGCGCTTGAAGGTTGTGTGTGCCGGCCGCAGTGGTCTAGCGGTTCTAGGCGCTCAGTCCGGAACCGCGCGACTGCTACGGTCGCAGGTTCGAATCCTGCCTCGGGCATGGATGTGTGTGATGTCCTTAGGTTAGTTAGGTTTAAGTAGTTCTAAGTTCTAGGGGACTCATGACCACAGATGTTAAGTCCCATAGTGCTCAGAGCCATTTGAACCATTTTTCATAAAAGCTTGTGTGATAAACCCCCTGCCAGGCACTTAATTGCATAGGAATCATGTAGGTGATCCTGTAAGTTTCTTCTTGTTTGTTGTTTGGCTGCACAGCAAGGGCATACTTACCGAATGGTGAAATCCGTAACATTCGTAATTTCCCGCTAGTGGTGTGTTACAGTGAAATGCGGTTGGTATCCCTGCATATGCTTGTGTTTAATGTATAACTGTCTGAAGTTTCATTGTTGTATGGCTGTTAGTTATTGCTCAGTGCTGTACTGTGTGGAGTATCGTGTCGAACAGTTTGCGAATTTCGAGATGGCAGTGTTAGAGGAGCAAAGAGTCTGCATTAAATTTTGCGTGGAACTCAAGAAAGCCTTCACAAAGACACACCACGTGATTCAGTAAACGTACGGTGATGAGTGCTTAGGCAGTACTCGGTGTTACGAATGGTCCACACGGTTTAAAAATGGCCGGACGGAATTTAAAGATGGCAGTCGTTCAGGACACCGTTCTCGGCGCTTATGTGAGGAACGTCAACGAAATTGTGCGTCTAGGGGACGGATGACCTCACATTTTAAGACCCATAGTGCTTAGAGCCATTTGAACCATTTTTCATAAAAGGTTGCCGCCTGTGTATTCAACCATGTGGTAACATGTTCTTTCAGCTCGTTATCATCGTTGAAGTTTTGACCACTAAGGAGCAGAGTTCGGGGCCGGCAGGTGTGGCCGAGCGGTTCTATGCGCTTCAGTCTGGAACTGCGCGACCGCGACGGTCGCAAGTTCGAATCCTGCCTCGGGCATGGATATGTGTGGCGTCCTTAGGTTAGTTAGGTGCAAGTAGTTCTAAGTTGTAGGGGACTGATGACCTCAGATGTTAAGTCCCATAATGCTCAGAGCCATTCGAACCATTTTTTCGAGTTCGGGGCCCGCATCTCGTGGACGTGCGGTAGCGTTCTCGCTTCCCACGCCCGGGTTCCCTGGTTCGATTCCCGGCGGGGTCAGGGATTTTCTCTGCCTCGTGATGGCTGGGTGTTGTGTGATGTCCTTAGGTTAGTTAGGTTTAAGTAGTTCTAAGTTGTAGGGGACTGATGACCTCAGATGTTAAGTCCAATAATGCTCAGAGCCATTTGAACCATTTTTTCGAGTTCGGGGCTGTACGGTCCCAGTGAAATTCCCGTAAGAGTTGTTTGGTCACATTCGCCGTGTGTGTTCGGGCATTATCGCCCTCCATTGAACAGTCTGATCCATCTTCTAACCATTGAATCACTCATAGCATTTTGTCCGTAAACCTTGTACATCTGCCGTGAATTTTCTTTGGTTTAACTTTCTTTGCATTTAGAAAACGAATCACAGATGTGATTTCACAAGCTGCGGCATTTTCAATAAAGGCTAACATTATAAAGAAACACTACAAAGCATACGTCGGCAGCAGCGATCTGAAAATGGCGCACGTCTTCTCCTCGAGTCAGAGTAACTGCCGCGCACGCTCGGAACTGCGATCATAGCGCTGCCGCGGATAGAAACAGAAACGGAACTTACTCTGTGGACGACCCTCGTACCAAAGTCGTGCTGATATTTTTCTTTGAGTTAGAAGGATTAATTCAACATGAATTCGTGCCACAAGGACAAATTGTTAATCGATGGTACTATCGGTACGTTTTGCGTCGCCTGCGAGAAAATATGAGAAGGGAACGGCCTGAAATGTGGCGGAACAATTCATGGTTCTTGATCACGACAACGCATCCGCATATTTATCCCTGTTGCTGCGTGACTATTACACACACACAAAAAAAAAACGAAATCATTGTGATGTGTCGTCCTCCGTACTCTCCAGACCTGGCCCCTGTTGACTGTTTTTTATTTCCAAAGTTTAAAATCCTATTGAAAGGACGAAGATTTGCAACGCTAGCGGAGATAAAAGAAATTCATGGACGGCGCTTCGCGCGATCCTGCAAGAAGCGTACTGAGTCACGGTCGGCTCACGCTAGTGCCGTTTTTCCTTTTGGGCATTTTGTCACCATCGAGTGGCGTCTTATTTCTGCCTCAGTTACTATCTGAACGAGTTGCTCACTTGCCTCTGTCAGTGGCAGCAGCAGAGTTTATCAATACTAGTACTGCTGTAACTTCTTTGGTGTGGCAGTTATATTTCCATGTCATGGTGTGTGCTGTGTGTGTCGGTTGCAGCGGAGCAGCGAGGAAATCTCTGCTGTGTGTAATCAGACCGGGGCGGCTGGCGGCGTCCACAAGCGGGCGGTGTGGTACTAGCTGCGAGAACTGTTCAGTTCGTTGCCCACCGCACCTGCATACTGCAGTTGAGTAATCAGTGAACCTGTCATGAAAGCTCAACCGTTTCTTCGTTAATTGCTGCTTGTTGCATCCTAGGCTGTCCCCGCAAGCAGCAACATGACGGTGTGTTGGAGTCGGAAAAATTTTGCAGCAGTCTCCCTGTATGGTGTTTAACCTTTGAAATGATTATAATTTATTAGTGAAGTGCACCAGCGGTATCTTCTGCCTTGTGGCCGTTAACGTCCTGGTTACCTGTCCTGGTCGTTAGCGAAGTTTTGCAGCAGTCTGTTTTCCTCGCCATGTTGATGCTGTCTCTTTTCCTCTTTGAGTGTTACTTCTGCCTTGACTGTGTTTATACGCCAATTACTAAGACATAATCCTGCTGCGATCCTCGTCTTTGCTGGTACCTTTGGTTGTCATGCTGTTGGTTTGGTGGAAGGGAATTCATTATGTGGTTGGTTGGCTCGTCAGCCGTCCTTAGGTCGTGTTGCAGCCCGATTGTTTAGTGTTATGCTTGGCTGTCTGTCTCACCTAAACTGTGGTTACAGTTTCCTCCCCAGGCCGGCCCTTGGAACACTTCTGAGCACCACTGTTGGTTGGTTGTGATTGTCATTTATTTAGTCGCAGGTACTGTCCCAGGCCTTCAGCTGTGTATTAATATTGTCTGTTCTATGTTTAGTATATGGCCTTCATAACAACTTTAAGATTACGTCTTCAGCCGTGTTTCATTTACAACTCTTGTTGCTCTGTATTTAGGCTCCAGCCATGTTTGTTTCAGAATTGTGGCTTTAATATGTAAATCCTTGTCTGTAAGGTTTCTCTTTAATTACTTTGAGTCTTGAAACTGCCTTCAGCTGTGTTCTGTAAATGTTTGTCTTAAGGTGTCTTTAATTATTCTTGAGTAATTGCTTGGGCCTTCAGCCGACAAGATACTTCAAGTTTTCTTAAAATGTTTTTCTGTTGTTCTGTGTAAAGACTTATTCTTAAAGTCTCTCTTTTATTATGTAAAGAAAATTTTTTAATTCAGCTTTCAGCGGAAGAATTAACTTGAATTTTCCTTAATATGGCCTTTAGCCGGAAGATATTGTAATTCTGCTTAAGCGAGGCCTTCAGCCGTTACTCTAAATCCTGGTGTTTTAAAAGCAATCATTTAAACTTATTCTGGAGAAGTTACTTGGGCCCTCAGCCGTGAATTGATCTTTGTTGTTTTAAAGAGAAAACTGTGAATTGGTTTGAGGAATAACGTTGTGTGTGTTCTTGTATAACTAACAGCAATTCACCTTGGTCCCTTTCCAGAACCTGATCCACTGTGTGCTGCGAAACCTGGTTTCACGTACCAAGACTGCTTCCGAAAGTGAGGAGCGGGGTGTCAATTGTGGAGGAGAGTACTTCGAAAGAGAGCAGGCACAGTAAAAGAGAAGCGTAGGAAAATGTTGCGGAAAAGTTCCGGAATTTTTTAAACAGATCTCATATCCACAGCAGACTGTCAAATTCTTTATACAAGACGAGTTGCGTAGGATCTTGTCTCACAATACGTTACTGACCCGTTTCGGCGTATGGGCTTATTCAAGTGCCTGTAATAACAGTACATACAGAGTAAGAAAGTTAACTACTTTTTGGACATCGTTACACTTGGCTATTGTAACGGCTCATACACTACTTTTAGTTGCCTCGATGATATGTGTGTCATGTTTAAAATCTAGAAAGTGCTACATGGGCCTAGAGGCTTTGAAAATTTGTATAATCTGGGTGATTCCATGATGATGTGAAACATAATCTTTGAAAAATTAGAAATGACTAAGCTGGTGCCAGCCGGAGTGGCCGAACGGTTCTAGACGCTACAGTCTGGAACCGCGCGACCCCTACGGTCGCAGGTTCGAATCCTGCCTCGGGCATGGATGTGAGTGATGTCCTTAGGTTCGTTAGGTTTAAGTAGTTCTAAGTTCTAGGGGACTGATGACCTTAGAAGTTAAGTCCCATAGTCCTCAGAGCCATTTTTGAACTGTGCTGGTAAACTTCTACGTTATTTGATTTTAAAACACCTGAGCGAAACTCAACGTACTCAAACAGTTTACTTATTCTGATCATCACTAAACTGGCAAACAATATTTTTAGCGCAACGCAGTCTGACTTTCAATAATCCCTACAAAAGAATGGCCCTGACTAACATTAACCTATACGTTTCATGAATCACTTACCTCACAAAAATCTTCGTTACTCGAACTACTGCAATACAGCCAGCGCCAGTACTGCCAGCTAAATAAAAGATTCTAACTACTGAAGGTATTAACTACTGATTATCATAGTTATCAAATGAAAGATTTTGATAGAGAACAAACAATGTATTTACCTCAATAGTGTTCAAAAGTCATCATATATTCATGACATCCATCTTTGCAAATTTCCTTTTTCTGGCGGACACACGTCCAGATCGTTCGCTTATAGTAACTTCTCAAAACTCTGGCGTCTCTCTCTCCACATCCACCACTGCTTGCGGCTCACCTCCAACTGCCCAACGCTAAGCACTGTTCACATCCAACAGCCCAACACTACACAAGCGAATATACCAACAACGAGTCCAACCAGCCACAGACTGCACACAGCGCAGTCAGCGATTTTCATACAGAGCCCTACTTGGCGTTACCAACATAAAAACCTAAACAGCCTACTTACAGATGTTATAAATGTTCAAATGTGTGTGAAATCTTATGGGACTTAACAGCTAAGGTCATCAGTCCCTAAGCTTACACACTACTTAACCTAAAACACGCACATCCATACGCGAGGGAGGACTCGAACTTCCGCCAGGACCAGCCGCACAGTCCATGACTGCAGCGCCTGAGACCACTCGGCTAATCCCGCGCGGCGATGTTATAAATCTTCAGGGATGATGGAGAAGGGTAAATATATCAATCCGAGGTAAGATACCCTTGATGGGAAACGAACGAGTCGAAAGTTATAAGCGTCAATCGTTCTATACCTCCGACAATGGAATACGTGCTCCGATACTGTTGTTATTACGATTGTATGGTAGGAAATTTTCAGATGTGGTAGTACGGATCAAAAGAAGAAGAAATTTCCATTAAACATGAGCTCTGATACGCATACCTTAAGTGCTAAGAGCACTTGTTCAGCCGGCCGGAGTGGCCGAGTTGTTCTATGCCCTACAGTCTGGAGCCGCGCGACCGCTACGGTCGCAGGTTCCAATTCTGCCTCGGGTATGGATGTGTGTGATGTCCTTAGGTTAGTTAGGTTTAAGTAGTTCCAAGTTCTAGGGGACTGATGACCACAGCAGTCGTCCCATGGTGCTCAGAGCCATTTGAACCATTTTTAGCACTTGTTCATCTTCTATATTGTGAAGCACATCTCTTTTAATACAAGCTCTTTGGTTTCCACAGTTTTGGAGAGGTATTTTGGATGAAAACAAGATGAAATATGCAGTAAATATAGGCACCTAAAACGCGTACCTTAAGAGTTATGAACACTTGTTCAGTAGAAGATACTGAGTTTCACAGTAGCGAAGGTGAACAAGTGTTCATAGTTTTAACAGCATGCATTATGAAACACGTGTCTTGGCTGGAGGCTTTTTTTTCCTTGTTTCCATACCACCTCTCAACTAGTGAAGCTTCGTTGCGTCTCACTCTTCCCTTCTGGGTACTTAAAATTTTTTTACCAGATAGTCGAGCTGGACTTGGATCGTGGACAAACGACTTCGCCACCTCCTAGAGACCCTTTCCAGGATGGAAATTTCTCTCTGCAGACGTTTGTGTGTGTCGGTTTCAGATTTAGTAGACTTTCGAAAATGCAGATCTTCTGTGAAGTAAAAGACAGCTACGAGTTTAAGATACGAGTTGCGCCTGGATAGCTCTGGCGCTAACATTTCGTGTGAAAGCAAAGGTTGTGCGATCGACATCCAGTTTGGAACGCAATCTCCAACGAGGCCTACAAAGCAGCGGACACAGCAGAGATTACGAATCTGTACCAGTATGTCGCCTATGTACGCAACAATCCTATAAACATCACCCTCCGCAACCAGCGTGTCTAACGAGGTGTGTATCACAAAACATTGGACCGTAGACAGAACCCTGCGGGCACGCTTTTACACTGCAGCCAGCCGCAATTTGGCAAGAGCCGTGCTTCCGCCAGCGCGGCGTGCATGCTTGGCAGGTTAGCCGTGGGACGCCGGGAATAGACGGCTCAGGGAAAGCGCACAATGTGAGGCGCTGCCAACAATTTGGCAGACACGCACTGGCCGCGTGCTCGCACCCACCACCACCATCTCCACGCCTCCCAGCCAGCGGTGGGGCCCTACTATCTACGTACTGACAACAACTAACGGCCAGGCTAAGCGCAAATTGAGACGCATATGGCACGTGTGACGTGACACGACACTGTAATGTTATGTGAGCCTACTGCCCGCTTTTTTAAAACTAATTTGTGTCTGATTTTGTTCGGAGAAGCTCAGTAATGTCTGCTGTTGTTGTTGTGGTCTTCAGTCTTGGTTTGATGCAGCTCTCCATGCTACTCTATCCTGTGCAAACTTCTTCATCTCCCAGTACCTACTGCAACCTACATCCTTTTGAATCTGCTTGGTGTAATCATCTCTTGGTCTCCCTCTACGATTTTTACCCTCCACGCTGCCCTCCAATACTAAATTGGTGATTCCTTGATGCCTCAGAACATGTCCTACCAACCGATTTCTTCTTCTAATCAAGTTGTGCCACACACTTCTCTTCTCCCCAATCCTATTCAACACCTCCTCATTAGTTATGTGATCTACCCATCTAATCTTCAGCATTCTTCTGTAGCACCACATTTCGAAAGCTTCTATTCTCTTCTTGTCTAAACTATTTATCGTCCATGTTTCACTTCCATACATGACTACACTCCATACAAATACTTTCAGAAACGACTTCCTGACACTTAAGTCTATACTCGATGTTAACAAATTTCTCTTCTTCAGAAACGCTTTCCTTTCCATTGCCAGTCTACATTTCATATCCTCTCTACTTCGACCATCATCAGTTATTTTGCTCCCCAAATAACAAAACTCGTTTACTACTTTAAGTGTCTCATTTCCTAATCTAATACCCTCAGCATCACCCGACTTAATTCGACTACATTTCATTATCCTCGTTATGCTTTTGCCGATGTTCATCTTATATCCTCCCTTCAAGACACTATCTATTCCGTCTTACAGTTTAAAACCTGGTTCCTAAATCTCTGTCTTACCATTATATAATGTATCTGAAACCTGTATGCCGGCCGGTGTGGCCAAGCGGTTAAAGGCGCTACAGTCTGGAACCGCGCGACCGCTAGGGTCGCAGGTTCGAATCCTGCCTCGAGCATGGATGTGTGTGATGTCCTTAGGGTAGTTAGGTTTAAGTAGTTCTAAGTTCTAGGGGCTGATGACCTGAGAAGTTAAGTCCCGTAGTGCTCAGAGCCTGAAACCTGTATGTAAATACCGTAAATGTAGATTTGATTCAAAAAGTACTTGAAGTGAAGTGAAGCGCAGCCGGACAGCAACAAACTCTTTAGCGCGCAAACCCCCCAACGATAGTATTAGAGAATCTTTGAGTATGGACACTAAAAAATATAGATTTTATTAAAACAAGACTGTTAATCTGTATTTTATGGAAAGGGGACGTGTTGCTAGGCCGTCGCTCAAAACGTATTATTACATTTAATGAAAATTGATATTTTAGTGATAAAGCCGAGTGAAGTATGTGTAAGAATTGCCAAACATTTATTTATACAAATTTTCTGGAAGTGAACAATAGAAATATCTTGTTTTTGGAAAAGGAGGTGAATTTCATTGGCGTCGCCGTCTATCAATCGATAGAATTGTAAGTGTTCGAAGTTCACGAAAATCCAGGAAAAGAAATGCATTCTCTATAGTTTTCATTCAATAAGTAACAACCTCTCATAATTTCTTAATTACAGTAACTGGGTTATGTTCTTGTACAATAGTATGGTGCTGAACTCCACAGACCAATTGTGACGTAGCAGGACGTGTAGTCTGAAGGAGGTTTGTGTGCCAAGCAATCTCCTTTTCTCAGGAAAATCAGATTGCTGTTTGATCTTATTTACTTACAACAGTGGTCCCTTAGGTATGAAAAGCTACGAAAACTTGGGCTCGAAGCTATCCGCAATACGGCCAAGTCACTAACAGAGTCGTATTTTAAACCTTAAAGAACAATAACTTCCTCCAAACTGCAATACGTCAACAACTGGTGCGGAAGCTGATCATTCAAGGAGGCAGCAACCAAAATTCAGGTACCAGTTGCGACTTAAAGTAAAACTCTCAAACAAAAATCACTCTCTCTCTCCAAACACGTATATAAATATTCATATTACTAAGATAAACGTCATTTTATAATACTACAGCGCGACGCGTACGTTCCGCACATGTCGCGCTTGTCCAACGCATATTGAGACGCATACTCATACTTCGCACACGCCGGTTGGCGACGCAATGCGCTGACAGAAACGAAGCGCGCGCAGACTGTAATCTTTCTCAAACGATTTTACAGAACCTATTCAGTAAAAATATTTCGTTTTTACCTTGCTTATAGCGTTATATCAACTCGCTAATGGCGGTACTTCTTGTGGTATAAACATTTTAGTAAGATGCTTCGAAAAGTTTGCAATGAAAAAAGGGGGTCACTATGATTTTGCGTTTGGTGCGAATTTCACTGTATGTTGCTGAGTATGAAATTTAGCTAACATCTTGCATTTTTCATTAGACTTGGGAGGAAGTCTCTATCTGCCTCTGATCTCTATAGAATACATCCTATGTAGTGCGCTCACCCCCGATCTCAAGCCCGCGAGAATGAAATATTCAGGACTTCCCTCATATCTCCTAAACCACCCGAGACATCGAAATGTGATTTTGGCCAATGGTAGCACACAAGGAAGAGAGTATTTTGCCAATTAGTAAACACGCGGAACTTTCTTATCTATGGCGATATATCAGTAGTTATTATTCCTTTTTTTATTTTTTTCACTCCAGTGACTAATCGTTGAAGAGTTATCGACAACTAGTGAAACAAGAGTTTCCTTGTATGAAAATAAACATGAAATTCCTTCTCTAATGTTACTGCAAACCGACACTATGAGGTCTTTGGAAAGGTTTTGAGTTCCCTGATCGCCAGTTACTTGTTTAATGAGGTACTCGGTTTCTGAATTCTGTCGCAGTAGCTCCTGTGATATGAGTATGAGTTTGTGAAATTAAAGTTTTTTTTTTTTTTTTTTTTTTTTTTTTTTTTTTTTTTTTTTTTTTTTTGCAAAGGAACGCGCCTATCTCACCTCTGACTACTAGTGTTAGACACGTACGGTTGCTGTGGACAAGTATGGGCCTCAAGATGATGTTGTAACAACATCGAAACTAGTCGCCAATAAAACCAACACCTTAATACAGCTGGAGGAATTTCCTCATTTTTTAACATATACAATTAAATCTATCACCAAGAGAAATGTGGCCGTTATTCATAAATGGTGATGTATCTTCGAATGAGAAAAGGTTAACAATTCACACAAAAATAAATTGCCAATTCTGTTGGAATTTTGGTTGAATCCCAGTAACCAATCGCATTTTCAACACTGCACGACTGGAATGGAAACTTGCCAACGGATTTTATTCCTTCTCTTCATCTGAGGAGTAATAAAATAATGACCATCTTCACTTCCGCCGGAATGATAGGCACATGCCAGATGCTGGTTACTCACCTACGGCTTGCCAAACTGACAATGACTGATTCGCCAATAAAATAGTTGTTACTGAGAAAAATAAAATAAATTGCTATGTCGCACAACGCAATGGTCAGTGTATTGTCAGCAGCTGACAATGCTGCGCGCGTCAGGAGTGCGGAAGCTAGCCATGTGTGCCTTGTAAACGGGAATTCACGTCGTTCGAGAAACTTTGTCATGGAAGTAGATCTGCCTTTGTCAGCGGTACATTTCAACAGACTAAATATACACTGAAGGCCATTAAAATTGCTACACCAAGAAGAAATGCAGATGATAAATGGGTATTAATTGGACAAATATATTATACTAGAAGTGACATGTGATGACATCTTCACGCAATTTGGATGCATAGATCCTGAGAAATCAGTGCCCAGAACAACTACCTCTGGCCGTAATAACGGCCTTGATACGCCTGGGCATTGAGTCAAACAGACATTGGATGGCGTGTACACGTACAGCTGCCCATGCAGCTTCAACACAATACCACAGTTCATCAAGAGTAGTGACTGGCGTATTGTGATGGGCCAGTTGCTCGGCCACCATTGACCAGACGTTTTCAATTCGTGAGAGATCTGGAGAATGTGCTGGCCAGGGCAGCAGTCGAACATTTTCTGTATCCAGAAAGGCCCGTACAGGACCTGCAACATGCGGTCGTGCATTATCCTGTTGAAATGTAGGTTTTCTCAGGGATCGAATGAAGATTAGAGCCACAGGTCGTATCACATCTGAAATGTAACGTTCACTGTTCAAAATGCCGTCAATGCGAA